>NC_136860.1:36646266-37303282 GCF_951799975.1 Gobius niger
GTCGCCACAATGACAGAAACATGTGTTTGGAGAAAAAGGCCCTTGAAATTGCATTCTCCCATATAAGTCTATGGGGGAACATTGAATCAGCGCAATATTTAAACATGTTATTGTGAAGATTAGGCATATTTTCTGTTTCCAGGTGAAAGCTTGTATGTTCAGAGACAGATTTGGCCCAAAACCTGAAAACTGAAAATTGAGATTTGCCTGTAGTGTCTCGCCTTAAAGGACTTAAAGCTGAACTGAACAGATAAACTAACAGAAAAACAAACAAAACAAACAGTAAAAAATGAGTAAGTTTATTGTCCGCACCTTCACAAAGTCCGCGCTGAACCCGGCCTGACAGAAGCCCTGGCCTTCAGGAGACATGGCGTCTGTCGGCACAAAGTTCACTTTTCAATCGACTTATGAACTAAACACACGACGTGCACTTTAACATGACACGGAAACAACGTCAAACAACTTATACTTTAACATGACACGGAAACAACGTCACACAACTTATACTTTAACATGACACGGAAACAACGTCAAACAACGTCCCCACAGAAATAACAATTAAAAAAGACTCACTGGATCGACAGGGCGAATACTCCACCACCCGATCGGCTTTCTTCAGGAAACACGTCCCCACGGGTTCGCGCTCCGTGACGCCGAAGGTCGCCCACTGGTACAGGGGAGCACAGGCCTGGGGGGAACAGGGGGGGGGAACAGGGGGGGGACAGAGGGGAACAGGGGGTCACTCATGTGCAAACCTGAGATCACTGCAGAAAATCAGCACGTTTTATACACTGCAAAAAGTGTTTATCTAGATCAGTATAAACATCTCAATTCGAGCACAATAATCCACATTTTAGCTGTTTTGACGAGTTAAGAAGTTCTTGGGCATTTGTCCCAGATTATTTCACTTGTTCTGAGATGTTTCTGACTCGTTTCGATACATTTCGTCCTTATTTCAGGTTCATCATCTCGGATCCTGTGTCTGACAAACGAACCCTGAAAGTCACCCCCGGGCTGTTCTCTGTGTGGAAGGGAAGGTTTGGATCATTTCTTGATATGAATCTCGATGTGGATGATGAAACCTCAGTTCTCCTCAGTGTGAGAGAGAAAGGGGGCGGTTCTGCATCATCACAGAAACACACGGGCTCAGGTCAAATATAACAAAGGAAATTCCATCCACAGAAGATTGTAGGCGGGTTTGGCTGAGACTCTGTCCACAGACTTTCTCACCCCCTCCCCCATTTCCTAATACTTTTAATACAACATGGTCTCATTCCAGGGTTTATTCTGGCAGAAGGAAGTCAAATGGAATGATTTTTAATGCCCAAATACTATAAATATTTCATTCCTTAAGATTTGCAAACATTTGATCAAACAGAGGAAAGAGAATTGGACAAAATGGACACTTTTTAGCAAAACATTCGGTCATTTTCAACCAAAACGGCGACTGTAATATGTAATAATATATGAATGACAGTGTGATTCCAGTCTACAGCTAATTAATGACCTTTAATTTCCTCGTTATCCAGAGTGTTGCTGATTTATGGAGATGTTTCTTTAGTAATTCATGCAGTTCTTATGTTTGAAGAGTTTCGTGGCGCTAGGCTAGTGCAAGGCTAGTGCATGTCTATGGTATCAGCTAGCCTGCATTAAAAACAGTGTGACCCGCTCCACAGAGCACCTGAGGCAAATCACTGATAACACCAGACTAACCATATACATGTCTGTGTCCATAGAGTCATTTAACCATTTTACATTTAAAATAACTTATATTTGGTTGTGGTTGTATAAGCTACGCAGCGGCGGAGTGATCTGCTAGAAAATAGTCCCTCAAATGCGATCATTCATGTGATGCAGGTCAGTTATATTCCAAACATGATTCTATGGACACAGACATGTATATCGACGAAAACAATGATGAAGATGTGACAAGAAAGTGAGAAAAAATTGACAAAAAATGATGAAAAATGATAAACATGTGACAAAGAAATTCACTATTTGACAAAAAAACGGACAAAAAAGTTACAAAAATGAGTTGAAAACCCCCCAAAAAATGATGACGTGAGGAAAAAGATTTCTTTTTTTTTTTCCATTTTTCATTTTTGATTTATTTCATTCATTTAAAAATGCAACAGCAGCATTTAGCATGAATGAAAAGGAGCAGAAAGAAGTAAAAAACGTATAATGTCTGCCCCTAATCAACACAAAATCATTTACAGTTCCAGTTCATTTAAATGTTAAACTGTCTCATGCAGCCGTCTTTTCGTTTAGATGAGTTTTGTAGATCTTAGCTTTCAAATGAGGCGTTACACTGGCCTACAGGATTTGGTTAAGCTGAACTGGAGAAAATGCTCTCGGTTCAGGCGGGGGTTAAGAGGTTAACGCAGGCTAGCTGATACCATAGACATGCACTAGCCTTTGCACTAGCCTAGCGCCACGAAACTCTTCAAATATAAGAACTGCATGAATTACAAAAAAAAAAAACATCTCCATAAATCAGCAACACTCTGGATAACGAGGACATGAGGCCCTGTGTCAAACATCCTGAAACATCCTTTAAGAGCTTCATTTTGGCCCAGTTAATCTTACACTATGAATAAGTTTCAAAGCGCTGCAGAAACCCCGCCTTTAATGGAGGTTTAAACAGTGTGTGGGACTCGTTACCAGGATGTGCTCCCCGAACGACCGCACGGACGCTCCAAACCACTGCTTAGACTTGAACTCCATCTGAGCCCCATCTGTGTTGGTCCGGTCGTCTGTGGAGAGAGAAGAGGCGGAGAAACGGTCAGACTCAGGAACAGCACTGACCAGTACAGGACAGAGAAACGGTCAGATTCAGGAGCAGCACATGATTACAGGACAGAGAAACGGTCAGACTCAGGAGCAGCACTGACCAGTACAGGACAGAGAAACGGTCAGACTCAGGAGCAGCACTGACAACCACAGGACAGAGAAACGGTCAGACTCAGGAGCAGCACTGACAAGTACAGGACAGAGAAACGGTCAGACTCAGGAGCAGCACTGACAAGTACAGGACAGAGAAACGGTCAGACTCAGGAGCAGCACTGACAAGTACAGGACAGAGAAACGGTCAGACTCAGGAGCAGCACTGACAAGTACAGGACAGAGAAACGGTCAGACTCAGGAGCACTGTAGGGCTGTGCAAAAAATCGTAATCGAATTTCGAGTTCAATTACAACAGTAAACGATTACAAAATTAGCATAATCGCAAAAAATCTATTATAATTTTTTTTTTCAATTTTTCAGTTATTTTTTTCAAATATTTTTTTTCATGTTTTTTTTTTTTAATTTTGATTTTTTTTTTTTTTTTAAATGGATTTTTGTCACTTTTTTAATGGATTTTTGTCTTTTTTTTATGGATTTTTGTCACTTTTCTGCTGGATTTTTGTCACTTTTTTGATGGATTTTGTCTTTTTTTTTTATGGATTTTTGTCACTTTTTTAATGGATTTTTGTCTTTTTTTATGGATTTTTGTCACTTTTCTGCTGGATTTTTGTCACTTTTTTGATGGATTTTGTCTTTTTTTTTTATGGATTTTTGTCACTTTTTTGATGGATTTTTGTCACTTTTTTGATGGATTTTTGTCTTTTTTTAATGGATTTTTGTCACTTTTTTATGGATTTTTGTCTTTTTTTTATGGATTTTTGTCACTTTTCTGCTGGATTTTTGTCACTTTTTGATGGATTTTTGTCTTTTTTTTTTATGGATTTTTGTCACTTTTTTAATGGATTTTTGTCTTTTTTTTATGGATTTTTGTCACTTTTCTGCTGGATTTTTGTCACTTTTTTGATGGATTTTTGTCACTTTTTTAATGGATTTTTGTCTTTTTTTAATGGATTTTTGTCACTTTTTTGATGGATTTTTGTCTTTTTTTTAATGGATTTTTGTCACTTTTTTGATGGATTTTTGTCACTTTTTTGATGGATTTTTGTCACTTTTCTGCTGGATTTTTGTCACTTTTTTGATGGATTTTTGTCTTTTTTTAATGGATTTTTGTCACTTTTTTGATGGATTTTTGTCACTTTTTTAATGGATTTTTGTCACTTTTTTAATGGATTTTTGTCTTTTTTTTAATGGATTTTTGTCACTTTTTGATGGATTTTTGTCACTTTTTTAATGGATTTTTGTCTTTTTTTTAATGGATTTTTGTCACTTTTTTGCTGGATTTTTGTCTTTTTTTATGGATTTTTTTAAAGGCAAGAAATAATCGTTTGAATAATCGTGATTTCAATTATGACAAAAATAATCGTGATTATTATTTTTTCAATAATCGAGCAGCCCTAGCACACTGACAAGTACAGGACAGAGAAAACGGTCAGACTCAGGAGCAGCACACGAGTACAGGACAGAGAAACGGTCAGACTCAGGAACAGCACTGACAAGTACAGGACAGAGAAACGGTCAGACTCAGGAGCAGCACTGACAAGTACAGGACAGAGAAACGGTCAGACTCAGGAGCAGCACTGACCAGTACAGGACAGAGAAACGGTCAGACTCAGGAGCAGCACTGACCAGTACAGGACAGAGAAACGGTCAGACTCAGGAGCAGCACTGACAAGTACAGGACAGAGAAACGGTCAGACTCAGGAGCAGCACTGACAAGTACAGGACAGAGAAACGGTCAGACTCAGGAGCAGCACTGACAAGTACAGGACAGAGAAACGGTCAGACTCAGGAGCAGCACTGACAAGTACAGGACAGAGAAACGGTCAGACTCAGGAGCAGCACTGACAAGTACAGGACAGAGAAACGGTCAGACTCAGGAGCAGCACTGACAAGTACAGGACAGAGAAACGGTCAGACTCAGGAGCAGCACTGACCACCACAGGACAGAGAAACGGTCAGACTCAGGAGCACTGTAGGGCTGTGCAAAAAATCGTAATCGAATTTCGAGTTCAATTACAACAGTAAACGATTACAAAATTAGCATAATCGCAAAAAATCTATTATAATTTTTTTTTTCAATTTTTCAGTTATTTTTTTCAAATATTTTTTTTCATGTTTTTTTTTTTTAATTTTGATTTTTTTTTTTTTTTTTAAATGGATTTTTGTCACTTTTTTAATGGATTTTTGTCTTTTTTTTATGGATTTTTGTCACTTTTCTGCTGGATTTTTGTCACTTTTTTGATGGATTTTTGTCTTTTTTTTTTATGGATTTTTGTCACTTTTTTAATGGATTTTTGTCTTTTTTTTATGGATTTTTGTCACTTTTCTGCTGGATTTTTGTCACTTTTTTGATGGATTTTTGTCTTTTTTTTTGATGGATTTTTGTCACTTTTTTGATGGATTTTTGTCACTTTTTTGATGGATTTTTGTCTTTTTTTTAATGGATTTTTGTCTTTTTTTTAAATGGATTTTTGTCACTTTTTTAATGGATTTTTGTCTTTTTTTTATGGATTTTTGTCACTTTTCTGCTGGATTTTTGTCACTTTTTTGATGGATTTTTGTCTTTTTTTTTTATGGATTTTTGTCACTTTTTTAATGGATTTTTGTCTTTTTTTTATGGATTTTTGTCACTTTTCTGCTGGATTTTTGTCACTTTTTTGATGGATTTTTGTCTTTTTTTTTGATGGATTTTTGTCACTTTTTTGATGGATTTTTGTCACTTTTTTAATGGATTTTTGTCTTTTTTTTATGGATTTTTGTCACTTTTCTGCTGGATTTTTGTCACTTTTTTGATGGATTTTTGTCTTTTTTTTTTATGGATTTTTGTCACTTTTTTAATGGATTTTTGTCTTTTTTTTATGGATTTTTGTCACTTTTCTGCTGGATTTTTGTCACTTTTTTGATGGATTTTTGTCACTTTTTTAATGGATTTTTGTCTTTTTTTAATGGATTTTTGTCACTTTTTTGATGGATTTTTGTCTTTTTTTTAATGGATTTTTGTCACTTTTTTGATGGATTTTTGTCACTTTTTTGATGGATTTTTGTCACTTTTCTGCTGGATTTTTGTCACTTTTTTGATGGATTTTTGTCTTTTTTTTAATGGATTTTTGTCACTTTTTTGATGGATTTTTGTCACTTTTTTAATGGATTTTTGTCACTTTTTTAATGGATTTTTGTCTTTTTTTTAATGGATTTTTGTCACTTTTTTGATGGATTTTTGTCACTTTTTTAATGGATTTTTGTCTTTTTTTTAATGGATTTTTGTCACTTTTTTGCTGGATTTTTGTCTTTTTTTATGGATTTTTTTAAAGGCAAGAAATAATCGTTTGAATAATCGTGATTTCAATTATGACAAAAATAATCGTGATTATTATTTTTTCAATAATCGAGCAGCCCTAGCACACTGACAAGTACAGGACAGAGAAACGGTCAGACTCAGGAGCAGCACTGACCAGTACAGGACAGAGAAACGGTCAGACTCAGGAGCAGCACACGAGTACAGGACAGAGAAACGGTCAGACTCAGGAACAGCACTGACAAGTACAGGACAGAGAAACGGTCAGACTCAGGAGCAGCACTGACAAGTACAGGACAGAGAAACGGTCAGACTCAGGAGCAGCACTGACCAGTACAGGACAGAGAAACGGTCAGACTCAGGAGCAGCACTGACCAGTACAGGACAGAGAAACGGTCAGACTCAGGAGCAGCACTGACCAGTACAGGACAGAGAAACGGTCAGACTCAGGAGCAGCACTGACAAGTACAGGACAGAGAAACGGTCAGACTCAGGAGCAGCACTGACAAGTACAGGACAGAGAAACGGTCAGACTCAGGAGCACTGTAGGGCTGTGCAAAAAATCGTAATCGAATTTCGAGTTCAATTACAACAGTAAACGATTACAAAATTAGCATAATCGCAAAAAATCTATTATAATTTTTTTTTTCAATTTTTCAGTTATTTTTTTCAATATTTTTTTTCATGTTTTTTTTTTTTAATTTTGATTTTTGGATTTTTGTTTTTTTTTTAAATGGATTTTTGTCACTTTTTTAATGGATTTTTGTCACTTTTTTGATGGATTTTTGTCTTTTTTTTAATGGATTTTTGTCACTTTTTTGATGGATTTTTGTCACTTTTTTGATGGATTTTTGTCACTTTTCTGCTGGATTTTTGTCACTTTTTTGATGGATTTTTGTCTTTTTTTTAATGGATTTTTGTCACTTTTTTGATGGATTTTTGTCACTTTTTTAATGGATTTTTGTCACTTTTTTAATGGATTTTTGTCTTTTTTTTAATGGATTTTTGTCACTTTTTTGATGGATTTTTGTCACTTTTTTAATGGATTTTTGTCTTTTTTTAATGGATTTTTGTCACTTTTTTGCTGGATTTTTGTCTTTTTTTATGGATTTTTTTAAAGGCAAGAAATAATCGTTTGAATAATCGTGATTTCAATTATGACAAAAATAATCGTGATTATTATTTTTTCAATAATCGAGCAGCCCTAGCACACTGACAAGTACAGGACAGAGAAACGGTCAGACTCAGGAGCAGCACTGACAAGTACAGGACAGAGAAACGGTCAGACTCAGGAGCAGCACTGACAAGTACAGGACAGAGAAACGGTCAGACTCAGGAGCAGCTCTGACAAGAACAGGACAGAGAAACGGTCAGACTCAGGAGCAGCACTGACAAGTACAGGACAGAGAAACGGTCAGACTCAGGAGCAGCACTGACAAGTACAGGACAGAGAAACGGTCAGACTCAGGAGCAGCACTGACCAGTACAGGACAGAGAAACGGTCAGACTCAGGAGCAGCACTGACAAGTACAGGACAGAGAAACGGTCAGACTCAGGAGCAGCACTGACAAGTACAGGACAGAGAAACGGTCAGACTCAGGAGCAGCTCTGACAAGTACAGGACAGAGAAACGGTCAGACTCAGGAGCAGCACACGAGTACAGGACAGAGAAACGGTCAGACTCAGGAACAGCACTGACAAGTACAGGACAGAGAAACGGTCAGACTCAGGAGCAGCACTGACAAGTACAGGACAGAGAAACGGTCAGACTCAGGAGCAGCACTGACCAGTACAGGACAGAGAAACGGTCAGACTCAGGAGCAGCACTGACCAGTACAGGACAGAGAAACGGTCAGACTCAGGAGCAGCACTGACAAGTACAGGACAGAGAAACGGTCAGACTCAGGAGCAGCACTGACAAGTACAGGACAGAGAAACGGTCAGACTCAGGAGCAGCACTGACCAGTACAGGACAGAGAAACGGTCAGACTCAGGAGCAGCACTGACCAGTACAGGACAGAGAAACGGTCAGACTCAGGAGCAGCACTGACAAGTACAGGACAGAGAAACGGTCAGACTCAGGAGCAGCACTGACAACCACAGGACGGAGAAACGGTCAGACTCAGGAGCAGCACTGACAACCACAGGACAGAGAAACGGTCAGACTCAGGAGCAGCACTGACAAGTACAGGACAGAGAAACGGTCAGACTCAGGAGCAGCTCTGACAAGTACAGGACAGAGAAACGGTCAGACTCAGGAGCAGCACACTGTAGGGCTGTGCAATTAATCGAAATTCAATTACGATTTCGATTACAACAGTAAACAATTACAAAATTAGCATAATCGCAAAAAATCGATTATAATTTTTTTTTTTCAATTTTTCAATTATTTTTATTTTTTATTTTTTTCAATTTTTTGTTTTTAATTTTTGTTTTTGTTTTTTTTTTATTTGTGGATTTTTCTCACTTTTTTGCTGGATTTTTGTCTTTTTCTTTTTGTCACTTTTTTAATGGATTTTTGTCTTTTTTTTGATGGATTTTTGTCTTTTTTAATGGATTTTTGTCTTTTTTTTAATGGATTTTTGTCTTTTTTTTTGATGGATTTTTGTCTTTTTTAATGGATTTTTGTCTTTTTTTTAATGGATTTTTGTCACTTTTTTGATGGATTTTTGTCACTTTTTGGGGATTTTTGTCTTTTTTTGTGGATTTTTGTCACTTTTTTGATGGATTTTTTTAAAGGCAACAAATAATCGTTTGAATAATCGTGATTTCAATTATGACAAAAATAATCGTGATTTTTATTTTTTCAATAATCGAGCAGCCCTAGCACACTGACAACCACAGGTTTGAAATCTGGGAGTGATCCTGGACTCAGGCCTGAACTTAAACAGCCACATCAGAGCAACAACATCAGCAGCTTTTTACATCTGAGAAACATGGGCAAAACCAGACTTAGAGAGACTTATCCATGTGTTTGTCTCCAGCAGGTTAGACGACTGTAAAGCTGCTGCTCGAGTCCTGACAAGAACCAGGAAATACGACCACATTAGTCCAGTGCTCCGGTCTCTGCACTGGCTTCCTGTCACTCAGAGAATAGACTTTAAAACAGCTCTGCTTGTTTCAAGTCTTTACAAAGTCCATCTCTGACATGTTACAGCCGTGTGAACCATCTCAGGGAGGGGAGGGGCCTCCTGGTGGTTCCAGAGTCAGGACTAAACACGGTGAGGCTCAGGCTAAAATCTGGAACAGTCTCACGAGGATGTGAGACAGGCCTCGACTCTGACAAACAGTTCTTTTTGCCCGTGTATATGACACTGAAAGTATTTTATCTGCACTCTTGCCTTTAAAGGAACAGGCCAGTGTTTTTACATACTGAGTGTCATTTTTTTTTGTATTTATTTATTTATTTTGTCATTTTTTGTCATTTTTTGTCATTTTTTGTATATTTTAGTCATTTTTTGTCATTTTTTGTCATTTTTGGTCATTTTTTTGTCGTTTTTTTGTAATTTTTTAGTACATTTTTTGTCATTTTTTGTCATTTTTTTTGTCATTTGGCATCCAATTTCAAACTCCTCCTGGTATTATTACGCCTTACAATATAGTTCCCCCCTTGTATCCGCTTAGAAAATCCACACTGTTTAATTGTGTGTAATTATACTTTGTAGTGGAACACTTCACGTAACCATATTTAAATAGGGGAAACGTGGAAGAGCTTGGTAGCTTCTATCTTGACCTGTTTTGAAATTGACAAAAAAATGACAAAAATTTGATTAAAAAATGAGAAAAAAAAGACAAAAATTCGATTAAAAAAAAGAGAAAAAAAAGACAAAAATGTGATAAAAAAAAATGACAAAAAAAGAGAAAAAAAATGACAAAAAAAGAGAAAAAAATGACAAAAATTTGATTAAAAAAATGACAAAAAATTGATTAAAAAAATTACAAAAATGTGAGGAAAAAATGACAAAAAAGTTAGAAAAAATAGTTGAATACCCAACAAAAAATGGAAAAAAGCTATAGAGCTATAGAGGAGAGAGGGAGAGGCTAAATGCTAACGCCGTCTGCGCTGTGTTTACGTGACTGAAGATCAGACAGGTCCTAAAGAACTCGTCACAGCTCAGGTAAGAACATATCTCAGTGTGGAAAAACGCTGGCCTGTTCCTTTCACTGTAACTGATTCATTTTATGTTGATGTTTTTTATTGATTTGATCCGTTTTCTTGTAGTTTTATGCGACTGTGCAGCACTTTGAACTGCCTTGTGTATGAACTGTGCTCTACAAACAAACCTGCCTCGCCTACAGAGGTGCGGCTCTTACGCTGAGGTGGAGGTGGAGGTGGAGGTGTGGCCCTGTCGGACGCGATCACTGGCTGGAGGTCGGTGAGGTTAACGCCTCGGCTTCATTACTCAGAGATCACAAAGCTCCAGGTCTGTGTTTGATGAGAAAACCCCACTGTAGCCTGGTAAAAAAAAGCTCTACAAAGTGGATTTTGCACAACACCCTCAGCTGTAACACTTATTTAGCTCTACTTTTTGTGTCTTAAGCACCGGTCAGGGCCGGACTGGCCATCGGGAGATTCGGGAGTTTTCCCGATGGGCCGACGTACTTTCGGGCCGGATGGGCCAGTCACACCGAAATAAGGCCCATAATACCTTACACCGGCCCACCATTAACGGGAAAAGCCATCAGAATCTCTATCATTACATTTACGCAATTACACAACTTCTCCACTAGAGGGATGTGACGCCTTTCTTGAGTTATGGTTCAGAGATAATCTTGTAATGAGCAATGAGCCTCTGGGACATAACACTCATGCCCCTCACATTGTGAATATAAGAGGAAATAGTTTATTGTAACTCCCTCCAGGACCCACAGAACCTCAGGCCTCTATTTTTATACATTTTAGACAAATGTTTGCAAAGAAGTGCATGCTGGGAGTTGGCCAGGTGACTCGTCGTCAGTGCAGTTTGTAAATCTTCTAGTTTCCATTGAAAGGATTTACAATGTTTGGTCTTTTTGGGATTTCTATCTTCACTCCACACCTCTGTAACTCTGTGGTGAGTTTTACCGTTTCATCTTCATCTACAGTTGATCATTTGGTTTGTTTTGGGAAGTTTATTTGTGTTGCAATCTCGAGAGGAACTTCATTAACAGAACACACATTTTAAGATTGTTAAGTAATTTTACAAAAATTCCTTCAAGTTATAAATGAAAAGATGAAAGTGTTGAGTCTCTGAGGCCTGAGCTTGAATTCGGCAGAAACAAAATGCAACTATTTTCCTCGATTTGTAGCTTATACTGTTTTAGTTCAAGCCAAGGGTTTATTGTTTTGCTCCTCACCTCGACTATTGCATTGAACATGACTGTTTTTTTTTTTTTGAGGGCCGTTCTTGACCCAAGTCCCGGGCCGATTTTTTCTGCCAGTCCAGCCCTGGTACCGGTAGTTTGTTTTTGTGATACTAAACAGCCACACTGAAGCTCTGAACGTGGTTCTTTCTCACTCTCCTCACACTGAAGCTCTGAACGTGGTTCTTTCTCACTCTCCTCACGCTGAAGCTCTAAACGTGGTTCTTTCTCACTCTCTTCACGCTGAAGCTCTGAACGTTTCTCACTCTCCTCACACTGAAGCTCTGAACGTTTCTCACTCTCCTCACACTGAAGCTCTGAACGTTTCTCACTCTCCTCACACTGAAGCTCTGAACGTTTCTCACTCTCCTCACACTGAAGCTCTGAACGTTTCTCACTCTCCTCACACTGAAGCTCTGAACGTTTCTCACTCTCCTCACACTGAAGCTCTGAACGTTTCTCACTCTCCTCACACTGAAGCTCTGAACGTTTCTCTCTCTCCTCACACTGAACGTTTCTCCCTCTCCTCACGCTGAAGCCCTGTGTGCGTCCCAGTCCCTATAAGGCCAGGCCGTGGTGAAGGCTGAAGCTGAAGCTGCAGCTGCCGTCTGCGTGTGTTCAGACATGAAACCTCCCCGTGAGCTGCGAGTCACGGCCGGGACAAAGGCGTGGGCGGCTCCGAGCGCCGATAACAGGCTCGTAAAGCGAGGCCGCGGACACACAGAGGAAGCACGAGGAAACTGAAGTCACTAGAGCCCGATAGAGGCTTTATATTAGGGCTGCAGAGTATGAGGTTTATTACTGTTTAACCCCCGACTGCATTTCTCCAGTTCAGCTTTACCCAAATCCATAAGTTTGCAGCCTATCGGCCAGTGTAACCCCTCATTTGAAAGACATACAACACCATCTAAACTGATCTTTTTCTCGTCACTGTGACTTTTTTTTTCATCGCTTTTTCACACATCATGTTTTCGCCACGTTTTCATCGCTTTGTGTCACTTCTCTGTCGCTCGTCTGTTACTTTTGGGTGTTTTTTATATGACTTAAATAACTCTTTTGTGTCACCTTTCGGTTGCTCTTTTCTTGTCACACATTCTTTGTCACTTTTTTCATCACCTTTTTCTCGCTCTTTTGTTGCGTTTTCTTCCCTGCCGTTTATCTGATTTTTGTCGCTATTTTGACACTTTTTCCCCCAAGAAGCTTTAAAGGCATTAGAGAGGATTCTGCGGTGTGAGATTTGTCCATCCGTTTTAAGATTCTTTTGCACCTTCAGGGCTCGAAACAATCTCCCGGACAGACGTTTACTCGGCTCCGCTCTCTCGCAGTTTCTCTCTTCCCTTCAACCGCCTCAAACAGTGGCTTTCTTTGTCGGTTTTTCAGGGTTCTTTTCTGCCATTTCTGAAATAATTCTAAATACCAGGAGTACAGAACTAGGTGGTAGCGTGTCCGTCGTCCTCGGCGTAATGGCGGACTGCGGCCAGACTGCGTGAGAGCTACGCTTGGAGCCGACGTAAATAACGCACTTGGGGCTAAATGTTTGATTGACAAACCAGTAGCCAATCGACTGTGGAAAGGAGACAAAGTCGATTGGATATTTTTTTCCAGGCCCCACCACGGCCACAGTTTATGGATCTTTTGTGTGGTTTTTTTGGGAATCATAATTACAAGAGTGCCATCGATCAATTAAGTCATTTCAGTTGTATCTGGGAACTGGGAAAATCCTCTCTAATGCCTTTAAGATTTGGGTAAAGCCGAAGAAAATGTGCTTGGTTCAGGTGGGGGTTAAGAGGTTAAGTTATTTAGATAATATGAAACTCTCTTATCCTGTAGTTGTGAACAGAACTTAGTAACTTGTTTTGAAATGTGACCCTTGTGTTAGTTTAGCAGATCTTTATTTCGGTCTCAAACGTCAATGCTTTGTGTTTAAATTGTCGACATGACATTGTTACAATAGTTCAGCACAGGGACAGGAAGAAATCGAGAGCTAAACAAGGAGCAGAAATCAGCTTTATCTCCGAAACAATCCTGTTGGCCCAGAGAGTGACCTACTGTGGTTAACACGAACTCTCCTCCATTCATTCTCAATGGTAAATATGGATGCAGTACACCTTTTGGCCACCAGCGTCAAATCGGGGGCGCTGTTTCACCCCTTTTTGTTGCGTTTACATCCTCGTTCTCTTCTCATTTTTCGTCTCCATTTTATTTTTCCCCAAGAAGCTTTTATTTTTTGTTATTTTTCGTCACTTTTTCGTCCATTTTTTCTCATTTTTTCATCAATTTTTTCTCACTTTTTTGTACATTTTTTGTCAATTTTTGTCATTTTTTGGTACATTTTTTGTCACTTTTTTGTCACTTTTTTGTCACTTTTTCGTTAATTTTTTCTCACTTTTTTCTCACTTTTTTCTCACTTTTTCTCACTTTTTTCTCACTTTTTCGTTAATTTTTTCTCACTTTTTTGTCACTTTTTTTGTCACTTTTTCGTTCATTTTTTCTCACTTTTTTGTCAATTTTTTGTCAATTTTTGGTACATTTTTTGTCACTTTTTCTTTCATTTTTTCTCACTTTTTTGTCAATTTTTTTGTTCTTTTTGTTCATTTTTTCATCCATTTCTTCCTCACTTTTTGTCACATTTTCCCCCTTTTTTTTCGCCTCAGTTCTGTCTCTATTTTCACACCTTTTTTCCAGAAGCTTTTGGATTGGGGTAAAGCCAAACTGGGGAGAATGTGATCGGTTCATGTGGGGGTTAAGAGGTGAACAATCTGAACTAGAGCAGATCATTTCACTTCTGCAGCTTCAGTTTGACAGACCTGCTGTTCAGCTTCTGTGTTTCTGATCGTTTATATAACATGTAGATAAAACTGTCATAACTGTAGGATTAATCTGTTTGTATATCTGTGTAATCCTGCTCTGAACCCGTGTTCCAGCTCACACAGCTCCTTCCAAACGCTATGTTTTGATTGGACTGAAAGGTTCCGCCTCCGGGCTAATGCTGTTAGCGGCTAATGACAGCGTGGCCCAGTTACGGCCACAATGGAGGCCTTTGTTACCGATCTGACCCGTGTCGGCCTCTGATTTACTGGACACTGAACTCGAGTCTGATTCAGAGCAGAGGGACCAGGATGTCGAGGCGAGGTTTTCCACGGGACTCCACCAAAATAAACCACGGGGATTCAGTTTGGAGGCAACGTCACAGTGGTGCTCGTGGACTTCATCTGTGAGGATTTGTGCTTTACTTCAGCAGCTTCTTTGTGGCAAATGTAATACTTTTAATACTTTCACTCCATTTGAAAGATACACATAATACTGTTTACTTCCCCCCCTTTCAAACCCTGATGGTGAGCGCTCCAGGACAGCAGGTGGCGCTGGTCAGATGTACGGTCTACGTCACCGACTCACGACGAGGAGAAAGGGCGTCATCGTAATGTTTTTGAAGCCGCGAAGTTAAAATGCTTCTGTGCTTTTACTTAAAGGTCCTGCACCTGCTAATGAAGCCGCTAATTTAAAGGGATGTTTCAGGATGTTTGACACAGGGCCTCACCAGACTAACCATATAAATGTCTGTGTCCATAGAGTCATTTCAACCATTTTGCATTTAAAAAAACGTATATTTGAGCAGCTTCGTGGTTGTATAAGCTACGCGGCGGCGGAGTGATCTGCTAGAAAATAGTCCCTCAGAATGTGATCATTCATGTGATGCAGGTCAGTTATATTCCAAACATGACTCTATGGACACAGACATGTATATGGTTAGTCTGGTGTTATCAGTGATTTGCCTCAGGTGCTCTGTGGAGCGGGTCACACTGGTTTTTAATGCAGGCTAGCTGATACCATAGACATGCACTAGCCTTGCATTAGCCTAGCGCCACGAAACTCTTCAAACATAAGAACTGCATGAATTACAAAAAAACATCTCCAGAAATCAGCAACACTCTGGATAACGAGGAAATGAGGCCCTTTGTCAAACATCCTGAAACATCCCTTTAAGGTGGGGGGTCAGTGGCCCAAACTCTTCACAGGGACGAGTTCATAGATGTGTTTCACAACCTGCTGTGTCACTTTTCATGGTCACTGTCACAAAAATGCAAGAAAACTAACCTTCAAGTTCATGAAACTGAACTCTATTTTATAACATTATATCAACAGAGTTCTTTAACGATACTTTGTTTCTGACGCCGAAGCCTGAACAATACTTTTTCGATAACTATACTAAAATATTTGTCATCTAGAACCAGAAAACAGAGCAATAATGTTACTTTACTCCACAAAATACTTTTTTATTTTACATGAAAACAACCAAGGAACCTTTAAAGGAATAGGCCACTGTTGGGCGTTTGGCATCCGCGCAGTAAAGTGAAGATTACTGTGCGGATTTCGAACTACTCCTGGTATTATTACGCCTTACAATATAGTTCCCCCTTTTATCCGCTTAGAAAATCCACATTGTTTAATTGTGTGTAATTATACTTTGTAGTGGAACACTTCACGTAACCATATTTAAATAGGGAAAACGTGGAAGAGCTTGGTAGCTTCTATCTTGACCTGTTTTGGAGCTATAGAGGAGAGAGGGAGAGGCTAAATGCTAACGCCGTCTGCGCTGTGTTTACGTGACTGAAGATCAGACAGGTCCTAAAGAACTCGTCACAGCTCAGGTAAGAACATATCTCAGTGTGGAAGAACGCTGGCCTGTTCCTTTAAGACGCTCGAAGCTCCTTTTTCTTCATTTTCTCGCTAAACACGAACGCATTTTTGTGTCTTTTCTCGCAGTTGTGTTTGTGCATCTGCCCAAACATCCAGGAGGCTCCAGGTCTGTCCACGGCTCATTGTTTGTAGCCTCCATCCAGTGTTAAATAAAGTTTTTTCTATTCTATTAGCATTAGCAGCAGTGAACGGCTAACTTTTCCCACGGTGCCTTGCTATGGTGGCTTGTTAAGCCCATAAAAGGCGCAGTTGTTTCGGATCAACAGTGGTTTATATTCACACCTGGAGCGAACTGGACCAGAGTCCGTTTGGAAGCCGGACCGAGACCACCTGGAAAAGTGGGTCTCGGTTCTTTGATTCGTTTGTTGTTTTCACACCTGAATAAAGAATCCGGACCAGCGCTCAAAACGAACCCTGGTCCGTTTAAAGTGGACCAAACGTCACAATCAACAACAAAGCTGCAGTTCTTTACTTTAGGCCAGTGATTTAATAATGCATTTACATCTTTTTTCTAGTTTAGATATAATTTAGTCCAGTTCAGATCGATTTTAGACTCGCTTTGGACCTGATGTGATCTTAATCCAGGCCTGGAGGGTTTGAGAGCCACTGGTTTATACTAGAACGTGCTCCTCAGAGAAGTAAACAGAACCAGACTAGTTCAGCAGTTCATATCTCAGTCTTCTCTTCTGATTTGTTCAACACTGCAAAAAGTATTTAACTAGATCAGTATAAACATCTCAATTTGAGCACAATAATCCACATTTTAGTTGTTATGTCTGGTTAAGAAGTTGTTGGGCATTTGTCCCAGATTATTTCACTTGTTCTGAGATGTTTCTGACTCGTTTCGATACATTTCGTCCTTATTTCAGGTCATTTTCTTTGCCAATGGGGAAAGAAAATTGGTCTTGTCTCATTGGCAGTTTTACTTTATTATTTCAAGCGAGATTTACCCTAGAACTGGTCTGAAATGTCCTCAAACAAGCAAAGCAAACTGGGTCCGATCAGGAAAAGTGTCTAAATGAGTGAAAACCGCTCAAAACAAGAAACATTTCCTCAATTCAAGTCATTTAAGGCGATGCTTGATATTGACTTTTTGCAGTGCAGAAGTGAGCTGAACTGAATCGACAAACATAATTACACCTAAACACTTGATTTTTTCCCAAACTGCTCCGGCCTGGTGTAGCCTTGTGCCAGTTCAGACAAATGTGTTTTTTTATTTCCAACGTGCCTCCCAGGCCTGTGTTACTCCATCACCTGCAGATGAATCATGACTTGCTTCACGAACTCGGGCCCTGAGGAAACTCAACAAGCTGATTCACATCGGCCGAAGGATCAGTGTGTCAACATCAGTGTTTGATACAGTCTGGGTTTTTTTCAGGGAGTTTTGCTCCTTGAAAGTTGTGAAACGTAATGCAAAAAGTGGATTCTAAGCAAGTAAAAAATGTCTTACTTTAAGAAATAAGTTCTTATTTTTTCCCTAAAAAGTAATAATGTTTTGTGTAGCAAAGTTTTCTTGAGAAAAAAATCTTGTTTTAGGAAATAAAATCTGGCCATTTCTTGTTCAGATAAATTTGCTAAAAACATGATGATTTTTCTTGAAGAAAGAAAAACTTTTTGAATCTTCTTCATCTTTAGACAGCCTCAGCTTCACAGCTCGAAGGTCCCGGGTTCGATTCCCACCAGGACGGGGCCTTTCTGTGTGGAGCATGTTCTCCCCGTGTCTACCACTAAAAACATGTACAATAGGTGAATCCTCCAGCAGGTGATTCTGACCATCAGCCTGGCTCCACATCATGGAGGCGGGTCTCCGGGCGCAGGCAGTATTTACCTTAAATATTAGTGTTTATTAACAACATTTTGCTCAAAAATGTGAGTAATTTAGAACTTTTACTTAAATCAAACAACATTTAAGTAAAATATCCACAGTTTTTCACTAAATAAGAAAGTTTTCCTTAAATTATTCCATTTTCTGAGGACATTTTGCTTAATTCTAGCTTTTTATTTGCTTAAATTTAGTGTTTCTTTCATGTTTTATGATGAAAAATATTCTAGAAATAAGAATTCTTAGCAAGAAATAATGCTGACCCCATTGGCACAATTTTTTGGCACAAAATGTCTTATTTTAAGATTTTTTTCCTTGTTTTTAGGAGGGGACTTTTTGCAGTGTGCACACTGGGAAAGATGAATGCGTGAATTAAAATACGATGCACTTTTTGTGGTTTGTAAACCAAAATCCTACTTTTTACTGTTACCAGAGAATACTCTTCTTTTTCCTCAATCTTCAAGTTATATATTGGGCGGCGCAACAAGGTCCTGGGTTCGATTCCCACCTGGACGGATTCTGTGTGTCTGCGTAGGTTTGGTTGGTCCCCTACCACTAAAACATGTACAATAGGTCACAATAGCTCCCCTGAAAAAGAGATTCTTAATCTCTGTGGGACTTTCCTGGTTAACCCCCTAACTCCCGCCTGAACCGAGCACATTTTCTCCAGTTTGGCTTTACCCCAATCCAAAAGCTTCTGGGAAAAAGGTGAGAAAATAGCAACAAAACTGAGACGAAAACAATGATGGACATGTGACAAAAAAGTGACGAAAAATGGATGAAAAAGTGGCAAAAATGTCACAAAAATGTTACAAGAAATTGACAAAAAAATGACAAAAATTTGATGAAAAAATGAGAAAAAAAAGAAAAAAAAAGAGAAAAAAAATGAGAAAAAAATGACAAAAATTTGATGAAAAATGAGAAAAAAAAGAAAAAAAATGAGAAAAAAATGACAAAATTTTTATAAAAAAATTAGAAAAAATGACAAAAAAATGACAAAAAATGACAAAAATTTGATGAAAAAATGACAAAAAATAAATAAAAAAAGACCAAAAAATGACAAAAATGTAATGAAAAATGAGAAAAAATGAGAAAAAAATTACAAAAAAATGATTAAAAAAATGATAAAAAATGACAACAAAAAAATAATGGAAAAAAATAACGTGAGGAAAAAGATCCTCTCGGTTCAGGTTAAATAAAGGTAAAAAATATCGAATATAACATAAAATTTCACCTGGAAACAACATTATTTAAACATTGCCCTGATTCAACCTTTTCTTTTTATAGATTTTTATGGGAAATCGTATCAAAGGCTCTTTTCAAAAAATGTATTTAAGAAAACATCTCCACATCGACAGACAGTCCAGTATTTAACAAGAATTGATGTAATTTTCAGCCTCATTGATACAGGTTTGGATCCAAAATGGCCGCTCTCCTTTATCAGGACGACATTTCCCTTTGTGCATTTACTGAAAGTCTGTTATCAGAAAAGCACAGCCGTGGTATTTTTAGACACATCTCACTGACTAACGCCTGCCGTCTGACGGGAAGCGGAGTCAGAGCTGGTGACAGGATTATCTGAACATTTTCCACATTTCCTGCCCAAAAACATGCAGCGCTCCACCCTTTAAACTCAAGAGACACGCATCGCATCACCCAGTCTGAGGCAACACTCCACCCTTTAAACTTCAGAGACACGCATCGCATCACCCAGTCTGAGGCAGCACTCCACCCTTTCAACTTCAGAGACACGCATCGCATCACCCAGTCTGAGGGAACACTCCACCCTTTAAACTCAAGAGACACGCATCGCATCACCCAGTCTGAGGCAACAGTCTTACAATCATTTTCCTGAACTTCCACCTGAACCGAGAGCATTTTCTCCAGCTTTACCCCAATCCAAAAGCTTCTGGGAAAAAGGTGAGAAAATAGTGACAAAACTGAGACGAAAACAAGGATGAAAAAGTGAAAAAAGTGAGAAAACATTGACAAGAAAGTGACAAAAAATTTACAATAAATGACAAAAATGGACAAAAATTTGACTTTTTTTTTTTAAATGGACAAAAAAGTGATAACAATTTGACAAAAAAATCGAATAATTTGACGAAAAAGTGCCAAAAAATTTACAAAAATGGACACAAATTTGACAAAAAAGTGAGAAAGATTTGACGAAAAATTGAAAAAAAATGGATGAAAAAGTGAGAAGAATTTGACATAAAAATGTGAATAATTCGATGAAAAAGTGACAAAAAACTCACAAAAATGTGACAGAAATGAGTCGACTGCCCAACAAAAAATTGAAAAATCTGCCGTGAGGAAAAAGATCCATTTAGTTTTGTAGGTCTTTCAAATGAGGCGTTACACTGGCCTACAGGATTTGGGTAAAGCTGAACTGGAGAAAATGCTCTCGGTTCAGGCGGGAGTTAAGAGGTTAATAAACAGGATTTATGCACAGAAAAAGTATTTTGGGGGTAAATTTCGTCCCTCAGCGCCCCCTAACTAAAACATCTTCCCACGGCTCTGGATTTACGGCTCTTTACCGGGAGCAGAGTCTGTGAGAAAGAGCTGTCCAAAAACACTGGCTCTTTTTAATAGAAAATTTAAAAGACATCCAGAAAAGTCACAATTATCTACGACTTGATCGATAAAAGGCACTTTTTAAAATTCAACTCATCTAAAAATCCCACGGGGCTGAGGTTTGCACTTTGAAACACGTGTTTGTGAATAAAATCTTGCACCACAACTAATAAAAAGAGGCTGAAACTGTCGGACAAACCATTTTCACTGCATTTAGCTTAGACTTTAGTGCGGCTGCTTGCAGATCAACGGCGCCGTGATGAACACACTCTTAGCACATCACCTCAGAGTCTCGAGACTTAAGGCTGCTCGATTATTGAAAAAATAATAATCACGATTATTTTTGTCATAATTGAAATCACGATTATTCAAACGGTTATTTGTTGCCTTTAAAAAAATCCAGCAAAAAAATGACAAAAATCCAGCAAAAAAGTGACAAAAATCCAGCTAAAAAAAAGACAAAAATCCATCAAAAAAGTGACAAAAATCCATCAAAAAAGTGACAAAAATCCAGCAAAAAAAAGACAAAAATCCAGCAAAAAAAAGACAAAAATCAAGCAAAAAAAAGACAAAATTCAAGCAAAAAGTGACAAAAATCCATCAAAAAAGTGACAAAAATCCAGCAGAAAAAAAGACAAAAATCCAGCAAAAAAAAAGACAAAAATCCAGCAAAAAAGTGACAAAAATCCATCAAAAAAGTGACAAAAATCCAGCAGAAAAAAAGACAAAAATCCAGCAGAAAAAAAGACAAAAATCCAGCAGAAAAAAAGACAAAAATCCAGCAGAAAAAAGACAAAAATCCATCAAAAAAGTGAAAAACATCCATCAAAAAAGTGACAAAAATCCAGCAAAAAAAAGACAAAAATCCATCAAAAAAGTGACAAAAATCCATCAAAAAAGTGACAAAAATCCAGCAAAAAAAAGACAAAAATCCAGCAAAAAAAAGACAAAAATCAAGCAAAAAAAAGACAAAATTCAAGCAAAAAAAAGACAAAATTCAAGCAAAAAGTGACAAAAATCCATCAAAAAAGTGACAAAAATCCAGCAGAAAAAAAGACAAAAATCCAGCAAAAAAAAAGACAAAAATCCAGCAAAAAATGACAAAATTCAAGCAAAAAAATGACAAAAGTCCAGCAAAAAAAAGACAAAAATCCAGCAAAAAAAAAGACAAAGATCCAGCAAAAAAAAAGACTAAAATCCAGCAAAAAAAAGACAAAAATCCATCAAAAAAGTGACAAAAATCCAAAAATTAAAAATTGAAAAAAATAAAAAATAATAATAATTGAAAAAAAAAATTATAATCGATTTTTTGCGATTATGCTAATTTTGTAATCGTTTACTGTTGTAATCGAAATCGTAATCGAATTTCGATTAATTGCACAGCCCTATCGAGACTTAACTTAGAAGTGCAGAACGTGCTTTAATGTCACGTCCACGTTCTGATCCTTGTTTTGCGAACAGTCTGCGATGTGTCCGCACTCGTCCTTTTCAAAGCTCACATTCCTGAACCTGTCCCGACACGAAACTGAGAGGCGGCGTTTACCTCGAACCCGACGGCGAGGAAGATCCTCCAGGAGAAAATCCTCATTATCGAGAGGAACCGTGACTGAGACGATGAGAGAAATGTGTTCAGTTCAGCGTCATGTCTATGTTTGTATGTGGGGGTTGAACTGGGCCAGCAGGGGGCGCTTTATTAGAGGCTCAGGGCTGATTCTGGACATTCATGTTTAGTAGATACTTCAGAGCGAGTTCATTTAACCTCTTAACCCCCGCCTTAACCGAGCACATCTTCTCCAGTTCCACTTTAACCAAATCTTAAAGCTTCTTGAGAAAAGTGTCAAAGTAGCGACAAAAATACAACTAAACTGGCAGAAAAAAGTGGCAAAAATTCCACAAAATAGGTGACAAAAAAGTGATGAAAAAAGTGACAAAAATGCAATGACAAAGCGACAAATCAGCACCAAAAATACGATGGAAAAGTGACGACAAGGAGAAGAAAAGGGTTTGTAGGTCTTAGCTTTCAAATGAGGCAAGGACAATGACGTAAGCTGTAAGCTCCAACTCCAGGAGAAAATGTGTTTGGTTCAGACGGGGATCCATCTACCCATCCACACACACCTCCTCCAGCTGTTCTGACCCTGAGGCCACACCTCCTCCAGCTGTTCTGACCCCGAGGCCACACCTCCTCCAGCTGTTCTGACCCCGAGGCCACACCTCCTCCAGCTGTTCTGCCCCCGAGGCCACACCTCCTCCAGCTGTTCTGACCCCGAGGCCACACCTCCTCCAGCTGTTCTGACCCCGAGGCCACACCTCCTCCAGCTGTTCTGACCCCGAGGCCACACCTCCTCCAGCTGTTCTGACCCCGAGGCCACACCTCCTCCAGCTGTTCTGCCCCCGAGGCCACACCTCCTCCAGCTGTTCTGACCCCGAGGCCACACCTCCTCCAGCTGCTCTGACCCCGAGGCCACACCTCCTCCAGCTGCTCTGACCCCGAGGCCACACCTCCTCCAGCTGCTCTGACCCCGAGGCCACACCAGGCCAGCTGCTCTGACCCCGAGGCCACACCTCCTCCAGCTGTTCTGACCCCGAGGCCACACCTCCTCCAGCTGTTCTGACTCCGAGGCCACACCTCCTCCAGCTGTTCTGACCCCGAGGCCACACCTCCTCCAGCTGTTCTGACCCCGAGGCCACACCTCCTCCAGCTGTTCTGGGGGAGCTGAGGCGACACCAGGCCAGCTCGGAGACATAGTCCCACCACCGTGTCCTGGGTCCACGAGGCCTTGTCCCACTAGGACACCTCCCGCGGGAGGCGACCAGGAGGTATCCGGAACAGATGCCCGAGCCACCTCAGCTGCTCCTTTCGACGTGAAGGAGTCACGTGTAGTGTCTATGCATGATCCAATAAACTGCCGACACAACATGCAGAAGTCACTGAACCTCCCATGAGCTGCAGTTTGGGAGGCTCTGGACCTGCAGCTCAGGCGCTTTACGAGTTCCTGCACAGACCAGACCCTCTGAGACTTTAAAAGGCCAACAGTGAGACGTACAACACAGGAGCCAGTAAAACAACACGTCACCACATCAGAGGTCACATGAGCTGGATCTTTACATCGTGCAGAAGCTTCTGTTCGAGACGCCTGAGAGTGAGCAGCTAGGTTAGCTACTGTTAATAACATATGAGCTTTACATTTCTATTGGAAACGGTTAAGGCTATTCATCATTTTCAGGCGTACATAAAATGATCCTGCATTGAAGCATCTTTGTCTGGATTAGTAAAGTCAAACATAAAAGTTTGAGTTGGGGGGGCCCAGGTGTGAGCGACTCCACCGCAGCTGTTTCTTCAGGTTAACCCCTGGACTCCCGCCTGAACCGAGCACGTTTTCTCCAGCTCGGCTTTACCCCAATCCAAAAGCTTCTGGAAAAAAGGTGTGAAAATAGCGACAGAACTGAGACGGAAACAAGGATGAAGATGTGACAAAAATGTGACAAAAATGTGACAAAAAAGACAAAAAAAGACAAAAAATGTGACAAAAAAAAGAGCAAAAAAATACAAAAAAATGTGACAAAATGTGACAAAAAATGTGACAAAAAAAGACAAAAAAAGATGAAAAAAGACCAATAAAAAGACAAAAAAATGTGACAAAAAACGACAAAAAAAAGACAAAAAAAAGATGAAAAAACACAAAAAAAGACAAATAATGTGACAAAACTAAGGTAAATAACTGGTGCCCACGAGTGCCGCATATCGGTGTTTCCTTCCAGGGAAAAGTGTTTCCGGGTTAGTCCTGTTGTGTTGTGATTCTGTGCTGATGTTGTGTCGTTGAGCCTGACTGAGATCCTCGTAATAGCTGCGGAGAATGACTCGCTCTGAGACCAGCCTTCAGTGACCGGCTAATAACCCACACACAATAGTCCCGTAGTCTGGCAGATTTAGTGACTTTAGTCCTGGCGTTCTCGACTCGGCGTCGGGCGTTAGAACGTCTGACGCGGCTCCTGGTTGTTTAGTCCTGACTCGTAAACCGAGACTAACCCTGGGCTCTCAGGGCCTCACCTGTGTTGTCGAACGGGATCTGTTGGCAGGAGGCTGATTTCCATGGACAGGTGTAGACGGCGCCCCGCTCCACCACACTGCTGGGGTCGGAGGTGTTCGCCCGGGGAGCGCCGATCAGAACGTCCGATCTGGAGACGAGAGGGAACGAGGAGGATCAGAGCAGAACCGGGAATGAACCAGGACTTAACCAGGACTTAACCAGGACTTAACCAGGACTTAACCAGGACTTAACCAGGACTAAAGCAGGACTAAAGCAGGACTAAACCAGGAGCAAAGTACTTCTTTATTGTGTAGTCAGAATGTTCATACCGCCTCATAAACGACACTGCCTGACCAAACACCACCTGACATCCTGCAAAAAGTGGATTCTAAGTAAAAAAAAGTCTTACTTTAAGAAATAAGTTCTTATTTTTTCCCTAAAAAGTAATAATGTTTTGCCGCAAAGTTTTCTTGAGAAAAAAAAATCTTGTTTTAGGAAATCAAATCGAGCCATTTCTTGTTCAGATAAATTTGCTAAAAACATGATAATTTTTCTTGTAACAAGAAAGAAAAACTTTTTGAATCTTCTTCAGTTTTAGACAAAGAATATTTTTCTTATTTTAAGAAAAACTCAGATCAACAGCTCTTAATGTAAGACCTGCTTCTCACAGAGAGATAAAACATTCCATTCTTTAAAGTGGGCGGCTCGGTGGCTCAGCGGTTAGAGCCTCAGCTTCACAGCTCGAAGGTCCCGGGTTCGATTCCCACCAGGACGGGGCCTTTCTGTGTGGAGCATGTTCTCCCCGTGTCTACCACTAAAAACATGTACAATAGGTGAATCCTCCAGCAGGTGATTCTGACCATCAGCCTGGCTCCACATCATGGAGACGGGTCTCCGGGCAATATTTTCCTTAAATATTAGTATTTATTAACAACATTTTGCTCAAAAATGTGAAAAAATTTAGAACATTTGACTTAAATCAAGCAACATTTAAGTAAAATATCCACAATTTTTCACTAAATAAGAATGTTTTCCTTAAATTATTCTATTTTCTGAGAACATTTTGCTTAATTCTAGCTTTATTTGCTTAAATTTAATGTTTCTTTCATGTTTTATGAAATATTCTAGAAAAAAGAATTCTTAGCAAGAAAATAACACTGACCCCGTTGGCAGAACAAGCACTTTTTAAAGCTTTGCTCATGTCGCTTTGGCCCGACTCGAACTAGAACATATTGATGATTTTATTGACCTGTTTTTGTCTGTGAGCTGCAGGGAAGTGTTCCAGTCACATGACCGTTTCCCACACGGATGCTATTTCTGATCATTCCACAGCCACAATATTTAGTGTTGGATCATTTACTGAAATAGTCGAGACCAATGGAGAGAAACATACATGACATTGGGAAAAACAAAGTCCAGTATTGTTTGTCGTTCCTCGTTTTCGACACAAACCCACAGAAACATCTTTGTGGTTCAGGGCAACACATGGCAGCACTTCCTCTGATAAGAAGACCAGGAAAAGACGGAATATTCAGTCGGATAACACAGCCCATGGCCGTGACGAGCGACTTCTGTCTGCCCCGCCCCCCCAGCCCCCCTCCAGCCCCCCCGAGGTTAAACAGAGGAAAAGTGTCTGCCTTTTCATTACACGCGGCGACATTGTTAAACATAAGTGGCACTAAAGGCCGTCACCACAGCTCAGTGAAAATAACCTTTTGCAGGAGAACAATAACAAACAGAGCGGCGGCCATTTCACTTTCAGTTCTTTATAAAGTGAGATGTGTCTTAATATCAGCGTGAACTAAAAACACATCCTAACGTTGGATTCAGGTTTGATTTGATAAAAGGATTTTCCATTTCCTATTATCTTGTTTTGAAATACTTGTGTTGTAAAGGACGTGTCAATACGGACTTTTAGAACAAGGTATTACTGAGATTCACATTTTTAAGTTGGTTTCGAGTCAATAATTCCAATAATAATGGTGGCCATTTGTTCTGCCGATCCCGTCAGACCTGGGAAGGGCCCGGTCGTACTTGGATGGGAGGCGGTTTGGGAAACACCAGGAAGCCTGAGTGAATGTAGTGAGTGAGTGGTTGCACAGCAAAAAGTATTTAACTAGATCAGTCTAAACATCTCAATTTGAGCATAATAATACTAGTTAAGAAGTTGTTGCTCATTTGTACTGGATTATTCCACTTGTTCTGAGATGTTTCTGACTCGTTTCGATACATTTCGTCCTTATTTCAGGTCATTTTCTTTGCCAATGGGGAAAGAAAATTGGTCTTGTCTCATTGGCAGTTTTACTTTCTTATTTCAAGCGAGATTTACCCTAGAACTGGTCTGAAATGTCCTCAAACAAGCAAAGCAAACTCGGTCCGATCAGGAAAAGTGTCTGAATGAGTGAAAACCGCTCAAAACAAGAAACATTTCCTCAACTCAAGTCATTTAAGACAATGCTTGATATTCACTTTTTGTAGCGTGGTGGTGGTCGGAGGGGCCGATGGCGCAGACTTCCAGCCTGAGCCAATAGTACTATTGTACAGGGCAGCTGTGGCTACAACAGTACCTGACCATCACCAAGTATGGAGTGAATGAATAGTGCAATGTAAAGCGTGTCCAGGAAAGCGCTACATAAAACCAATGCATTATTATTATTAATAATATTATTATATTTTCTGGCCTCAATATATCGTCAATTATCTTAAGGCGAGACGCTGCAGGTGAACAGGGAAACGATGTATATTTACAGATTTCAGTTTGAAACTGTTGCTGTCGATCACTGGCATAAATGTGAGAAAAAAATACATCTGTTATTTTATCTTTTCATATCAGAACAAGGTGTTTTATGACTAAAAATGCCCCAAATTTCCTCATCTTTTCAGCGACGGAATCTGAATAATGGACAGAGCTACATTCAAATTTATGGTTTCATTTTATTGATGAATGAGTTACCGAGACTTTCTCAGAGCGGATTTTGGATTTCTTGTTTAGTTTTAAAATAAGCTGTTTTTTTAGTGGAAAAAATTGCAAAAATGTAATTTTCGCCTTATTTTTTGACATTCAAAACTCAATAAATGGGGCTTTAGGGATTAAATAATAAAAAATCTCTCTGAAAAAATCGTCCAAATCTTGTTCAGTCCAAGGCTGGAAAATGTGAAGTCTTTAGGTCCGACTGACGTGGACATAGTGTCGCCACAATGACAGAAACATGTGTTTGGAGAAAAAGGCCCTTGAAATTGTGTTCTCCCATATAAGTCTATGGGGGAACATTGAATCAGCGCAACATTTAAACATGTTATTGTGAAGATTAGGCATGTTTTCTGTTTCCGGGTGAAAGTTTATATGTTCAGAGACAGATTTGGCCCAAAACCTGAAAACTGAAAAAATTGAGTTTTGCCTGTAGTGTCTCCCCTTAAGTCAATGAGTTATCGTGACATGACTAGTTGGGTATTTTTTCCAGATATTTCACTAAACCATTTCAACTCAGTATTTTCTTTTTGAGTTTAAATGAACTGTTCTCTTTTTGTGGCAAAACAACTACAAAAGGGTGCGGGAAAAACCTTTTCTGCCATTTTCTAAATTTGTCCCCAATTTTTCCTCATTTATTTTATTTTTTGCCGCTTTATTCCAAATTCAGCTTCACTTTTACCCCCATTTTCCCCCCTATTTTGTAGAAATCTTTCCACATTTTTTCCACAATGGAGATGAACTCGATATTGTACATTTGCATTTTCGATATCTTGCCCACCTCTGCTTCAGATTAAGTAAATCCTTTAATAATGAACATAATTATTAAAGATAAAACCAAATGGGTAATTTTTCTAAAGCATAATTATTAAAGAATGAAAAATCAGCCGCGATTAATCGAATTTCACACGTGCGATTAAAAAAAGGAATCGAGCAACAGCACTTATTTCATGTTACATATACTTTTTCTTATACAATTAGAGCTGCAAACGAACACTTACTTTGTAATGGATTAAAGTATCGATTATTTTCACGATTAATCGCTCGGCTGTGAATGGTGGAGGAGCTAAAGCTAAACATGGAACTAAGAGGCTCTTGGTGCTAATTCTGCTTCTGACCTGACGACACTCAGAAATTCATGAAATTTACAAAGTACAAAACACTTCAGAGCCGAACTTTAAAAACAAAGTGGGTTTTCATCAAAAATACGAAATGTTCATGTCATTTTTGCTCTATTTGAAGAAGAAGAAGAAGAAGATGATGTGAGTCCGTCAATTAGTCGTTTCAGCCGTAAATACAAAACTTTCTTTTTCACCATAAACAGGTCGTGTTTCCGTGTATTTCACGTTTATACCGGGATATTTTAACCTCTTAACTCCCGCCTGAACCGAGAGCGTTTTCTCCAGTTCAGCTTTACCCAAATCCTGTAGGCCAGTGTAACGCCTCATTTGAAAGACCTACAAAACTAAATGGATCTTTTTCCTCACGTCAGATTTTTTTTCATCACTTTTTTTGTTGGGCAGTCGTCTCATTTTTGTACAATTTTCCTGACTTTTTTGTCACTTTTCCGTCAAATTCTTTGCATTTTTTGGTCAAATTCTTGTCACTTTTTTGTCCATTTTTTCTCAATTTTTCGTCAAATTTTTGTCATTTTTTGTCCATTTTTTTGCCACTTTTTCGACCATTTTTCCTCAATTTTTTCACATTTTCATCACTGTTTTCGTCTCAGTTTTGTTACTATTTTCTCACCTTTTTTCCAGAAGCTTTTGGATTGGGGTAAAGCCAAACTGGAGAAAAAGTGCTCGGTTCAGGCAGTCGTCTCATTTTTCTGACTTTTTTGTCACTTTTTCGTCAAATTATTTGCATTTTTTTGTAAAATTCTTGTTACTTTTTCCTCAATTTTTTCTCACTTTTTTGTCATTTTTTTGTCAAATTTTGTCATTTTTTGGTCCGTTTTTTGTCCATTTTTTCTCAATTTTTCGTCCATTTTTTTCTCAATTTTTTCTCACTCTCTCATTTTCTCACCTTTTTTCCAGAAGCTTTTGGATTTGGGTAAAGCTGGAGAAAACGTGCTCGGTTCAGGCGGGAGTTAAGGGGTTAAGATCAGCCTAAAGACTTTTCAAACAAGACGTCACGGTCATTTTTAGGCTTTTCAATATTATCGTTCTTATCATTTTTTGGTCCCTTTTTTCTCAATTTTTCGTCAAATTTTTCTCACTTTTTTTGTCACTTTTTCGTCCATTTTTTCCTCATTTTTGTCACATTTCCATCATCGTTTTCGTCTCAGTTTTGTTGCTATTTTCGCAGCTTTTTTCCAGAAGCTTTTGGATTGGGGTAAAGCCAAACTGAAGAAAAAGAGCTCGGTTCAGGCAGTCGTCTCATTTTTGTCACATTTTCCTGACTTTTTTGTCACTTTTTCGTCAAATTATTTGCATTTTTTTGTAAAATTCTTGTCACTTTTTTGTCACTTTTTTCTCAATTTTTCTTCAAATTTTTCTCACTTTATAGTCAATTTTTGGTAATTTTTTGTCCCTTTTTCGTCCATTTTTTGTCAATTTTTTGTCAATTTTTTCTCAATTTTTTCTCCATTTTTTCTACATTTTTTGTCCCTTTTTGATCATTTTTTGGTCATTTTTTTGTCAAATTTTGTCACTGTCATTTTTAGGCTTTAGAGTTCTTGATATTATCGTTCATCATCATCGCGATGTTTTTGCGGCTCAACATATCGAGCCTCTGTAACCGCGCCAGGCCACTCGGCTCACGGGTCACATTCGGAGCCAGTTACTGTGATTTTGACAGACTTTGAGGATTGTTTTGGGTAAATGTTCCAGCCTCTTCCTCATCGCCAGCGTCACTAATAAAGCATCAGTAACGAGTTAGCCGCGCGCGCTAACTCGTAACGACGTGCGTTTAACCTTACCTCGCGCTGGAGGGCTTGAAGAAATCCACGGAGAAGCCGAAGTAGCTGCCCTGGGGTCCCGAGAACACGGAGGGCTTGTCCACGTCCAGGTTGAACGAGCCGCAGAGCTGAAAGTAGCGCAAATACAGCAGCAGCACCGCGCGCAACAACGCAGTCCGCCGCGGTTCCGCCATGGCGCCGGTGCGTAATTCTGGATCAAACTAGCGCGAGCGCGAGCGCGATGCTGCGGCGGCAACACTTCGGACAAATGTCGTAAAGCTCCGTCCCGAGCAGAGCCTCGCTTCCACGCGCGCTGTCACGCACCGCTGCTGCGTCTACAGACCCGACATGTCCGCGTCTCCGCAGATGAAACGACGCTGGTCCCGCGCGTCCCCGGTACCGTCGGGGGGGGGGTTCGTGAGCGGCGGTGACCGGAGCCAGGGAGAGGCCGTGGACGTGTTTGTAAACGGGCGAGGGGAAGTGTGTCAGCGCAGGGTTGTTCTGGAGAGGGAGCGTTTGTCCGGACGCGAGAGGACGCACGCATTACGCGCGGCTTCCGGTGAGCGCTTTCAGATTAAAGGGGTGATGGTGGAGAACAGACGAGCAGAATGTGGTTCGTTTTAGTTCTTTCACCCCTTAAGTCCCGCCTGAACCGAGCACGTTTACCCCAGTTTGGCTTTACCCCAATCCAAAACTGAGACGAAAACAATGATGGAAATGTGACAAAAAAATAACAAAAAATGACAAAAAAAAAGACAAAAAATGACAAAAAATCGACAAAAAAAAGGACAAAAATGTGACAAAAAAAGACAAAAACTGACAAAAAAACTGACAAAAAAAATGACAAAAAAATGACAAAAAATGACAAAAAATTGAAAAAAAAAAAGACAAAAAAATGACAAAAAATGACAAAAAATTTACAAAAAAATGATGAAAAAGAGGCAAAAATGTCACAAAAATTGACAAAAAAAGGACAAAAATGTGACAAGAGCACGAGCACATTTTCTCCAGTTTGGCTTTACCCCAATCCAAAAGCCTCTGGGAAAAAGTGGGAAAATGGCAACAAAACTGAGAGGAAAACAATGACGGAAATGTGACAAAAAAATGAGAAAATATTGCAAAAAAGTGACGAAAAATTGATGAAAAATGTCAAAAAATGTCACAAGAAATTGACAAAAATTTTACAAAAAATTTACAAAAAAAGTTGCAAAAATGAGTTGAATACCCAACCAAAAAATGATGGAAAAGCAGAATGTGGTTCGTTTATTTCTTTAACCCCTTAACTCCCGCCTGAACCGAGCACGCTTTCTCCAGTTTGGCTTTACCTCAATCCAAAAGCTTCTGGAAAAAAGGTGAGGAAATAGAGACAAAACTGAGACGAAAACAATGATGGAAATGTGACAAAAAAGTGACGAAAAATTGATGCAAAAGTGGCAAAAATGTCACAAGAAATTGACGAAAAATGGACGAAAAAATGACCAAAATTTGACCAAAAAATGTGACAAAAATTGACCAAAAAAATCCAAAAAATTGACAACAAATGAGACAAAAATGTGACAAAATGTGATCCTAAAGGTTATTGACGGAAGTGAGCGGGGGAGTCTTTAGGAGTTACTGCGCGGACGTTTTACTCCTCGTATCATTACGCCTCACAATATAGTTCCCCTTTTTATCTGCTTATAAAATCCACATGTTACATTTCTGTGTAAATATACTTGGCATGAAAACACTTCACGTAACTTTATTTAAATAGGGAACACGTGGAAGAGCTTGGTAGCTTCTATCGTGAGCTTTTTTGGAGCTATGTGACATGTGGGAGAGGCTGCGTATGTGTGAGCGCACGGACAAAGACCAGACGGGGATATATTAACTCGGCTAAAGTGAGGTAAGAACATATCTCAGTATGTAAAAACGGTGGCCTATTCCTTTAAGACGCTGTACTGGGACTGAAAACAGCCCTGGACTCGGACCAGCCTGGCACAAATCAGCGTAACTGTGACACTTCCACAGATAAATATTTTAACATCTGACCCCCCGCCTTAACAATAACGAGTGCATTTTCCCCAGTTCGGCTTTTTATTATTATTATTTTGATCGGCATCATCAGCAAAAAGAACGGGAAAGGCGGTCGTAGAAACAGAAGCAAAATCATTCATATAAATAATAAATAATATTGGTCCCAAAACTGACCCTTGTGGTGCACCATACTCCACGGAATTCCTTTTAGATTCATGTTTTTTTATACTGGGCTTTACCCAAATCTAAAAGCTTCTCGACTGGAGAGCAACAATGTAACGCCTCATTTGAAAGCTAAGACCTACGAAAGTGACGGGAACTTTTCGTCGCCACATTTTTGTCATATTTTTCTTGTTTTTTTAATTATTTTTTCTATCATTTTTTGTCTGTGTTTTTCTCACGTTTTTGTCGACTTTTCATCCTCTTTTTCTCGCTATTTTGATGCTTTTCTTTTTAGCTTTTAGATTTGGGTAAAGCTCGGTGGCCCCTCTGTGCTCTTCCAGAATGGACATAACAAAAAAATGACAAAAAATTGATGAAAAAATTTTAAAAAAAATGTAACAAAAAATTAGCCTGGCTAACACCAGACTAAAATCACAAGTGATATTTAGTCTGGAGACACCAATTCATGTTCTCGTAGGAGAGGTGTGGTTTACGATCGTCCATACTCGTTTATTGGGCGATACAAAAAAAAAAAAAAAAAGTCTATCATGCGTCTGCACGAGGCCACAGCCAATCATATCATCGTATGAGACGACGTATGACGTACCCGCTGTAAACTTTTGAGCTAAATTATTTAGAACAAGGTCTAAAGCTTGATCGAAAAATACCATCGTGTCTGCTGCTGTCATGTTGGATCCGTAAATAAACTTTTTTTTTAATTATCCGTAAATAAACTACAAGCTTCCGTATATCGAATAGCTCGTCATCGTCTTGCCGTCCCTCCTCGTTCTGTGATTGGTTCCCAAATCCACCGGAGATTTGGCCATGGTCCCCAGGCTGTTGTGCAGTTCGAAATAATTCGAGCGCACACAGCAGCCTGGTGTTAGCCAGGTTAACAAAAAATGACAAAAAAATGACAAAAATATTACAAAAATATTACAAAAATGTCACAAAAAATAACAAAAAATTGATAAAAAATTGATGAAAAAATAAAAAAAATGTGACAAAAAAATTACAAAAATGTGATGAAAAAATGACAAAAAAGTTGCAAAAATGAGTTGAAAACCCAACAAAAAAATGATGGAGAAAAAATGTGATGACGTGAGGAAAAAGATCCTCTCGGTTCAGGCGGGAGTTAAGAGGTTAATAAGTGACTTTGAAATATGTATGTACAATAACACAGAGAGAGCGATCTCATGATATCAGCCCCATAACCTCCTACCCCCGCCATTTTCTCCAGTTTGGCTTTACCCAAATCTAACATCAAAATAGCTGCAAAAACATTTAAAAAGTGTCCAAAAGAAGCAACAAAAAAGTGGCAAAAATGAGACAAAAAGGTCCGCCCCTGTAGCTGTATGTGTTTCTTGTAGCGTTGTTCTGATGCAGCAATGAGCCACTCGGAGACGGATGAACGATGGCGACGCCGTGCTTTTATTTTGAAGGCCACGTCTCCGCTTCCTGCCTGGATTCCGTTCAGCTTGACCGCAGGCCTTCACGCCACAGGAAGTTCATCCCACTCATCAGAAACAAGCATCAGAGTTGTGAAAGAGTCAGGCGGAGCGATAAAGGTTTAACCCTGGGGTTGGACGGAACAGACGCCGACAGGGTTTGGAAATACCAGAGAATTACAGCCACAGTCTATCACCTGTCAGCTTTTATTGTCTTTCATTTCTACTAAGCATCCTTTGTCTCGAGACTGGGATTTGTTGCCGTTAATGTTCTGTTTAACCTCTTATCCCCCACCTTAACAGAGCAGATTTTCTACCCAAATCTAAAGCTTCATGACTGGAGTTTACAGCCTATTTGAAAGCTAAGACCTAAACTCATCAAAGCATCTTCCTTGTTTTTGTTTTTCTCCTTTTAGTCAAGTTTTTTGCCAAGTTCTTTAGGCTTTTGCAGCGTTTTGTTGATGAAAACACCACCGTAAAGGACAAAAATGTAACGATTGGATTGGATAAAGCCCAACTGGAGAAAATGCTCTTGTTTAAAGTGATAGTCTGTACGTTTGCAAAGTGAACTTACAGACTATCTTCCCCTCCTGATTGGGCCTGATAGGCTGGTTCGCAGGAAAAGCTCGTCTCATTGGTCGACGCGGGAGGATGCTAGACTCTGATTAGCTGAAGAAATCTGGGAAGGAGGGACTTAACAAAACATATTTAGGTATATTTGTACTTACTTTACATCAAAATGCAAAAGCAGGTGGTCGATTCTGCGCATTTTATAAAATGTGTAAAACATTTAGACTCCCAGACTATCACTTTAAGGTGGAGGCTAAGAGGCTGAAATGAAGCAAAACGTCCTTTCCTGTTGAAAAACATGAAACAAAACTTTTCTTTTAAAAGTCATATTGAAATACTGTTTCACCTCAGATCTGAAATATTCCAAGTGCCTCCTTTGGTCTCTCTGATCAGACCCTGTACAAAGAGGTCACGCTCCTCAAAGCAGTAGTAATAGTCAGAGGCAGTTTTGAACCCCTTAACTCCCGCCTGAACCGAGCACATTTTCTCCAGTTTGGCTTTACCCCAATCCAAAAGCTCCTGGGAAAAAGCAACAAAACTGAGACGAAAACAATGATGGAAATGTGACAAAAAAGCGCTCGGTTCAGGCGGGAGTTAAGGGGTTAAGATCAGCCTAAAGACTTTTCCAACAAAACGTCACTGTCATTTTTAGGCTTTTCAATATTATCGTTCTTATCACTTTTTTGTCCCTTTTTTCTCAATTTTTCGTCCATTTTTTCGTCACTTTTGACACATTTCCATCCTCGTTTTCGTCTCAGTTTTGTTGCTTTTTCCTCCCCTTTTTTCCAGAAGCTTTTGGATTGGGGTAAAGCCAAACTGGAGAAAAAGTGCTCGGTTCAGGCAGTCGTCTCATTTTTGTCACATTTTCCTGACTTTTTTCTCAATTTTTCGTCAAATTTTTCTCACTTCATAGTCAATTTTTTGTCATTTTTTGGTCAATTTTTTGTCCCTTTTTCGTCCATTTTTCGTCCATTTTTTGTCCATTTTTTGTCCATTTTTTGTCCATTTTTCGTCCCTTTTTCGTCAATTTTTTGTCAATTTTTTGTCCCTTTTTTGTCCATTTTTTGTCCATTTTTCGTCAATTTTTCGTCCATTTTTCGTCCATTTTTCGTCAATTTTTTGTCAATTTTTTGTCCCTTTTTTGTCCATTTTTCGTCCATTTTTCGTCCATTTTTCGTCCATTTTTTGTCATTTTTTGGTCAATTTTTTGTCCCTTTTTAGTCCCTTTTTTGTCCCTTTTTTGTCCATTTTTCGTCAATTTTTCGTCCATTTTTCGTCCATTTTTCGTCCATTTTTTGTCCATTTTTTGTCCCTTTTTTGTCCATTTTTCGTCCCTTTTTTGTCCATTTTTTGTCCCTTTTTTGTCAATTTTTTGTCCCTTTTTTGTCCATTTTTCGTCCATTTTTTGTCCATTTTTTGTCCATTTTTCGTCAAAGAGACGAAAACAATGATGGAAATGTGGCAAAAAAGGGACGAAAAATTGATGAAAAAATGACAAAAATGTGACAAAGAAATGACAAAAATGTGAAAAAAATTGACGAAAAAATGGCAAAAAAGTTACAAAATGAGTTGAATATCCGACAAAAAATGATGGAAAAAAAAAAATCTGCTGACGTGAGGAAAAAGGTCCTCTCGGTTCAGGCGGGAGTTAAGAGGTTAAGAAACACAGTTACTAATCACACCAATGGCCTCTCCAATATATCACTCGCTGACACTGCATTCACACGGGTAAGATGCGTCAAGTGTCTTGCCCAAGGGCGCAAAGACACTATGCCCTGATCAGAGCTGGGTTCTAACCACCGAGACGACCATCATTCTTTTAAGTTTAGTTGTTTATATATTAATACATTTCAACTTTTTTTTCGTTCAAAACATAAAAACATATGAGAATCTAGTCTTGAAATAAAAGAAAAACCAACACACAAACTTTTGACCAGTATTTTAGTATTTTTGCACTTCAATAATAATAATAAAAAAGCTAGTTTACGCTACAACCTGATGCTAAAACACTCAATTGTTTGGCAAGTCAAAATAACTCACATTCAGGAAAAGTACTCCAGAGCACCACTTACAAACATGACGTGTACTTTTTAAGACCTTCAAGTGCCTGAATACTTTATGACTCTTTAACTCTACTGTAATACTGCAGTATGTTTTGCAGTACTGTAGCAGAAAAACATTGTTGTCGTTCATGGGGAGTGTCTGACTCACCCAAACCACGGCCGGCTTTGTCACTGTCTGTAGTCTGACTGCACGCCCGTATTTGGTAATCCCCACACGCCCTTATATGGTCATCACGTCCTGTAAATGCACTGTCTGACCAAGTGAAAAAAAAAGTCGTCACCTGGGTTTAAAGCAGCACTAAGTAACGTGTTTACCTTAATAAACCCTCCCCGTAGTCCCTGTGGGGGTGATACAAGTGTTTATGGGATGGTTGGAGGGTCTTTCATCGCCCCCTGGTGTCTCTGGACAGAAAACCATGTTTGCAACTTCACTGCCACCGGTGCGGAGAAAGCAATACACACTAATGTAATCACGAAGAAGAAGCTAACATGCTAACGAGCAAAGCTAACTGCAGCTAACGTCACTTTAAACAGTATTTACAGCCAAGTTTGAGTAAAAAAAATATTTCCATTGTATAATTGGATGCACAGTAACCCTCTCTCTCTTCGCCTTTCCTGTCAGCGCAGTATTTACTCTCCAAGACCATTAATACGTTAAAAAATGGTAACTTGCTACGACACCTGCAGTTGCGCTTATGGCCTCTAGGGGGAAGAGTTACTTAGTACTGCTTTAAATAACGGTCCAGATCTGAACCTCTGAACTCCCGCCTGAACGGATCCAGTTCGGCTTTACCCGAATCAAAAGGTTTCTTGGGAAAAAAGCACCAAAACAGCCACAAAAAACAAAACAGGAGAAAACAAGGATGTAAACGCAACAAAAATGTGACAAAAATGTGACAAAAATGTGACAAAAATGTGACAAAAATGTGACAAAAATGTGACAAAAATGTGACAAAAATTAAACAAAAAATCAACAAAAATGTGACAAAAATGTGAAAAAAAAAAAAAATAACATACAAAAGGTGAGACAACACAGCAACAACGCGAGGAAAAAGATCAGTTTTGTGGGTCTTTCAAATGAGGTGTTACACAGGCCTATGTAACAGCCAAAGAGGACAGAATGCATTTGGTTCAGGCGGGTGGTGAGAGGTTCAGGCGGGGCCTCCTCGGCGGGTCCTCCTCGGCGGGGCCTCCTCCGGGCTGCCTCAAACGGGACCAGGTCCAAAAACACCAACTGTGGAGATGCACATCCAGAGATTACAGACCTGAGAGGTTCTCCTCTACCTTTCAGGCTTTTCATTTGTAGAGCTGCCACTACAAGATTGTGAGTCACAGGATCTACTTCTACTTTACTCACCGATGTTAAGATTTAGCCATTTTCTACAACTTTCTCCAAACAAAGGGGCAGCCGAGTCTCCTCCACGGGAAAAAGAATGATCCTCTTAAAGGGATATTTCAGGATTTTTGTTATAGGGCCTCAATTCCTTCTTATCCAGAGTGTTGGTGTTTATATTTAAATTCATGTTTTTCCACACTGAGATATGTTCTTACCTTTTTGGAGGGACTCAATTTTTTCAACTCACTTTTTTGTCATTTTTTTGTCTTTTTTGTCATTTTTCTGTCATTTTTTTGTCATTTTTTGTCACATTTTTTGTCACATTTTTTGTCATTTTTTTTGTCATTTTTTTTGTCATTTTTTTGTCTTTTTTGGGTCATTTTTTTGTCAATTTTTTTTCACGTCAGATTTTTTGTCATCACTTTTTTGTTGGGCAGTCGTCTCATTTTTGTAAAATTTTTGTCACTTTTTTTGTCAAATTCTTATCACTTTTTTCCCTTTTTTTTTGTAATTTTTCGTCAAATTTTTGTCCATTTTTTGTCACTATTTTGTCAATGTTTTCTCACTTTTTTCACATTTTCATTTTATCGTCAATTTTTTTTCACTATTTTTGTCGCATTTTTGTCCATTTTTATCCAGAGTGTTGGTGTATATATTTAAATTCATGTTTTTCCACACTGAGATATGTTCTTACCTGAGCTTAGACGAGTTCATGTGTACCTGTCTGGTCTTCACGCGTGCCCTCAGTCACGTAAACACAGCGCAGACGACAGAGCATTTAGCCTCTCCTCCTCTACAGCTCCAAACCAGCTGAAGATAGAAGCTACCAAGATTTAAATATGGTTTTGCAATTCAGCAGCTCCGTATCAACACAAAATACAGACAAGACATACAGATATAAGACATTATAAACAATTGTCCAAACGCCATAACACACTTTATGAGTTAAAGGGATGTTTCAGGATGTTTGACACAGGGCCTCACCAGACTAACCATATACATGTCTGTGTCTATAGAGTCATTTGAACCATTTTGCATTTAAAACACCTTTTATTTGAGCAGCATCAGCTTCGTGGTTGTATAAGCTACGCGGCGGCGGAGTGATCTGCGAGAAAATAGTCCCTCAAACATGACTCTATGGACACAGACATGTATATGGTGAGTCTGGTGTTATCAGTGATTTGCCTCAGGTGCTCTGTGGAGCGGGTCACACTGTTTTTAATGCAGGCTAGCTGATACCATAGACATGCACTAGCCTTGCATTAGCCTAGCGCCACGAAACTCTTCAAACATAAGAAATCAGCAACACTCTGGATAACGAGGAAATGAGGCCCTGTGTCAAACATCCTGAAACATCCCTTTAAGCTCCTCATTTAGTTTCAGGATGGACTGATGAAGAGTCTGACCTAATTAAAGTACAGATTCAGGGTTCAATATTCAGTGGGCCACAAGCCTTTCCCAGAAAACATTTATGTGCAAGAATCACTACTTGAGTCGGTTAAAATGAGTGTTATCGAGTTGGTTTGATTATAACTTCATCTTATTTAATGCTTTTTCAACAACAATATTTGAAATCGAGACTGTATCGTACATTATGTTTTACAAGTCTCAGTCGTTTTTGGGCCCCGACGCCAAACCAGAAGCACTGGCTAATAGTTAATGATGCACAAAAGCCTGTCTTATCGTCTTATTCTTAGTCATACTGAGAGTTTCTTCACATCTGGCTGGGATTGTGCGGCTCGTGTTGGATCAGTGTTGGTCCCTGAGACACGCCTTTGTAATTACACTGCATTATGTAATAACAGTTACAAAATGGTATAAAATGTTCACTTTGTTGTGAAATAAACCCACACGTCGCTGTAAAGTAAACTCTCTAAACGCATTTGTGAATAATAGGGCTGTGCAATTAATCGAAATCCGATTACGATTTCGATTACAACAGTAAACGATTACAAAATTAGCATAATCGCAAAAAAACGATTATAATATATATATATTTTTTTTCTGTTTTTTTTTTTCTGTTTTTTTTTTTCTAATTTTAGGATTTGGGGATTTTTGTCACTTTTTCTGCTGGATTTTTTTTTGTCACTTTTTTTCGGGATTTTTGTCACTTTTTTGATAGATTTTTGTCTTTTTTTTATGGATTTTTGTCTTTTTTTTGATGGATTTTTGTCTTTTTTTTATGGATTTTTGTCTTTTTTTTGATGGATTTTTGTCACTTTTTTGATGGATTTTTGTCTTTTTTTTATGGATTTTTGTCTTTTTTTTGATGGATTTTTGTCACTTTTTTGATGGATTTTTGTCACTTTTTTGATGGATTTTTGTCACTTTTTTGATGGATTTTTGTCTTTTTTTTATGCATTTTTGTCACTTTTTTGATGGATTTTTGTCACTTTTTTGATGGATTTTTGTCACTTTTTTGATGGATTTTTGTCACTTTTTTGATGGATTTTTGTCTTTTTTTTATGCATTTTTGTCACTTTTTTGATGGATTTTTGTCACTTTTTTAATGGATTTTTGTCACTTTTTTGATGGATTTTTGTCACTTTTTTGATGCATTTTTGTCACTTTTTTGATGCATTTTTGTCACTTTTTTGATGGATTTTTGTCACTTCTTTGATGGATTTTTGTCACGTTTTGATTTATTTAAAGGCAACAAATAATCGTTTAATCAATTATGGCAAAAATAATCGTGATTATTATTTTTTCAATAATCGAGCAGCCCTAGTGAATAATGTTGAAACCGCACACCTTCAGGCAGTTTGTTACTGGATTTGTATTCACCGTGATCAGCCGACTGTAAACACTGTGGAGTTAATGCAACACGTCTGCCTTTGTAAAGTATAAAACCCTGAACCGAGCACGTTTTCTCCAGCTTTACCACAATCCAAAAGCTTCTGGGAAAAATAGCAACAAAACTGAGACAAAAACAATGATGAAGATGTGACAAAAAAGTGAGAAAACATTGACAAAAAATTGACCAAAAAATTGAAAAAGACACAAAAAATGACAAAAATGTGACAAAAAAGACAAAAAACGAAAAAAAAAATTACCAAAAAATGACAAAAAATGTAACAAAAAAGACAAAAAAAAGACAAAAAATTGACCAAAAAATGTGACAAAAATTACAAAAAATGACCAATAAAAAAGACAAAAAATTGACCCAAAAAAGACCCCAAAAAGACAAAAAAAGGATAATTCTTTTTTTTAAAAAAGGACAAAAAATGGACAAAAAAAGACAAAAAAGACAAAAAAATGACAAAAAAATGACAAAAAAAGACAAAAAAACGACCAAAAAATGACAAAAAAATGACAAAAAAATGACAAAAAAATGACAAAAAATGACAAAAAATGTAACAAAAGAAGACAAAAATTTACAAAAAATGACCAATAAAAAAGACAAAAAAGTGAGTTGAAAAAAATGAGCCCCTCCAAAAAAAAAGATGGAAAAACAATCTGATGACGTGAGGAAAAAGATCCATTTAGATGAATTTTGTAGATCTTAGCTTTCAAATGAGGCGTCACACTGGCCTACGGGATTTGGGTAAAGCTGAAGTGGAGAAAACGCTCTCGGGGTTAAACTTCCTGTGCAGTTTGTTTTCACGCTGAGCTTTTGGTCTTATTTGGCCGTGCAGCGCTCGGTGAAGTGAGCGCTCAAGAATGTGCGTCCGACCTCCCCCGGGGACTGTGTGTGTGTGTGTGTGTGTGCGTGTGTGTGTGTGTGTGTGTGTGTGTGTGTCTGTGTGTGTGTGTGTGTGTGTGTGTGTGTGTCTGTGTGTGTGTGTGTGTGTGTGTGTGTGTGTGTGTGTGTGTGTGTGTGTGTGTGTGTGTGTGATAAGGTATTACTAATGGTGCAAGAAAAACTGCTCAGTGCTTCTTCTTCTTCTTCTTCTTCTTGAGAGTCTTTTTGTTTCTCTGTGGTTGATCTGGCCAGAGCATAAATCCTGTTTATTAACCTCTTAACTCCCGCCTGAACCGAGAGCATTTTCTCCAGTTCAGCTTTACCCAAATCCTGTAGGCCAGTGTAACGCCTCATTTGAAAGACCTACAAAACTAAATGGATCTTTTTCCTCACGTCAGATTTTGTTTCATCACTTTTTTCATTGGGCAGTCGAATCATTTTTGTCACTTTTTCGTCAAATTATTCGCATTGTTTTTGTCAAATTCTTATCACTTTTTTGTCCTTTTTTTTGCAATTTTTCGTCAATTTTTTCTCACTTTTTTGTCAAATTCTTGTCAATTTTTCGTCCATTTTTTCCTCCATTTTTCTTCAATTTTGTTTCACTTTTTTGTCAAATCTTTGTCCATTTTTGTCATTTTTTGTAAATTTTTTGTCACTTTTTCATACTTGTTTTCTATTTTCACACCTCTTTTCCAGAAGCTTTTGGATTGGGGTAAAGCTGGAGAAAATGTACATATTTGCGGATTTTCACTTTTTGTAGCGTTTATCTGTCAAAAATAACAAATACAATACAGACGGAAACCAAACAGCCGAGGGGAATATAAACCGTAGACATATTTATCACGCACAAACAGAGTCAAGGCAAAACCGGGCTCTTGTTGCTAACGTTAGCATATGTAGCATGAAGCTAACGTTAGTTCCAGGTTAGCATTGTCTGTCTGTAAGTATTTATGGGCTGTTGAACCACTTTGCCCCGCTCCAGCCTCGGTATCTTTATTTCATATAGTCATGAATAAGCCTTTGTTAAAGTAATGGTGGAGTAATGGGAGAAAATTCAGTTTTGGGGGAAAGTTACGTTTTTTCTTACCCGAGGTTTTGCTCTCTTAGCCTGTGTCACTCCAATTTTAATCCCATTTTTGTCGTTGTAACTGTTTTTGGTTCAAGTCCTTGTTTAGTCCCAGTTTTGTTCCTTCTCAGAGTTTGTTAATGACCTACTTTTTTAAAAACTTGATCCACTTTGTTCCTGTGTTTTGTGTGTTTTCCGTGTGCGAGCGATTGTGCGATCGAGCGATTGAGCCAGAGCGATGAGATAATCACCGGGGCCTGGTTCAAATAACTGCCGTGTTTAGACAATGTGGAGCATATTTGTGTTTCTATGTCAGAGCGAGAGAGATGAAGTCATGGACCTGGTGTGGGCCCGACTGCAGATCATACATACAGGAGAGGTTGGGCCTGACTGCAGATCATAAATACAGGAGAGGTTGGTCTGTGTGGAGCAAAGCTGGACCAGGTTTCTGAACAACCTGTCCACACGAGAGAGGCACAAACCCCTCGATATTCAGCTTTTTGTGTAGAAATGTGTGTTTATGCAGATGCCTTTTAGCTTTAGCTTCTCCTCCAATAACTTACGCCCTATTGTGTATGTTTTAGGGGTAAAGGTTAACAAGAAACCTACACGCAAACCGGCCAAAGTCCCACAGGGTCAACTCTTCACCCGAGCAAATACATGTGTGTGATTTTCATTGTGATGGTTTATCTGAGAGTCCTGGGTCTCTGAGGGGGTTTTTCCTCCAGGCACAGGTTTGGGTGGTTTTCACCCAGCGGCAGCGACAGTGATTGAAGGCAGGGCAGGGTTAGTGTATTTAATCAGGCAATCTTAAAGGCAATATACAGAGTTTAAAAATGTTAAAATGAAGTATTTTCCTACATGTTCCTCCATGTCCTGAGCTCAGACCTGTTCACCACAACTGCCTCTAAAATCCTGCACTGTCAGAAAGCTGTTACTTCGGGTCTGAAGTGCCGTCATGCACGAGCTTGATGTAGAAGCTGCAGTTACACGTATGACCTGAGATGGCAGTAGTGAGCATAAAATCACAAACTTGCATCTACCCCCTTTAAGGTTGACATTCAGGGCTGACACGTTTACTTTGCGACTTCATCCACAGATTTGCTCCGGTCTCAGAGTTCGTGTCTCACAGTGAGTGAGAAACACAGAGTTATTTTAGTCAGATGCTCATTTACACACATTTATAATCAGACATATTAGTTTCTGTGGCTGTTTGTTCCGAGGACTCTGAGCTTCACCAGAGACGACTCACATGTCCAGGAACGGCTCGACCAAAAACATTTTTTCTTCCCAAATTCCTAATTTTCCAGTAATTTTGGAGCCTTTTTATCTGGGCCTCTCATGACGCTTTTCCTTCACTTTATTAGACATGACACAGTTTAATATAACACGACTCACATGTGTCATGTATTGTCATGTGATTTTAATGACGAGTCTTTTTATCAGGTGTATATATGATCTCGGGTAAAAATCCCCCGGTGTTGGTGATGGGGTTATGAATTGGAGCGATGTTGTTCTGGTTAAACCCGGGGCTGTGTTGTTTACACTACAAAAAGTAAATATCAAGCATTGGCTTAAATGACTTGAATTGAGGAAATGTTTCTTGTTTTGAGCGGTTTTCACTCATTTAGACACTTCCAAGTTTGCTTTGCTTGTTTGAGGACATTTCAGACCAGTTCTAGGGTAAATCTTGCTTGAAATAAGAAAGTAAAATTGCCAATGAGACAAGACCAATTTTCTTACCCAAAGAAAATGAGCTGAAATAAGGACGAAATGTATCGAAACGAGTCAGAAACATCTCAGAACAAGTGAAATAATCCAGGACAAATGACCAACAACTTCTTAACTTTTGGTCATTTTTTTGTATTTTTTTTTGTCCATTTTTTGTCCTTTTTTTTGTCAAATTTTCATCAAATTTTTGTCATTTTTTGTATTTTTTTGTCAGTTTTTTGTCATTTTTTTGTCATTTTTTCGTCATTTTTTAATCAATTTTTTGTCATATTTTTGTCATTTTTTGTATTTTTTTTGTCAAATTTTCATCAAATTTTTGTCATTTTTTTGTATTTTTTTTGTCCATTTTTCGTCATTTTTTCGTCCATTTTTTAATCAAATTTTTGTGATTTTTTGTCATTTTTTTAAATATTTTTAAAAGAAAATTGTCATTTTTTCGTCATTTTTTAATCAAATTTTTGTCATTTTTTTTTCATTTTTTGTTTTGTTTTTTGTCATTTTTTCGTCCATTTTTTTATCAATTTTTTGTCACATTTTTGTCATTTTTTTGTATTTTTTTTGTCAATTTTTTGTCATTTTTTGTCATTTTTTAATCAATTTTATGTCATTTTTTTGTCATATTTTTTGTCATTGAGGAAATGTTTCTTGTTTTGAGCGGTTTTCACTCATTTAGACACTTTTCCTGATCGGACCCAGTTTGCTTTGCTTGTTTGAGGACATTTCAGACCAGTTCTAGGGTAAATCTCGCTTGAAATAAGAAAGTAAAACTGCCAATGAGACAAGACCAATGTTCTTTCCCCATTGGCAAAGAAAATGACCTGAAATAAGGCCGAAATGAAGCTTAGGCGCAAATTCAACCTGGACGACCTACCAGCTGCGTTCATTCATCACCTCATCACCGGCAGCTCATCCAATCATCCAATCACGGACTCCGATCAAGCCGCACCTTCACAACAGCCAATCACCGCAGCCGCTCATCCCCTCAGCAGATCCCCTTTTTAAGCTTCCTGGTCAATCACTCAGCCGTTCCCCAGCCGTGCTACGACCCTCCTCCACCCCTTTCTCCGCCTGGCTCCGCTCTTCAAGTGGCCGACCCAGGTCTCCTCCACCACCACCAGGGTCCAGGCTCCGGGGAAGATCATGGCTATCACTCGTCAAAGCCGTGCATTCATATCGTTGGTTCAGTCTGAGCCCCAATAATGAATCATGTTCGTTAATAAAACACTCACGCCGTCATTCCGTTTCTGTGAGTCTTTTCAGGTTGAAATGTATTGAAACGAGTCAGAAACATCTCAGAACAAGTGAAATAATCCAGGTCAAATGCACAAGAACTTCTTAACCAGTCAAAACAACTAAAATGTGGATTATTGTGCTCAAATTGAGATGTTTATACTGATCTAGTTAAATACTTTTTGCAGTGTAGTGCTGACGGCTGCAGTTTTGTGGATCTATAAGTGAAAAAACAAAGGACACAACACTGCAATTTATTATCACTTAACGATGCTCTTGAAGCCGGTTTTTGAGCTAAAAAAATAAACAGTTCTTTCACACAGACATGGAGTGTAATACATTCATCTTCCTGCTAGAGGGCAGCATTGCTGAGGCAGTGAGTTCAGTACGACCAAAACATGACAATGTATGTGAACAAATACATATTAAATAGTTTTGTTCACTTTTCTTTCATAACCTCTTTTTATATGTTTTTTAAAATGTTTTTTCATGTTATGTTTTTCTTAATTTATGTCACAACTGAAAGAAGAATCAAACTTTACTCAGTACTCACAGCATACTCAATACTTATGACTGACTGACTTTAGTCATTATTTGGGTCACTACTTTTTACTTCTACTTGAGCAGAACTATTTTAAAGTTGCCTAACGTTAGTCCTACTTGAGTAAATGTTTTGGCTGCTCTACCACCTCTGTAAATAAATACATAAATACATAAATAAATATAATAAAGGGTTCTCTTTGCTTCTTAGAAATTCAGACAAAACTGAAAAGACACAAGAAAAAAGTGCTTCAGGACTAAAGGAGATTAGTTTTACTTTATAAAACAAGACAAAAAAGAACATTTCAAAACAGCAAAATAACAAAGTATCTGATTCAGAGCCGCTCAAAGAAAGAGAAATAAACCAGATGTGTCACAGTCATGTACTCGAGCGTTTGATGAGAGACACAGGCTAATATGTCCTGTGTTCTGGAAGATCACAGAGGGGCCACTGGCTCTGGGGCCACCGGTCCCGCCCCTCACTTTACCCTCACCCCCGGGCGTAACCGAGCTTTACCCAAATCTAAAAGCTTCAGAGAAAAGCATCCAAGAACAAAAATGTGACAAAAAGTGATGGAAACGTGACGACAAAGCGATGAAAAAAGCGGTGAAAAAACAACAATAACATGAAAAAAAACCCTGAAAAACAAAAGACGAAAACACAACAAAAAAGTGACAAAAAAGCAACAAAAAAGCAACAAAAAAGTGACAAAAACACAACACAATGTGACGAAAACGTGACGACAAAGCGATGAAAAAAGCGATGAAAAAACATGAAAAAAAACCCGAAATCAAGAGACGAAAACACAACGAAAAAGTGACGAAAAAAGTGACAAAAACACAACGAAAAAGTGACAAAAACAGGCCAAAAAGCCACAAAAGAAGTCATGAAAAAGCAACAAAAAAGTGACAAAAACACAACGAAAAAGTGACGAAAAAGTGACAAAAAAGTGACAAAAAAGTGACGAAAAAGTGACAAAAAAGTGACAAAAAAGTGACAAAAAAGTGACGAAAAAGTGACAAAAAAGTGACGAAAAAGTGACAAAAAAGTGACAAAAAAGTGACAAAAAAGTGACGAAAAAGTGATGAAAAAGTGACAAAAACTCGCCAAAAATCCACAAAAGAAGTCCTGAAAAAGCAACAAAAACATGACAAAAATGCAGCGACAACGTGACAAAAAGTTCCCGTGACTTTTCTAGATTTGATCTTTCAAATGAGTCCTCACAGTGTTGCTCTCCAGTCAAGAAGCTTTTAGATTTGGGTAAAGCCGAACTGGAGAAAACGCTCTGGGTGAAGGCGGGGGGTCAGAGGTTCACGTATGTATCTGTGGAAGTGTCACATTTACGCTGATTTGGGCCAGACTGACCAGAGTCCAGGGCTGAGTTTCAGTCCCGGTCCGGCCCTGGGCTAATGATTAACAAAACAACAGTAAACGAGCTAAAGTCCAGCGTCCAGGCCTCGTTTTCTTCTTCCTGTAAAGTCACAATCACTGTAAAAGTCAGAAACAAACATAAAGATCAGCCAGACTCAGACGATGCTGTTTTATCAGTGGACTGAACAAACAAAGGTCTGAAATCCACCTGCTGTGAGAGAAGACACAGATGTATTTGCAGCAAAGTCCTGGGACGGGTCTGAGGAGGGGGAGGTTTTGTTTTACATCAATAAAAACACCTCTAACGTTTGTATTTGATCGATTTATTGGGTGAAATGTTACTTTAAACATGAATAAACTAAACTAAAACCATATTCAAAAGTCTTGTACGTTTGTTGCTAATACCGTACTGTAAAACTAGACATTTTTCTGTCTTACTTCGTTTAGATTTGGTAAAACAGGCGATTATTATTATGATGTAATTGTAATAGCACATTTACATCCACCTGATCAGACACAGCAATGTGATTTTCATTGTGATGGTTTATCTGAGAGTTCTGGGTCTCTGAGCTTCAGCTTTGTCTGTGACGTCTTTAATGGCCTGGGGGTTTTCCTACAGGCACAGGTCTGGGTGATTTTCACCCAGCGGCAGCGATAGAAGGCAGGGCAGGGCTAGTGGATTTAATCAGGCCATCTTAAGGTTGACATTCAGGACTGACACAGAGTTTGTCTCAGAGTTCGTGTCTCACAGTGAGTGAGAATCAGAGTTATTTTAGTCTGATGCTCATTTATACACATTTATAATCTGACATATTAGTTTCTCTCCTGTGGCTGTTTGTGCCGAGGACACTGAGCTTCACCAGAGTCTCACATGTCCAGGAACGGCCAAAAACCAACTTTACATCTTCATTATTTTATTTTTAGGAATTTTTTGTTCCCAAATTCCTCATTTTCCAGTAATTTTGGAGCCTTTTTATCTGGTCCTGTCATGACGCTTTTCTTTCACTTTATTATGACAGTTTAATATAAAAGAACACGACTCACATGTGTCACGTATTGTCATGTGATTTTGATGACAAGTACTTTTTATCGGGTGGATCATCTCAGGTAAAAATCAGGCAAACAGGCAATTGTTATGATGTAACTGTAATAGCACATTTACATCCACCTGATCAGACACAGCAATGTGATGTGGATTTCAATAGGGCTGAAACGACTAATCGATTATTGAAATAGTCGACAACTGTTTTAGTCATCGATTCATCGTTTTCTGGTTCACACAGACTCAAATGGAGCAAAAGTGACATAAAAATGTAGTATTTTTGATGAAATCCTCCTTTGTTTATATAGTTCGGGTCTGTGTACATTTTGCTCAGTGTATATGTCATGAATAGAGTCTCCAACAAACATTTCCCTTCAGTTTCCTCCATCAACACATCTGCAAGCAGCGCCGCTTAAGCTACACGTGATTAAAAAAAATAGAAAACATACAATTTTCCTGCACCGTTCACAGCCAAGCGATCACTCGATTAATCGTAAAAATAATCGATAACAAAATAATCGTTAGTTGCAGCCCTAGATTTCACTCACCATGTTCTTGATCATATCTAGTGCAGTGATCTGTTTCCATTTCCTTTCTAGCAGAACTGCAGGATTAAAATAGAGCTGCAACTAACGATTATTTTGTCATCGATTAATGTATCGAATATTTTTACGATTAATCGATTAATCGCTTGGCTGTGAATGGTGGAGGAAAATTGGATTTAAAAAAAAAAAAATCACATAAAGCTAAAGTGGCGCCGCTTGAGGACGTGTTGATCAAAAATGACAAAAATGTGACCAAAAAATGACCCAAAAAAAGTCAAAAAATGTGACAAAAAAATGTGACAAAAAAATGACGAAAAAATGACAAAAAAATGACAAAAAAATGACAAAAAAATGACCCCAAAAAAGTCAAAAAATGACAACAAAAAATACAAAAAATGTGACAAAAATGTGACAAAAAATTATAAAAAACGTGACAAAAAATAGCAAAAAAATGACAAAAAAATACAAAAAAAATACTAAAAATGTGACAAAAATTAACAAATGACAAAAAATAGCAAAAAAATGACCAAAAAATAAAAAAGACTAAAAATGTGTTTGTTGGAGGCTCTTGGCGCTAATTCTGCTTCTGATTGGATGAGACACAGACGCATATTTATGAAATTTGCAATATACAAAACACTACATACACACAAAGTAGGTTTTCATCAAAAATACTACATTTTTTCATGTCAGCTTTGCTCTTTTTGAGTCTGTGTGAGCCAGAAAACGATTAATCGATTTCTAAAATAGTTGTCGACTATTTCAATAATCGAAAGCACATTTCCATCCACCTGATCAGACACAGCAATTTGATTTGGATTTCACTCACCATGTTCTTGATCATATCTAGTGCAGTGATCTGTTTCCATGTCCTTTCTAGCAGAACTGCAGGATTAAAACAACTGAGCAAATCACATTCATGAAACACAAGCACTTCTGTGAAAAACCCACGTGTTCACTTTGAGGGAAGTGTCTCCGCTATATTCTGGGCTGACCTGGAGTCCAGCGTATAGAGCGGCTGGGTGAAAGTTGAGTGGACGCTGCGAAGGAGAATCCTGGTTTCGTCCTGAACGCTGCAGAACGACAGAAGCCCTTCTCTGTGGTCCAGGTAAATCCCGATTGTGTTTGTCATCGGACCAAAGAGCAGGGTTCTCGATGAGTTAGCACGAAAACAATAATAATTATAGATTCCATCACAAAGTAAGGGCCAATAAGATGGTCAGTGCTGGATCGTCTGCTCCGGAGGGACAGTCTGCTGTGAAAACGTGAGATATCATGACACAAATGAAGGTTAGGGCCAGGGAAATGTTTAACCTCTTAACTCCCGCCTGAACCGAGAGGATCAGATTTTTTTCCCAACATTTTTTTGTTGGGTGTTCAACTCATTTTTGTAACTTTTTTGTCATTTTTTTATCACATTTTTGTCATTTTTTCGTCCATTTTTTTGTCGTTTTTTAATCAAATTTTTTGTCACTTTTTTGTCATTTTTTCGTCAATTTTTCGTCCATTTTTAATCAATTTTTTGTAACTTTTTTGTCATTTTTTCGTCAATTTTTCGTCAATTTTTTGTCACATTTTTATCATTTTTTCGTCCATTTTTTGTCCATTTTTTATCATTTTTTTTTTGTCAATTTCTTGTGACATTTTTGCCACTTTTTCATAAATTTTTCGTCACTTTTTTGTCACATTTCCATCATTGTTTTGTTGCTATTTTCACACCTTTTTCCCAGAAGCTTTTGGACTGGGGTAAAGCCAAACTGGAGAAAATGTGCTCGGTTGAGGTGGGAGTTAAGGGATTAACCTTAAGGATTAGGATTATTTGTATTTTTAGACAAACCAACTCATAGATCTACACAAACTCACAGCAGACCGTCCCTCTGGAGCAGACGACCTCGCACTAGCCCAATAAGATCCATAATTGATTTTTTGTTCCCTTTTGTACGAAACGATCCACTCCACCTCCCTGTAACACCGGCTGGTCAGACTCTCTCTGCTCAGGACCTGACCACACCCTCCCCCTTCAGGACCTGACCACACTCTCCCCCTTCAAAATCATTCATATAAATAATAAATAATAATGGTCCCAAAACTGAACCTTGTTGGACACCATACTCCACGGAATTCCTTTCAGATTCATGTTTTTTTATACTGGGCTTTACCCAAATCTAAAAGCTTCTCGACTGGAGATCAACAATGTAACGCCTCATTTGAAAGCTAAGACCTACAAAAGTGACGGAAACTTTTCGTCGCCACATTTTTGTCATATTTTTGTTGTTTTTTTCATTATTTTTTGTCGTGTTTTTCTCATGTTTTTGTCGACTTTTCATCCTCTTTTTCTCGCTATTTTGATGCTTTTCTTTTTAGCTTTTAGATTTGGGTAAAGCTCGGTTGAGGCGGGACCGGTGGCCCCTCTGTGCTCTTCCAGAACCGCCCCTGGTGGTGACCCCCCCAAACTGCAGGACCCTCAAACTCCCGGCAAAAGTATGTTATTAGATTTGATATTTCTAAATACAAGGAAACAGTGACAACACACGATTCAAGAGGCGAATCCGCAGCATCAGAAAATATTTATTAGCTAAACAATCATGGTCTTGGTTTAACCTCTTAACTCCCGCCTGAACCCAGAGGATCTTTTTCCTCACGTCTCCACATTTTTTTCCATCATTTTTTGGGGGGGTATTCAACTCATTTTTGTAAAATTTTTGGTCATTTTTTGTCACATTTTTGTCACATTTTTGACATTTTTTCGTCAATTTTTTGTCAATTTCTAAACACATTTTTGTAATTTTTTGTCAAATTTTTTGTCATTTTTTTGTCATTTCTTTGTAGCTTTTTGTAGCTAGTTTTGTAATTTTTTAGTCAAATTTTTATCAAATTTTTGTCATTTTTTAGTCAATTTTTTATCAAATTTTTGTCATTTTTTGTCACATTTCTTTTCATTTTTTCGTCAAATTCTTATCACATTTTTGTAATTTTTTGGTCATTTTTTATCACATTTTTGTCACATTTTCTGTCATTTTTTGTCATTTCTTTGTAGCTTTTTGTTAAAGTTTTGTAATTTTTTAGTCAAATTTTTATCACATTTTTGTTATTTTTTGTCACATTTTTGGTCAATTTCTTGTGACATTTTTGCCACTTTTTCATAATTTTTCGTCACTTTTTTGTCACATTTCCATCCTTGTTTTCGTCTCAGTTTTGTTGCCATTTTCAGAGCTTTTTTCCAGAGGCTTTTGGATTGGGGTAAAGCTGGAGAAAGCGTGCTCGGTTCAGGCGGGAGTTAGGGGTTCGTCCTCTTGCGTGTGATCACTGTGCATCGTTCAGCAGGAAGCTCAGGTCACTGCCGGGCTGATACTCCACTCGTGGTTTCCCCCTGAAACAGACACGGGTTTTAAATCACGTGCCGTCACAGAGGCTCAGATGTTGGTCTTCACCTGCAGAAGAGCCGGGCGTTTGTGGAGCCCAGCAGCGTGGCTTTGTCTCCTTCCACCAGCAGCATGCAGCCCTCTCTCAGACCCTGCCGTCAGAGGGACAATCCACATAAACAAACGTGTGGAATCTGTTCAAAAGAGCCGTTCTCACCCACCAGGACGCAGGTGTCCACCTCCTCGTGGTACTGTGTGATCCTCTGCTCCCGGGTCTCCTGCACACACGGACATGGACTTATACGCACTCATTTTTGACCCCACGGGCTTCACTACAGAGGACAACGCCGGGTGAAAGGGGCGAAGAGACGGAAACCTGCACCAGTTTTTATCAAAAAACAATCAACACACGATGTACAGAGGTCGGGAAGTACTGCACTTAAAGGAACAGGCCACGGTTTTACATACTGAGATATGTTCTTACCTGAGCTTAGACGAGTCGATGTGTACCTGTCTGGTCTTTGTGCCTGTGGAAGAGCTTGGTCGCTTCTAACTTCACCTCTGTTTGGAGCTATATACTGTATAATATATATATATATATATATATATATATATATATATATACACAATGCTAGCAACATCTTTGGTCGTTGGCGTGACTGAGGGCACGTAAAAAGACCAGTGAGATCCACATCATCTCGTCTAAGCTCAGCTATTTTTCTAATGAATGAATAATAATAAGTTGTGATTTGGTCAAAGCCCCGACTTCACAGTCTCACAAGTTCCTCAAAGTCATTATTCATTCACTCCACACTCAGTGGCGGTAAGCTGTTACTGAAGCCACAGCCGCCCTGGGGCAGACTGACCATTTACCAAGTGGCTATAATGTGTTGGAGCCATTTCAGCCATGTTTGATCCTCCTGCCACTGTGTGGCGCTGTGTGTGTGTTTATGTAATAACTGCCCTATATAAGGGGGAGGAAAGGGCACTCAGGTGTTGCCGTATGGAGGAAACATCTGTTTGACCGTGTCTCGTGTCTGTGGAGTCTGACATCTGTGCACCTGTCGATGACTGTGAGGCCAAACAAACCTAAAACATAAACTCTTTGTTTTGGAAGACACACGTCCGAGACGCCTCTTTACTGTAGCCAGAGGGACCTTTGCATATTATTGTTATTATGTCAGTGCCCTCTGCTGGACACGTGTGGAACTTTTCCCCTTTTTTAAATGTAATGCCCCCTAGTGGCAACAATGACCTGATCTGGTTTTTCTTTAAACATTCATGACTCCGCACAGGAATGGGCTGAGACTTCTTGTTTTTTACATACTCTGGAATTTATGATCTACAGGGCAGGGGCCGGATTAAATCATCTCGCGGGCCTGATCCGGCCCACGGGCCGTATGTTTGACACCCTGGTGTAAAGGCTCATGAGCCATATTTAAATAGGGAAAACGAGGAAGAGCTCCGTCGCTTCTAACTTCACCTCCGTTTGGATCCATAGAGGAGGCAGGTAAGAACATATCTCTGTATCTCTGTTCCTTTAATGCCGACTTGAAACCAGGCCTTCACTCTGGCACAAAACTGACTCGCTGGAGGAGGAGGAGTCGTTCTCTGTGTAAATCTAACTTTTTAAAATCGTCCTTTTGCTTCAGTGAAACTGCGGCAGGACCAGCACAGAATGCAGATGTTAAAGTGGTCCCCAGGGGGCGCTCACCCCCATGTGGCGGCTGTTGGCGTCCGGGTCGATGTAGTGCGGGTTTATGTTGAAGGGGACGAGGCCGATGGCAGCAAAGGACGGTGGGTAAACGATGGGCATGTCGTTGGTGGTGCTGATGCTAATGGTGGCTACGTTGGTGCCGGCGCTGGAGCCCATGTACGGCACGCCGTCCTGCAGAGACACACGGGTCACGCTCAGGGACACATGTACGTATAATGGGCCCCGGGATAAAGCTTTTCAGGGCCCCCCATGTACGGCACGCCGTCCTGCAGAGACACACGGGTCACACTCAGGGACACATGTACGTGTAATGGGCCCCGGGATAAAGCTTTTCAGGGCCCCCCATGTACTGTAAGTCTGTTTGATTTCTCTCTCTACAATGAAAAGATAAATTAATGTTTTTTTATTTATTTATTTGAACATAAAACTAAAAGTTTAACATAATGACCCCAGTTTGAGCTCCAGGCCCTCGTGGAAGAACCTTTGCTACTGCCAGGCTGGTGGGGGGACATGTTTGAAAGGGGGTCTGAGGGTCGTCCCACAGAGATCTTTCTTTTTCTTTTAATGGGGCAATTTTCTTTAGACCTGGTTTAGTCCTGGTTTAGTCCTGGTTTAGTCTCGGGTGCAAGGTCATCTGATTAAGCCTTACATGTGTCTGCCCAGGGGCCCCTCAGCCTGCTGGGCCCCTGTAAACCCCTGTATGAATCCGGCCTTGGTTATAACTACAGTATTTCTGTGGGAACATTTTTAATCAGCTGCTCCACAACAAAGTCTGTGCATATTCTGACATTTATTTCCAGTGCTTTATTTCAATTTCAGTAAAATTGTTTTTCCCACAGGACAAAACCAGGGATTAGTTAAATCCCTTATGTTAACCTCTTAACTCCCGCCTGAACCGAGAGGATCTTTTTCCTCACGTCATCAGATCTTTTTTTCCCATCATTTTTTCGTTGGGTTTTCAACTCATTTTTGTAACTTTTTTTTGTCATTTTTTCTCAATTTTTTTCTCAATTTTTTTGTCGTTTTTTTGTCAATTTTTTTGTCACATTTTTGTCGTTTTTTTGTCGTTTTTTTGTCACATTTTTGTCGTTTTTTTGTAATTTTTTGTCGTTTTTTTAGTCATTTTTCGTCATTTTTTCGTCACATTTTTGTCGTTTTTTTGTCCATTTTTTATCACATTTTTGTCATTTTTATTTTTACTTTTTTAATCACATTTTTGTCATTTTGTGTCAATTTTTCATCATTGTTTTCGTCTCAGTTTTGTCGCTATTTCCTCACCTTTTTTCCAGGAGCTTTTGGATTGGGGTAAAGCCAAACTGGAGAACATGTGCTCGGTTCAGGCGGGAGTTAAGGGGTTACAGAATTGGGCGAAAACCTGGCGTCTCACATTGAACCTGGATCTCTGGATCATTAAAGTGTAAACCCTGTAGAACAATGTGCTTCACCTCCAGGACTCTCCTCCTGATCTCTGACACCACCTGGTGGTCATAGAGGCTCCTCAGCAGACGGAACGTGTTTCCACCTCCTGCACAAACACAGCAAACAACAGATTTAACAATATATCACACTTTTACCACTTACAGTAGAGATGAGTTCTATTGACAATAAATGAATGATCTTTTACATGTAAATGGTTAGAAAAGACTATTGAGATGTAAACTCTCTCATCAGAGGTCGAACCCATGACTGACCACTCGGCTGCCTTAACCCCTTAACTCCCACCTGAACCGAGCACTTTTTCTCCAGTTTGGCTTTACCCCAATTTAAAAGCTTCTGGAAAAAGGTGTGGAAATAGCGACAAAACTGAGACGAAAACAATGATGAAATAGTGGCAAAAATGTGACAAAATTTGATAAAAAAATGAACAAAAAATGAACAAAGTGCAACAAAAAAATGACAAAAATGTGATTAAAAACTGACTAAAAAATAAAAAAAAATGTGACAAAAAAATGACAAAAAAATGACAAAAAAATGACAAAAATGTGATAAAAAAATGACAAAAAAAAAAAAAAAAAATGACAAAAAATGACAAAAAATTGACAAAAAATGACAAAAAAACTGACAAAAAAAGTTACAAAATGTGATAAAAATTAAACAAAAAAATGACCAAAATGCAACAAAAAACTGACAAAAAATTGATAAAAAACTGACAAAAAAATTACAAAAATGTGACAAAAAAATTACAAAAACTGGACAAAAAATTACAAAAAATTGACAAAAACTTACATAAATGAGTTGAATACGCAACAAAAAAATGCTGGAAACAAAAATGTGACGACGTGAGGAAAAAGATCCTCTCGGTTCAGGCGGGAGTTAAGAGGTTAAACATATAAAAGCGTTGCTCACCGATGAATATGGCCTCCGCTTTCCGCACGGCCTCCACCGGGTCGGCCGCCTCGTGGATGCCGTCCACCTCATACCCTGTGTTTGTCCAGCAGAGAAAAATAAAAGGTTCACATCAAGTCAGTTTATTTGATCAGTTTTTAATCTACTTTTACCAGTGCCACATACGCTGTGAGATTAATTATTTATTATTGCAACAACACAAGACAAAGGTCCTGTCTGCTCAGCGCTCCACAGTAACAGGTGCTCGTCGTGTAATTAGAATATCATGTTATTCAACTTAAACTGTGAAACCACTGATACAGACTCATGACATGCAGAGGGAGACGTGTACAGCCTTTATGTGTTTTCATTCTGATGATTATGGCTCATCTTTTAAAAACCCATCCCTCCATTTTCTTCCACGTGTCCGTTTCCGGGTCGTGGGGTCGTCTGTTGGAGCTTCCCCACATCACACTGCACCAGCCCCTGTGGCGCCCCCTGCAGGCGGGGGGTCCACAGAAGGACGGCCTCAGGTTCTACCCGGGCCTGTTGGTCTCATGAGGAGCTTCTGACCCGTCACCGAGGACCTGTTTGCCCTGGGAGACCCTACAGGGGCATTCGGGCGCTCAAACCCTCCACCACGTTAAGGCTCCAGGAGGGAAAAATACAAATCTTTAAAAAAAGGACTGTGAGCCATAATCATCAAAATGAAAACAAATAAAGGCTTAACATCTGTCACTTTGCATGTAATGAGTCTATGTCATATTAGTTTAACATTTGAAGTCATAACATTACATTATAATATTCTAATTATAGGACGAGCATCTGTAAAGTCTAATGCATTTTACATTGTTTTTAAAAATATAACATTTTTTTTAATTATTGTGATCTCAGTTATGACTAAAATACTTATTTTTGCCATAATAACTGAGCAGCTGTTACTGCATCACTGCCACAGTCGCCTCGGGGCAGACTGGGTGAGAGGGTGGGTGCCACCGTCAGTTTAAAACACCACTGCGATATTCCCTTAGGAAAACAGAAGTACTCAGTATTCTTACTTAAGTAAAAGTGCAGACACAGGACCAAAAATCTACTTAAGTAAAAGTAAACGTATCTGAACAACTGTTAACTTAAGTCAAAGTACAAAAGTATGCATTGTAAACTGTAAAAGTATTACAGAGTCTAATGTGCAGGATTTTTTTTAGTCATTTGAATCAAACCAGGTCTAAACGAGTAAACCACTGAAACAAGTCTAAACTGGGACTAAACCAGTTCACCACAGAGGTCAATGTGAAAATAAAATACTTTTACTTAAAAATGAGTAGAAAGATACAGGAAACAGCAGCAGGGAGTGAATGTCCCCAACGTCCCCCCTTCTGTCCCTCATTAGTCGCCTTTCGTTACGTCCCTGTGGTCTATGAGCGGCGTCCTGAACAAAAGCCCACACATACCCAGAGTCCTGAGCTTGTCCCGGGCCGTCTGGGTGTAGCCGTCCCTGTCGTGCAGAGCGTACGGGACAAACAGCACCCTCTTCACGCTCCTGTGAATGATCCATAAATCAGTGAGTCCTTATCTTCACCACATCCTCATAAACACACACTGAACCTCAGTCTGTCCAGGACCAACACTCTGAGACGGGGGGGGGCGGGTTTGCTTTATTGTAAAAGGACCAGAGTTTCTCACATTTTTACAGTGCTGAACCCCCTGCCTTAAACAAGCACATCTGCTCCAGTTCAGCTTTACCTAAATCTAAAAGCTTCTCAACTGGAGCTTACAGCCTGTAGGTGTAACGCCTCATTTAACCCCTTCACTCCCACCTGAACGGAGCACATTTTCTCCAGTTTGGCTTTACCTGAATCAAAAAGCTTCTTGGGGAAAAAAGCACCAAAACAGCCACAAAAAATGAGAAGAAAACAAGGATGTAAACGCAAAAAAATGACAAAAACTGAACAAATATTTGACAAAAAATCAACAAACAAGTGACCAAAAATAAATTTTAAAAAAAAGTGAGAAAAACTCGACAAAAATGTGACAAAAACTCGACAAAAATGTGACAAAAACTCGACAAAAATGTGACAAAAACTCGACAAAAATGTGACAAAAATTCAACAAAAATGTGACAAAAACTCAACAAAAAAATGAAAAAAATTCAACAAAAAAAAGACAAAAATTCAACAAAAAAATGACAAAAGTTCAACAAAAAAATGACAAAAATTCAACAAAAAAGTGACAAAAATTCAACAAAAAAGTGACAAAAATTCAACAAAAATGTGACAAAAATTCAACAAAAATGTGACAAAAACTCAACAAAAAAAAGACAAAAATTCAACAAAAAAGTGACAAAAATTCAACAAAAAAATGACAAAAGTTCAACAAAAAAATGACAAAAATTCAACAAAAAAGTGACAAAAATTCAACAAAAAATGACAAAAGTTCAACAAAAAAGTGAGGGGTGGTACAGGGCAGGGGTAGAGTGCAGGGGTACAGGGCAGGGGTAGAGGGCAGGGGGAGAGGGCAGGGGTAGAAGGCAGGGGAGAGGGCAGGGGGAGAGGGCAGGGGTAGAGGGCAGGGGTACAGGGCAGGGGGAGAGGGCAGGGGTACAGGGCAGGGGGAGAGGGCAGGGGGAGAGGGCAGGGGTAGACGTTGCCTGCCCCAGCTCTAAGACCTCTGGGTGAGACTCACTCTCCAAAGAAGTGTGAGATCTGCTGCTGGCAGTGGTCCAGGTAGCCGCTGCCGTGGAGCGTGGAGTTCGACACCAACAAGAGCCTCCTCATCCTCAGATCTGTGAGAGAGGAGGAAACGACAGGCTTCTATTTCACTGCTTTATATTGTGTGGTTTTTGATTCACATTAAAGAGACTATATGGAGTTTAAAAATGTCAGAACTAAGTATTTTCCATCAGGGGTGTCAAACATACGGCCCTGTAGAGCATAAATTCCAGAGCATGTCAAAAAAAAAGTAAATCTCTAGCCCATTCCTGTGCGGAGTTATGCATTTTTAAAGAAAAACCTGAATGCTCATTCTAGCCACTAGGGGGCATGAAATTTAAAAAAAAAGGAAAGAGTTCTACACGTGTCCAGCAGAGGGCACTGACATAATAAGAGCTCAGGATATGCACAACACATTATATAGCCATGTGGTAAATGGACAGTCTGCCCCAGGGCGGCTGTGGCTTCAATAACAGTTTACCACCACCAAGTGAATGAACTGCACTTTCAGGAACTTGTGACACAGGCTTGTAAAGTGCAATACAAGCATAAGCTGTTATTAATGAAGCTACAGTCAAGTTGGGGCTTTGATCAAATCACAGCTTATTATTATTATTCATTTATTGGAAACATTTTCTCTGTTATATGTGGCCCGAAATGAGTTTGACCCCCCTGCCCTACATGTTCCAGCCATGTCCTAGGACCTAATGTGTAGAACAGTGGTTCTCAACCTTTTGGCGCCGCAACCCCCATTTTAAAGCAGTACTAAGTAACTCTTCCCCCTAGAGGCCATGAGCGCAACTGCAGGTGTAGCAGCAAGTTACGATTTTTTAACGTATTAATTGTCTTGGAGAGTAAATACTACGCTGACAGGAAAGGGAAGGGACAGAGGGTTACTGTGCATCCAATTATACAATAGAAATATTTTTGGCTGTAAATACTGTTTAAAGTGACGTTAGCCGCAGTTAGCTTTGCCCGTTAGCCTGTTAGCTTCTTTTTCGTGATTCCATTAGTGTGTATTGGTGACTCCGGTCCGGTGGCAGCCAAGTTGCAAACATGGTTTTGTGGTCAGAGACACCAGGGGGCGATGAAAGACCCTCCGATCATCCCATAAACACTTGTATCACCCCCACAGGGACCACGGGGAGGGTTTATTAAGGTAAACACGTTACTTATACGGCTTTAACAGCAAAAGGGATTCGTGACCACCGTGAGAAATAGAAATAGTAGCCGACATAATTCTTAACCTCTTAACTCACGCCTGAACCGAGAGGATCTTTTTCCTCACGTCATCACATATTTTTTCCATCATTTTTTTTTGGGGGGGAGGGTTTCAACACATTTATGTAACTTTTTTTCAATTTTTTTGTCAAATAGTACAATAGTCACTTTTTGTCTAAGTTTTCTCACTTTTTTGTCACGTCATCATTGTTTTCGTCGATATAAATGTCTGTGTCCATAGAGTCATGTTTGGAATATAACTGACGATCGCATTCTGAGGGACTATTTTCTCGCAGATCACTCCGCCGCCGCGCAGCTTATACAACCACGAAGCTGATGCTGCTCAAATATAAGGTCTTTTAAATGATTCTATGGACACAGACATGTATATGGTTAGACTGGTGTTATCAGTGATTTGTCTCAGGTGCTCTGTGGAGCGGCTCACACTGTTTTTAATGCAGGCTAGCTGATACCATAGACATGCACTAGCCTAGCACTAGCCTAGCGCCACGAAACTCTTCAAACAAAAGAACTGCATGAATTACAAAAAAACATCTCCGGAATCAGCAACTCTCTGGATAACGAGGACATGAGAGTAACTGATCCCTTTATATTACTCCTTTATTTAACGAACAAAGAACATGATCCATTTGAATGTTTGGGTTTGTGTCTGTGAGTTCATTAAAAGTAAAATGTTTTTTTTCCTACATTATTTGGCAGATTATTTTTATGCCAAATCCACTTCCTGTGATGTGTCGTCTTTTCTTTTTTTTTTTGCACTTCTGCACAAAAGTAACTGAGCAAACACTGGAAAAAAACAGCCCAAAAGCAGAAGTGTCATCGTGGCTCAAAGTTTCATTTACGTGATCAGTTAAAAGAGTCCCATAAAAGCAACAGTAATTCAATCGAAATGCTACTTTTGGGCAAATTAGGCTGAAGACAACACACGTTTTCTTGCTGGAATCTTAAAGAAATCAATATAAACATGAGTCTTTTAACGGTTCTTTTATAAATCTCAAAGATTCAGCTCACATTAACCTCTTAACTCCCGCCTGAACATGTTTTCTCCAAATCTAAAAGCTTCAAAACAGAGGCAAAAAACGAGAAGAAAATGAGGATGTAAACGCAACAAGAAAACGCTAAAAAGTGACAAAAACTCAACAAAAAAAGTGACAAAAATCCATCAAAAAAAAGACAAAAATCCATCAAAAAAAAGACAAAAATCCAGCAAAAAATGACAAAAATCCATCAAAAAAAGACAAAAATCCAGCAAAAAATGACAAAAATTCATCAAAAAAAAGACAAAAATCCATCAAAAAAAGACAAAAATCCAGCAAAAAATGACAAAAATCCATCAAAAAAAAGACAAAAATCCATCAAAAAATGACAAAAATCCAGCAAAAAATGACAAAAATTCATCAAAAAAAAGACAAAAATCCAGCAAAAAATGACAAAAATTCATCAAAAAAAAGACAAAAATCCATCAAAAAAAGACAAAAATCCAGCAAAAAAAAGACAAAAGAGCAGCAAAAAATTAATAAAAAAGTGACTAAAACACATAGGGAAATAAAAAGTGACGACAATGGCAAAGAGGAGAGAATGGATTTGGTTTTGGCGGGTGGTAAGAGGTTAAAGAGCCACAAATCCCACCAAAGTTTTATCTTTAGGTCCAAGTTTTGATGCTTTTGATCATTAAAGGAAGTGACTTTTGCCCAAGGTTTTTTTTATGTATTTATTTAATACATTTTCCCTGTTATTGCCACAATTTTTTCCTCTTTCCTATTTTTTTTTACTTTATTTTTTGCCAATTTTTTCTCTATTTTTCTCTCTATTTTTTCAATTGTTTTAACCCAATCTTTACCCCATTTTTCCCCAATTTTTTGACCCATTTTAATGCTTTTTTTTTTACTACTAATATTTGTACAATTTTTTCCAATTGTTTTCCACATTTTTGCCACAATTCCCCCCAAATGATCACTCATTTTTCACACACATTATTCAGCACATTATTGTTTTGTTTTCTGTTTTCTGACAACAAATATTTCAGCATCGGATAAAGTATCGGTATGGGAAATGTAAAGGTGCCCAGCCCTGATTCTGATACTCCAGTTTACAGATGTAAGTGTAATTACAAGGCTACTACTTTAAAGTATCTGTGTTATAACATATCTGTGGACATTCATGTGATTATTGACACTGATGCTGATGGAAAAACAAATGATGTTGTATTATAGTCAGTTAATGTCATGCCATATGTGCCAATAAACAAAATCAGCTTCCACATAAATCAGATGTAATAAACCATGAGCTTTATGGGATGTTCTAACTCGTGACTTCCCACTTCATCCTCTGCACAAAAGCTGAGAGTCTTGAGTTTGCAGTTCTGAGTGAAATGTAAAAGCACCACATGACATTTGCTCCTGTTCTGTCTTATTTACGCGTAAAGACGCAGAGCTCGGACTCACCTGCACCGGAGCCTCGCGCTGCTCTGCCCGGACTCCTGCGCCCCAGGTCCGGGTCCAGGTCCAGGGTCCAGGTCCCGGGTCAGAGTCCAGAGTCTGGGCCGAAGTTCAGAAGATCCCGCTGACGTGGGCACTTCTCAGGAGCAGAGGGAGAATAAAGTCCCCGTGACGTTTCCTCTTTCAGACCACAAGGAACAGGCAATGTGTGAAGTACAGCATCCGGTCTGTCCTTTCAAAATAAAAGCAAAGACGAGGAAATGAAATGGAGACGGTGCTTTGAACAGAAGACACTGACAATGTTATGCAGTGTAATTATCTGAGGTGCAAAGAATAGACAAAATATCGACTCATGCATTTTTTTGGTTCTTTTTTTGTTCTTTTTTTGGTCGTTTTTTGTTCTTTTTTCGTCATTTTTAGTATTTTTTTTTTGTTCTTTTTTTGTAATTTTTTTTGTAATTTTTTTTGTCATTTTTTTTGTCTTTTTTTGTTCTTTTTTTGTTCTTTTTTTGTCATTTTTTGTCATTTTTTTGTCATTTTTTGTTCTTTTTTTGTCATTTTTTGTTCTTTTTTTTTTGTTCTTTTTTGTCATTTTTTTGTCCTTTTTTGTTCTTTTTTTGTCATTTTTTGTCATTTTTTTGTCATTTTTTGTTCTTTTTTTTTGTTCTTTTTTTGTCATTTTTTGTCATTTTTTTTTTGTTCTTTTTTGTCATTTTTTTGTCTGTTTTTTGTTCTTTTTTGTCATTTTTTTGTCATTTTTTTGTCATTTTTTTGTCATTTTTTTTGTTCTTTTTTTGTTCTTTTTTTGTCAAGAAACAGGCGATCTGTGTTATGTTGAAGTGCAGCATCCGGTTTGTCCTTTCAAAATAAAAGCAAAGACTAGTAAATGAAATGGAGACGGCGCTTTGAACAGAAGACACTGACAATGTTACGCATGTGTGATTATCTGAGGTGCAAAGAATAGACAAAATATCCACTCATGTAACGTTACTTTGAAATACTTTTACTCAAGGACAAGCAGAAAGTAGTAAAGCCATAAGTAAAAGTAAAAACTTGGCAGAGCCGTGGGAGGATGTTTTAGTTAGGGGGCGCTGAGGGCTCCTCTTAACTCCCGCCTGAACCGAGAGCATTTTCTCCAGTTCAGCTTTACCCAAATCCTGTAGGCCAGTGTAACGCCTCATTTGAAAGACCTACAAAACTAAATGGATCTTTTTCCTCACGGCAGATTTTTTTTCATCACTTTTTTTGTCGGGCAGTCGACTCATTTTTGTCACATTTTTTCTCAATTTTTTGTCAAATTTTTCTCACTTTTTAGTCAAATTTTGGTCCATTTTTGTCATTTTTCGTGAGTTTTTTGTCACTTTTTCGTCAAATTATTCACATTTTTTTGTCAATTTCTGTCACTTTTTTGTCCATTTTTTGTCAAATTCTTGTCACTTTTTTCTCAATTTTTCGTCAATTTTTTCTCACTTTATAGTCAAATTTTGGTCCATTTGTCACTTTTTCGTCAATTTTTTCTCCATTTTTTGTCAATTTTTTCTCCATTTTTGTCATTTTTCGTGAGTTTTTTGTCACTTTTTCGTCAAATTATTCACATTTTTTTGTCAAATTCTTATCACTTTTTCGTCCAATTTTTCTCAATTTTTCGTCAAATTTCTCGTCAAATTTTTCTCACTTTATAGTCAAATTTTGGTCAATTTTTGTCATTTTGTCTACATTTTTTTGTCACTTTTTCGTCCATTTTTTCTCATTTTTTTGTAAATTTCCCTCACTTTTGTCACATTTTCATCCGTGTTTTCACTCAACTCTCCACCAGGGGGTGCTGCAGCGCCCTCAGCACCCTGGGTTCCCACGGCCTTGCAGTTTACCCCAGCCCCTGAGCAACGCACCACAAACCAGCCTCACCCCCACGTTTTCTCCAGTTCGACTTTACCCAAATCTGAAAGCTTCCTGAAAAGAGAGAGTGACCTACTTTATACCAACTCTCTCCTATTCATTCTCAATGGCAAATATGGATGCAGTTCACTTTTTGGCCACCAGGGTCAAATCGGGGGCGCTGTTTCACTCCTTTCGCAAAGTTAAGGAAACACAGTCTAGAGCGTCGTAGCATCAACTTCCCAACTTTTTCCAAATTTTATTGCAAAGGTCGTTGACATCTATGACTTATGAAAGAATTTATGCTGAACTGACACTTTCAAACGGGTCTAATGTGGCATTTTCTTTGATTTAACCTCTTAACTCCCGCCTGAACCGAGAGCGTTTTCTCCAGTTCAGCTTTACCCAAATCCTGTAGGCCTGTGTAACAACTCTAAGCTAAGATCTACAAAACTCATCTAAATGGATCTTTTTCCTCACGTCATCAGATTATTTTTCCATCATTTTTTTGGGGGGGGTTTTCAACTAATTTTTTGTAACTTTTTTGTCATTTTTTTTATCACCATTTTTGTCATTTTTTGTTCTTTTTTTGTTCTTTTTTTGTTCTTTTTTTGTCATTTTTTGTTCCTTTTTTGTCATTTTTTGTTCTTTTTTGTTCTTTTTTTGTTCTTTTTTGTTCCTTTTTTTGTCATTTTTTGTTCTTTTTTTGTTCTTTTTTTGTCATTTTTTGTTCCTTTTTTGTCATTTTTTGTTATTTTTTTGTTCTTTTTTAGTCATTTTTTGTTCTTTTTTTTGTTCTTTTTTTGTCATTTTTTGTTCTTTTTTTGTTCTTTTTTAGTCATTTTTTGTTCTTTTTTTGTTCTTTTTTAGTCATTTTTTGTTCTTTTTTTGTAATTTTTTTGGTAATTTTTTTGTTCTTTTTTTGTCATTTTTTGTCAATGTTTTCTCACTTTTTTCACATTCTCGTCCTTGTTTTCGTCTCAGTTTTGTCGCTATTTTCTCACCTTTTTCCCTGAAGCTTTTGGATTGGGGTAAAGCTGGAGAAAATGTGCTCGGTTCAGGTGGGAGTTAAGGGGTTAATATTGCCTGCAGTTCACAAACTATCCACCAGGGGGGGCTGCAGCGCCCTCAGCACCCTGGGTTCCCACGGCCTTGAAACTTGGACAAATATTTGAGTGTAAAATTCTGACTTGTGTTTCAATGTGACATAAATGATGAAAAACAAAACTTTTCCAAAGAATATTTCATGAAACGGGCGTTAAAAATCTAGAAGTAAAAAGGGGCACGAAACACAATCACATCTGTTATCGGGCGACTTGAAGCTCTTGTTTATTTTACTCAGAAAAGTAAAGTAAAAATAAAGGTAAGTACAAATACTTAATTACAGTAGAAGTGAAGACATAATGTGGAATTCAGCAGAAGAAGCTACAGATTAGTTTAACCCCTTAACTCCCGCCTGAACCGAGCACATTTTCTCCAGTTTGGCTTTACCCCAATCCAAAAGCTTCTGGAAAAAAGGTGAGAAAATAGCAACAAAACTGAGACGAAAACAATGATGGAAATGTGACAAAAAGTGACAAAAATGTGACAAAAATGTGATAAAAAAAAAGACAAAAATGTGACAAAAAACGGACAAAAAATTGACCAAAAAAAATTATGAAAAAGAGGCAAAAATGTCCCAAAAATGTGATAAAAATTGAAAAGAAAATTGCAAAAATTTGACAAAAATGACAAAAATAATGACCAAAAAAAGACAAAAAATGACAAAAATAATGACAAAAATGTGACAAAAATGTGATAAAAAATTTAGAAGAAAATTACAAAAATTTGACAAAAAATTACAAAAAAAAAGACAAAAATGTGACAAAAAACGGACAAAAAATTGACAAAAAAAATGATGAAAAAGAGGCAAAAATGTCACAAAAATTGACAAGAAAATTGCTAAAATTTGACAAAAAATGACAAAAATGTGATAAAAAATGGACAAAAAATGACAAAAAAAATTCTGAACATGTGACAAAAAATGACAAAAAAGTTACAAAATGAGTTGAAAACCCCCCAAAAATGATGGAAAAAAAATCTGATGACGTGAGGAAAAAGATCCATTTAGAAGAGTTTTGTAGATCTTAGCTTTCAAATGAGGCGTTACACTGGATTTGGGTAAAGCTGAAGTGGAGAAAATGCTCTCGGTTCAGGCGGGAGTTAAGAGGTTAATGATTTGACTAAATTCCGTCCGTGTGAATAGTTAAAGGTTTCTGCTCTGAGGATAATGTGCTCCAGGCAGCTGTAACTGAACCTGAAAAGACTCACAGAAACAGAGCGGCGTCAGGAGAGTTTTATTGGACATGAATTGGAGCTCAGAACAGGCGACTTAATCAACAACATGAAATACTTAGTGACGATGAACAGAGTCACAAGTCAAAGTAAAAAAAACAAAAAGTATTCATTACTGGAGTACTCTGTGTAAAATTCTGATTTATGTTTCAATTGTGACATCAACTGTGAAGAATAAAACTGGTAATGATGCGATAATACGACTGTATCCAAAGAAAATACAACAAATCGTATTAAAACGCAGTTCGAAGTGGTAATTATGTGAACTCGGAGACGACCAGAGAGCTCCGGGTTCAGATACGAGTCAGCAATGGAAGAAAAAACAAGTTAAGAAAGAAAGAAAATGGTGGAAAGTGTTTTTCCCTTTTGTTTGTTTAGGACAATTCTCTTTTAACCTCTTAACTCCCGCCTGAACCCAGAGGATCTTTTTCCTCACGTCAGCACATTTTTTTTGTTGGGTTTTCAACTCATTTTTTTTAATTTTTTGTCATTTTTTTGTCACATTTTTTCCGTCAATTTTTTGTCAAATTTTTGTCAAATGTTTGTAATTTTTTTGTATTTTTTTTTGTCATTTTTTTGTCAAATTTTTGCCCCATTTTTTCGTAATTTTTTCGTCAATTTTTTTGTCAATTTCTTGTCAATTTCTTGTGACATCTTTTGCCACTTTTTTGTCATTTTTTCGTCACTTTTTGTCATATTTTTGGTCATTTTTTTGTCCCATTTCTGTCATTTTTTTGTCAATTTTTTGTCAAATTTTTGCCACTTTTTCATCAATTTTTCATCACATTTTTGTCACATTTTCATCCTTGTTTTCGTCTCAGTTTTGTTGCTATTTTCTCACCTTTTTTCCACAAGCTTTTGGATTGGGGTAAAGCCAAACTGGAGAAACTGTGCTCGGTTCAGGTGGGAGTTAAGGGGTTAAAGTGACAAAGTGATGTAAAGAAGATATTTGGCAGAACGTTTTTGCATATTTCTGATGGTTTGCAAAAATATCGCTTCATTTACTGAGAAAGTCCCCAAAAATATTGAAACATCTCCCAGCTCTACTTTTATATCGGCTTCATTTCACTGGTAAAGAAACAGATCTGAGCTTTGTCTGTGCGGGAAAACAAACAGACTAAACTAACTAACCCAGGTCTAAATCCTGGACTAAACCCAAAATGGTGGAAAGTGTTTTTCCCTTTTGTTTGTTTAGGACAATTCTCTTTTAACCTTTTAACTCCCGCCTGAACCGAGAGGATCTTTTTCCTCACGTCAGCACATTTTTTTTCCATCATATTTTTGTTGGGTATTCAACTCATTTTTGTAACTTTATTGTCATTTTTTTGTAATTTTTTCGTCAATTTTTTCATCACTTTTTTGTCACATTTTTTTTATTTTTTTTTGGCAATTTTTTATTGCATTTTTTGTCACATTTTGGTCATTTTTTCCATTTTTTTCCATTTTTTTTCCATTTTTTTTAATCACATTTTTGTCATTTTTTCCATTTTTTTCCTTTTTTTTTCCATTTTTTTTAATCACATTTTTGTATATTTTTTTTGTATTTTTTCGTCAAATTTTTTATCCAATTTTTTCATATTTTGGTCATTTTTTTTGTCAATTTTTTGTCATTTTTTTGTCATTTTTTGTCATTTTTTGTCATTTTTTTCATCACATTTTTGTCATTTTTTGTCACATTTTTTTTCCTTTTTTTCGTCAAATTTTTTATCCAATTTTTGTCATATTTTTGTCATTTTTTGTCATTTTTTCGTAAATTTTTATTGGATTTTTTGTCACATTTTTTGTATTTTTTTGGTCATATTTTTATCACATTTTTGACATTTTTTCGTCAATTTTTTTATCTATTGTTTGTAATTTTTTGGTCACATTTAGTCACATTTTTTTGTAATTTTTTTATCACATTTTGTCACATTTTTGCCATTTTTTCATCATTTTTTCGTCACTTTTTTGTCAATGTTTTCTCACTTGTTTGTCACATTTCCATCATGGTTTTCGTCTCCGTTTTGTTGCTGTGCTTTGTCCATGCAGGAAAACAAACAAACAAACAAACAAACAAACAAACAAACAAACAAACAAACAGACTAAACTAACTACCCCAGGTCTAAATCCTGGACTAAACCCAAACTAACCCTAAACCAGCCCCTCCCTCCCTCAGCGTCTTGTGCCGAGCTCTGATACAAAGGCAGCAGCGGCAGCAGTGACGGGGGCGGGCCTTATCCACATCTGGACTGAAAACATCTGGGCCCTTCCCCCCAGCTCCCGTCCGTCTCCGCTGGGCACACGCCGCTCGCTCAGAGCCTCTGGAACCGACCGACACCATGGTTCTGGGCAGGACGTCCCGGGTCCTGGCGCTGCTGAGTCTGTGTGAGTCTTTACGTTCTCTCTTTTTAACACCGAGTCGGAAAAGTCGATCTTAAACCTGGAGCTCCGTTTGGATCTGTGTGAGTTTGACATTTCATTAAATCAGGCTCTTGTGGACAGAGCGAGGAGAACCAGGAGCGTGAGCGACATTTTTAAATCACAGAGTTTTAGTCATTCGTTAATGTTGATAATAAAAACACCTTAAAGGGTTTAATGTTTCAGGATGTTTGACATAGGGCCTCATGTCCTCGTTATCCAGAGTGTTGCTGATTTATGGAGATGTTTTTGTAATTCATGCAGTTCTTATGTTTGAAGAGTTTCGTGGCGCTAGGCTAGTGCGAGGCTAGTGCATGTCTATGGTATCAGCTAGCCTGCGTTAACCTCTTAACTCCGCCTGAACCGAGAGCATTTTCTCCAGTTCAGCTTTACCCAAATCCTGTAGGCCAGTGTGACGCCTCATTTGAAAGCTAAGATCTACAAAACTAAATGGATCTTTTTCCTCACGTCATCACATTTTTTTTCTCCATCATTTTTTGGGGGGTTTTCAACTCATTTTTGCAACTTTTTTTTGTAATTTTTTTGTCAAATAGTAAATTTTTTGTCACTTTTTGTCACATGTTCATCATTTTTTCTTAATTTTTGATCATTTTTTTCATACATTTTTTTGTCAATTTTTTGTCAATTTTTGTCCATTTTTGTCATTTTTTTGTCATTTTTTGTCATTTTTTGTCACTTTTTTGTCACATCTTCTTCATTGTTTTCGTCGATATACATGTCTGTGTCCATAGAATCATGTCTGGAATATAACTGACCTGCATCACATGAACGATCACATTTTGAGGGGACTATTTTCTCGCAGATCACTCCGCCGCCGCGTAGCTTATACAACCACGAAGCTGATGCTGCTCAAATACAAGTTATTTTAAATGACTCTATGGACACAGACATGTATATGGTTAGTCTGGAGTTACAAGTGTTTTTAATGCAGGCTAGCTGATACCATAGACATGCACTAGCCTAGCGCCACGAAACTCTTCAAACATAAGAACTGCATGAATTACAAAAAAATATCTCCATAGATCAGCAACACTCTGGATAACGAGGAAACGAGGCCTTATGTCAAACATCCTGAAATATCCCTTTAAGCTTCATCTATAGTGAAAACAAAACCACTAATAACAATGATTAGTTTCAGCCTTTGTGCATCTTCTGACCGCCTGAACTCGCCTCACACTTTACTTGTTATTTCTGTCTGTTGCTCTGGTTTAGGGCAACGATTATTTTGTAATTGATGAATCTGATTATTGAATGGCTTGGCTGTAAACGGTTTAGGAACAGGTTATTTGTTGTATTTTTTGATCACATAAAGCTACAGCGGCGCCGCTCGAGGACGTGTTGATGGAGGAAACTTAAAGTAAATGTTTGTTGTTTGTTTGTCTTAGCGCTAATTCTGCTTCTGATCGGACGAGACAGATATTCATGATATTTACAATGTACAAAACACTACAGAGCGTAGGAGTGGGCGGTGGCGCAGCGGTTAGCGCTCACGCCTCACAGCTAGAAGGTCCCGGCCTTTCTGTGTGGAGTTTGCATGTTCTCCCCGTGTCTGCGTAGGTTTCCTCTACCACTAGAAACATGTACAATAGATTCCTCTCTGGGGCCAGGACTCCCCTGAAAAAGAGATTCTTAATCTCAGTGGGACTATCCTGGTTAAATAAAGGTCAATAAATAAATAACTTTAAGCACTTATAACACCAGACTAACCATATACATGTCTGTGTCCATAGAGTCGTTTAAAATACCTTATATTTGAGCAGCTTCAGCTTCGTGGTCGTATAAGCTACGCGGCGGCGGAGTGATCTGCTAGAAAATAGTCCCTCAGAATGTGATCATTCATGTGATGCAGGTCAGTTATATTCCAAACATGACTCTATGGACACAGACATGTATATGGACGAAAACAATGATGAAGATGTGACAAAAAAGTGAGAAAACTTAGACAAAAAATTGACAAAAAATTTATAAAAATTTGACAAAGAAATGACAAAAAAGTTACAAAAATTAGTTAAAACCCCCCCAAAAAATGATGGAAAAAAATCTGCCGACGTGAGGAAAAAGATCCATTTAGATGAGTTTTGTAGGTCTTAGCTTTCAAATGAAGCGTCACACTGGCCTAAAGCCGTATAAGTAACGTGTTTACCTGAATAAACCCTCCCCGTGGTCCCTGTGGGGGTGATACAAGTGTTTATGGGATGATTGGAGGGTCTTTCATCGCCCCCTGGTGTCTCTGGACAGAAAACCATGTTTGCAACTTGACTGCCACCGGTCCGGAGAAAGCAATACACACTAATGTAATCACGAAGAAGAAGCTAACATGCTAACGGGCAAAACGTCACTTTAAACAGTATTTACAGCCAAGTTTGAGTGAAAAAGATTATTTCCATTGTGTAATTGGATGCACAGTAACACTCTCTCCCTTCACCTTTCCTGTCAGCGTAGTATTTACTCTCCAAGACAATTAATGAGTTAAAAAATCGTAACTTGCTGCGACACCTGCAGTTGGTTGCTAAGAGTTACTTAGTACTGCTTTAAAAACAAAGTAGGTTTTCATCAAAAATACTACATTATTATGTCATTTTTGCTCTATGTGAGTCTGTGTGAACCAGAACACGATGAATCGATCACCAAAACAGTTGTCGACTCTTTCAATTAGGGCTGTGCAATTAATCGAAATTCGATTACGATTTCGATTACAACAGTAAACGATTACAAAATGAGCATAATCGCAAAAAAACGATTATAATTTTTTTTTCAAATTTTTTTTTTAATGTTTTTTTTTTTTTCAATTTTACATTTTTGGATTTTTGTCACTTTTTTGCTGGATTTTTGTCACTTTTTTGCTGGATTTTTGTCATTTTTTTGCTGGATTTTTGTCACTTTTTTGATGGATTTTTGTCACTTTTTTGATGGATTTTTGTCACTTTTTTGCTGGATTTTTGTCATTTTTTTGCTGGATTTTTGTCACTTTTTTGCTGGATTTTTGTCACTTTTTTGATGGATTTTTGTCACTTTTTTGATGGATTTTTGTCACTTTTTTGATGGATTTTTGTCACTTTTTTGATGGATTTTTGTCATTTTTTTGCTGGATTTTTGTCACTTTTTTTGCTGTTTTTTTTTTTAAAGGCAACAAATAATCGTTTGAATAATCGCGATTTCAATTATGACAAAAATAATCGTGATTATTATTTTTTCAATAATCGAGCCGCCCTACTTTCAATAATCGATAGGACTACAGGGAGTTTAAAAATGTTAAAACTAAGTATGTTCCTCCCCCCACATGTTCCTCCATGTCCTAATGTGTAGAATGAGCTCAGACCTGTTCACCACAACTGGCTCTAGAAGGTGCAGTTACAAACATGGCCTGAGGTGGCGGTAGTGAGTCTCTCCAGCTCTCTCTTTGTCGCTCGTCATAAGGTTTTCTACATTTCTTCACGCGCTTGAGTCACATTTTAGATTTAGATGCATTTTCTCATCGATCTGAAGATTTTGAACAGAATCTACAAACCGATTAGAAACTAGGCAACACTTTATAGAAACTACATCTTTTTCATGATGAGTAAACAGTTCATTAGTGAAGTGTGACTTAACAACGAGTAAGTGAAGTTTGTGAAGAACGATTCATCATGAGCCGAGCATTAACTGCAGTAATGAACAGTTCATGATTCATTACATGTTAACTCATGGTTTATTAAAGGAACAGTTCTCAGTTCTTCCACACTGAGGTCTGTTCTCACCTGAGCTTAGACGAGTTGATCCGTACCTGTCTGGTCTTTGTGCCCGTGGAAGAGCTCGGTCGCTTCCAACTTCACCCCCGTTTGGAGCCATAGGAATACACTGGGAGAGGCCAAATGCTAACAACATCTTTGGTCTGACTGAGCGCACACACAAAGACCAGTCAGGTACGGATCAACTCGTCTAAGCTCAGGTAAGAACAGACCTCAGGATGTAAAAACGGTGGCCTGTTTAAGGCAAAATAAGGTTTTGTTTTTATGTAAAGGATGATGTGTATAATAATAATAATACAAAACAAAACCGTTCGCCCTGTTAGTGCTTATTTTCCCGATAATGACCAGCGTTCTTTACATTTTCCCGCTTATTATTCGGCCATTTTCCAACTGAACACACACAACATAAACCTCGTACACTTTTATGAAGGTCCAAAGGTTTATTTAATGACTTCCGCAACAAATAGTTCCCAAAAGTTTGCGCGTTGCTCGGCAGCGTTTTGCTAGGCTAGAAGCAGCACGGCTAGCAGCTAGCCTAGCTACTTAGCTGAAGGCGCAGTTGGAGGAATGGAGGTGAATCTCTGGGTAAGTTGAAAGTCAGACTCACGATTCCCCGACTTCTCTCTCAGTGACGGGACAGATAGTGTCGCTGCTACGTACGTGTGGAGTGATATGAAAACACCAACTCAGACGTCCTTTATCAGGAAATAATGACCGGGAGAACGTTGGGAAATCCCATTCAAATCAACGGAGCTTCTGCTGACGCTGTGAAGAGCCGGATATTAAAAAGTGTTACTGGTAAAGATAGTCAAGTGTAAGGACACAGTTCATGTCCATCCATCCATTTCCTTCCACTTTTCCGTTGTTGGATCGTAGGGGCAGATGTTGGAGCTTCCCCAAAACACATTACATCAGCCCCTTATGGCGCCCCCTGCAGGTGGTGGGTCCACAGAAGGACGGCCTCATGGTTCTCAGGCCTGTTGGTCTCTCATGAGGAGCTTCTGACCCGCTCTGTGTCTGACCCGTCACCTATAGGACCTGTTTGCTCTGGGAGACCCTACAGGGGCACCAGAGCTCCAGGATCATTCAGGCTCAAACCCTCCACCACGTTAAGGTGGCGGCTCCAGGAGGGGACAGTTCAAGCCATTTTCTTACATTTTATTGGAATATTTTAGCTACAAACTCCCCAGGATGAAGTCTTGCTAAGTCACACAGTTACACGAGTGTCTGCGAAGCATCAGTTTTGCTCTCAGTGGTTCAGTGAGACCCTGATACCGGCCTGTAAGTGTCCATGTCAGGAGGAGACGAACACCCACTGAGGAAGCATCGCTGACGAGCTGAGTCCATGTCAGGAGGAGACGAACACCCACTGAGGAAGCATCGCTGACGAGCTGAGTCCATGTCAGGAGGAGACGAACACCCACACTGAGGAAGCATCGCTGACAGGCTGAGTCCATGTCAGGAGGAGACGAACACCCACACTGAGGAAGCATCGCTGACAGGCTGAGTCCATGTCAGGAGGAGACGAACACCCACACTGAGGAAGCATCGCTGACAGGCTGAGTCCATGTCAGGAGGAGACGAACACCCACTGAGGAAGCATCGCTGACGAGCTGAGTCCATGTCAGGAGGAGACGAACACCCACACTGAGGAAGCATCGCTGACAAACTGAGTCCATGTCAGGAGGAGACGAACACCCACTGAGGAAGCATCGCTGACGAGCTGAGTCCATGTCAGGAGGAGACGAACACCCACTGAGGAAGCATCGCTGACGAGCTGAGTCCATGTCAGGAGGAGACGAACACCCACACTGAGGAAGCATCGCTGACAGGCTGAGTCCATGTCAGGAGGAGACGAACACCCACTGAGGAAGCATCGCTGACAGGCTGAGTCCATGTCAGGAGGAGACGAACACCCACTGAGGAAGCATCGCTGACAAACTGAGTCCATGTCAGGAGGAGACGAACACCCACACTGAGGAAGCATCGCTGACGAGCTGAGTCCATGTCAGGAGGAGACGAACACCCACACTGAGGAAGCATCGCTGACAGGCTGAGTCCATGTCAGGAGGAGACGAACACCCACACTGAGGAAGCATCGCTGACAGGCTGAGTCCATGTCAGGAGGAGACGAACACCCACTGAGGAAGCATCGCTGACGAGCTGAGTCCATGTCAGGAGGAGACGAACACCCACACTGAGGAAGCATCGCTGACAAACTGAGTCCATGTCAGGAGGAGACGAACACCCACACTGAGGAAGCATTGCTGACAGGCTGAGTCCATGTCAGGAGGAGACGAACACCCACTGAGGAAGCATCGCTGACAGGCTGAGTCCATGTCAGGAGGAGACGAACACCCACACTGAGGAAGCATCGCTGACAGGCTGAGTCCATGTCAGGAGGAGACGAACACCCACACTGAGGAAGCATCGCTGACGAGCTGAGTCCATGTCAGGAGGAGACGAACACCCACTGAGGAAGCATCGCTGACGAGCTGAGTCCATGTCAGGAGGAGACGAACACCCACACTGAGGAAGCATCGCTGACGAGCTGAGTCAAAGGATCGAAACCTAGGGCTGCTCGATTATTGAAAAAATAATAATCACGATTATTTTTGTCATAATTGAAATCACGATTATTCAAACGATTATTTGTTGCCTTTAAAAAAATCCATCAAGAAAGTGACAAAAATCCATAAAAAAAAGTGACAAAAATCCAGAAAAAAAGTGACAAAAATCCAGAAAAAAAGTGACAAAAATCCAGAAAAAAGTGACAAAAATCCATCAAAAAAAAGACAAAAATCCATCAAGAAAGTGAAAAAAATCCATCAAAAAAGTGACAAAAATCCACCAAAAAAGTGACAAAAATCCAGAAAAAAAGTGACAAAAATCCATCAAAAAAGTGACAAAAATCCATCAAAAAAAGACAAAAATCCATCAAGAAAGTGAAAAAAATCCATCAAAAAAGTGACAAAAAAATCCATCAAGAAAGTGACAAAAATCCATAAAAAAGTGACAAAAATCCAGAAAAAAAGTGACAAAAATCCAGAAAAAAAAGTGACAAAAATCCAGAAAAAAGTGACAAAAATCCATCAAAAAAAAGACAAAAATCCATCAAGAAAGTGAAAAAAAATCCATCAAAAAAGTGACAAAAATCCACCAAAAAAGTGACAAAAATCCAGAAAAAAAAGTGACAAAAATCCATCAAAAAGTGACAAAAATCCATCAAAAAAAAGACAAAATCCATCAAGAAAGTGAAAAAAATCCATCAAAAAAGTGACAAAAAAATCCATCAAGAAAGTGACAAAATCCATAAAAAAAGTGACAAAAATCCAGAAAAAAGTGACAAAAATCCAGAAAAAAAGTGACAAAAATCCAGAAAAAAGTGACAAAATCCATCAAAAAAAAGACAAAATCCATCAAGAAAGTGAAAAAAAATCCATCAAAAAAGTGACAAAAATCCACCAAAAAAGTGACAAAAATCCAGAAAAAAAGTGACAAAAATCCATCAAAAAAAGTGACAAAAATCCATCAAAAAAAAGACAAAAATCCATCAAGAAAGTGAAAAAAATCCATCAAAAAAGTGACAAAAAAATCCATTAAAAAAGTTACAAAAATCCATCAAAAAAGTGACAAAAAAAATCCATCAAAAAAATGACAAAAATCCATCAAAAAAGTGACAAAAATCCATCAAAAAATGACAAAAATCCATCAAAAAAGTGACAAAAATCCATCAAAAAAGTGACAAAAATCCATCAAAAAAGTGACAAAAATCCATCAAGAAAGTGAAAAAAATCCATCAAAAAAGTGACAAAAAAATCCATTAAAAAAGTTACAAAAATCCATCAAAAAAGTGACAAAAATCCATCAAAAAGTGACAAAATCCATCAAAAAAGTGACAAAAATCCATCAAAAAAGTGACAAAAATCCATCAAAAAAGTGACAAAAATCCATCAAAAAAGTGACAAAAATCCAACAAAAAAGTGACAAAAATCCAACAAAAAAGTGACAAAAATCCATCAAAAAAGTGACAAAAATCCATCAAAAAAAAGACAAAAATCCATCAAGAAAGTGAAAAAAATCCATCAAAAAAGTGACAAAAAAATCCATCAAAAAAGTGACAAAAATCCATCAAAAAATGACAAAAATCCATCAAAAAAGTGACAAAAATCCATCAAAAAAGTGACAAAAATCCAACAAAAAAGTGACAAAAATCCATCAAAAAAGTGACAAAAATCCATCAAAAAAGTGACAAAAATCCAACAAAAAAGTGACAAAAATCCAACAAAAAAGTGACAAAAATCCATCAAAAAGTGACAAAAATCCATTAAAAAATGACAAAAATCCAGCAAAAAAATGACAAAAATCCTAAAATTTGAAAAAAAATGTGAAAAAAAAAATTGAATTTTTTTTTTGGAAAAAAAATAAAATAAATTATAATTGTTTTTTTGCGATTATGCTTATTTTGTAATCGTTTACTGTTGTAATTGAAATCGTAATCGGATTTCGATTAATTGCACAGCCCTATCGAAAACATCCAGTCAGAGGTCGTTCACCGAAATGTTTTTGTTGCATTTATTTTCCCAATAACATCCTTTTTGTTTAGTGTATTTACTAGTCAAAAGTTTGGAAACACTTTTGGCTTTTCTTTGTTTTCAACACTATCACTGAAGGCTTTAGTTAATACATGGGGGATTATGTAGGAAATACATACAATCCCGCCTTCAGTGAGAATCTCTAATGCAAAGAGTCTTGAAATAAAAGAAAAAACAATACTTTAAGAAGCGTTTCCAAACCTTTGACTGGTGCTGTATATTCCTTTTGTGTCTTTTTGTTATATACAGTGTTATCGGACTTTAAATGGATCACCAGGCACTGATGATTTCAAGACATAGAAAGACACTAACACTATATTAACCTCTGAACTCTGAAGGCGAAGTCTGTGAAGCGTCTTGCCCGAGGGTCGATGAGTTTTTTTTTCTTCCACAAATGGGCCAATCCTGCGTCATTCAGGGACTTGACAGGGCAGTGGTTGATCCGACACTGGCCCGAACTGTGGCACGATTCTGCTGAATGAAGTACCAGCCTCAGTGCTCCCCAGTGTCCTCACACCCACACACCCCGGCTTTGTTTACCATGAGATCCACACACACCCCGGCTTTGTTTACCATGAGATCCACACACACCCCGGCTTTGTTTACCATGAGATCCACACACACGCCGGCTTTGTTTACCATGAGATCCACACACACCCCGGCTTTGTTTACCATGAGATAATGGTCAGTGAGTCCCAGAGCTTCTCAACTCCGTCGTGTTGACACTTGATGAATGTTTTGGAGTTTGTCACTAAAGCTGGACAACATGTCACACGAATAAGAAGGTTTTTAGTCGTGATTTTCCCGACTTTAATCCATGTTTGCATTGGATTCTATCTATGCTAGTTCCTCTGACCTGAAGGTGTGAGCGCCAGTACTTCCTGTCTATGTTCTTTTCCTGGAATAATAATATGAATAAAAAAATATACATAAAAAGGTAGGGCGGCTCGATTATTGAAAAAATAATAATCACGATTATTTTTGTCATAACTGAAATCACGATTATTCAAACGATTATTTGTTGCCTTTAAAAAAATCCATCAAAAAAGTGGCAAAAATCCATTAAAAAAATGACAAAAATCCATCAAAAAAAAGACAAAAATCCATTAAAAAAAAAAGACAAAAATCCATTAAAAAAATGACAAAAATCCATTAAAAAAGTGACAAAAATCCATCAAAAAAGTGACAAAAATCCATCAAAAAAATGACAAAAATCCATTAAAAAAATGACAAAAATCCATCAAAAAAAAGACAAAAATCCATTAAAAAAAAAAGACAAAAATCCATTAAAAAAATGACAAAAATCCATTAAAAAAGTGACAAAAATCCATCAAAAAAGTGACAAAAATCCATCAAAAAAATGACAAAAATCCATAAAAAAATGACAAAAATCCATGCAGTGAGTCCAGGCCTGTCAGCGTTTCAGACTCTGTTTATTCAAACCGTGAATCAGTTTTAGACGTAGATATTGAAGTGTTTCTACTGTGGTTCTGGAAATAGCATAAACCACTGAACCCAGGTTTTATTGTGAATGTGTTTGGACCAATCTGACAAAGATAATCTGTTGAAAAACATCATGTTTCTGTTAGTGCTGCATCTTCAAAACGCTCTGTTCCACCTGCTGATGTCACAAGGTGGTGTCTAGAAGTGACCAGTGACAAAGTTTGTTTATTTGATTTGATTTATTTGGAATCCCATGAGCTTAACACAGTGATCGCTGGTCGTCCTTGGGCCCATGACACAGCTTAAAACATGTATATAATTACATACGTGTGGATCAAACACTGATGTGATGTGTGGATAATTAACCTCTTAACTCCCGCCTGAACCGAGAGGATTTTTTTTCCATCATTTTTTTGTTGGGAATTCAACTCATTTTTGTCACTTTTTTGTAATTTTTTTTGTACATTTTTTTGTCATTTTTTTGTCATTTTCTTTGTCATTTTCTTTGTCATTTTTTTAATCAAATTTTAGTAATTTGTTTGTAATTTTTTTGTCATTTTCATGTCATTTTTTGTCACATTTTTTGTCATTTTTCATCAATTTTTCATCAATTTTTTTGTCAAATTTTTATCAAATTTTTGTCACATTTTTGTCATTTTTTTGTCAATTTTTTGTCATTTTTTGTCCTTTTTTGTCAATTTCTTGTGACATTTTTGCCACTATTTCATCCATTTTTCATCACTTTTTTATCAATGTTTTCTCACTTTTTTTGCTATTTTGTTGCCGTTTTCACACCTTTTTTCCAGAAGCTTTTGGATTGGGGTAAAGCCAAATTGGAGAAACTGTGTTCGGTTCAGGTGGGAGTTAAGAGGTTAAAGGGCCCGTCTCACCGGCCGGCAGACGAGTTGGAGACAGGCAGTTGTATCCACCAGGTCTCGGAGACACTGCAGGGACGTCACAGAAGCGTCTCACAGGTTGAGCACACGTTGCCACAGCTGCCTGAGACCATGTAGACCTCTCGGCTCAATCAAACATGTTTGTTTTCACCGAGACCTAGAGACTCCCCAGGGGGATGTGTCAGAGACGTCTCCACGACCAGCGACTAGTCTCCAACTAGTCTCCACACTGCAAAAAGTCAATATCAAGCATTGGCTTAAATGAGTTGAACTGAGGAAATGTTTCTTGTTTTTGTCGGTTTTCACTCATTCAGACACTTTTCCTGATCGGACCGAGTTTGCTTTGCTTGTTTGAGGACATTTCAGACCAGTTCTAGGGTAAATCTCGCTTGAAATAAGAAAGTAAAATTGCCAATGAGAAAAGACCGACTTTCTTTCCCCATTGGCAAAGAAAATGACTTGAAATAAGGACGAAATGTATCGAAACGAGTCAGAAACATCTCAGAACAAGTGAAATAATGTAGGACAAATGCCCAACAACTTCTTAACTTTTGGTCATTTTTTTTGTATTTTTTTTTGTCAATTTTTTGTCATTTTTTTGTCAGATTTTTGTCATTTTTTGTATTTTTTTTGTCAGATTTTTGTCAGATTTTTGTATTTTTTTTGTCAGTTTTTTGTCATTTTTTTGTCCATTTTTTAATCAATTTTTTGTCATTTTTTGTCAGATTTTGTCATTTTTTAAATTTTATTTTTTTTATTTTTTTGTCATTTTTTCGTCATTTTTTAATCAAATTTTTGTCATATTTTTTGTCATTTTTTGTATTTTTTTGTCATTTTTTTGTCATTTTTTCGTCCATTTTTTATCAATTTTTTTGTCACATTTTTGTCATTTTTTTGTCATTTTTTAATAAATTTTTTGTCATTTTTTTGTCATATTTTTGTCATTGAGGAAATGTTTCTTGTTTTGTCGGTTTTCACTCATTTAGACACTTTTCCTGATCGGACCGAGTTTCCTTTGCTTGTTTGAGGACATTTCAGACCAGTTCTAGGGTAAATCTCGCTTGAAATAAGAAAGTAAAATTGCCAATGAGACAAGACCAACTTTCTTTCCCCATTGGCAAAGAAAATGACCTGAAATAAGGACGAAATGTATCGAAACGAGTCAGAAACATCTCAGAACAAGTGAAATAATCCAGGACAAATGCCCAACAACTTCTTAACTTTGGTCATTTTTTTGTATTTTTTTTGTCAATTTTTTGTCCTTTTTTTTGTCAAATTTTCATCAAATTTTTGTCACATTTTTGTCATTTTTTTGTATTTTTTTGTCAGTTTTTTGTCATTTTTTTGTCATTTTTTAATCCATTTTTTGTCATATTTTTGTCATATTTTTGTCATTGAGGAAATGTTTCTTGTTTTTGTCGGTTTTCACTCATTTAGACACTTTTCCTGATCGGACCGAGTTTCCTTTGTTTGTTTGAGGACATTTCACACCAGTTCTAGGGGAAATCTCGCTTGAAATAAGAAAGTAAAATTGCCAATGAGATAAAACCAATTTTCTTTCCCCATTGGCAAAGAAAATGAGCTGAAATAAGGACGAAATGTATCGAAACGAGTCAGAAACATCTCAGAACAAGTGAAATAATCCAGGACAAATGCAACAACTTCTTAACCAGTCAGAACAACTAAAATGTGGATTATTGTGCTCAAACTGAGATGTTTATACTGATCTAGTTAATAACTTTTTGCAGTCCAGGCCGGTGAGACAGGCCTTCAGAGTGCACACAGTCAGAGTCTCTCTCTGGTGAGCGAGGCCCTTAACACATCAGCACAGTCATGATAAACACATCAAGGTTTACCCTCATTCATTATAATAAGATAAAGAGTATTTTGGTTGGATATTTGCCTTATGCTTGAGCTCAGTTGAGTCCATGAAGATCTAAATAAAACAGTTCTCCTCGTACAACTAGACCTTGAGAGTGGAAGACTGGTGACAATATGCCCTGAAAACCAATGTATCATGGGTGATTTTTAAGTAGAGCATTATCCATATAACACAGAAGGCTTATTTTCAATTTGTAAGTAAGTGTTTCATTTGTCATTGTGCTATTGTACAACGACAGCGCGTTCAGGTGTTGGGTCAGTCCTGAGCCGCTGCGACTCTGACCTGCGTGATTCTGGAGGAAACCAGGGCACTGCCTTCAGGCTCTGATCCTCTGAAACGGTGCAGCGCCTCCTGGGTTTGTCCCTGTTTCAGAGCGTGGTGTCCTGCACTGGCCCCCTCCACTTCCTCCTGCGCAGCTCCCTCCGCTCCACACCAGTCTTTCAACATCTTCTCCTCATTTGTCCCTCTTTGACAAAAAAATGACAAAATGTGACAAACAAATTACAAAAATGTGATAAAAATTTGACTAAAAAACTACGAAACTAACAAAAAGCTACAAAAAAATGACAAAAAATGACAAAAAATTGATAAAAAAAATTGACGAAAAAATGAAAAGAAAATTGATGAAAAAATTACAAAACTTTAACAAAAAGCTACAAAGAAATGACAAAAAAATTACAAAAAATGTGACAAAAAATTACAAAAATGTGATAAATTTTTTTGACAAAAATTAGATAAAAAATTGACGAAAAAATGAAAATAAATGTGACAAAATGTGACGAAAATGTGACAAAAAAATGAAAAGAAAATTGACGAAAAAATTACAAAACTTTAACAAAAAGCTACAAAGAAATGACAAAAAATTTGACAAAAATTTGATACAAAATTGACGAAAAAATGAAAAGAAATGTGACAAAAATGTGACAAAAATGTGACAAAAATGTGACAAAAATGTGATTAAAAAAAATGAGTTGAAAACCCAACAAAAAAATGATGGGAAAAAAATGTGGAGACGTGAGGAAAAAGATCCTCTGGGTTCAGGCGGGATAACATTTCCTTGTTGTCCTTGTTTCTGAGCGTGGTGTCCTGCACTGGTCACCTCCTCCTGCGCAGCTCCCTCCACAGTCTTTCACCATCTTCCCCTCCCTCTTTGCTCTCCTGTGCTGCAGGCGTGGGGGCTCCTGGTGCCTCTTCAGCGCTTCAGAAGAACAAACGTCTCAAATGTCTCTCGCTCATAAACTGCTGTGCCCAGTGAGAGGGAGGTTGCTGCTTGTTTATTGCGTGTCCTCTGTGACGACGGCGCCGTTTCACGCTCACAGAGAAGAACTGAACTGCTCCTACTTGCTTTCCGCGGTGACATATTGACTTATTAAACGGTATCAGTTCAGGCCAGCTTGTTTTTACTATGTGGTGGCGGCGGGCTGCAGCGCTGTAGATTTCCCATAATCCTTTGAGGGCGGGGCGTTTGGCTGCTCACTTGGCTCGGGTTTTTGCTGCTCTGGCTTTAATTTATTTCTCGAGGCAAACAACCCCGGCCGCGTTCAGCTCCCCCTCTCGAAAACTGGAACAAAACAAGACGAGACCAGGACGGAAACTGTATAAGCCTAAACATTTCTTCATCTCTTTGCTGTTTCACTGAAATAACAAGATCATTTTGACTCACAACTGATGTCGTTCATGTAAATAAGTCACATTTCAGAAGCATTAAAACCCGTCATATGCACTTTAAGAACTAGCATGAACCAGAGCCGTGGGAAGGTGTTTTAGTTAGGGGGCGCTGAGGGACAGAATCTACCCCCAAAATACTGTTTCTGTGCATAAATCCTGTTTATTAACCTCTTAACTCCCGCCTGAACCGAGAGCATTTTCTCCAGTTCAGCTTTACCCAAATCCTGTAGGCCAGTGTAACGCCTCATTTGAAAGACCTACAAAACTAAACTGATCTTTTTCCTTACGGCAGATTTTTTTTCATCACTTTTTTTGTCGGGCAGTCGACTCATTTTTGTCACATTTTCGTTACTTTTTTGTCACTTTTTCGTCAAATTATTTGCATTTTTTTGTCAAATTCTTATCACTTTTTCATCCATTTTCCAGAAATTTTTCGTCAATTTTTTCTCACTTTTTTGTCAATTTTTTTTGTAATTTTTTGTCAATTTTTCGTCAATTTTTTCTCACTTTGTCAAATTTTTGTTCATTGTCATTTTTTGTCATTTTTTTTGTCACTTTATCGGCAAATTATTCGTATTTTTTTGTCAAATTCTTGTCACTTTTTCATCAATTTTTCATCAATTTTTCATCAATTTTTCATCAATTTTTCATCAATTTTTTTCTCATTTTTTGTCAATTTTTTCTCACTTTTTGTCACTTTTTTGTCAAATTATTCACATTTTTTTGTCAATTTTTTTCTCATTTCTCGTCAATGTTTTCTCACTTTTTTCACATTTTCATCCTCGTTTTCGTCTCAGTTTTGTCGCTATTTTCACACCTTTTTTCCAGAAGCTTTTGGATTGGGGTAAAGCTGGAGAAAATGTGCTCGGTTCAGGCGGGAGTTAAGGGGTTAATATTGCCTGCAGTTCACAAACTACCCACCAGGGGGGGGGCTGCAGCGCCCTCAGCACCCTGGGTTCCCACGGCCTTGGCATGAACTAAAGAGGGTCGTTCACCTGAGCTCAGTGAACGACCCTCCCTTTTAAAGCTGCACTAACTAACGTGTTTACCTTAAAGGAACTGGCCACCGTTTTTACATACTGAGATATGTTCTTACCTCACCTTAGCCGAGTTAATATATCCCCGTCAGAAATGTAACATGTGGATTTTATAAGCAGATAAAAAGGGGGACTATATTGTGAGGCGTAATGATACGAGGAGCAAAACGTCCGCGTAAAAACAGTGGCCTATTCCTTTGATAGATCCTTTCCGTAGTCCTTGTGGGGGCCGCCATTGCTGTAGTAGCTCCATATCGCCACTAGGCCCCCATTGAAAAGCATTGGACTTTAGACACGTTAAAAACAACTTTAGCGCCTGGTTTCAATTTGTTCAACACTAGACGAGGCTCGATCTTCCTCCTGAGATAACGCTGATTTTTTCAGATTTTTTCCCCATCATTTCTTTGTAAGGTATTCAATTCATTTTTGTCTTTTTTTTATCACATTTTTGTCATTTTTTTGTGACATTTTTGTCTTTTTTTTGGTTGTTTTTTAGTCAATTTTTTGTCATTTTTTGTCACATTTTTGTCATTTTTTGTCACATTTTTGTCAATTTTTGGGATTTTTTTTGTCACATTTTTGTAATTTTTTCGTCCATTTTTTAATCAAATTTTTGTCATTTTTTTGTCACATTTTGTCACATTTTTGTCATTTTTTTGTCAATTTCTTGAGACATTTTTGTGACATTTTTGCCACTTTTTCCATCGAGTTTAGACACGTCAAAAACAACTTTAGCGCCTGGTTTCTGTTTGTTCAACACTAGACGAGGCTGGATATTCCTCCTGAGATAACACTGGGTTAATCACAATATAAGAAACCAGGTTTTCGTGAGAAGAACTTTATAAATCTGGTCCTTAATGAGGGTCGGACTGTTAGCATTGGAGCAGCGCGAGCTACACGTCACACAAGGGCGGAGTCTATGGTGAAGATCCCGCCCTTATGCCCTTTTAAGGAACTTCATCAGAGCTGGGGAGGCGGAGTCTGTAAATCCTCCATGACTTCCCCTCGAGCGTGGTCATTACGGTAAATGGGGAGGAGTCAGCAGATTCCATTTAAAAACAGTCTATGGGCGTAACAGTGGTCATCATGATGCTCCAGGGTCAATGTGTTGACGAGAGGGTCATCAAACCGACCAGAAACTCGAAAACAATTGATCCATCATATATGATTGGCCACTGTGGTGGAAGCTAAAAGCACCACCTGATGCTGATGCTGACCACCCATAGAGCCCAGGGTCATTAAAAGGTCAAATACACATAAACAGTTGTATTATTATGAACAGACTCCTCAAGTGTTTTAACCTCTTAACTCCCATCTGAACAAATCCCATTTTCTCCAGTTTGGCTTTACCCAATTCAAAAAGCACCAAAACAGCCACAAAAAATTACAAGAAAACAAGGATGTAAATGCAGCAAAAAAGTGACAAAAATGTGACAAAAATGTGACAAAAAAGTGACAAAAACTCAACAAAAAAGTGACAAAAACTCAACAAAAAAGTGACAAAAACTCAACAAAAAAGTGATAAAAACTCAACAAAAAAGTGACAAAAACTCAACAAAAAAGTGACAAAAACTCAACAAAAAAGTGACAAAAACTCAACAAAAAAGTGATAAAAACTCAACAAAAAAGTGACAAAAACTCAACAAAAAAGTGACAAAAACTCAACAAAAAAGTGATAAAAACTCAACAAAAAAGTGACAAAAACTCAACAAAAATGTGACAAAAATGTGACAAAAATGTGACAAAAATGTGACAAAAATTCAACAAAAATGTGACAAAAAGTAAAAAAAAAACACACAACAAAAACACATATAAGGTGACACAACACAGCAACAACGTGAGGAAAAAGATCCGTTTTGTGGGTCTTAGCTTTCAAATGAGGTGCTACACAGGCCGATAGCCAAAGAGGACAGAGTGCATTTGGTTTAGGCGGGTGGTAAGAGGTTATTATTATTATTGTTTTGTGATTGTGTGTTTGTGTTTGTGTTGTTCAGGCCTGTTCGCCGCCGCCGGCTTGTTTTGTGATTTTGTGTTTTTATGATTGTGTGTTTGTGTGTTTGTGTGTTTTTGTTGTCCAGGCCTTTCCGCCGCCGCCGCCTTCACTCACCTGAGCTTTAACGTTTGCCGCTGGTGTGAGGCGTCCAGCCCCGTGTGCAGAGACAGTGTGTGTGTCAGTAACTGCAGCCTGTCGTCCTTCTGCTCCGTCACCGACGAGATCTGCATCGCCATATGGTGAGTCCAACTTCAAATACAACTACTACACATACAAATACTACTACAACTACAAATACTACCACAAATACAACTACTACAACTACAACTGTGCAGAGACAGTGTGTGTGTCAGTAACTGCAGCCTGTCGTCCTTCTGCTCCATCACCGACGAGATCTGCATCGCCATATGGTGAGTCCAGCTACAAATACAAATACTACACATACAAATACTACTACAAATACTACAAATACTACTACACATACAACTACAACTACTACTACAACCACAAATACAACTACTACAAATACAACTGTGCAGAGACAGTGTGTGTGTCAGTAACTGCAGCCTGTCGTCCTTCTGCTCCATCACCGACGAGATCTGCATCGCCATATGGTGAGTACTACTACAAATACAACTACTACACATACAAATACTACTACAAATACTACTACTACAAATACAACTACAAATACAAATACAAATACAACAACTACAAATACAATGTCGTCCTTCTGCTCCATCACCGACGAGATCTGCATCGCCATATGGTCAGTTCAACTACACATACAAATACTACACATACAACTACAACTACAATAACTACAAATACAACTACAAATACAACTACTACAAATACAACTACAAATACAACTACTACAAATACAAATACAAATACTACTACAAATACAATGTCCTTCTGCTCCATCACCGACGAGATCTGCATCGCCATTTGGTCAGTTCAACTACACATACAAATACTACACATACAACTACAACAAATACAACTACTACAAATACAACTACACATACATGGCCATATGGTGAGTTCAGACCAGTGTTAATTTCCTCCACTCAAATATTTAGTCTTAATTTTAGTCAAAGTGATATTTTTGTGACTAAAATTGGACTAAAACTAAATGAAAAGTTTCTCATGAGACTAAAACTGTGACTAAAATGTCCAGATATTTGAGTCGACTAAAATCAGACTAAATAAAAATGAAAAGGAGAGACTAAAATCATCCAAACTTGTATTGAGCGTCTGAAAGAGCCTCAGATCATGTTTAAAGGATCAGCTCTGAGCTTTGTTCATGTGGAGCAGAAACATGAAGCAGAGGAACAACATTAAACATGATTAGAATCAATATCATCAATGCAAAGTCGACTAAATCAACCCAAATTAAACCTGTATTTGTCATATGTCGTACACAATAGTGAGTTTTCCCACACAGGCAGTATTTATCCCTTTAAAAACTGAAACTCCAGGCAGTTTCAGCTGGAAAATATTGGGAAAAAAAGTTCCCCATGGACTCGCGACCCCCTGAAAAAGGTTCCGCGACCCACTTTTGAGAATCACTGTTTTACGTTACTGTAGGACGGAGTGGGATGTTCTGGGCATTTTTAAAACACTGACACTGTTTCTTGCTTGTTTAGAGAACTGTAAAAGGAATTTCATCTCTTATTTGCATAATAATGTTTCCTAAAATCCTCTTGAGGGCCGGAGTTGCTGTGCTGGAGGGCCGGATTGTGCCCGCGGGCCTGACGTTGCCTATGTTCTACAGTGACTTTACTCTACAGTGGCTTTAAAACTGCTCCTTCTTTGTTTCGTTCCCGCTTTATTTCTGACACAAACCTTTTAGCGTAGCAGGTTTGACAAGTTAAAGAAGCGCTTTCCCTCCCTCTTCCTCCTCCCTCTTCCCTCCCCCACATCCTCCCTCCCTCCCTCTCTGTATCTTAAACTTTCCTCACCCGAGTTGTGTTTTCTCTCAGCGCACTCAGCTTTTTCGTCTGGCCCGTTGCTCTTTTTTCCACCGAGCTGGAACCAGAGTGGGGCCCACTTTAGGGACAACAACCACAACTCCAGCTTCAGACAAACGCCCCGCGATCAAAGTGAACCGAGCTGCAGCTCTGAGAGGCAAACACGGGGCCTGGAGGGGGGGGGGGGCGAAACCTTCAAATGAGCATAAACTGTAGATGTTAGGGCTGCTCGATTATTGAAAAAATAATAATCACGATTATTTTTGTCATAATTGAAATCACGATTATTCAAACGATTATTTGTTGCCTTTAAAAAAAAAACATAAAAAAAATGACAAAAAAGTGACAAAAATTCAGCAGAAAAAGTGACAAAAATCCAGCAAAAAAAAGACAAAAATCCATTAAAAAAGTGACAAAAATCCATCAAAAAAGTGACAAAAATCCATTTAAAAAAAGACAAAAATCCATCAAAAAAGTGACAAAAATCCAGGAAAAAAGTGACAAAAATCCAGCAAAAAAAAGACAAAAATCCATCAAAAAAGTGACAAAAATCCAGGAAAAAAGTGACAAAAATCCAGCAAAAAAAAGACAAAAATCCATCAAAAAAGTGACAAAAATCCAGCAAAAAAGTGACAAAAATCCATCAAAAAAGTGACAAAAATCCATAAAAAAAGTGACAAAAATCCATCAAAAAAAAAAAAAAAATCCATATAAAAAAAAAGACAAAAATCCATCAAAAAAGTGACAAAAATCCAGCAGAAAAGTGACAAAAATCCAGGAAAAAAGTGACAAAAATCCAGGAAAAAAGTGACAAAAATCCAGCAAAAAAAAGACAAAAATCCATCAAAAAAATGACAAAAATCCATCAAAAAAGTGACAAAAATCCAGGAAAAAAGTGACAAAAATCCAGCAAAAAAGTGACAAAAATCCATCAAAAAAAAGACAAAAATCCAGCAAAAAAGTGACAAAAATCCATAAAAGTGACAAAAATCCATAAAAAAAAAAAAAAAATCCATATAAAAAAAAAGACAAAAATCCATCAAAAAAGTGACAAAAATCCAGCAGAAAAGTGACAAAAATCCAGGAAAAAAGTGACAAAAATCCAGGAAAAAAGTGACAAAAATCCAGCAAAAAAAAGACAAAAATCCATCAAAAAAATGACAAAAATCCATCAAAAAAGTGACAAAAATCCAGGAAAAAAGTGACAAAAATCCAGCAAAAAAGTGACAAAAATCCATTTAAAAAAAGACAAAAATCCATCAAAAAAGTGACAAAAATCCATTAAAAAAGTGACAAAAATCCATCAAAAAAAAGACAAAAATCCATAAAAAAAAGACAAAAATCCATCAAAAAAGTGACAAAAATCCATAAAAAAAGTGACAAAAATCCATAAAAAAAAAAAAAAAAATCCATATAAAAAAAAAGACAAAAATCCATCAAAAAAGTGACAAAAATCCAGCAGAAAAGTGACAAAAATCCAGGAAAAAAGTGACAAAAATCCAGGAAAAAAGTGACAAAAATCCAGCAAAAAAAAGACAAAAATCCATCAAAAAAATGACAAAAATCCATCAAAAAAGTGACAAAAATCCAGGAAAAAAGTGACAAAAATCCAGCAAAAAAGTGACAAAAATCCAGGAAAAAAGTGACAAAAATCCAGCAAAAAAAAGACAAAAATCCATTTAAAAAAAGACAAAAATCCATCAAAAAAGTGACAAAAATCCATTAAAAAAGTGACAAAAATCCATCAAAAAAAAGACAAAAATCCAGCAAAAAAGTGACAAAAATCCATTAAAAAAGTGACAAAAATCCATCAAAAAAAAAAAAAAATCCATATAAAAAAAAAGACAAAAATCCATCAAAAAAGTGACAAAAATCCAGCAGAAAAGTGACAAAAATCCAGGAAAAAAGTGACAAAAATCCAGGAAAAAAGTGACAAAAATCCAGCAAAAAAAAGACAAAAATCCATCAAAAAAATGACAAAAATCCATCAAAAAAGTGACAAAAATCCAGGAAAAAAGTGACAAAAATCCATTAAAAAAGTGACAAAAATCCATTTAAAAAAAGACAAAAATCCATCAAAAAAGTGACAAAAATCCATTAAAAAAGTGACAAAAATCCATCAAAAAAAAGACAAATATCCATAAAAAAAAGACACAAATCCATCAAAAAAGTGACAAAAATCCAAAAATTAAAAATTTGAAAAAAATAAACATTACAAAAATAAAATTGAAAAAAAAAACAAAAACAAAAAAATTTGAAAAAAATAAATTATAATCAATTTTTTGCGATTATGCTAATTTTGTAATCGTTTACTGTTGTAATCGAAATCGTAATCGAATTTCGATTAATTGCACAGCCCTAGTAGATTCCTTGAGGTGAAACGCATGGAGGCTGATGCTCATGTGGAGTTTCTTCCGAGCACTTAGTTGTTCCTCCATCAACCCAAAACGTGCACACACAGAACAATCCCTCTGTTCGATATTCCTGACAAAGATCCTGGCTCAGTGAGAGGAACAGCGTTGAAGATTAAGCCAAATGTCCAAACAAATGGATAAAACTTGTGACTTTCCAGGTTTGATACAAGGTTTGATCAGGGGTCGGCAACGTCAGGCCCGCGGGCACAATCCGGCCCTCCAGCGCAGAACCTCTGGCCCTCAAGAGGATTTTGAGGAACATTATTATGCAAATAAGAGATCAAACTCCTTTTACGGTTCTCTAAACATGCACGAAACAGTGTCAGTGTTTTAAAAGTGCTCTCTCAAAATGGCTGTAGTGAATGTCTTGAAATAGGCCTCTGTCTCTTTAAGAACCTCTGAGCCTTTAGACACGCCCCCTCCACACGCTGTCTGTGGCATCAGTGGGGAGGGGGTTCTGCTGAGGAGCAGTGGTTGGTTACTCGGCTGGTGACCAAAGCTCGGAGGCGTCTCCAGGAGGTGGGGGCGTTCCTAGGAGGACTCAGGCAAACCTATCCCTAAAATGGCCGCCATCAGAGTTTTTACAGATGACTCAGAAATACGTGAATGTGCCAAGGCAACACTTCAGCCATGTTTTTAATGAGGGAGTGACAGAATAACAGGATGGAAAGCTGGAAAAAGTCCATTTTGCAGAATACCCCCCCTTTAAATGTGTCTAAACCAAGGCCGTGGGAACCCAGGGTGCTGAGGGCGCTGCAGAACCCCCTGGTGGATAGTTTGTGAACTGCAGGCAATATTAACCCCTTAACTCCCACCTGAACCGAGCACATTTTCTCCAGCTTTACCCCAATCCAAAAGCTTCTGGAAAAAAGGTGTGAAAATAGAGACAGAACTGAGACGAAAACAATGATGGAAATGTGACAAAAAAGTGAGAAAACATGGAACGAAAGAAAAATTTGACGAAGAATTGATAAGAATTTGACCAAAAAATGCGAATAATTTGACGAAAATGAGACAAAAAAATTTGAATAATTTGACGAAAAAACAAGCTCCAGTGAAAACAGTGAAAACAGTGACAAAAAATTGACAAAAATTGACAAAAAATTGACAAAAAGTTGACGAAAAATTGACAAAAAATTGACAAAAAAATTACAAAAAGTTGACGAAAAATTGACAAAAATTGACAAAAATGTGACAAAAAAATTACAAAAAGTTGACGAAAAATTGACAAAAAATTGAAAAAAAAATTACAAAAATATTACAAAAAAATTACTAAAATTCGACTAAAATTGACAAAAAATTGACAAAAAATTGACAAAAAATTGACAAAAAGTTGACGAAAAATTCACAAAAAATTGACAAAAAAATTACAAAAAGTTGACAAAAAATTCACAAAAAGTTGACGAAAAATTGACAAAAATTTGACAAAAAATTGACAAAAAGTTGACGAAAAGTTGACAAAAAGTTGACAAAAATTGTACAAAAATGAGACGACTGCCCAACAAAAAAAGTGATGAAAAAAAAACTGCCGTGAGGAAAAAGATCCATTTAGTTTTGTCGGTCTTTCAAATGAGGCGTCACACTGGCCTACAGGATTTGGGTAAAGCTGAACTGGAGAAAATGCTCTTGGTTCAGGCGGGAGTTAAGAGGTTAATAAACAGGATTCATGCACAGAAACAGTATTTTGGGGGTACATTCTGTCCCTCAGCGCCCCCTCACTAAAACATCTTCCCACGGCTCTGCTCTAAACCGTGTCTAAACCAGATAAAACACCTCCATTAAAGCCTCACTAACATTAAATCATATTAAAATGAATCCGAGCACCGTAAGAGCGAGAGAAAGACGGTGACGCTGCTGAATATTACTCTTTGTTTGTCGAGAGCGCGACCCAAACAGCCTGAAGTGATCCCCCCAAAGCTGCTTGTGTTGCAGAAAGTCACACATGCTTCCCATTTGATCCGTGTAGTAGTTGTTTCTCGCAGCTCGTATCTCTGCTGCTGCTGCTGCTGCTCGACTCGCTCCCCGCCCGGATCGCGCCGGTGGGTGGATTTTTGGGAGTCCCCGTCTCATTTCCTGTGGATCAGACCCTCCCAGCGCTCGGTGATAAGAGCCAGCTGAACCAGAGCGGCACGAAGCAGCAGCAGTTTGCTTTTATTTAGGCCAAAGTTCATGAGGTTTATGGAGCCGCCGATGTGACTCTTGTAGGTAAAATGAAACGTGATGGTGTCGGCGTTTTGTTTGGAGTTCTGTTTTGTTCTCCTTTTGATATAATTTGGTACATCTTTGGTACTTTCTCCACGGCGGCTGAATAGTTTGTGTTCTTGCTTCACACGGAGCAGATCCTGGATCGGATTCCTGGACCGTGTTGGTGTTTCTGCGTGGACTCTCTGTTGGTTTCAAGGTGTTCGTGGTTGACTTACTTTGTTCTTACATAAAACAGCCTGGTTTCTTTAATTGTAACTAACCCGGCGTTACCACAGGAGGAATATCTATAGAAAGTTTAAGAACATTAGAAACCAGGCTTTAAAGTTGTTTTTAACGTGTCTAAAGTGCAATGCTTTCCAATGGGAGGCCAGCGGCGATGTGGAGATGCTACAGCAATGGCGGCCTCTAGTGTCGTCGTCACAAAGCAGAGCAGCCAGGAGCCACCGGCTGGTGGTCTGAATCACCTGGCTGGAGGATTCACCCATTATACATCCAATCCAACTTTATTTCTATAGCTCATTTCATAAGCAAGAGTTTCCAAAGTGCTGCACAAGAAAACAAAAACAATAAGAATAAAACAATTAAAACATTAAAACAATAAAACAATAAAAAAATTGAAACATTTCAAAACTTTAAAATTCTAAAACTCCAAAATAGATAAAACCACACAAATAAAAGACACAGAGGACCACACAGCTCACATGGTGTTAAAAGCCAGAGAATAAAAGTGGGTTTTAAGACTGGATTTAAAACACTCCAGGGTGGGGGCCGTTCGTACGTGGCCCCCCCACTTAGAACGCCCTGCCCCCTCTGGTCTTACGGCTCGTCCTGGGCACTGCGAGCTGGAGCCGGCCCTCGGACCTCAGAGCGAGCCACGGTGTGTAAATGTGGATGAGCTCCTTGATGTACTGAGGGGCCAGACCACTCAAAGCTTTAAAAACAAACAATAAAATCTTAAAATCAATTCTAAAATGAACAGGAAGCCAGTGCAACGACACAAGAATGGGGGAGATGTGCTCATACTTTTTGGTTCCTGTTAAAAGCCGCAGAATTCTGGACTAACTGCGAGCGATGAAGAGCGTTCTGATTTATGCCGGTGTAAAGTGCATCGCAGTCGTCCAGGCGAGGTGAAATAAAAGCGTGCACGACCTGCTCTAAGTTCTTAAAAGATAAAAAAGGTTTAGCTTTTGTTAAAAGACGAGGGTGAAAAAAGCTTTAACAACAGCATTGATTTGCTTGTGAAGTTTAAAATCAGAGTCGACACTGACGCCAAGGCTGAGGCTGAAGAGCGAACATGGTGTTTAAAGGAATAGGCCACCGTTTTTACATACTGAGATATGTTCTTACCTCACTTTAGTCGTGTTAATATATCCCCGTCTGGTCTTTGTCCGTGCGCTCACACATACGCAGCCTCTCCCACATGTCACATAGCTCCAAAAAAGCTCACGATAGAAGCTGCCAAGCTCTTCCACGTGTTCCCTATTTAAATAAAGTTACGTGAAGTGTTTTCATGCAAAGTATATTTACACAGAAATGTAGCATGTGGATTTTATAAGCAAAAAAAAGGGGGACTATATTGTGAGGCGTAATGATACGAGGAGTAAAACGTCCGCGCAGTAACTCCTAAAGGTTATTGACGGAAGTGAGCGGGGAAGTCTTTAGGTGTTACTGCGCGGACGTTTTACTCCTCGTATCATTACGCCTCACAATATAGTCCCCCTTTTTATTTGCTTATAAAATCCACATGCTACATTTCTGTGTAAATATACTTTGCATGAAAACACTTCACGTAACTTTATTTAAATAGGGAACACGTGGAAGAGCTTGGTAGCTTCTATCGTGAGCTTTTTCGGAGCCATGTGACATGTGGGAGAGGCTGCGTATGTGTGAGCGCACGGACAAAGACCAGACGGGGATATATTAACACGTCTAAAGTGAGGTAAGAACATATCTTAGTATGTAAAAACGGTGGCCTATTCCTTTAAGACGGCCCCGGGTCATTTAAAGGGTCCATGGAGCCAAACACAACCATTTCAGTCTTGTTTTCATTGAGACTTAAAAAGTTTTGAGCCGACCAGACCTTGACGTCACTCAAACACTGGAGTAGAGGTGTCAGGGGGGACCGACTATTTTTCTTCAACGGCAGATAGATTTGGCAGTCGTCTGCGTAAAAGTGGTAAGCGACGCCGTGCTTTTGGAATATACATGTTTTAGTAGTAGGGGAAACCGGAGTACCCGGAGGAAACCTACGCAGACACGAGGAGAACACGTAAACTTCACACAGAAAGGCCCCGCCCAGATGGGAATCGAACCCGGGACCTTCTAGCTACACCCTACAAGATCCAATCCACTTTATTTATACAGCACATTTTAACAAGTGTTTCCAAAGTGCTGCACATAAAATCAGCAATATAGGAATAAAAATATATATATAATAAAATCAAGTGAAACCAAACTATACATTCAGCTAAAACGATAAAATAGTTTAAAACATAAATAAGATGCAATAAAAAAAGAAGTTTAATAAAAATTGTAAAAACAATAAAAGAAAATTAAAGACACAGAGACACAACTCACGCGGTGTTAAAGGCCCGAGATTAAAAGTGGGTTTTAAGACGAGATTTAAAACTCTCCAGGGTGGGGGCCGTTCGCGCTTTTGCTTCTTTGTTGTGTGTGTGTTTTTGTTGTATTATTTGTGTTATATGGTGGGGTTTTAGTCGTCGTCACTTGCATTAGACGATGTAAACACTAACAGTATACTTTTGTCTTTATTTGTTCAGGAGGAAGTTCAACGAGACGATGACGGTTCACACCATGTGCCACGACCCGGCGCTGCCACTAGAGGGCGTGGACCCCGCGCTGCTCCAGAACGTCAGCTCCAGAGAATGTCACATGGTCCCTCAGCCGACAGAAGAGGGCGCTATGATGGTCTGCGGCTGCAAGGGAGTGCACGAGTGCAACGACCGGCTCATCTTTGACAAGGGCGCTAACGGTAACGGCGACTAAAACCCCACAACATAACACAAAGCATACAAACAACACAACAAAGAAGCAAAGAAAACACGTCAAAAGCGCTTCAACAATGTGACAAAAACACGGCGACAACGCAACAAAACAGTTTGGATCATCAAGGAGAAAATGTCTATTTGAAACATAAAAAATGGAGAGATTTTAGATTGTATGTTGTTTTGCTATTTCCTTATCAAAAACAGCCCAGAGTGGTTCTTGGCTTCATTCACACAGCTCTCAGTAATCCTCCTGAATCCTGCTCTCTGAGGCTCCGCCCTCTGCTGGAAAACCACTGATTTGTGACACTTTTTTATGTCATAGTGTCAAACAGGAAGAGCCCGACGTCTGTGATGTAATGCCCTACGGTCCACACTGCAAAAAGTAAATATCAAGCATTGGCTTAAATGACTTGAATTGAGGAAATGTTTCTTGTTTTGAGCTGTTTTCACTCATTCAGACACTTTTCCTGATCGGACCGAGTTTGCTTTGCTTGTTTGAGGACATTTCAGACCAGTTCTAGGGTAAATCTCACTTGAAATAAGAAAGTAAAATTGCCCATGAGATAAGACCAATTTTCTTTCCCCATTGGCAAAGAAAATGAGCTGAAATAAGGAGGAAATGTACCGAAACGAGTCAGAAACATCTCAGAACAAGAGAAATAATCTGGGACAAATGCCCAACAACTTCTTAACTTTTGGTCATTTTTTTGTATTTTTTTTTCTCAATTTTTTGTCCTTTTTTTGTCAAATTTTCATCAATTTTTTGTCATTTTTTGTATTTTTTGGTCATTTTTTAATCAATTTTTTGTCATTTTTTTGTCATTTTTTTGTCATTGAGGAAATGTTTCTTGTTTTGAGCGGTTTTCACTCATTTAGACACTTTTCCTGATCGGACCGAGTTTGCTTTGCTTGTTTGAGGACATTTCAGACCAGTTCTAGGGTAAATCTCGCTTGAAATAAGAAAGTAAAATTGCCAATGAGACAAGACCAATTTTCTTTCCCCATTGGCAAAGAAAATGACCTGAAATAAGGACGAAATGTATCGAAACGAGTCAGAAACATCTCAGAACAAGTGAAATAATCCAGGACAAATGCCCAACAACTTCTTAACCAGTCAAAACAACTAAAACTTTGATTATTGTGCTCAAATTGAGATGTTTATACTGATCTACTTAATAACGTTTTGCAGTGTGATTTTAATTAATAAAAATCAAAACAAGGAAGTGCCTGACGCGTACGCGCTGCCCCTGCAGTGAAAACAAACCCCTGAGCGTCTGAACTGACGTCATGTTTGCACCTGAAAGTTGTGAAGGAGCTCTTTCTAACCTGCTCTGGACACGCCTGTTCTTTATTCTTACCTAACGATGATGTCATGGAGAAAATGCGCGTTTATGAGGACAGGAAAGCAGAGGCCACTCGCCAGAAGCTGGAATTTCTTTCCAGGATTCAGCGACTCTCAGTGTTTGTCTGTGACCGTCTCTTCACTGATGGAGGCTTGGGGAACCTTCGCCAGAACCAAAGTGGATTAAACTCTTATAAGAAAAAAATAAAGAAATAAAGTAAAATAAAAAATAAAGTAAAAATCATGAAATCAACTGGAGTTTCATGTAAAACTAATCTAAATGAACAGGGCGCCAAAGTTAAACCTTGACAAAATAATAATAATCTACGTGCAGATATGCCGTACCTGTGTTTTGTTGTATAAAACAAAAAATAGTGGGAATGTGTGTATATATATGTGTAGAAACTTCTATGTTTGTAATATCTGCCTATGCAGGAGGCTGCAAAATTCACACTGCTGACACAAATTAAGACTTTTATTGTCTTATTATTTATTTATCTTTATTTTACGCTATTGATTTAACTATTTATTTATCTTGTTTGACCTTTTTTTAAACTGTTTTTTTTTGGTTGTTTTTTGTTTTGTTTTTCTGTTTATTGTTAAGAAGAAAAAAGAAAATAAATAGTTTCTGAGGCTGTGTTGCAAATGTCAACTCCTTATAACTGCATCCTCAAGTAACTTCACTTTTTGCTGTGATATTATATTTCTACTACTGCAAAAGTTGCATCGGCTGCATCAACTCGGGGAGAGGGGGCGGAGTTAACTGAATCCAATACTTATACTTATCACAAAGATGAGTTCTTAATACAAAGATCCTTTAAAGCCGGTGTTAAATGCTCTGACGTGATCTGAAGTCCAGTAGAGACTAACATAACTGTGCTTTATTTTAATTCTAAAATGTATTTATTATTTTTGAAAATAAGTACAGAAAACACACATCAATGTGCACTCCATTGTCATACTGGGGCAAATAGTCAAGGACAAAGTTCTTGAATAAACTTATGTTTACCATAGCCACCCCAGGGTAATAATACCCCCCAAAAATACATATATATCAAATGTACATATAAATATCTCAAATAACTTTGAAAAGAAAAACAACTCTACAACCAACAAACAGACAAATGAAAAATAAATAAATAAATAATGATAATGGTAATAATAGTAAAATAAATAGATACAATACAAACAAATATATATATATAATAATAATAAAAACAACAACAACAAAAAAAAGGCTAACATGCTATAAAAATATATATAAAGGCACTATTTCAAGTTGTGTAAAGCATTAACCCTGAACCGAGCACGTTTTCTCGACGAAAACAATGATGGAAATGTGGCAAAAATGTGAGAAAAAAAACAACTAAAAATTACAAAAAATGTGATAAAATGTGACAAAAAATTGACGAAAAAATAACAAAAATGTGACAAAAATGTGACAAAAAATTGACAAAAAATGGACGAAAAAATTACAAAAATGTGACAAAAAATTTACAAAAAATTGACGAAAAAATTACAAAAATGTGACAAAAAAATTGACAAAAAATTGACGAAAAAATTGCAAAAATGTGACAAAAAATGGACAAAAAATGGACAAAAAATTGACGAAAAATTGACGAAAAATTGACGAAAAAATTACAAAAATGTGATAAAAAAGTGACCAAAAAATGACAAAAAAGTGACAAAAATGATGGAAAAAAAAATGTGATGACGTGAGGAAAAAAGATCCTCTCGGTTCAGGTGGGAGTTAAGAGGTTAAATTAGCTTCAAGACAAACTCCCTGATCCTCACAAACATAAACGTCTCCTCTATGGAAATATTTCTACCAGGAACTCACGGGTCTGAGCTCATCTTAATGGAAATGAACACGAACAGGAAGTACTAGCGCCCACAGCTTCAGCTCAGAGGAACTAGCGTAGCCACATTGTGCAACAAGCCGATTTACTTTCTACAAATATAGGAAAATGAATTGAAAATTTCCAACCAAAAAGAGCTTAAACTAGGACATGACCAAAACACATGTGTCATAACTGTGCTTTATTTCCAGGTTTCTCCAAGCTGCAGAGTCGGGAGGTGATCCCGGTGGTGCTCGTCAGCCTGGTGCCTCCCGTGCTGGTCGCTCTCGTCGCCGCCGCCGCCTTTTACTTCTACCGCACCCGTCGACTCGGCAAACCCGGCCCTCCGGCGCGCCCCGACTGGCCCGGCAAACCGTCCCAGGAGCTGTACCGGGCCCTGGACCCCGGGCGCCAGGCGGAGTGCGGAGAAACCACCGCCGATCGCCGATCCACCGAATCCAACGCTAAACCCCCGGCTCTGAGCGGCGGCGCCGGCGGCGATGCGACGGAGTGGCGGGGCAGGCTGACCACGCCGCTGCCCATCAAACTCCAAACTTTAGTCGGGAAAGGCAGATTCGCGGAGGTTTGGAAAGCTTGCCTCGTTCCAAACGACAGAGTCAACGCTCACGAGACGGTGGCGGTGAAGGTGTTCCCCGCCGTGGAGTACGCGTCGTGGAGGAACGAGTGCTCCGTTTACTCCGATCCCAAGCTCCAGCACGAGAACGTGGTGACTTTTTTGGCGGCGGAGGAACGGGGAGGACCGGGCCACGGCCACAGGAAGTACTGGCTGGTCTTGGCCTATCACGGCCTCGGGAACCTGCAGGAGTTTCTGACGGAGAACGCGCTGAGCTGGGAGGAGCTGATCGCCATGGCAAACAGCGTCGCCACGGGGCTGGCGCATCTTCACAGCGACACGACGCCGAAGGGAGTCCCCAAGGTGAGTGTCCAAGGTTCATCTGCTGCTCCCACAACAACCGACCCCATGAGCTGGATTCACCTCCTCTTTGGGTTTCCTCTTGGCCTCCTGTTTCCTGACCGACATCTTTAACCTAAATAATGCACTGTCCCTCCTCTGTCCCTGTTCAAACCATCTCAATCTGGAAACTTTATCGGCAAAACGTCTAACTGCAGCGGTCAGGCCAGCGTTTCTCCACACTGAGATATGTTCTTACCTGAGCTGTGACGAGTTCTTTAGGACCTGTCTGATCTTCAGTCACGTAAACACAGCGCAGACGGCGTTAGCATTTAGCCTCTCCCTCTCTCCTCTATAGCTCCAAAACAGGTCAAGATAGAAGCTACCAAGCTCTTCCACGTTTTCCCTATTTAAATATGGTTACGTGAAGTGTTCCACTACAAAGTATAATTACACACAATTAAACAATGTGGATTTTCTAAGCGGATAAAATCTTCACTTTACTGTGCGGATGCCAAATTACAAAAAAATTGACAAAAAAAACACGACAAAATGACAAAAAAAGACAAAAAAATGACAAAAAAATGACAAAAAACACAAGTTCGAAATCCGCGCAGTAATCTTCACTTTACTGAGCGGATTTCGAACTCCTCCTGGTATTATTTTGCCTTACAATATAGTTCCCCCTTTTATCCGCTTAGAAAATCCACACCCGAAAATCCACACCCGGGCGCAGCAATACTTTCCTTAAATATTAGTATTTATTAAGAACATTTTGCTCAAAAATGTGAGCAATTTAGAACATTCTACTTAAATCAAGCAACATTTAAGTAAAATATCCACAATGTTTCACTAAATAAGAATGTTTTCCTTAAATTATTCCATTTTCTGAGGACATTTTGCTTAATTCTAGTTATTTATTTGCTTAAATTTAGTGTTTCTTTCTTGTTTTATGAGAAAAATATTCTAGAAATAAGAATTCTTAGCAAGAAAAAAAATGCTGACCCCATTGGCAGAATCTTTTCCTTAAAACAAGACAAACTGTCTTATTTTAAGTTTTTTTCCCTTGTTTTTAGTGGGGCACTTTTGCAGTGTAGTTGTATGGTGGATCAAAACATCGTTCACAAACAGAGCATTCCTTCTGTGAAACGATCTGAGCTTTAAAAGATCTGTGATTTAAATAAACAGCTCTTCAAGCTCGGAAAAATCAGCTGTTTGCCCACCAGTCACCAAAACAATCTGGAGAAAATTGTAGAAATAAACAATAACAGCGATCATCCCTATGAGACACAGTATAATTAACAGTAGGCAGGTAAACAAAGAGTCTCCTCTTATGTTGAAGCCAAGCAGCACTTAGCTCAGTGACTGCCAGTCATTTTCATATCAGAGAGCTCCCACTGCCGGAGGCTCTTCAGGATTTTGACTGTTTTTTCAAGATCCACAGAAAATGTAGGTCTAGATCTATGTCAACACAAACCCACCAAAAGAAAGATCAGACTCTCTTCTTTCATCTAAGGAAAAGTTAGTTTGAAATCACTCAAAATGCTGTTTTCTGACCAAAAAGCTGAGAAAACGAAAGAGCAATGCTGCCCCCTAGTGACTCAATAAAAGAAGTTGTAGTTCTTCTATTGAGTCACTAGGGGGCAGCACAACTAAGATTTTAACACCAGACACGCTCAATAGTGATGTGCGGGTCAGGGTTTTTTTCAACCCGCGGGTCCCGCATTTGGAGCAGATTCTAACCCGACCCGGCCCGCCCCCAACGTTCTTTTTATTTTTACAATATGTCAATATTTTGACATTTGGTGCAAACTTCTTCAAAATCTCACTTTTGTGTCTAAAACCGCAGGGTTAGCGCCTCTACTGGTTTCACTACATTTGATATTTTGTGGTTGGAGGAGAGTGTGTCCACGGCGTCCAGAAAACGTCATCAGTTCTGCCTCTGTGGCCCCGCCCACACACGCCTCTGTGGCCCCGCCCACACACACACGTACATTTACACCAAACGACGTAATAAATATTTCTACTGGTATTTTATTTAGCTCACTTGGGAGAGTAGTATTATTTAGCCTTAGCTACGATGCTAACTTATAGTTTGAGATTCTGGAGGTTTCATATTGAGCTCATGAGTCAAACCAGTAGATGGCGCCCCTGCGATGCTCACACTTCGGCTGAGGTGATGTAGAGGAATAAATCTACTCTGCGATGCTCTCTCTCTGTTCGCAGTCACTGACAGCGAGCGAGTATCTACCGGCGGCCATCTTTTTTTTTTTCCCGTAGGACAGTTGCTACATCAAGCAATCAAAAGTCATGAGATGCACCAACTATCCTACAAAAAAATCAACCTTGCGCACAGCGGTGACAGCGGTAACAGCTCTGTCAGTCCTGTCAGATCTAGGGGCGTGGTCTGAGACTGTCAACAGAGCAGACCCCGCCCACACACTCACCCCACTCGCCTCCTCCAAAGCCTCCGAGACCTCCCCTTTCTCAGCACTTTTTGACTTTAGTTTGTGGGTGGGGAAAGGCTCTGCCACGCCCGTTTAGGTACTCTTTAAACTGATTGCCAAAAACGAACAGGTTTGTGTTTTGTTCATGTGGGAAAAGTTCCATGAAACGGCGTTTAAAAATGAACACTGCTGTTGTACACTGAAGCAGATTGGTTGTCTCCACCGGTGATCCCCAGGGTATCTGTGTCTGGAAACGTAGTTTACTAACACCTCACTGACGCCTACAGTGCAGCCCTTTGAGAAGTGCAACAGCAGTGTGAGGTTACTGATATTTAGTCTGTTTGAAGTCGAGCGTCTCAAATAAGTGAAGACATTAGTTCTAGTAGAATTCTGAGTCTTTCTGTTATTGGACTTCAGGTGCCGATCGCTCACCGGGACCTGAAGAGCAGCAACATCGTGGTGAAGAGCAGGCAGGACTGTGCTCTGTGTGACTTCGGTTTGGCTCTGAGGCTGGACGTGTCCCTCACCGTGGACGACTACGCCAACAGCGGACAGGTGCACGACCAACACATCAGATCTGATTAAGGCGAGACACTGCAGGTGTTGAGATAACCTCTGCTGAACATTACAGATATAAATATGAGAAAAAAATGTATTGCATTAAAATGGCCAAAATTGCCTATATTTTGGGCAACGAAATCAAAATAATGAATTGATCCAGATTAAATGTTATGGTTTTATTTTATTGACATATTAGTAACTCAGATTTTGTCAGAGGGATTTTGGATATTTTGTTTAGTTTTTCAATTAACTAATCATCAGTGAAAAAATCTGCTCAAATTCCGCCTGTTTTTTTGGTTTCAAAGCTGAATAAATCAGGCTAGGAATTAGATATTAAAAAATCCCTCTGAAAAAACCTTCAGAATGTTGTTGTGTCTCAGCCTGTAAAGTGTGGAGTCTGTGGGAGCTTCTATAAGGGCTCAGGCTCTGCCCGAGTGCGGCTTCTCTCATTCAGAGAAAACCAGCCCTGAAGTTTTGTAGCGAGTGCGCATGCTCGGCCCGTTCTTCCACTTTTCCGCTCCAGCGTCTCGTAGGAGGAAAAACACCATATTTGGGTGAAAGCGTCATCACGGGGCCCCTTAGCAGGACATATATCGGAATAATATATCGGATAAACGATATATTGTCTCACTAATGCCAAGTGAAATCCAGTTTTCACTGTTTAACCTCTTACCACCCGCCCAAACCAAATCCATTCTCTCCTCTTCGCCAGTGTCGTCACTTTTTATTTCCCTTTTGTGTTTTTGTCACTTTTTTACAACTTTTTTGCTGGATTTTTGTCACTTTTTTCGGGATTTTTGTCACTTTTTTTCTGGATTTTTGTCACTTTTTTCTGGATTTTTGTCACTTTTTTGCTGGATTTTTGTCACTTTTTTGGGGATTTTTGTCACTTTTTGGGGGATTTTTGTCATTTTTTTGCTGGATTTTTGTCACTTTTTTACTGGATTTTTGTCACTTTTTGGGGATTTTTGTCTTTTTTCTGCTGGATTTTTGTCACTTTTTGGGGATTTTTGTCTTTTTTTTGCTGGATTTTTGTCACTTTTTTACTGGATTTTTGTCACTTTTTTCTGTTTTTTTTTGTCTTTTTTTTGTTGAGTTTTTGTCATTTTTGTCGCTTTTTTTGGTCACTTTTTAGCGTTTTTTTATTGCGTTTACATTCTCATTTTCCGTCACTGAAAGCGTCATCACGGGGCCCCTTAGCAGGACACGTGGATGTCAAATCTGTCAATATTTATGAATGAAAACCCGCGGGAAAGACGGCCTTTCTACTTCCGGCTCGCCCCCACCTCGCAGACAAAACATCATCAAATAAACATCATCATTTTTATATCTGACATGAAAACTAAGATGTAAAGGGAGGAAAACAGATACAAATCTCCACTTCCACCACTGCGGGAAACATCAATACTTTCACCTATAGTGTCTCGCCTTGATCTCAGGGCGCGGTATCCAGTTCACCCTGTGTTGTTGCTGTGCCGTCGTTAATCCCGTTGTGTTGATTGTGTCTTCAGGTCGGGACGGCGCGGTACATGGCGCCTGAAGTGCTGGAGTCCCGGGTGAATCTGGAGGATCTGGAAGCTTTTAAACAAATCGACGTTTACTCCATGGCTCTGGTTTTGTGGGAGATGGCCTCGCGCTGCCAGGCCATTGGAGGTAAACCATGTCCTGGACAGTAATAAGATCATTTATCGTTCATTATTGCACTAAACAAGGGTGTTAGATGAAACATGAAGCTGTCCTGTGTGTTCTTCACGGCGTGGGAAAAACAGGGACATTAACCCCGTAGCTCCCGCCTGAACCGAGCACAGTTTCTCCAGTTTGGCTTTACCCCAATCCAAAAGCTTCTGGAAAAAAGGGGAGGAAATAGCGACAAAACTGAGACGAAAACAATGATGGAAATGTGACAAAAAAATGACAAAAATGTGACAAAAAATTGACAAAAAAAAAGACAAAAAATGGACAAAAAAATGACAAAAATGTGACAAAAAATTGACAAAAAAATACAAAAAATTGACTAAAATGAGTGGAATACCCAACAAAAAAATGATGGAAAATAAAATCTGATAACGTGGGGAAAAAGATCCTCTCGGTTCAGGCGGGAGTTAAGAGGTTAAAAAACAATACATCAACCCCAAATTAATCTTCTTTATAATAACTTTATAAAAGCTATCATTAAAAGTAAATTATTTGTGTGACAGTGTTTGGTCCAAGCGCTTAAAACTGCAGTGCTGCCCCCTGCTGTCCTGACTGAATTCTTGATCATTATTGGCCTCTATTGACTGTGAAATCAGTGGAGCACTGCTGCCTCATTAATATGCACGACGTCATCAAAACTATCGATAGAATAAAAAGTTACGTATCGTCACGCAAAATATCGTGATATATCGGAAAAACCATATATTGTCCCACGAATGCCAAGTGAAATCCAGTTTTCATTGTTTAACCTCTTACCACCCGCCCCAATTTTTCTGCTGGATTTTAGTCATTTTTTTTGTCTTTTTTTTTCTGGATTTTTGTCTTTTTTTGCTGTTGTTTTTTTGTCTTTTTTTTCTGGATTTTTGTCTTTTTTTGCTGTTGTTTTTTTGCCTTTTTTTACTGGATTTTTGTCATTTTTTTTCTGGATTTTTGTCATTTTTTTCTGGATTTTTGTCACTTTTTTGTTGAGTTTTTGTCATTTTTTTGGTCACTTTTTAGCGTTTTTTTGTCGCGTTCACATCCTCATTTTCTTCTCGTTTTTTGCCTCTGTTTTGAAGGAGCTTTTAGATTTGGAGAATTTGGAGAAAACATGTTCAGGTGGGAGTTAACAGGTTAATAATGTGTCATTCCCAATGCAGCCTGCAGAGGTCCAGTTTAAATCCCCAGACCGTGTATATTCATCATGGCTGTAATCCTGTGTTTGCTGCAGAGGTGAAGAGCTTCGAGCCGGCGTTCGGGTCCAAAGTGTGCGATCAGCCGTGCGTGGACAGCATGCGGGACCTGGTCCTGCGGGACAGAGGGCGACCGGAGATCCCCTCAGCCTGGACACAGCACCAGGTCAGTGCAGGAGAATCATCTGGAAATGTGTTGTTCTTGAAAGCATCATCCATACCTCACCTCCCCAGGGCATGAGCGTGTTCTGCTCCACCGTCACCGAATGCTGGGACCACGACCCCGAGGCCCGTCTCACCGCGGACTGTGTGGTCGAGCGGTTCACCGCCCTCCGAAACGAGGAGGACGCGGCCTGGCAGACCCCGGATCTCGACCAGGGAGAGGGCGTTCGGGAGGAATCTGGTCTCACCGCAGACCTGGACCAGGACGACTCCAGAGACAAGGACTCAGACTTTCAAAGCATTTCTCAAACGCTCCACTCGTCGTCCACCTCGTCCTTCCAGGGTTCGGACGCACAGGCGGACAGCGCGGAGGAGGCGCGTCTCGTCGCTCCTGTAGTTTAAGCAGTTTAGAGTTTGAGAGCGTTGAAAGGACAGAGGTTTGATCAAACAAGCCACATCTGCACGTTAGTGAAAGACATTTCACTTGCTGTGTGGGTGTTAGGAGCCTGGCCAGTCAGAACACAGGCTTTTGAGATCAGGGGGGGATTGACAAGCGTATTAACCAATCAGAGAAAAGCCGGATATGACGCAGACGGCCTGTCATGTATGTTGTAAACAAGGAAGTTAAAGGAACAGGCCAGCGTTTTTTCCACACTGAGATATGTTCTTACCTGAGCTGTGACGAGTTCTTTAGGACCTGTCTGATCTTCAGTCACATAAACACAGCGCAGACGGCGTTAGCATTTAGCCTCTCCCTCTCTCCTCTATAGCTCCAAAACAGGTCAAGATAGAAGCTACCAAGCTCTTCCACGTTTTCCCTATTTAAATATGATAAGATTACTGCGCGGATTTCGAACTTGTGTTTTTTGTCATTTTTTTGTCATTTTTTTGTCCATTTTTTGTCATTTTTTTGTCATTTTTTTGTCATTTTTTTGTCCATTTTTTGTCATTTTTTTGTCATTTTTTTGTCATTTTTTTGTCATTTTTTGTCATTTTTTTGTCATTTTTTTGTCCATTTTTTGTCATTTTTTTGTCATTTTTTTGTCATTTTTTTGTCATTTTTTTGTCATTTTTTGTCCATTTTTTGTCATTTATTTGTCATTTTTTTGTCATTTTTTTGTCCATTTTTTGTCATTTATTTGTCATTTTTTTTGTCATTTTTTGTCATTTTTTGTCCTTTTTTCGTCCTTTTTTTGTCATTTTTTTGTCTTTTTTTGTCTTTTTTTTCAGTTTTTTTCGTTTTTTTTTCAGGTTTTTTTTTAGTTTTTTTGTCTTTTTTTGTCTTTTTTTTGTCATTTTTTGTCATTTTTTGTCATTTTTTTGTAATTTGGCATTTGGCACTTCGAACTACTCCTGGTATTATTCCGCCTTACAATATAGTTCCCCCTTTTATCCGCTTAGAAAATCCACATTGTTTAATTGTGTGTAATTATACTTTGTAGTGGAACACTTCACGTAACCATATTTAAATAGGGAAAACGTGGAAGAGCTCGGTAGCTTCTATCTTGACCTGTTTTGGAGCTATAGAGGAGAGAGGGAGAGGCTAAATGCTAACGCCGTCTGCGCTGTGTTTACGTGACTGAAGATCAGACAGGTCCTAAAGAACTCGTCACAGCTCAGGTAAGAACATATCTCAGTGTGGGAAAACGCTGGCCTGTTCCTTTAATAAAAGAATCATCTGATGAATGTGAGGGAGTCTGCAAAGAGAGAGGGAACTAGTTTGTGCATTTTTCTCCGTATGCCCAGGGGCCCCTCAACCTGCCGGGCCCCTGGGCTCAGCCCCTGTGAGCCCCTGCATAAACCCGGCCCAGCACACACTAACATGAGCATTTTATAAGAAAGAAAACACCAAATACTTGAAAATAGTACATTTAAATGAGTGTTTTATCTCGTGTACTTTCAGTAACATTGAGCTGGAACATCATTATCTGGAGGTCAGCAGATTTATATCATTTCTATCCTCGTCTTACACATGGGTCACTAAAAACCTTTGATTTTAGCCCCACCTGGACTTTTTCTATACTTTTTTTTTTGACTCATGCAAATTGATTGACCTTTACAACCCGCAGATACAGCAAAGATTCTTCCCCCACTGCAGCTCTGGAGTCGGCCTCGAGCTGGTGATAAAGAAATGACCAAAAACTTTTACATTGAAGTTTTTTTTTCTTTCTAAGTCGCCGAGGTGGGAGACTCGAGTCAGACTCAAAGCTCCACAAACACTTGGGACTTGCTGTTTGTGACTCGAGACTTAACTTGGACTTGAGGCCAGTGACTCTCAATGACTCGCTGTGACTTTATAGTTTTATTTATTTGAGTGAAACTGTGGAAAGATCAGGATTTATTTCGTAAAAGCGGCGCATCTTTGTTTACATTATGGTGATTATCCACATGCGTGTTCGGTTTCCAGACACTGCACTTTTGATCAATACAGCGAGAAAAGGCAGGAGGAAATACCACGTGTTTCTTTGGATGCAGTAAAAGTTTTCTAAAGACAGTGAAGAGGAGGAGATTTACGAACAGGAAAACGTTTGAAACAATGGGCTGGACCTACAGCGCAGACGGAGCCTCCAGAACCACCATGTCAGAGCTGATTAATGGCAGGAATCTTGGGGCTTTTCCATGTTTTAATTCGTTCACACAAAGTTACAGCATTTAGAGGTTATTTTACACATCCACCACAGCCCAGTGACAGCGGGACTGAAGGCCTCTGAGCAGGGGCGAATCCGAGTATACAGGGGCTGGGGCAGCACAGGGGAACCACTGACAGAAAAACTGCCAGTGACACAAAAAAAAAAAAATATATATATTTATGTTTCAGACTGCAGGGAAAAGCAGCTCATGTTTAAAAGACTCTGTTTCATTTTTACCCTTCCTTAAAATGCTGTCCCAGTAATTTTGTACATAGACTGGAGCATTTAAAATATATATAGTTTGAATTTTGTGGCGATTAAATATTAATTAAACTTTAAATCCAAATCCATGAGATTTTAAAAAGTTTGATTTTAGCCTAAATGTTCAAAATCGCCGTATCTTGAGAAAACACTTGTTATTTTCAAGATTAAGCGACGGCGGCGCAGATGGTAGAGCGGGTCGTCTCATGATCGGAAGGTCAGGGGTTCGAATCCCACCTCCTGGAAGTGCACGTTGTCGTTGTGTCCTTGGGCAAGACACATCACCCACATTGCCCCAGTGTCTGCGTACATTGGTGTATGAATGGGTGAGTGGATCCTTGCTGTAAAGCGCTTTGAGAGCCTAATGTAGGTGGAAAAGCGCTTTATAAGTTGAGATCATTTACTATTTAAACACATTTTGAAAAGTCGACACGCTGGCGTTTGTGACTTGCCGGCTTAAGAAAGACTTGACTTGACCCCATGACCGACTGACTTGGACTTGACTCGGGACTTGCCTTTAGTGACTCACTCCCACCTCTGCTCAGTAATGATTATTGTGGAACTGGATTAGCACTGACTGATTCATCTCGTAGCGTCGTAGCTTCTGCCGGCAGAGACAGACGGTGCCTTTGTGCTTTTATTTTGGAGGAGCTGGTCTCCGCTGTTTTATTGTGGTATCCTGCCTTTTGTATCTACTGTACTTGTTGTTATTTCCTTGTGTAGCAACGTATTACGGCGACGAACAGCCTCTTTTTATCCTGTGGAATATATTTTATTTATGATTTGTACTTTTGTATTTGTATGATAAAATAAATCTCATCCAACCAAAGAGACGATTATTTCAGACACAAATCACAGAAAGGACAAAAAAATGAAAAACAAAATGAAAAAAAAGTGAGAAAAATTTGACGAAAAAGTGACAAAAAATTCACAAAAATTGACAAAAAATTGACAAAAAAGTGAGAAAAATTTGACGAAAAAGTGACAAAAAATTCACAAAAATTGACAAAAAAGTGACAAAAAATTGACGAAAAAGTGACAAAAAATTGACGAAAAAGTGACAAAAAATTGACAAAAAAGTGAGAAAAATTTGACAAAAAAGTGACAAAAAATTCACAAAAAAAAAAAAGTGAGAAAAATTTGACGAAAAAGTGACAAAAAATTCACAAAAATTGACAAAAAAGTGACAAAAAATTGACGAAAAAGTGACAAAAAATTGACGAAAAAGTGACAAAAATTGGACGAAAAAGTGACAAAAAATTCACAAAAATTGACAAAAAATTGGCAAAAAAGTGAGAAAATTTTGACGAAAAAGTGACAAAAAATTCACAAAAAGTGACAAAAAAATTTACAAAAAATGACAAAAATTTACCAAAATTTGACAGAAAAAAAAAAATCTCATCCAACCAAAGAGATGCATCATTATTTCAGACACAAATCACAGAGTGGACACATGGAAGAGAGATTTACTCATTTACTGAATTTGTTTAACCTCTAACCCTCAAAGGAACAGGCACCGTATTTCCATTCTGAGATATGTTCTTACCTGAGCTGAGACGAGTTGATACGTACGTTCACCCCCGTTTGGAGCTATAGGAACACATTGGGAGAGGCCAAATGCTAACAACATCTTTGGTTGTTTTGCGTGACTGAGGGCACGCACAAAGACCAGACAGGTACGCATTTCATTTTTTTCATTTTCATTTATTTATCCATTTGAGCAGAAAAGTATGTTTTTATGTTTTTTACAGAAATAAAAAAATAAAAAAACAAGGCTTTGTGCTCAAAGGGAGTAGGAAGAAGTTCAAGAACTTATAGCAAACCTGCCCCTTATCTCTCATTCAAGTCTCATCACATAAACTTTCCGCTCATGCAGGAAACCGATGCATGAGTCTGTGCTGACATGTTGATTTACAGTGGGGAAAAAAAGTATTTGGTCAGTTTCACATAGACATTGTATTGGATTTTGGCCAAATACTTTTTTCCCCACTGTAAATCGTTTATGATCGTACACCCCGCCCTGGTGGATAGTTTGTGAACTGCAGGCAATATCAACCCCTTAACTCCCACCTGAACCGAGCACATTTTCTCCAGCTTTACCCCAATCCAAAAGCTTCTGGAAAAAAGGTGTGAAAATAGCAACAAAACTGAGACGAAAACAAGGATGGAAATGTGAAAAAAGTGAGAAAACATTGATGAAAAAGTGACTTTTTTTTTTAAATGACAAAAATGGACAAAAATTTGACAAAAAAATGAGAAAAAATTGACGAAAAAGTGACAAAAAAGTGACAAAAAAGTGAGAAAATTTGGACAAAAAAATGACCAAAAAAAAAAAAAGTGAGAAAAATTTGACGAAAAAGTGACAAAAAAGTGACGAAAAAGTGACAAAAAATTCACAAAAACTGACAAAAAATCGACAAAAAAGTGAGAAAAATTTGACGAAAAAGTGACAAAAAAGTGACGAAAAAGTGACAAAAAATCGACAAAAAAGTGAGAAAAATGTGACGAAAAAGCGAGAAAAAATTGACGAAAAAGTGACAAAAAATTTACAAAAAATGACAAAAATGGACCAAAATTTGACAGAAAAAAAGTGATAAGAATTTGACAAAAAAATGCGAATAATTTGACGAAAAAGTGACAAAAAAGTCACAAAAATGTGACAAAAATGAGTCGACTGCCCAACAACAAAAGTGATGAAAAAAAATCTGACGTGAGGAAAAAGATCAGTTCAGTTTTGTAGGTCTTTCAAATGAGGCGTTACACTGACCTACAGGATTTGGGTAAAGCTGAACTGGAGAAAATGCTCTCGGTTCAGGCGGGAGTTAAGAGGTTAATAAATAGGATTCATGCACAGAAACAGTATTTTGGGGGTACATTTTGTCCCTCAGCGCCCCCCACGGCTCTGCTTTCCACGCTCCGTCAGAAAGCGTTGAGAGTGAGCGCTCACCTCCAGAGACGATCTCCGAGCGCGGAGCTGATCCAGCCACAGCCGCGACGCACCGCCGATCTGCCGCCGCCGCTGCCCGCCTCCAGCTCACCTCACTCCCGCTGCCATCGCCCTCAGCTCCCGGCCTCCTCTCCGCCTCCAGGATCATCGCGGGATGCTGACATGTCCTGACCCATCCCGAAAGCGATGTATGGGCCGCGCACGGAGAGGACCGGGCCGGTGGAGAGGGAGCTGCTGACTGCGGGGGCTCTGGAGAGGCTTTGGCCGGGATTGGAGGATGGATCCGCGGCTCACGGGCGATGGGAAGCCGGCGACAGTGCCCTGGGTCCTCTGCTCCGCGCTCGTCGTGTCCTCCCTGGCTGTTTTTGCGAGCTGTCACGGCACATGCAACCACAGAGTGCCCGCTCCCGGTGAAGTAAGTCGCTGTCAGCGGTTTAGAAGCTTTTATAAGAACATAATAAGATCATAATAGTTCAACGGCCGCGGACACTGAGGATGCTAAGCTAATGCTAGGCTAACTAGCACGCTAACCTCCAGCTCCTCCTTATAAACGCGTAATAACAATGTATTTTTGGCAATGAAAACTGGTCTACTACTAACTTCAAGCCGTTTTAATGATTTAACATAGATTTTAAAAAAAAGAAGTTAAAAATAAGGTTAAACTGAGCAATTCTTGCAAGCACAGTGGCTAATGTTTGACTTAATGGGTGTATTTATTATTACCTAAACAGAATATTTTGATGACAACCACCTAGATTTATCAATTGTAGATTATTAACCAGCTCTACGGGTCTGTTTCAATGATATTACACCATTTTATTCACTTTTCAGACTTTGTTATTGTAATTCAGCATCATGTTGGTCCATTGAACCATCTAGGGCTGTCACGGTATGAACATTTTACCTCACGGTTATTGTGACCAAAATGATCACTGTTTTTTATTAATGTGTGTTAATATGTTCAGAAAGCATTGATAGTCCTGCACAAACTGGAATAGTTTCAAAAAAGTTTAACAGTGTTTATTACATAAAAAAATAGAGACAAAGCCTTTTAAAGTAAAGGAACTCTAACGATGTGTTGTTGATGTTTCGAGGGTTTTACATGGACTATTTATAGCGTCAGAAACGAAGAAGAATATTTTTGAACAAGATAAACCGTCTGTATCACGACTAGGGCTGCAGCTAACGATTATTCTGATAATCGATTTATCGACCGATTATTTTCATGATTAATCGCTTGGCTGTGAAAGGTGCATGGAAATTGTATTTTTTTCAATTTTTTTATCACATAAAGCTAAAGTGGCGCCGCTTGAGGACGTGTTGATGGAGTAAACTTAAAGTAAACATTTGTAGGAGGCTCTTTGTGCTAATTCTGCTTTGTGATTGGACGAGACAAAGACAGATGTTTATGAAATTTACGACGTACAAAACACTGCAGACCCGAACATTAAAAACAAAGTAGGTTTTCATCCTAAATACATAATTGTCATGTCATTTTTGCTCTATTTTAGTCTGTGTTCACTAGAAAACAATGAATCGATTGCTGAGATAGTTGACAACTATTATAGTAATCGATTAGTTGTCGATTAATCGATTAGTTGTTTCAGCCCTAATGAAGACACGGCTTATGCTGGCGGTGGCGCTGCAGCCGCACTATGGGGCGACTCGTTACATTCTCCCTCAACCCAAAGTCCCACATCAGCATTTCAGCTAAAGCGCTAATGTTAGCTTCCTGCTATAGAGCTGTGGGAGACGGTCACGCTAACGTTAGCTTCCTGCTATAGAGACACTTTTTCCTGCTCGTTCCACAAACAGGAAAACTGTCTCTATCACTGTCCTTCAGCTTCTTCAAACACACAAACATGTCCAGACTTCAGGCTCGGGCTCTGAGGCTGATCCTGCGCTGTCGTGTCGGACATGATTCCAGCTTAGAGAAAGTTTTGTTTTGGTTGTAGCTACAGAGGCGCCTGCGGCAGTTTCAGCAGACAAAAATGACAAAAATCGAGCAAAAAAGTGACAGAAATCCATCAAAAAATGAAAAAAATCCAACAAAAAATGACAAAAATCCAGCAAAAAAATGACAAAAATCCAGCAAAAAAATGAAAAAAATCCAGCAAAAAAATGACAAAAATCGAGCAAAAAAGTGACAAAAATCGAGCAAAAAAGTGACAAAAATCCAGCAAAAAAGTGACAAAAATCCAGCAAAAAAAGACAAAAATCCAGAAAAAAAGACAAAAATCCCAAAATTAAAAATTAGAAAGAAAAAAAAAATTTGAAAAAAAAAAATTTGAAAAAAAAAAATTAAAATTAAAATTTAAAAAAAAAATTATAATAGATTTTTTGCGATTATGCTAATTTTGTAATCGTTTACTGTTGTAATCGAAATCGTAATCGAATTTCGATTAATTGCACAGCCCTAAATAAAATCACACATAAAATTAGCACATTAAAATAGAGGGCAGTTATTCAATATGAAAAGCCTTTTTAAAGAGGTGAGTTTTGAGTTCTTCTGTTTCTCCAGATGATCCACGTCCATCTAAATCATGACCGTTTGACCAAGAGGAGTTCGGGTGACGATCTTCAGCTGAGAATTAAAATAATCTACGACCACAGCGTTGACGAGTGAGTCTCATGATCTGGTTAATACGTCACCCGTGCGTAATCTGAACCGAATGCAAACGCCTGCTTTGTGTGTCCAGGCTTCCCGCAGACGAGAGGAGGCTGGTGAAAGTGAGTACACGTTTTTAAGCACGTTTTCATTTCAACATAATTCAACTTAAATGTAACTGCGCCGCCTTTATTTACAAGACCTGTTGAAAAGAGCGCCATCTACACTTGTTATTGTGTCACGTCAAGTCAATGAGTTGTGCGTAAATGAAACTCAGTCATTCTTAGATGTTTGGTATGAACTTACACATCCTGTCTTTTCCAGGATAAGCTTTTCCCTCAGGCCATTGACTACTTACAGCGAGCCTTCAGCGTCAGGCACAGAGTGGGGCCAGTGCTCCTCAGCAGGTGAGACGTCTCCTTGTTCATCACCAGGGCCTGGACTGGGACTGAAACACAGCCCTGGACTCGGACCAGCCCGGCCCAAATCAGCGTAATTGTGACTTCCACAAATACATATTTTAACCTCTTAACTCCCGCCTGAACCGAGAGCATTTTCCCCAGTTCGGCTTTTAATTGTTGTTTTTTTGATCGGCATCATCAGCAGAAAGAGCGGGAAAGGTGGTCGTAGAAACAGAAGCAAAATCATTCATATAAATAATAATGGTCCCATAACTGAACCTTGTGGTGCACCGTACATACCAAATGTAAAAGCTTCTCGACTGGACATCAACAATGCAAATTTGAAAGCTAAGACCTACAAAAGTGACCTTTTTCCTCGCGTTGTTGCTGTGTTGTGTCACCTTTTGTGTGTTTTTCCTTTTTCTTTTTTTTTTCTTTTTTGTCACATTTTTGTAGAATTTTTGTCACTTTTTGTAAAATTTTTGTCACATTTTTGTAGAATTTTTGTAATTTTTTTGTTGAATTTTTGTCACTTTTTGTTGAATTTTTGTCACATTTTTGTTGAATTTTTGTCACTTTTTTATTGAATTTTTGTAATTTTTTTGTTGAATTTTTGTCACATTTTTGTTGAATTTTTGTAATTTTTTTGTTGAATTTTTGTCACATTTTTGTTGAATTTTTGTCACATTTTTGTTGAGTTTTTGTCACTTTTTGTTGAATTTTTGTCACATTTTTGTTGAATTTTTGTCACTTTTTTGGTGCTTTTTTCCCAAGAATCTTTTTGATTAGGGTAAAGCCAAACTGGAGAAAATGTGCTCCTTCAGGTGGCAGTTAAGGGGTTAACCTCTGACCCCCCGCCTTAACACTAACGAGTGCATTTTCCCCAGTTCGGCTTTTTATTATTATTTTTTTTATCGGCATCATCAGCAGAAAGAACGGGAAAGGCGGTCGTAGAAACAGAAGCAAAATCATTCATATAAATAATAAATAATAACGGTCCCAAAACTGAACCTTGTGGTGCACCGTACTCCACGGAATTCCTTTCAGATTCATGTTTTTTTATACTGGGCTTTACCCAAATCTAAAAGCTTCTCGACTGGAGATCAACAATGTAACGCCTCATTTGAAAGCTAAGACCTACAAAAGTGACCTTTTTCCTCGCGTTGTTGCTGTGTTGTGTCACCTTTTGTTTTTCCTTTTTTTTCTTTTTTGTCACATTTTTGTTGAATTTTTGTCACATTTTTGTTGAATTTTTGTCACATTTTTGTTGAATTTTTGTTGAATTTTTGTTGAATTTTTGTTGAATTTTTGTCACTTTTTTGTTGAATTTTAGTAATTTTTTCGTTGAATTTTTGTCACATTTTTGGTGCTTTTTTCACAAGAATCTTTTTGATTTGGGTAAAGCCAAACTGGAGAAAATGCACTTGGTTAAGTTTGTTTCACACGAGCCCAATGAAGCCGTTACTAAGAATAAAAGAGAAGAAAGTCTCAACAAAATCCTAAAAGGAACGTGTTTTTGTTACATACTTGTTTTTTTTTGCATTTGTCCCTGATTATATTAAATCTTTGTTTATATATTCACTCACAGACAATGTTCTACCAACCAGTACCTGCGGAAGAGAGATGACCCGCACCGCTACTGCCAGGGCGCCTGTGCCGAAGTCACCAGATGTGGGCCTGTCATGGTCCCACAGCACCACCTGCAGGTCAGTGTGAGGACTTCGCTGCTTCGTTAAAGGGATGTTTCAGGATGTTTGACATAGGGCCTCATTTCCTAGTTATCCAGAGTGTTTTTTCTGTAATTCATGCAGTTCTTATGTTTGAAGAGTTTCGTGGCGCTAGGCTAGTGCGAGGCTAGTGCATGTCTATGGTATCAGCTAGCCTGCCTTAAAAACAGTGTGACCCGCTCCACAGAGCACCTGAGGCAAATCACTGATAACACCAGACTAACCATATACATGTCTGTGTCCATAGAGTCATTTAAAATACCTTATATTTGAGCAGCATCAGCTTCGTGGTCGTATAAGCCAGTGTTTCCCAACCAGGGGTACGGGGACCTCTTGGGGTACTTGGACTTACCTCAGATTTAAAAAGGAGGGGAAAGAGATCGCTTCAATATTACTTTCAAAGAAAAGTTAGTTTTTATTATGATTTTGAGTAAAAGGCTTGACTTTGAGAGTATTCTTGCAGTATTTTGAATATTACACTCTACTAAATACTGAATAATCCATGTTTCGTTGCTTAAGTAGTTAAGATTTTGGCAGGATCATTGAGGTAGGGGATACTCGGAGTATAAATTAATGCCTCAAGGGGCACATGGGACAAAAAAGGTTGGGAACCACTGGTATAAGCTACGCGGCGGCGGAGTGATCTGCTAGAAAATAGTCCCTCAAAATGTGATCATTCATGTGATGCAGGTCAGTTTTATTCCAGACATGACTCTATGGACACAGACATTTATATGGTTAGTCTGGTGTTATCAGTGATCTGCCTCAGGTGCTCTGTGGAGCGGGTCACACTGTTTTTAATGCAGGCTAGCTGATACCATAGACATGCACTAGCCTTGCACTAGCCTAGCGCCACGAAACTCTTCAAACATAAGAACTGCATGAATTACAAAAAAAATATCTCCAGAAATCAGCAACACTGAGGCCCTATGTCAAAGATCCTGAAATATCCCTTTAACCTCTTAACTCCCACCTGAACCGAGCACATTTTCTCCAGCTTTACCCCAATCCAAAAGCTTCTGGAAAAAAGGTGTGAAAATGTGAAAAAAAACTGAGACGAAAACAATGATGAAAATGTGAAAAAAGTGAGAAAAAATGGATGAAAAATTTACAAAAAATGACAAAAAAGTGAGAAAAAATTGATGAAAAATTTAGAAAAAAATGGACGAATTTTTTTTTTTTAAAATGACGAAAAAGTGACAAAAATTGACCAAAATTTGACAAAAAAGTGAGAAAAATTTGACGAAAAATTGAGCAAAAATGGACGAAAAAGTGACAAAAATGAGACGACTGCCCAACAAAAAAAAGTGATGAAAAAAAATCTGATGTGAGGAAAAAGATCCATTTAGTTTTGTAGGTCTTTCAAATGAGGCGTCACACTGGCCTACAGGATTTGGGTAAAGCTGAAGTGGAGGCGGGAGTTAAGAGGTTAACTCTCCAGCCTCACGACTAGTATCTTCTCTGTTCTTTTCTCTGGTTGGGGTTTTCGCGTGTCCTCTGTGTGTGGGGATGTGGCGCTCTCTCGATCACACGTGTCCTCTGTGTGTGGGGATGTGGCGCTCTCTCGATCACGCGTGTCCTCTGTGTGTGGGGATGTGGCGCTCTCTCGATCACACGTGTCCTCTGTGTGTGTGTGGATGTGGCGCTCTCTCGATCACACGTGTCCTCTGTGTGTGGGGATGTGGCGCTCTCTCGATCACGCGTGTCCTCTGTGTGTGGGGATGTGGCGCTCGCTCGATCACGCGTGTCCTCTGTGTGTGGGGATGTGGCGCTCTCTCGATCACGCGTGTCCTCTGTGTGTGGGGATGTGGCGCTCTCTCGATCACGCGTGTCCTCTGTGTGTGGGGATGTGGCGCTCTCTCGATCACACGTGTCCTCTGTGTGTGGGGATGTGGCGCTCTCTCGATCACACGTGTCCTCTGTGTGTGGGGATGTGGCGCTCGCTCGATCACACGTGTCCTCTGTGTGTGGGGATGTGGCGCTCTCTCGATCACACGTGTCCTCTGTGTGTAGGGATGTGGCGCTCTCTCGATCACACGTGTCCTCTGTGTGTGGGGATGTGGCGCTCTCTCGATCACACGTGTCCTCTGTGTGTGGGGATGTGGCGCTCGCTCGATCACACGTGTCCTCTGTGTGTGGGGATGTGGCGCTCGCTCGATCACACGTGTCCTCTGTGTGTGGGGATGTGGCGCTCGCTCGATCACGCGTGTCCTCTGTGTGTGGGGATGTGGCGCTCGCTCGATCACACGTGTCCTCTGTGTGTGGGGATGTGGCGCTCGCTCGATCACGCGTGTCCTCTGTGTGAAAAATTGAGACAAAATGGACGAAAAAAATGGACGAAAAACTGACAAAAAAGTGAGAAAACTTTGACGAAAAATTGAGAAAAAATTGACAAAAAAATGAGAAAAAATTGACAAAATTGAGTATCTTCTCTGTTCTTTTCTCTGGTTGGGGTTTTCGCGTGTCCTCTGTGTGTGGGGATGTGGCGCTCTCTCGATCACGCGTGTCCTCTGTGTGTGGGGATGTGGCGCTCTCTCGATCACGCGTGTCCTCTGTGTGTGGGGATGTGGCGCTCGCTCGATCACACGTGTCCTCTGTGTGTGGGGATGTGGCGCTCTCTCGATCACGCGTGTCCTCTGTGTGTGGGGATGTGGCGCTCTCTCGATCACACGTGTCCTCTGTGTGTGGGGATGTGGCGCTCGCTCGATCACACGTGTCCTCTGCGTGAAAAATTGAGACAAAATGGACGAAAAAAATGGATGAAAAACTGACAAAAAAGTGAGAAAACTTTGACGAAAAAGTGACAAAAATGGACCAAAATTTGACAAAAAAGTGAGAAAAAATGGACGAAAAAAATAAAAAAAATGACGAAAAACTGACAAAAAAGTGAGAAAACTTTGACGAAAAAGTGACAGAAATGGACCAAAATTTGACAAAAAAAATGAGAAAAATTGGACAAAAAATTGAGAAAAAATTGACAAAAAATATTTAAAAAAAATGACGAAAAACTGACAAAAAATTGACCAAAATTTGACAAAAAAGTGAAAAAAATTTGACGAAAAATGTAGAAAAAAAATGTACAAAAAAAATACAAAAAATTTACGAAAAACTGACAAAAAAGTGAGAAAAATTTGACAAAATTGAGTATCTTCTCTGTTCTTTTCTCCGTGGGCCTCTCTGGTTGGGGTTTTCGCGTGTCCTCTGTGTGTGGGGATGTGGCGCTCTCTCGATCACGCGTGTCCTCTGTGTGTGGGGATGTGGCGCTCGCTCGATCACACGTGTCCTCTGTGTGTGTGGGGATGTGGCGCTCTCTCGATCACACGTGTCCTCTGTGTGTGGGCATGTGGCGCTCTCTCGATCACACGTGTCCTCTGTGTGTGGGCATGTGGCGCTCTCTCGATCACGCGTGTCCTCTGTGTGTGGGGATGTGGCGCTCTCTCGATCACACACGTGTTGTTGTTTTTGTGTCGGGTCTGCAGCAGTGTAAGGTGTGCAGCGAGTCGGGGAAGTCCTGCGGTCCGTCCGGTCCGGCCGACGGTCCCGGAGTGCAGGGCTCTGACTTCGTCCTCTACGTCAGCGGCATCACCACGGAGCGATGTGGGCAGGAGAACATCGTGGCCTACGCTGCCTACTGCCAACTGGAGGCACAGCTGGACCGGTGAGACGCTGTCAGACAGACTGCCGTTCTTTCTGCTCCTTCTCCTTTTTTAATGCAAACATATTATTAGATTCAGTAATGAGCTGTGAAGCCATTATTCTTGCATCAATGTTATTACAAAAAGAAAAATATTTGAAAATCCTCTATCTAATAAAGAAAATAGTTTTTTTATTTACTCTCATTCAAAGAAAAAAAAGTAGATCTACCACAGTCCTGTCCACATCTGTCCTGGTCCACATCTGTCATGGTCCACCATGACCCACCACGACTGGGACAAACATGACTTTACAGCAGATACAAATGGTTAGGGTTTGTTTGTTTGTTTTTTAGAATGAGAGTAAATAAAACAACTTGTGTGTACTTTGTAATTGTAATAATAATTTTCCATATATTATGTTTGGCGCAGTGGCTTATGGGACGGCACATAGCTCCTAATCACCGTTTAGTTAGCATCAGAGGTCCCTATGCTAAAGTGGCTATGATAGTTAGCATCAGAGGTCCCTATGCTAAAGTCGCTATGATAGTTAGCATCAGAGGTCCCTATGCTAAAGTGGCTATGATAGTTAGCATCAGAGGTCCCTATGCTAAAGTGGCTATGATAGTTAGCATCAGAGGTCCCTATGCTAAAGTGGCTATGATAGTTAGCATCAGAGGTCCCTATGCTAAAGTGGCTATGATAGTTAGCACCAGAGGTCCCTATGCTACAGTGGCTATGATAGTTAGCACCAGAGGTCCCTATGCTAAAGTGGCTATGATAGTTAGCATCAGAGGTCCCTATGCTAAAGTGGCTATGATAGTTAGCATCAGAGGTCCCTATGCTAAAGTGGCTATGATAGTTAGCACCAGAGGTCCCTATGCTAAAGTGGCTATGATAGTTAGCACCAGAGATCCCTATGCTAAAGTGGCTATGATAGTTAGCACCAGAGATCCCTATGCTAAAGTGGCTATGATAGTTAGCATCAGAGGTCCCTATGCTAAAGTGGCTATGATAGTTAGCATCAGAGGTTCCTATGCTAAAGTGGCTATGATAGTTAGCATAGAGGCTCCCTTTCCTAGCTACTTCCTAACTGACAGCCCAATTCGGTGGCTTCTTATCATGGCGGACACTGACGCACATCCGGTTTGGCGTTACAGCTCTTACCGTGTTTCCTTTTCACCTTGATTATTGCTAATGCTGCTCTTCTGTCACTTCCCCCCTTTGTCCACAGACCCATAGCCGGCTACGCTAACCTGTGCCCGGCCAAGATCTCCTCCCAGCCGCAGGAGTTTGAGGGGATGCTGTCCACCGTCAAACACGAGATCATCCACGCTCTGGTCAGTTCGACAGAGACTGTCTTTTTAATAATCTTGGCCATTTCGTTCATGATTTAATCTTGGTTTTAAATATTTCCTTTCATTAACGGTGTATTTTGTTTCCACAGGGATTTTCTGCAGGTCTGTTCGCGTTTTACCACGACGACGAGGGCCGGCCTCTCACCCCTCGCTTCGCCAGCGGACTGCCCCCCTTCAACGAGACGTGAGTCTGAGGCCGCTCTCAGTCGTCCAGGTGTATTTTGTTGTTTCAAATTTCAAGTGTAATGGTTTTGTATAGCCCGATATCACAACAGAAGTCTCCTCACAGCTGCACCAAACATTAAGGCAATAAAACAGAGCAATAAATATGATAATTAAAAGTTCAGGTGAATCCAGGCAAATATAATGTCCAATAGGAGGCAGCGACGAGCGGCGTGGGCGTCCCCCGTCCTTAGACTCTCCAGCACGGCAAGGAAAAAGTCAAAAACCCGGCAGGAGAAAAGAGAAACCTTGAGGAGAACCACAGAAGGAGAGATCCACTCCCATGGACGGACAGGCTATAGAGACCCAGGGCCGAAGGATCCCTCAGCAGACGGGCCAGTCCTCAGATTCCAGAATGCAGGTTCCTCCGTTCGATCTAGACAGGCACTCCCGAGGGGGGGGGGGGGCAGGAGACACCATGTGAATAGTGATGAACAGACTACAGATAAATTAAGTATTGTATCATGATAAGAGAAAGTCTGCAGTAAGAAGAAGAGGATAGAGCTCAGTGGACCGTACTTCCCACGGCAGTGTTTCTCCTGTTGTTGTAAAGGTTCTCATAAAGTAGTCATCTGGAGGAGGAGGTTTTGTTGAAGATGTGTCGCTTCTCATCTTGAGGCTGAGAGGGACGGTTAACGGAATTAGTTCATTTATTAATTTATTTGAATGGGACAGGGCATGTTAATGAACAGACAACTAGTGCTGTAAATATGCCGGATTTAGCTCAAGGCTAATTTCCACCCGCAGTCCCATAAAAAACAAGACAGGAACATACAAAATATAAAACATACAAGCCACAACACACGGACAAAACAGGCAAGTTATCCATCTAGTTTTGGTGAAAAAAAAATGGGCCTTTAGCAATATATTATATGTATATTTTTCTTGACTGATTTATTGAGTTTTGAAACCTAAACAAAAAAAAAAGTGTTTATTCAAAGACAACAGAAAATCTCCTGAAAAATTGACTTTCTATTTAAGGCGAGACACTGCAGGTGAATAGGGGAAAAAATAAATAAATGTAGAGATGTCAATTTGAAGCTTTTGCTGAACATCACAGATATAAATATGAGAAACAAATGTTTTGCACTTTTTCTGTCATTTTATGTTTTCACATAAAAATAAGGCATTTTGAGCATTAAAATGGCCAAAATTGCCAAAATCAAAATAATGAATTGATCCAGATTAAATGTTATGGTTTTATTTTATTGACATATTAGTGACTAAGATTTTTTCAGAGGGGATTTTGGATATTTTGTTTAGTTTTTCAATAAACTAATCATCAGTGAAAAAATCTGTAAAAACTCAAATTCCGCCTGTTTTTTTGGTTTCAAAGCTGAATAAATCAGGCTAGGAATTAGATATTAAAAAATCCCTCTGAAAAAACCTTCTAAACCTTGTTGTGTCTCAGCCTGTAAAGTGTGGAGTCTGTGGGAGCTTCTATAAGGGCTCAGGCTCTGCCCGAGTGCGGCTTCTCTCATTCAGAGAAAACCAGCCCTGAAGTTTTGTAGCGAGTGCGCATGCTCGGCCCGTTCTTCCACTTTTCCGCTCCAGCGTCTCGTAGGAGGAAAAACACCATATTTGGGTGAAAGCGTCATCACGGGGCCCCTTAGCAGGACACGTGGATGTCAAATCTGTCAATATTTATGAATGAAAACCCGCGGGAAAGGCGGCCTTTCTACTTCCGGGTCGCCCCCACCTCGCAGACAAAACATCATCAAATAAACATCATCATTTTTATATCTGACATGAAAACTAAGATGTAAAGGGAGGAAAACAGATACAAATCTCCACTTCCACCACTGCGGGAAACATCAATACTTTCACCTAAAGTGTCTCGCCTTAATCAGTAAACTAAATGAATCCATAAATTAATAATAATAGATGTTCTGCTTATAGTTGTGTCTCGCCTAAACAGCACATTGATCTCTTGCAGCCTGGGCCTGTACCAGTGGAGCGACGCTGTGATCCGCAGAGTGAACCGACTGTGGAACACCAGAGGGGGCGCCATGGTGCAACACCAGGTCCACGTCCTCGTCACCCCCAGAGTCGTGGTGAGAAACTTTCACATTCAAGCACCAGGGCTGGATATAAGTAATACTTAACTAAAACCTCTGATTAACACAGGACTTCATTTTGTTTTTCTATCAAGTCTCCTTTACTTTCATGTCAAAGTACAGGAGAGCCTTGAGTTGAAAGTTGGAGATGGATGGAAAGGCAAGAGAAGGAGCTATGAACCCCTTAGGTCCCACCTGAACCGAGCACATTTTCTCCAGTTTGGCTTTACCCCCAATCCAAAAGCTTCTGGAAAAAAGCTGTGAAAATAGCAACAAAACTGAGACGAACAATTGATAAAAAAAATGACAAAAATGTGACAAAATGTTACAAAAAAATACAAAAATATAATAAAAATTTGAAAAAAAATTGACAAAAAATTGACAAAAAAATGACAAAAATGTGACAAAAAAATGACAAAAATGTGACAAAAAAATACAAAAATATAATAAAAATTTGAAAAAAAATTGACAAAAAATTGACAAAAAAATGACAAAAATGTGACAAAAAAATGACAAAAATGTGACAAAAAAATACAAAAATATGATAAAAATTGGACCAAAAAAAAGACAAAAAAATGACAAAAATGTGACAAAATGTTACAAAAAAGTGACAAAAATTGGATAAAAATTGGACAAAAAAATTGACAAAAAATGACAAAAATTTGATTAAAAAATAATGAAAAAATTACAAAAAAGTGACAAAAAAAATGATGAAAAAGTGGCAAGAAAATGACAAAAATGTGACAAAAAAAATGACAAAAATGTGACAAAAAAATGACAAAAATTGGATTAAAAATGATGAAAAAATGACAAAAATGTGACACAAAATGTGACAAAATTTTACAAAAAAATACAAAAATATGATAAAAATTTTTTAAAAAAAATTGACAAAAAATGACAAAAATTTGATTAAAAAATGACAAAAAATGGACAAAAAAAATGACAAACAAATGACAAAAAATGGATAAAAAATGGAAGAAAAAGTGACAGAAATGTGACAAAAATGTGACAAAAAAATGACAAAAATGTGACAAAAAAATGACAAAAATGTGACAAAGAAATGACAAAAATATGATGAAAAAATGATGAAAAAATGACAAAAATGTGACAAAAATTGTGACAAAATGTTACAAAAAAAGACAAAAATGTGATTAAAAAAAAAGACGAAAAAATGCCAAAAATGAGTTGACTACCCAACAAAAAAATGATAGAAATGATGATGACGTGAGGAAAAAGATCCTCTCGGTTCAGGTGGGAGTTAAGAAGTTAAGGCGCCATTTAAATCCTTTATGCCTTTTATAATTAAAGTTGATCTTTGTGATTTTAGGAGGAAGCGCGGAGACATTTCAAATGTCCCATCCTGGAGGGAATGGAGCTGGAGAATCAGGGAGGAACCGGCACCGAGCTCAACCACTGGGAGAAGAGGCTCCTGGAGGTGGACACTTTTATTCTGTCTCCGACTCTGGACCTTAAATCTCACTTTCACACATTGTGCCTTTATTTATTTTACTGCACTGAAATGGAGCAAAGGATTGTGGTCAAGCGTTTGATTTTACAGCATGATTTTTAGGTTCTGGAAGAAGCTCAAGTTGAGAAGAGGCAGGATTCCTTTATCTGATATTTGGTGTTTTAAGAGTTTACTCATTCATTTTAAACTTAGATTAATCTAACTTTTGAAATTTGATTCTTCACTATTATTATATTCATTATTCATTTACATAAAACACTGTCATTTAAAGTGTTTTCTCGATTTTATTAATAAACCATTTCATACATATTTGTGAAAAGCCCAAAAGCTTGCAATTAGTAGTTTCAATTAATCTGATTAATCCATGATTAAAAAGGTGATTTTCTTTTGATTCATTGTGAGTTAAGCCGTTAACGTTGACAGACCTACATTTAAACCAATAATAGTCAGATATATTCCTTTTAACCTCTTACCACCCGTCTAAACCGAATGCATGCTGTCCTCTTTGGCTATAGGCCTGTGTAACACCTCATTTGAAAGCTAAGACCCACAACATTTATATTTTTCCTCGTGTTGCTGCTGTGTTGTGTCACCTTTTTATTTATTTTCAAATTTTTGTCACATTTTTGTTGAGTTTTTGTCACTTTTTTGTTGAATTTTTGTCACTTTTTTGTGGAGTTTTTGTCACATTTTTGTTGAGTTTTTGTCACTTTTTTGTTGAGTTTTTGTCCTTTTTTTGTTGAATTTTTGTCCTTTTTTTGTTGAGTTTTTGTCACTTTTTTGTGGAGTTTTTGTCACATTTTTGTTGAGTTTTTGTCCTTTTTTTGTTGAGTTTTTGTCCTTTTTTTGTTGAGTTTTGTCCTTTTTTTGTTGAGTTTTTGTCACTTTTTTGTGGAGTTTTTGTCACTTTTTTGTGGAGTTTTTGTCACATTTTTGTTGAGTTTTTGTCCTTTTTTTGTTGAGTTTTGTCCTTTTTTTGTTGAGTTTTTGTCCTTTTTTTGTTGAGTTTTGTCCTTTTTTTGTTGAGTTTTTGTCACATTTTTGTCACATTTTTTAATTTTTTTTTGTCACATTCTTGTTGAGTTTTTGTCAAATATTTGTTCAATTTTTGTCCTTTTTTTGTTGAATTTTTGTCACATTTTTGTCACATTTTTGTCACTTTTTTGTCACTTTTTTGTCGCGTTTACATCCTTCTTTTCTTCTCATTTTTTGTGGCTGTTTTGGTGCTTTTTTCCCAAAAAGCTTTTTGATTAGGGCAACGCCAAACTGGAGAAAATGGGATCCGTTCAGGTGGGAGTTAAGAGGTTAAACAGACATTTAGAGACAGTCAGTACCAGTGATCACCATTTTGTATTATAAAAAATGATCAGTTATTATATGGGCAAAAACAATGTTCATGAACAAGGCCGTGCTTCCCTCCAGCTGATCTGTGTTTAAGCCGGTGTAGCTACAGTATATAAGCTTTATAAGTTGAGACCATTCCTATTGGCTTGTTGCTCGGTGTGGCTACGCTAGTTCCTCTGACCTGAAGGTGTGAGCGCCTGGACTTCCTGTCTGTTTTCTTTTCCTGGAAAAATAATCATATTTTCTAAAGATTATGTTGTGGGCGGTGAGTTCCCGGTAGACGATCATTTACTGTTTGTTCAAATCATGAAGTTCAGATCAGAGACGCCTGTGATCATGAAGGATTGATAGTTTGTCTTGAAGCTAAAGGCTAACATGCTATAAAAGAATATATATAAAGGCACTATTTCAAGTTGTGTAAAGCATTAACCCCTTAACTCCCACCTGAACCGAGCACATTTTCTCGACGAAAACAATGATGGAAAAGTGGCAAAAATGTGGCAAGAAATTGACAAAAAATGGACGAAAAATGACAAAAAAGTGACAAAAAAATGACAAAAATGTGACAAAAAAATGACCAGAAAATGACCAAAAAATTACAAAAAAATTACAAAAAAAATGACGAAAAAGTGACAAAAAATGACAAAAATTTAACAAAAAAATGGCAAAAAAGGGACGAAAATTCTGACAACATTTTTTACAAAAATGTGATATAAAATGACCAAAAAATGACAAAAAATGACAAAAAAATAACAAAATAATGACAAAAAAATGACAAAAAAGTGACAAAAAAATGACAAAAATGTGACAAAAAAAATGACAAAAAAATGACAAAAAAATGACAAAAAAATGACAAAAAAATGACAAAACTTTAACAAAAAAATGGAAAAAAGGTACGAAAATTGTGACAAATTTTTTTACAAAAATGTGATATAAAATGGTCAAAAAAATGATGGAAAAAAAATGTGATGACGTGAGGAAAAAGATCCTCTCGGTTCAGGCGGGAGTTAAGAGGATAAATTAGCCTTTAGCTTCAAGACAAACTCCCTGATCCTCACAAACATAAACGTCTCCTCAATGGAAATATTTCTACCAGGAACTCACAGGTCTGAGCTCATCTTAATGGAAATGAATACGAACAGGAAGTGCTAGCGCCCACAGCTTCAGCTCAGAGGAACTAGCGTAGCCACATTGTGCAACAAGCCTATTGAATATCTTCTCAGGTTTTAGAGTTTCTAAGTTTGGGAGAGTGGTTATTTCTGATCATTCTCTGTCCCTCTGCAGAACGAGGCGATGACGGGCTCGCACACTCAGAACCGCGTGTTCTCGCGCCTCACGTTGGCGATCATGGAGGACAGCGGCTGGTACCGGGCCAACTACAGCCTGGCCCAGAGGCTGGACTGGGGCCGCGGACTCGGCTGCGACTTCGTGATGAAGAGCTGCAAGTTCTGGATGGACGCGCAGAGAGAGAGGTATGAAGTACAGTAACACCTGACTTAAAGGGGCTGGATGCAAGTTGGCCATTTTATACTCACTGCTGCCACCTCAGGTCATACGTGTAACTGCAGCTTCTATATAAAGCTCGTGCATGACGGCAGTTTGGACCCGGAGTGACACCTTTCTGAGTGACAGGATTCTAGAGGCAGTTGTGGTGAGCAGGTCTGAGCTCATCCTACACATTAGGACATGGAGGAACATGTAGGGGAGGAAAATACTTCATTTTAACATTTTTAAACTCCCTGTAGTCCCTTTAAAGGGGGGGTGTTCTGCAAAATGATGGCGGCCATTTTAGGGATAGGTTTATGTGACATTTTTTGTTGAATTTTTGTGACATTTTTGTTGATTTTTTGTGACATTTTTGTTGATTTTTAGTCAATTTTTAGTCAATTTTTTGTCGATTTTTTGTCAAATTTTTGTAAATTTTTTGCTGAATTTTTGTCATTTTTTCGTTGAATTTTTGTCATTTTTTCGTTGAATTTTTGTCATTTTTTTGTTGAATTTTTTGTCAATTTTTTGTTGAATTTTTTGTCATTTTTTTGTTGAATTTTTGTTGAATTTTTGCCAAATTTTTTGTTGATTTTTTGTCATTTTTTTGTTGATTTTTTGTCATTTTTTTGTTGATTTTTTGTCAATTTTTGTTGAATTTTTGTTGAATTTTTGTCCATTTTTTGTTGAATTTTTGTCACATTGTTGTCTTTTTTGTTGTTGAATTTTTGTCATTTTTTTGTTGAATTTTTGTCATTTTTTTGTTGAATTTTTGTCAATTTTTGTTGAATTTTTGTTGAATTTTTGTCACATTTTGTTGAATTTTTGGCTGATGGCGGCCATTTTAGGGATAGGTTTGCCTGAATCCTCCTAGGTCTGCATTTACAGACCAACAGAATGTTTGTCATCATTGTAGTGTGATATAGACGGTGCTATGGGGCTGAAAAAAGCAGAATACCCCCTCTTAACGAGATCTTCGCTGATGCTGCCGTTTGCTACAGGAGACATTCGGTGACTCCGTTCTGTGACACGGTGCGGGCGTCTCCTCTGCAGCTCACCTGTCGGCAGGACCAGCTGGCCGTGGCCGTGTGTAACCTGCAGAAGCACCCCCAGCCTCTGCCTCTGGAGTACCAGGTACCCACAGATGAACAGATGAGTGTTCTTTCCCTGTCCTGTGTAGGGCTGGGTACCGTTAAACGGTTCCTACTTGGTACCGACCGAAAAGCTCCTCCTTTTTTTTTTTCGGTGCTAATTTTCGGTACTTTTTCTCTCCAAACGTCAATAAATGATCCACAGTGAGTCTAAAAAAGCCTGAACTCATGAGCAGCTTCAGCACAAATCCAGAAGCAAAGCTGTAACTTACTCACACTTACAGTAGGTCAAGGTCAAATTTATTTACAGAGCACATTTACAAACAGCAGCCACTGCCCCAAAGGGCTGTACAGATTCATAAAATAAAACAATCAACATTTATTACAAATAGAAAATAAAATCAACACGAGAAAATGCTCAGCTCGTGCCGAAGGCCAGTGCAAAAAAGTGAGTCTTCAGCGAGCGCTTGAAACTCTCCAAAGATGTGGCAGTTCTAATATGTAAAGGGAGAGAATTCCACAATTTAGGGCCAGCTACAGCGAAGGTTCTGTCCCCTCTGCTCTTCCGCTTAGACCTGGGATGGTCTAAGCCAGTGGTTCTCAACCTGGGGGACTTGACCCCCATGGGGGTTGCGAGACAAATTTGGGTGGTCGCCAGATCATTTAGATAAAATATACATATTTTCTTTAGCAAATAATCTAATGTTTTATTGTAGCATGTGTTGCTATTGTACCAGAATGCCATTATTTGTTTGTAGTTTGATGAATTTTATTTCAGCCATTTGTTTTTTTTTTCTTTGTTTCTTAAGAATTATGTCGGCTAATGTTCCTATTTCTCACGGTGTGACCCGGGCGGGGGGTCACGAACCCCTTTACCTTTTGTAATGGGGTTCGCGGCTCCAAAAGGTTGAGAACCACTGGATTAAGCGAACAGTAAACTGGTTAAAAACCAGAACTAACCCTCGAATGAATAAGAAACTAGACTCTTAGACAAATAGAAAAGCAGAAACACATTTACCTGTACCTGTACCTGTACCTGTACCTGTACCTGTACCTTTACCTTTACCTTTACCTTTACCTTTACCTTTACCTTTACCTTTAGCTTTAGCTTTAGCTTTAGCTTTACCTTTACCTTTACCTTTAGCTTTAGCTTTAGCTTTACCTTTACCTTTACCTTTACCTTTACCTTTACCTTTACCTTTAGCTTTAGCTTTAGCTTTAGCTTTAGCTTTACCTTTACCTTTACCTTTACCTTTACCTTTACCTTTACCTTCAGCTTTACCTTTACCTTTACCTTTACCTTTACCTTTACCTTTACCTTTAGCTTTACCTTTACCTTTACCTTTACCTTTACCTTTACCTTTAGCTTTAGCTTTAGCTTTACCTTTACCTTTACCTTTACCTTTACCTTTACCTTTAGCTTTAGCTTTAGCTTTACCTTTACCTTTACCTTTACCTTCAGCTTTACCTTTACCTTTAGCTTTACCTTTACCTTTAGCTTTAGCTTTAGCTTTACCTTTACCTTTACCTTTACCTTTAGCTTTAGCTTTACCTTTACCTTTACCTTTACCTTTACCTTTACCTTTACCTTTAGCTTTAGCTTTAGCTTTAGCTTTAGCTTTATCGTTACCTTTACCTTTACCTTTACCTTTACCTTTAGCTTTAGCTTTACCTTTACCTTTACCTTTAGCTTTAGCTTACCTTTACCTTTAGCTTTACCTTTACCTTTACCTTTACCTTTACCTTTACCTTTAGCTTTAGCTTTACCTTTACCTTTACCTTTAGCTTTAGCTTACCTTTACCTTTAGCTTTAGCTTACCTTTAGCTTTACCTTTACCTTTAGCTTTAGCTTTAGCTTTAGCTTTAGCTTTAGCCTTAGCTTACCTTTAGCTTTACCTTTACCTTTACCTTTACCTTTACCTTTACCTTTAGCTTTAGCTTACCTTTAGCTTTACCTTTACCTTTAGCTTTAGCTTTAGCTTTAGCCTTAGCTTACCTTTAGCTTTACCTTTACCTTTAGCTTTACCTTTAGCTTTACCTTTACCTTTAGCTTTAGCTTTACCTTTAGCTTTACCTTTACCTTTAGCTTTAGCTTTACCTTTACCTTTACCTTTAGCTTTAGCTTTACCTTTACCTTTACCTTTACCTTTACCTTTACCTTTACCTTTAGCTTTAGCTTTAGCTTTAGCTTTCTCTCTTTTTATCACGGCTTTAGTGGGAATTCTGAGAAAAACATGAAGCTCCAGGCGACGCTGCTGCTCCTGTTTTCTGATGTTTGGACTTCCTCCTGAACCAAACTTTTCCTGCACATTATTTTAACTCAATTAAAATAACACAGGTATCGAAAAAAGTACCGTTAAGGCACCGGTACCGAAAAGCAGGTATCGCTAAAGTAGTGGTATCGGAAAAAAACGAACGGTTCCCAGCCCTAGTCCTTTAATTCATTCTGTGATTTGACCTCAACCACAGGACACAAGAATCACTTTATCTACTTTTCTCTAACGCCGTGCCTCATCTTGTCCACAGTATTTCGATCAGATCCCGGACGTGAGCGCGGAGCAGTTGGCGTTTTTCGGCGGCGCGGTGGAGATCGCAGACTTCTGCCCCTTCAGCCAAGAGTTCAGCTGGCACCTGAGCGGAGAGTACCAGAGGAACTCCTACTGCCGCGTGTCCGAGAACCAGCCAGGTCACTGCCCTGAAGACACTTATGCTTTCGCCCGGTCAATGGGTTTTCAAGAGAGGTCGACCGTTATTGGAGGATTTTACAATATCGGCCGATCTAGCACCGAAAAAAAGATATCTCCGAAAGTGATAGAGACTTTCCCTCCCACCGCACTGCAAAAAGTAATGAACTAGATCAGTATAAACATCTCAACTTGAGCACAATAATCCAAATTTTAGTTGTTTTGACTCTTTAAGAAGATTATTTCACTTGTTCTGAGATGTTTCTGACTCGTTTCGATACATTTCGTCCTTATTTCAGGTCATTTTCTTTGCCAATGGGGAAAGAAAATTGGTCTTATCTCATTGGCAATTTTACTTTCTTATTTCAAGCGAGATTTACCCTAGAACTGGTCTGAAATGTCCTCAAACAAGCAAAGCAAACTGGGTGAGATCAGGAAAAGTGTCTAAATGAGTGAAAACCGCTCAAAACAAGAAACATTTCCTCAATTCAAGTCATTTAAGACAATGCTTGATACCTTTAGCTTTAGCTTTACCTTTACCTTTACCTTTACCTTTACCTTTACCTTTACCTTTACCTTTAGCTTTAGCTTTAGCTTTAGCTTTAGACAAAAGTGTCTAAATGAGTGAAAACCGACAAAAACAAGAAACACTTCCTCAATTCAAGTCATTTAAGCCAATGCTTGATACCTTTACCTTTACCTTTAGCTTTACCTTTACTTTTAGCTTTAGCTTTAGCTTTACCTTTACTTTTAGCTTTAGCTTTAGCTTTAGCTTTACCTTTACCTTTACCTTTACCTTTACCTTTACCTTTAGCTTTACCTTTACCTTTACCTTTACCTTTAGCTTTAGCTTTAGCTTTACCTTTACTTTTAGCTTTAGCTTTACTTTTAGCTTTAGCTTTAGCTTTACCTTTACTTTTAGCTTTAGCTTTACCTTTACTTTTAGCTTTAGCTTTAGCTTTAGCTTTACCTTTAGCTTTAGCTTTAGCTTTTAGTTTCTGACTCGTTTCGATACATTTCGTCCTTATTTCAGGTCATTTTCTTTGCCAATGGGGAAAGAAAATTGGTCTTATCTCATTGGCAATTTTACTTTCTTATTTCAAGCGAGATTTACCCTAGAACTGGTCTGAAATGTCCTCAAACAAGCAAAGCAAACTGGGTGAGATCAGGAAAAGTGTCTAAATGAGTGAAAACCGCTCAAAACAAGAAACATTTCCTCAATTCAAGTCATTTAAGACAATGTTTGATATTCACTTTTTGCAGTGGACTCCCTAGGCCTCAGGGTAAATTGGTTAGCTACAAGTTTGTTAGATATAAGTTTCACTAAACCTTAGTGAATATGTTCATGTCATGTCATTTTGAAGCACAGAACCTGGAGAATCCCATCGCTAAGTCTGTTTAAAGCTAACTTGGCTACTGTGTGCGCTCGAATTATTTGGAACTGCACAACAGCCTGGGGACCATGACCGAAATTTTCGCGTGGATTTGGGAACCAATCACAGAGCGAGGAGGGACGGCAAGACGATGACGCGCTATTCGATATACGGAAGCTTGTAGTTTATTTATGGATAAAAAAAAAAAAAGCTCATCATCTCATACGATGATACGATTGGCTGTGGCCTCGTGCAGACGCATGATAGACCAATAAATGACTATGGACGATCGTAAACCTCACCTCTCCAACGAGAAAATGAATTGGTGTCCCCAGACTAAATATCACTTGTGATTTTAGTCTGGTGTTAGCCAGGCTAGTTTAAAGCAGCACTAAGTAACGTGTTTACCTTAATAAATCCTTTCCGTAGTCCCTATGGGGGTAATACAAGTGTTAATGGGATGATTGGAGGGTCTTTCATCTCCCCCTGGTGTCTCTGGACAGAAAACCATGTTTGCAACTTGAACTGCCACCGGACCGGAGTCACCAATACACACTAATGGAATCACAAAGAAGAAGCTAATGGGCAAAGCTAACTGTGGGCTAGCGTCACTTTAAACAGTATTTAGAGCAAAGTTTGAGTGAAAAATGTCGATTATATATAATCTCTCCCTTCGCCGCCTTTTCTGTCAGCGTAGTATTTACTCTCACGGACAATTAATAACTTGCTGCAACACCTGCAGTTGCGCTTATGCCCTCTAGGGCCAAGAGTTAGTGCTGTTTTAACCCCTTAACTCCCACCTGAACCGAGCACATTTTCTCCAGTTTGGCTTTACCCCAATCCAAAAGTTTCTGGGAAAAAGCTGTGAAAATAGCAACAAAACTGAGACAAAAACAATGATGGCGATGTGACAAAAAAGTGATGAAATATTGATGAAAAAGTGGCAAAAATGTCACAAAAAATGACAAAAATGTGACAAAAAAATGACAAAAAATGACACAAAAAAAATTACCAAAAAAAAATGACAAAAAAATTGACAAAAAAATGTTACAAAAATGAGTTACCCAACATAATACCCAACAAAAAAATTATGAAAAAAAAATCTGATGACGTGAGGAAAAATATCCTCTCGGTTCAGGCGGGAGTTCAGAGGTTAACCCCCACAATTGTATTTTTGATCACTGAGCAAAAATGCCACAGCAACAGTATGCTAATGCTAATGTCAATTTTTCTTTTCTTTTTTTAACGGCAACTAATCAAAGCTGAGACAGAAACATAATAAAGTAAAATCGAAAACAGCCACTGCTGCAGTGGCCGAGTATTTATGTTTCTACAGACATTTGGAAATCATTTCAGCGTCGGACAATAAAAATCCCTCCAAAAATCCCCAATAAAAATCCCTCCAAATAAAGACTGTCATAGTGATTTTGCAGACCTTGACAAATTCGCTTGATTTATTCCTTGTTTCTACAGTGAAACCCTGTCCTGTTGTCGTTGCAGACTGGTGGAGGAACTACGGCGCGGAGCAGTACGGCCCGAGCTCCGTGTGTCTGTATCAGAAAACCGCCTTCGTGATGGAGCAGTGCACCCGGAAGATGAGCTACCCGGACTGGGGCTCCGGCTGCTACAAGGTGCTGCTCGCTGAAGCTCACTCCAGCAGGCCATGGTTTACACGGCCTGACTTTGTCTCCGCCTCCTCTTCCCTCCAGGTGTCCTGCTCGGCTCAGGGCCTGGTGGTTCACGTCGGGGACCAGTGGTTCCTCTGCCTGAGGAAAGGGCAGCCTCTCAGCGTGAGCGTCCGGGCCAACGACTGGGTCTACAACGGGGTCCTGGTGTGCCCGTCCTGCCACGACTTCTGCGACGACTGCCCCCTGCCCCACCTGCTCCCGCCCGGAAACACCTCCAGGAGCAACCCCATCGGTCTGTGTTCAAGTGTTTAGTAATGTGACGCTGTACGGAGGCGCTAGCAATTCTAATTTTAACTTCTGACTTCTTCTTAAGGCGAGACACTTTAGGTGAAAGTATTGATGTTTCCCGCAGTGGTGGAAGTGGAGATTTGTATCTATTTTCCTCCCTTTACATCTTAGTTTTCATGTCAGATATAAAAATGGTGATGTTTATTTGATGATGTTTTGTCTGCGAGGTGGGGGCGACCCGGAAGTAGAAAGGCCGTCTTTCCCGCGGGTTTTCATTCATAAATATTGACAGATTTGACATCCACGTGTCCTGCTAAGGGGCCCCGTGATGACGCTTTCACCCAAATATGGTGTTTTTCCATGACAAAAAAATGACAAAATGTGACAAAAATTTGATGAAAAAATGACCAAAAAATGACGACAAAATGACCAAAAAATGACCAAAAAATGACCAAAAAATGACAAACAAAATGTTTTAAAAAATGACGAAAAAATGACGAAAAATGACAAAAAAGGACAAAAAATTACAAAAAATTCTGAAAAAATTCCGAAAAATTGATTAAAAAAATGACAAAAAATGTATTTAAAAAATGACCAAAAAATGACAAAAAAAGTGACAAAAATGTGAAAAATGTGACAAAAATATGATAAAAAATTGATTAAAAAATTGATGAAAACAAATACAAAAAATTTACAAAAAATGACAAAAAAATGAAAAAAAAAAAATGACAGAAAAGTTACAAAAATATGGTGTTTTTCCTCCTACGAGACGCTGGAGCGGAAAAGTGGAAGAACGGGCCGAGCATGCGCACTCGCTACAAAACTTCAGGGCTGGTTTTCTCTGAATGAGAGAAGCCGCACTCGGGCAGAGCCTGAGCCCTTATAGAAGCTCCCACAGACTCCAAACTTTACAGGCTGAACATTCTGAAGGTTTTTTCAGAGGGATTTTTTAATATCTAATTCCTAGCCTGATTTATTCAGCTTTGAAACCAAAAAAACAGGCGGAATTTGAGTTTTTACAGATTTTTTCACTGATGATTAGTTTATTGAAAAACAAAATATCCAAAATCCCCTCTGAAAAAAATCTTAGTCACTAATATGTCAATAAAATAAAACCATCACATTTAATCTGGCTCAATTCATTATTTTGATTTTGTTGCCCAAAATATAGGCAAGTTTGGCCATTTTAATGCTCAACATGCCTTATTTATTTTTTTAGGCGCATTGAGTTGTCTTGTGTACGAAATGCGCGGTATAAATAAAGTTGCCTTGCCTTTTGTGAAAACATAAAGTGACAGAAAAAATGCAATACATTTTTTTCTCATATTTATATCTGTGATGTTCAGCAAAAGTTTCAAATTAACATCTCTACATTTATTTATTTTCCCTGTTCACCTGCAGTGTCTCGCCTTAAAGGGATATTTCAGGATGTTTGACATAGGGCCTCATTTCCTGGTTATCCAGAGTGTTGCTGATTTCTGGAGATATATTTTTTTGTGAAGGGGAGCAAAGGAACCGGGGGGAGGGGCTTAGAGACAGAGCGCTTGTTGAACCAGGAAGGGAAACTTTGAATGAGCTGTTTTCCTATTCATTTTGTTTTCTTTTCTTTCTTCTGTCTGTATTTCCAGACCCGTGCTCCAGCTCTCCAGGTCTGGCCATCACGCTGTGGCTCTTGATGCTCAACCTGCTCCCCCTTGTGGCCGGACTGACGCTCTGCCACTGTAGCTGATAAACGTTTTGACAGGTAGCCGGACAACGACGGCTAAAAACGCGGATTAAGCGTCTCGTTCTGAGCTACAAAACTTTCCTACTTTGGTCTTTTGGCGATGTTATGTTCATTTCTCAGGACTTTCTTCAGCTTCTCAAGTGACTGTTAGAACCGATCTCTGTCCCTTTTCTCACCCTCTTTTGTCACCCTCAAGTTGGCTGACAGCTTTGAGAACCGATTTGCCAATTCCATTTGTTATTTCCATTTCCACCTTTAATAACGTGCTCAAATGTAGCATCCAGTGAAGCGGAACATGACATACTGTAAATGTCGAAAGGAAAGGTTGGAGCTGCGCCTGAATGTCCGCCCTAACCCCTCAATCGTTTTCTGAAGCACAGAGCCCTTGTCCTGTTGGAAGTTTGACCTGGGGTTGTTCTGATACAGATACTGCTATCGGATTTATGGAGTAGGGATGTCACGGTAACCGGTGTAGCGGTAAACCCCGGTAAAAATTTTGACGGTGAAAATGACCGTCTTGTTTTGTGTTTTTATTATTATCTCGGTGAATAACCGCACCCGCGGTGTTGGCACGGTGAGCCTCACCAGCCACCGTCTCATCTGCTGCAGTTTCCGCGCATGTGCACTTTGTTGTTTGCAACACAAACAAAAACTTTCTCGAAGCTGGAATCATGTCCGACACGACAGCGCAGGATCAGCCTCAGAGTTCAGTTTGCGGAGCGTGCAGGAAAAAGTGTCTCTAAAGCAGCAAGACTTCGAACCTGTGACTCTCCTGCGTGACCGTCTCCCACAACTCTATAGCAGTAAGCTAACGTTAGCCGTCTCCCACAGCTCTATAGCAGTAAGCTAACGTTAGCGTGACCGTCTCCCACAGCTCTATAGCAGTAAGCTAACGTTAGCGTGACCGTCTCCCACAGCTCTATAGCAGTAAGCTAACGTTAGCGTGACCGTCACAGCTCTATAGCAGTAAGCTAACGTTAGCGTGACCGTCTCCCACAGCTCTATAGCAGTAAGCTAACGTTAGCGTGACCGTCTCCCACAGCTCTATAGCAGTAAGCTAACGTTAGCGTGACCGTCACAGCTCTATAGCAGTAAGCTAACGTTAGCGTGACCGTCTCCCACAGCTCTATAGCAGTAAGCTAACGTTAGCGTGACCGTCTCCCACAGCTCTATAGCAGTAAGCTAACGTTAGCGTGACCGTCTCCCACAGCTCTATAGCAGTAAGCTAACGTTAGCGTGACCGTCACAGCTCTATAGCAGTAAGCTAACGTTAGCGTGACCGTCTCCCACAGCTCTATAGCAGTAAGCTAACGTTAGCGTGACCGTCACAGCTCTATAGCAGTAAGCTAACGTTAGCGTGACCGTCTCCCACAGCTCTATAGCAGTAAGCTAACGTTAGCGTGACCGTCACAGCTCTATAGCAGTAAGCTAACGTTAGCGTGACCGTCTCCCACAGCTCTATAGCAGTAAGCTAACGTTAGCGTGACCGTCTCCCTCTATAGCAGGAAGCTAACGTTAGCGTGACCGTCTCCCTCTATAGCAGTAAGCTAACGTTAGCGTGACCGTCTCCCTCTATAGCAGGAAGCTAACGCTAGCGTGACCGTCTCCCACAGCTCTATAGCAGTAAGCTAACGTTAGCGTGACCGTCTCCCTCTATAGCAGGAAGCTAACGTTAGCGTGACCGTCTCCCTCTATAGCAGTAAGCTAACGTAAGCGTGACCGTCTCCCTCTATAGCAGCAAGCTAACGTTAGCGTGAACGTCTCCCTCTATAGCAGGAAACTAACGTTAGCGTGACCGTCTCCCTCTATAGCAGGAAGCTAACGTTAGCGTGACCGTCTCCCTCTATAGCAGTAAGCTAACGTTAGCGTGACCGTCTCCCTCTATAGCAGTAAGCTAACGAATAGGCCCGTGCCATCAGGGAAGAAGAAATCGTTACAGGAAACTCATTTTACTGCTCAAGATAAAGGTAACCAGCCAACATTAGAGACTTTTCACCATAACCAGTTTTTTCGGTGGTTTATTAGCCTGGCATCCAGACAAATCTCCGATGTTTATTAATTAATAAACAGGAGACTAGTCTGGCGACCCTCTCGTAGAAAAGCTACTGCTGGAGGCGGGACTAATGTGGGACAAGCGAAGCGCAGCAGCCAATGAGAACAGAGCGGATGTGACGACAGAAACAGCCACAAGAAAGTTGTATCATTGGGACGTTAACAATGTCGCTCCTGCCACACGGAGTTCAGGAAATGACTTCTGTCGTTTAGGTCAGAAACACTACACGACTTTTACGCCCGATTTCGCTCTAATTCTCAGTCGTGCCGCGTCCAGTCGAAGGCGTTCACACAGAGTCGGGTCGTGTGGGGGGTAGAAAGACACGACTAGACTCCAGTCGTAGGAAATCAAACATGTTCGATTTTAATCCCGATTTTGGACGCGAGGGAGAAACGTGGGTGATTTTACCGACACAAATGTGAATGACAGAGAGATATAAAGACAGGAAAACACCGTCGCGCCTCCTTTTTTCACTTCTCCGTTAAACCAGCGGCACAAACGACTCATTTCACTTTATATTATAACTTTATATCAGCAAAAGTTCACCACAACCACCTTTTCCAGCTACATTTCAACCACGAGCAGAGTTTAGCGGCTCTTTCTGAGTTTGGAGACGAACTGTTTAGCTTCACCTCGCTGCTAACGGCGGCTCACCTCGCCGCTTTCTCCTCCGCTGTCTCCTCCATCCTGAGGTCGACGCCCGTCTCCTTTTCTTATTAAATCCACTGAAACACGTCCCGCTTCTTCCTGTCGCCGACTTTTATCTCCATGTGACAGAACTATAGCCCAGTTGAAGCTTGGTAGTAGCAGTAAGCTAGCGCTGCGGTGTTGTGACATTGTTGACACCGTTGACCAATCGGGACACACACGTTATCCCGCGCTCACAAACACAGGCCTGTCTTTGCTGATCTGGGGTCAGTTTTCGGAGCCGTAGAGACGACAGACGCGCTGTGTTATAAAACATCAGCTGTTTGTCAGAATCGTGAGTCGCTCTGACGATTCTCAGTCGTTAAGTGTGAACCCCCAGACGTTCTATAATCGCACTGAATCCAGTCGTGTAGTGTGGACCCCCCATTCTATATAAAATCGATTACGACTGGAAATGTCGTGTAGTGTGTGCTGAACTATGTCAGAAAAACTTAACAACACAAGCAAACCGGAGCATTAAGGGAAGTGGTCGCTTGTGTTGAAAAACTACAAAACAAAGGCGCAACAACGTGACGCCCGTTCAGGGAGCTGCTCTGATTGGTCGGTAGCTCCATATCGCTGCGTCACTTCCTTTGAAAGCAATGGAGTGTTGCCAGACCCTCTTCTGGAAAGAAGCGGAGTCTGTGTTAGAGAAATAACAATGGTGTTCGAGAGGATAGATGAATGACAGGCAGCAGTCTGGATGTCTTATGCAGGAGAAGTTTATTTACCATCGGTGCGGGACCCGGAGACATGAACTCGAGACATTGCGCTAGTCCTACCATTCAAATCTGTCTATGCTTCCACAGAAGAGGGATAAATACCCTCTCAGAGCGTCAGACTGATACGCCAGCATTCAGTGGCAGAGAGTGGGCGCCTGAGCCTCACAGTCAAGGCTATGACAGAGATAGTACGACTGTACAGCCTGACCCAGTATGATAAATAGCGATTTAATGTTATCCTATAACAGTCTGGTTGGCGAGACTAGTGGTTTATAGTCACAAAACCGACGCAGCAAACTTGTATAAGTAAGGATTAAACAACGAGGAGCCGTGCATTCGACGGTTATAATGCACGACGCGGAGTCAAGAACACCACGACGCGAAGTGCATTATAACCGTCGAATGCACGGCTCCTCGTTGTTTAATCCGCTTATACCAGGGTCCCACAAGCGTAACATTTATAATAAGTATTTGTTTCATTTACTAAAGTCACTAAATCTGCCAGACTACGGGACTATTTTGTGTGGGTTATTAGCCGGTCACTGAAGGCTGGTCTCAGAGCGAGTCATTCTCCGCAGCTATTACGAGGATCTCAGTCAGGCTCAACGAAACAACATAAGCACAGAATCACAACACAACAGGACTAACCTGGCACTTTTCCGTGGAAGGAAACACCGATATGCGGCACTCGTGGGCAGGAGTTATTTACCTTTTACAAGGTTTAACCTGAAGCTAAAGCTAGCTAGCTCAACCAGCTCAACTGTTTATGGAAACAGCTGCGGTGGAGTCGCTCACACCTGGGCCCCCCCAACTCAAACTTTTATGTTTGACTTTACTAATCCAGACAAAGATGCTTCAATGCAGGATCATTTTATGTACGCCTGAAAATGATGAATAGCCTTAACCGTTTCCAATAGAAATGGAAAGCTCATATTTTATTAACAGTAGCTAACCTAGCTGCTCACTCTCATACTTCCCATTTATCAAACATTTTGTTTTGACCAAAAACGTTGAAATGAAAAACAAAATCCATCTCATACATTCCTGTCAGTCACTAATTACGCCTTTATCTGACTCAGCTGTGTCATGCGTTGCTATGGCGATGCCCACAGCGGAGTGATATCCCAGTGATTTAACTACCGGACTACGTGTGCGGTTATACGAAAATAATGCACCAGCCAATCAGAGTCCAGTATTCACCCAGACCATGGTGTAAATAGAGTTTCTGACTGTTTTCACACAGTTTTCCTCTTTTCACTGATCAAACCCCACTTGAGAGATTAGTGTGGACATTCAGACCCAGCCGGAGGATCTACCGCTCCACTTACTGTCATGGAAGATCATTTTCTTTCACTTTACGTTTGCCAGTGACGTCTCAAAGACTTGGACGTAGCTGCGTGAACAAATCTGCAGCTATAACATCCACACCATCATGAACGAACCGCTTTCCCAGCCTGAGTTTCCATCACCATCATCGGTTTGCCCTGAGTTCGCGTTCATGTGTAAACGGTGGGGCCACAGTACTGTAACGACTTTGCACTGGCAGTAGTTCAATGGTGCTCCAAGTGAAAGCTGAATAATTGTAGATGCTATACGGTATATTAAGAGGTATGCTATTTTTGTTTCCCGCCCCCGAACGGTCATGGTCCAATCATACGTCACAGCAACCGACGGCGCTGTTCCTTTCAAAGCCGAAAAAAAAAAAGCAGAAACATTGCCTGCTAGTTTGTGAGCCAAGGTAAGACTCAACGATGATCCGTCTTGTGGTTTGCCGAGAGTTTCGTGAGCTGTCGTTGCTGGACATCGTCACAAAAAAGCTGTTTCTGCCGCTGGAACATCTGGCTACAAGAAGCTTTTAGCAGAGCCTTTAGTTTTGCCATCATTGACAACACAGCTGGAGAATCGTGACTAATGTGTTAGCTCGCTGAATCAGAACCAGAGCCTCGGGGGAGACAGAGCCACTGCAGCCAGTAGCAGGAGTCCGTGAGCTGCTTGACTCCTGGGTTAGGTTTAGCAAAAGAGCTAACTTCAAATTCAATACTGGATTAAGGAAGAGGAGAACTTAAAGGAACAGGCCAGCGTTTTTCCATACTGAGATATGTTCTTGCCTGAGCTTAGACGAGTTGATACGTACCTGTCTGGTCTTTGCGCCCGTGGAAGAGCTTGGTCGCTTCTAACTTCACCCCCGTTTAGAGCTATAGGAATATGTTGGGAGAGGCCGAGGTGCGCATCAACTCGTCAAAGCTCTGGTAAGAACATATCTCAGTGTGGGAAAAACTGTGGCCTGTTCCTTTAAGGCGGCTCCGGGGATTTCACATGAGGCCAGTGCTTTAGCCTCCATAGTTGAAGTCTCCCCTTTGTTGCATGTTTTAACCTCCTCCACCTTAACCAAGCACATTTTCTCCAGTTCAGCTTGACCCAAATCTAGACGCTTCTCGACTGGAGCTTACAGCCTATACATGCGTTTCCAATGACATCACGCACAGTTCCGGCGGCCATTTTGAATACCAAAGTAGAATAATGGTTAGTGCTAGATCGTCTGCTCCGGAGGGACGCTCTGCTGTGAGTTTGTATAGATATGAGTTGGTTTGTCTAAAAATACAAATAATCCTAATCCTTAAAGTTAACCCCTTAACTTCCACCTGAACCGAGCACATTTTCTCCAGTTTGGCTTTACCCCAATCCAAAAGCTTCTGGAAAAAAAACTGTGAAAATAGCAATAAAACAATGATGGAAATGTGACAAAAAAGTGAGAAAACATTGACAAAAAGTGACGAAAAATTTATGAAAAAGTGGCAAAAATGTCACAAGAAATTGACAAAAAAGTGACAAAAAAGTGACAAAAACGTGACAAAAAATGGATTAAAAATTGACGAAAAATGACAAAAATGTGCTAAAAAATTACAAAAAAGTTACAAAAATGAGTTGAATACCCAACAAAAAAATGTTGGGAAAAAAATGTGATGACGTGAGGGAAAAGATCCTCTCGGTTCAGGCAGGAGTTAAGAGGTTAACCGTGTCATGATATCTCACGTTTTCACAGCAGACTGTCCCTCCGGAGCATACGATCTAGCACTAACCTAGAATAATGCACTACTACAACATGCAACAATATCTCCACTCAGGATGAAAATTCTCTGTGATTTTGTACGTTTGTCATGTCAACAGAGTCAGTGTTTACGCTGCTAAAGACGCTCGCATTTAGCTTCAACACGATAAAAACATGTGTGGCTCACGTCTGTGAACACTGAGGAAATACTACAGTTACAGCTCAGCTCGGACCTCTGTCACATGTTGGATCCGAGGCTAGATGTTTGTGGTTCAGGGCTTTCTCTTGGAGAGGTCAGAGCTGAGCTGTTGGAGCTAAATGCTAACCGGTAGCATGCTAACGTCTTGAGCAGTTTCAACACATAAACGTGCGGCGTGATTATGAGTAAATAAAAAATGTCACTGTCCATCAACTTTTCATCCTGAGTAGAGATATTGTTACATGTTTTGCATAATTCTACTTCGGTATTCAAAATGGCCGCCATAACAGCAAAAGTCACATGACTGAAAAGCATGTAAAGGCCAGCGTTCACGTTTGTCGGTCGCATTTTTGTCACTTTTGTAGCTTTTTTGCTGTCTTTTCATCCTCATTTACGTCTCATTTTTGTCTCTGTTTTGACTTTTAGAAGCTTTTAGATTGGGGTAAAGCCAAACAGGTGGAAATGTGGGGGGGTTGAGAGGTTGAATGAATTCCTCCACTTCACATCGCAACTCTTTTTTTCTTTTCAATCTGAAGGAGATCGCGCTGGTCAGTCACTAACACGGGCTTCTCCCCTGTTTGGACCGTCGCTAAGGGGGCGGGGCTTCTGCAAAGGTCAATTTAAATATTGTAAATGGCGCCTCATTCATGCAACCTCGCTTTGAAGAACCGCTCAGCACATTGAAGTGAAATGAACTCTCCGGTACAGCTGTGACAGACCACCAGGCAGCTAAACCGTTCCTCTAAAACTAAGAACTACTTCCACGGTTCACTGAATGAGGCCCACGTAGGATTGTTTTTATTCCAAATGGTTTCAAAGTTTTATATAGATTCTGTATCTCTGCTATTTTTATCGCTATTATTGAAAGTAAAAAACACCAATTTCAAACAATGGTACTTACTTATGTACAGGTTATACATGAATCAGGCTGAACACTATGACCTTAGAGATAAAACTCTGATTCTTTCTTCATCATCGGTCGCTGGGGGGAGTCAAGCGAAGGCAAACGACAGAATAGACACAGACGCATCTCGTCATAGAGAGTACAGCAAGGCTAACAGCTAGCAGCTAGCCTAGCTACTTAGCTGAAGGCGCAGGTGGAGGAATGATGGTGAATCTCTGGGTAAGTTGAAAGTCAGACTCACGATTCCCCGACTTCTCTCTCAGTGACGGGACAGATAGTGTCGCTGCTACGTACGTGCGGAGTGATATGAAAACACCAACTCAGACGTCCTTTATCAGGAAATAATGACCGGGAGAACGTTGGGAAATCCCATTCAAATCAACGGAGCTTCTACTTACGTTGTGAAGAGCCGGATAATAAAATTAAATTACATTTTAGTCAAAAGACTAAAACTGAAATAATATATGTTGTCAAAATGAACACTGCGGGGGAGACAGAGCCACTGCAGCCAGTAGCAGGAGTCCGTGAGCTGCTTGACTCCTGTAGGTTTAGCAAAAGAGCTGACTTCAACTTCAACACTAGATTAAGGAAATATCCCTATATGATACAGTGCATTAAACCCCCCCCCCGACAGGCCCCCACCTTCCCTAACCTGTGGACATGTGGGCAATGTTTACGTCCTGCTCTGTATGATGCGTGAAAAGACTAGGTTTTCACAGCACGTCTGGAGATAATCGAAGAATCTTCTAAACTGCAGCTCTTCTGTGGTGTTTTGGGGCTGGCATTGGTCAATTGAAAATGCAAAAAAAAAAAAAAAGAAGTGTGGCTTAGCTGTGAGTCTTACCCAGATACCTCCTCATTTGCCCCTTTTTTGTTTCCTGTAGCGCCTCCACACTTGCAGTAGGTGTGGGGGCTCTTGGTGCCTAGTCAGTGTTTTAGCTCATGTGTCTTTAGCTCATAAGCTAGCTGTTTGTTAGCTTTAGAAAAATAAAGTGAGGTCCTTCGTGGCAAGTACGGACTCTCTGCAGACAATAATCCACTCAACCTCCACAAAAAACTCTACAAAGATGTAAAAGTATCCATTTGTGGGACTTCATGTGAATGGGGCTGTAATGAATGGGGGGATAATGTACTTGCCCTGACAGGTCGTAATGTTTCGCCTGATTCGTCTGTAGCTCGACTGTGAGGTTTTGTTCAACTGAAAGAAAAACTGACCGTAAGATTTTATGAAGCTGAGCTATGATGAAGGAATCGAAAATATATGTTATTTATTTACATTTTTATCGACAATTACAAACTGTGTGCAGCCATTTTTGTTTACAGCCATAACTCAACAAAATAAGCTCTGTTTTCTTTCCAATTGCAGTTTTGTCATTATTTTCTATTTTATTTTACTGTCATAGATACAGACGGCATCTCTGGAATCGCCCATATATGGTCATTTTTGAAAACAGTTAAGGTTAACAGTTTTAATTTTCTCTAATTATTCAAAAACTACTGTAAGAAATGCTGAATTATGAAAATATTTTCTACTAAATAAAGAAACAAAGACATGGGGAGGAGCAAAGTGGTTCAACAGCCCATAAATACATAAACAACGGCAATGCTAACACGATGCTACATGTTAGCATCGGGCTAACGCTAACGGTTAGCTAGCGCTTGCTACAACTGCTGTTTTTTCACTTCTACAGAACAATCTGCTGTGAGAAAATATCCATATGGGCCCGATTTACATTTGACTTTATTTATGTGATAAATAAGTTCATATTCTACCAGAAAATGGCTGAAAAGAGGGAAAAATTGTGTTTCTCTAAAGATTCTATTTTCCCCCTCGGCGAAGCCACGCCCCCTTCTGTGACGAGATGCGTCTGTATCTATAGTGAACTTTGTGCATAATAGAGACTTCAATGTTCTTTCACCAGGTTTTAAAAAACATCCATTATGTATGAAGTTGAAACCAGTTTTCTTCTTTTAAATCTGCGTGATCTTTTGCACTGAAAGCCCAGGTGACAATTGTAAAAGGAAATGTGTGGATTTTGACGTGTTTTATGGTGCGGAGGCTGAAAATAACAGTGTATAGTTCTACTGATATTTGTCTATTTATTATTTTCCTTTTTTTTTTTTTTTAGACGAGTTCTGCTTTTAAGACGTGTTAAAACGACTCTTTTTGAAGTTTGTCTATCAAAATAAAAGCTGTCTGTAACTCAGGGGGATTTGCATTTTGTTTGTTTCAGAGTAAAACACTAAAGCCGTTAAACCCAAGACCGTTTGTTTCCAATATGGACGCAGTGACCAGTTACTTACGCAACATTCAATATGTGAAAAGAACATTTTAGCTGCATTTTCTGGCAGTGAAGATTAAAATGTACAGTTTTACGCATATAAGTTTAACATGATGTTTAAAAGGTAACGTTGAGTCTAACACCAAGATATTTAAATGTGTCCACAAACTCCTCTCCTTTTATAAAAACATTTGAGCTTGTTCTTGGGCGTTGTGAGAATAACATACACACAGTTTTCTTTGAATTCGATAAAAGACGGGACTTGTGTGTTTGTGTGGGTCGGTTTAATATGAGAGCCTCAACTGACACGGGATCAGCAGCTGTGCCCACAACAATAAACACACTGGTGATATATTGTGTATTTATATATTGTCATTTGAGTGTTTTACCAGATCATGGTGTGGATTGGAAAGGGGAGTGACGTGAATGTGGTGGATGGGGATGGAAACTGGAGGACAGTGGGTTTGTGCCAGTTCTGACCGATAAAACTGCTGCCCTGAAGAGTCTCCTGTAGACGCTCCACTGTAACTGCACATCTGCCGAACCCCACGGTGTCGTTGCAGAGGATGTGGACGACCACGCACATCTGCTTGTGGACCACGTCAAGAGGAAAATTGTGCCAATCCACATAATCCACCTTTACGGGAGGAACAGTGTGACAATGACTATTTGTAAATCTGGTGCAAATCAAAGGTATTTCTTCAAAAATGATTAAGATTTGTAATCACTTTGTAATTGTAATCCTTTCACTATAATTTCCATCCATCCATTTTCTTCCGCTTTATCCGGGGCCGGGTCGCAGGGGCAGCATCACCTCCTCCAGCTGTTCTGACCCCGAGGCCACACCTCCTCCAGCTGTTCTGACCCCGAGGCCACACCTCCTCCAGCTGTTCTGACCCCGAGGCCACACCTCGTCCAGCTGTTCTGACCCCGAGGCCACACCTCCTCCAGCTGTTCTGACCCCGAGGCCACACCTCGTCCAGCTGTTCTGACCCCGAGGCCACACCTCCTCCAGCTGTTCTGACCCCGAGGCCACACCTCATCCAGCTGTTCTGACCCCGAGGCCACACCTCCTCCAGCTGTTCTGACCCCGAGGCCACACCTCCTCCAGCTGTTCTGACCCCGAGGCCACACCAGGCCAGCTCGGAGACATAGTCCCACCCGCGTGTCCTGGGTCCACGAGGCCTTGTCCCACTAGGACATGCCTGGAACACCTCCCGCGGGAGGCGACCAGGAGGTATCCGGAACAGACGCCCGAGCCACCTCAGCTGCTCCTTTCGACGTGAAGGAGCAGCGACTCTACTCCGAGCTCCTCCCGGGTAACTGAGCTCCTCACCCCCAGCCACCCTGCGAAGGAAACTCATTTCGGCCGCTTGTATTCGCGATCTTGTCCTTTCGGTCATGACCCAAATTATAATAATTATAAATAAAAAAATAAATACATTTTAAAAATTCACTATAATGTAAACATGCTAACTGATAAAATGCTAAGATAACAGAGAGGCCACGTCGGCCCTGACATGATGGACCTGGAAGGGTTTTCCAGATCCACCATGTCAGGGCCGACGTGGCCGCTCACCTCGCAGACTTTAGTGAATATCCCTGCGAGTAAATGTCGTAGAGACTTACCTTTTATTGCATTGGGAAGAAGAGGGGCGGGGCTTTAAAACGAGCCCATCCATGTCCCGCTAAGCCTCTGGGGAGCGATGTAAGGTTGCGTTGAAAAGTCTTATTGATCATTATGTGATCATGTGACTACAACTTGAACAAGCCCATTGGATTCCTAGACGCCCAAAACATGGGGTTAGAACCAACATGACTTGTCTAGGATGAATAATAAAGGAGGATCTCGCCACCCTCTTGAAAATTAGACCTTTCCAGTGGTCAGATTTTGGTAGACTTTTAGTATGTTAAAGGTCCTATATCCTGCAAAATCGACTTTTTGGAGCTTTTAGCCATGTTGTTATGCTATTTCCTCATCAAAAACACCCCCAGAGTGGTTTGCGGCTTCATTCACGCAGCTCTCAGTAATCCTCCTGAATCCTGCTCTCTGAGGCTCCGCCCTCCTGCTCTCTGAGGCTCCGCCCTCGCATATCGTTAGGTAGGATGAAGAACAGGTGTGTCCAGAATAGATGACGAGCTCCATCTTCAGCTGCAGCGCAAACATGACTGATCTGTTCAGACGCTCAGGGTTTGTTTTGGCCTCAGCTGACCTGGAAGCACCTCGGGCACATCCTTTTTTTTTTTGAGAGCTGCGTGAATGAAGCCACAAACCACTCTGGGGGTGTTTTTGATAAGGAAATAGCAAAACAACATGGCTAAAAACTCCAAAAAGTCGATTTCGCAGGATATAGGACCTTTAAAGTTTGGGGAAAAGCGTAAAAACAATAACAATGTGTGCTGTCCTCACGCCTTTAATCCAAAAGAGAAAATTATTATTGGAAGAGAAGAGGAATACCAATACACATATTATATATCAGAACCAGCGTACAGCGCCCTCTAGTGTCGCTATAAAAAGCAATAAGACAAATTACCCTGCGTGACAAATATGGCAATGGCAACTTTATTTATGATGCACTTTAAAAACACAAAGTTGACCAAAGTGCTACAAATGAAAAGCATAAGATAAAATTCCTGACTAAAAATAAATAAATAAATATTAAAGCCGTGCGTGGCGATAAAGGCCCTCGCCCCCTTGTGACCGCCCCGCTCGCTCTCGTCCAAACCTGCTCTCGCCTCTGCCTCACTCTTGCACTGGCAAGAAAAGAGAAAGCATTAGAGAAGTGTCAAAGCCACATTTGAACTGGCAACCTCTTCACTAAAGACCAGCGCACTATCACTGAGCTGTAACTTGATACTTATGTGTGCCTGATGTGGGCTGATCTTCACTAAATTATCGGGGAGAAATGTCTTTCTCAGCATGCCACAGGAGGAGAGAGGTCATGTCGCTCTCATACATTTTCTCGATTGTTTTTGACATTGTCCCCAGTGTTTGCCTCAGTTATTTCCCTACTATCTCCCCATGTCTTTCTTGTTAGTTCTGCATATGGTGAAAGCGTTCTCTCCCTGTTTTTCATGAGGATGGGACCATAGTTTGCCGATTCATGTTCTTCCGATTTGGTGCTCAAAAAAAGAAAAAAAAAGAAAAAAAGAGGCAAGGACAGAATTGATCCTGCAGTCCCATGGTTGGGAGCCTAATGCTCTCTCTATGACACTACACAGTCACAGCAAATGTAATAGCCAAACTGACTAAATATCTTATGAAACAGCCCGCGCTCATGTGTTTTAGGCTCGGACAATGGGTGCACTGGCCATGTAGCAGGAGAATGAATTAGAAAAGTGTCAAGGCTGTGTTTGGACTAAGTAACTCCTTCACCTGAGATGAGCTATCACTGAGCTATAACTCCATACAAACATACATGGGCCTGACGAGGGCGAGGCTTCTCGAAATTCACGGCCTGAAATTAGGTCCCAGAACCCCACTGGAGAAGAGGGGTAATTTCCCCGTTTTTAATGAGGGTGGGAGCATAGGCACCGATTCATGTTCTTCCCAGTAAGGGCCGAGTTCAAAAGAATAATAAAAAAAAAAGACTAAAGGCTGCCATCGATACAGCCATCTGATGGATGGGAAACCCGTGCTCTACTAATGGAGCTACACAAGCTAAGTCAATGTCACAACCGATTTTACATTAATCCTATGAAAGACCGCACTTGTCCATTTGCAAAAATCGTAATTTCAGTTTGGGCAATAATATATTGAATCATTTTGTAATTAGGGTAAATTCCCCTGGCTGCTCAAAGATTTGTTGAGGGTCCTCCAGCAGCCCCGCAGCACCCTTGAAATTTGAAGAAATATTTTGGTGAGACCAATATAGTACGAGGAACACACAGAGAGACAGACAGGAAACGGCATAACTGAACTTCCTGTGATTTCACAGTCCAGAAAAAGCTGAATTTGGAGGCAAAAACGTTAAAATCATCTTTTGGTGACACGGGTAGTATGAATACGCACAAGTCTAAAATTGTGACTTTTGTGAATAAAGGGGGAAATTTGGAAAATTTACGAATTTCAGGAGAAACTGCTCTCAGGCAAAGAACGGAGGATGGGTGGGCCACTTACAAGCCACTTACAAGCCACTTACAAGCTACTTACAAGCCACTTTAAAGGCATTTTTGGCGATAGGGGCTGCGTGCGCGCCGGATTGGGTCCGTTCCAATCTGACAAAGTCTGTGAAAGATATGAGGCTTTGAAATTTGCTGGAAATTTCAAAAATGTAAATGACAATTTTGAAAGCCACATGGGTTTGGGACATGTTGGCCAAAATTGGAGGCTTTCCATTGAAAACTCGGGGATCAGGGGCCAGAAGTTCAAGAGGTACGATGTTGAAGGTTTAGGGCGGGGTCATAATATAATTTTTGACATGTCCTGACGTGGTCTATGTCCTTGGCCAATGTCACTTTTGTACAAAGATTTTTTTTGCAACCAGTCTTCCACTGAGTCTGTCAGGATCCAGTCCTGGATTTGGAGATCTCTGTGTGTTTGGCTCCTCCTTTCCTGGGCGGGATGTGGGCTTGGCCAGACTTTGGATGGCACACTTGTATCCATTCCACCTTCGTCAGCTGTGTATTTAAGCCTGGCTCTTCAATCCCTCGTCGCCAGTCCGTTGTTACCACATCATTGTGCCTCGCTATTGCCTGCCTGCCTGCCTGCATACTTACCAGCCTGCCTGCCTGCATACGTATCTGACTGCCAACCATACCACTAAAATTTTTGTGTGAAATAAATCACATTCACATTCATACTGTGTTCTGTTTTGGGTCCAGTGAAAGCCGTGACAGTACGGACTGGCCATGAATGACCCAGCAGACACAGAGCCCATGATTAGAGCCATTTCCGACCAGGGAGTGATTCTTGGACAGCACGACCAACTCCTCAGAGATCTGGTGGAAAAGCAGACATCCACAGCTGACCAGATTGCACAGCTGAATTCCATGTTCCGTGAGTTGGCTTTAAAATTAACCCAACCACCTTCTCCACCCTCTGACCGATTGCAGGCATCACCTCCACAGTTTATGGACTCTCTCCAGCCCTCTCGTGAAGCTCCTGTGCCCGATCCTGATCATTACAGAGGTGATATGGGAAAGTGTGGGGGATTTTTGCTACAATGCTCTTTAGTTTTCAACGACCTAATACTTATGCCTCAGACTGCTCTTAGATTGCCTTTATTATGGGACTATTGCAGGGGAAGACTCTTGATTGGGCTAGAGCTATGTTGCAAAACAATACTGTTATGCGTATGGACTATCACTACTTTGTCAATGAACTCAAGAAGGTTTTTGATCATCCAGTCCAGGGCAAAGAGGCCTCAAAACGTCTATGTATAAATCAGGGTTCACTCAGAGGAGCTGAATACAGTGTTGAATTTAGAACATTGGCAGCTGAAGCTGGATGGGATGACTCCGCTCTTCAGACAGTCTTTATTAATGGATTATTGGAACAACTCAAGGATGAGTTGGCGTTAAAGGATGATTCTACAGATATTGACTCTCTCACCTCCACAGCTTGACAACCGCCTCCGGGAACGTCGCAGAGAGAGAAACATCCGGTCGTCAGCTTCAGTTTGCACGCCACCTGTGCCTCGTTACCCACCTGTGCCTCCTAATCCAGGCCTGGTTGTAACACCCAATTCCCCAGCTGCATCGTCAGGTCAGTCAGCTCAAGGTCTGTTGGTGGAAGAGCCCATGCAGCTAGGACGAGCTCATTTAACCCCCGCTGAGCGTTTTCGCCGTATGAAGGCTGGTGAATGCTTTTTTTGTGGGAAGTTGGGCCATTTTCTTGCCACATGTCCTTCTCAGCCAAAAGACGGGGCTCACCAGTAAGTATGGGGGCGCTGGTGAGCCATTCATCCACGTTCTCTGTCCCCCAAAATAGAATGCAACTATCAGCTACCCTCTGTTTTAATGACTCAACGTTGCCATTATCTGCCTTAATTGACTCCGGAGCAGACGAAAACTTTTTGGATCTTGCCTTAGCTAAACAAGCAGCTTTAGAAGTGGAACCTCTCGACATCCCTTTGGTTGCTAATGCCTTAGACGGACGACTACTTGCTAAGGTAACACATCGCACCACACCAGACTCTGTTACTTTCTAGAAATCATACTGAACAGATACGGTTAAAACTTCACAATCCACAGTTTGACTGGGTGGGGGGAAAAGTTATCAGTTGGAGCACTCTTTGTCATTCTGTTTGTTTGCAGTCTGCCCTACCTCCATCTGAAACCACCCCTGCACCTCCTGTTCCTCCTGACATGTCCAACATCCCCAGTGAGTACCATGACTTACAAGATGTCTTCAGTAAGGAGCGTGCATTGTCACTGCCTCCCCATAGGCCGTATGACTGCGCTATTGACCTGCTTCCTGGCGCTCCGTTGCCCTCTAGTCGTCTTTACAACTTGACACGTCCTGAACATCAGACCATGGAGCAATATATCAAGGACTCTTTAAACGCAGGTATCATTAGACCATCCTCCTCTCCTGTCGGTGCAGGTTTTTTTGTGTGTCTAAGAAAGATACCACACTACGCCCCAGTATAGGTTATAGAGGATTAAACAACATCACAGTAAAAAATAAATACCCTTTGCCTTTGATTGATTCGGCATTCCAACCATTGCATAATGCCACTATTTTTTCAAAATTGGATCTGAGAAATGCTTACTACTTAGTCTGTATTCGTGAGGGAGATGAGTGGAAAACAGCCTTCAATACACCTCTGGGTCATTTTGAGTATCTGGTGATGCCTTTTGGATTGATCAATGCCCCTGCAGTGTTCCAAGCACTTGTTAACGATGTCCTGAGAGATTACCTGAACAAGTGGGTTTTTGTGTACATTGATGATATTTTGATTTTTTCCCGTTCACCCGAAGAGCATGTCCAACACGTTAGACAAGTTCTTCAGAGGTTGCTTGAGAATACGCTTTTTGTAAAGGCAGAAAAGTCATTGGTCAGTTTTTTGGGCTACATTATTGGCAGTGGACAAATGATGCCAGATCCAGCCAAGATACAGGCAGTGTCAGATTGGCCTCAACCTGAGAATGTAAAACAGCTTCAAAGATGTCTGGGATTTGCACATTTTTATCGTCGGTTCATTTCCAACTACAGTCAAGTAGCCGCTCCGTTGACCCGTTTAACTTCTCCTAAAGTGTGTTTTGTTTGGTCCTCAGAAGCAGAGCAAGCTTTTCAGAGTCTTATGGGGCTATTCACCTCAGCGCCAGTCCTCATACATCCTGATCCATCGCTCCAGTTTATTGTGGAAGTTGACGCCTCAGATTCCGGAGTGGGAGCCGTTCTTTCTCAGCGAGCATCTGCGGATCAAAGGCTCCATCCCTGCGCCTTCTTTTCTCGTCGTTTATCCCCTGCAGAGCACAACTACACCATTGTGGACAGAGAACTTTTGGCGGTAAAGTGTGCTTTAGAGGAGTGGCGACATTATTTGGAAGGTGCCGAGCATCCATTTGTAGTGTGGACGGACCACAAAAACCTTCGCCAGTCCTTTGTTACCACATCATTGTGCCTCGCTATTGCCTGCCTGCCTGCCTACTTATCTGCCTGCCTGCATACTTACCAGCCTGCCTGCCTACTTATCTGCCTGCCTGCCTGCCTGCCTGCCTGCCTGCCTGCCTGCCTGCCTGCCTGCCTGCCTGCCTGCCTGCCTGCCTGCCTGCCTGCCTGCCTGCCTGCCTGCATACTTACCAGCCTGCCTGCCTGCATACTTATCTGACTGCCAACCATACCACTAAAATTTAAGATATTTCAGTTACTTTTTGTGTGAAATAAATCACATTCACATTCATGCTGTGTTCTGTTTTGGGTCCAGTGAAAGCTGTGACAGAGTCAATGTAAACTGCCTGTTTGAGGGGGCGCCACAGAGCCAACTTTTATCATTTTCTCTCGCGAACCCCATCTAAAATTAGAGCTTACGGACACTACGTTTTGACCCCTGTTACTTGCATATCGGTTCACGTTTGCTACGTGAAATCTTGCGTTTCCATCCGCCGCTATTGATATTAACTAGTCCCTCGCGGGACACTGCGCGTCCGTTGTTCGGGCCTAAAAATGATAAATGCGATGAAAGAGGTCATGTCATGGTCTCTGGAGAAGCCCAATCATTCCTGTGTCGGTTTATTGTAAAGGAGCAAAACCCTTGGCGTTCCCCTAAACCAGTGGTTCAACTGGTTTGGCGTCGGGACCCACAGTCACCCTGGGACGACGAGCCGTGACACAAATACGACTTAGACTTGTAAATATAACGTCAAATATCGTCTTTTCCTCAAATACTGTTGTTGAATAAGCGTTAAAAAAGCTGAAATGATGATGAAACAACCCAATAAAAGCCATTGTAAAGGACTCGAGTGGTGATTCTAGACTTTTTCTGTGCATAAAAATGGAGTTTGCATGTTCTCCCCGTGTCTGCGTAAGTTTCCTGCAGGTACTCCGGTTTATCCGACCGCTACAAACATGTACAATAGGTGAATTCTCCAGCCAGGTTTTCCATCGTTAACCTCTTAACCCCCACCTTAACCCTGGACATTTTTTCCAGTTCATTTTATCCAAATCTAAAAGCTTCTGGAGCTCTGGAGCTTACTGCCTATAGGCCAGTCTAATGCCTCATTTGAAAGCTAAGACCTACAACATGGATCTAAGATTTTTTCATTGCATTGTCGTCATGTTGTCATTGTGTTTTTGTCACATTTTTGTGTGCTTTACCCAAATCTACAATGTTACAGCCTATGGACCAAAGTCGCCTCATTTGAAAGCTAAGACCTACAAAACTGATCGAGAAGGATCTTGTCGCCGCATTGCTGTCGGTTTTTTAAGATTTTTTGATTGCTTTTTATTGATGTTTTTGTCACTTTTTCATTATTGTTTTGTCACTTTTTTATCACATGTTTTTATTTATTTTTATAATTTTATTTTTGTCACTTTTTATCAAATTTTAGCCACATTTTAGCGACATTTTAGACAATTTTTTGCCTCTTTTTCATCAAATTTAAGTCACTTTTTTATCACTTTTTGTCACATTTTTTGTAGTTGTTTTGTCTCTTTTTTTTTCCACATTTCTGTCAGATTTACGTCTGTTTTTCATCAGTTTTTCATCACATTTTTTTACATTTTTGTCACATTTTTGTTGCTAGTCTGACCCTTTATTCCAGAAGCATTTCAGTCTGTTATGAAGTCACTATTGCCCAAATTTTCCCATAATCGTCCTGAACAGGAGTCCCGCCTCGTGGTCTTTGCTCAGGTGAACTGCTGGGAAATCAAACACATTTGAAGACAGAAGAGAAGACTTGGTGAGTCACATGTTTCTGTGGATGTTCATTATATGACAGTTTTTATCAGTCGTATTAAAAATAAATGAAAGAATGACAAAATATCTAGAAATTGAAAAGTAAATAACTAATATAAATGACCAGATGGAATAAAAAACTACATGATCTTAACCAAATTTACCTTATCCTATCAAAGGAACAAGTCTGGTCTAAATCTCCATTAATCAAAATGTAGCAGTAGTAACGTGTGGGGAGGTGAATATGGAGAGCTGGTGTGTGTGATGGGCTTCTCTAACACCTAAGTCATCGAAATGAATCTTTTTTATTTTGTTTTTGTTTGTTTTACGTTGTCACTTTTTTAACACACTTTTGTCACTTTTCTGTTCCACTTTGCAGCTTTTTTCGGTACGTTTTTCTCACATTTTCATTGCTCTTTTGTTGCATTTTCCTTTCATTTGACACTCTTTTCAAGAAGCTTTTAGATTTGGGTAATGGATGTTAACTGGAGAAAATGTGCTTGGTTAAGGTGAGGGTTTAGAGGTTAACCAGGTTTTAACAAACATCAATTACATATGAAGTTGAAACCAGTTTTCTTTTTCTTTTTTTAAATCTGCGTGATCTTGCACTGAGAGCCCAGGTGACAATTATAAATGGAGAATATTATGAATGAAAGATTTCCTGTTTGTGTGGGGCATGAGAGGCTGTCACTCAAAGTAAAGAAACGTCATCCACTAGAGGTTTGTTATGTTTGAGGTTGGGGAGTCACACAGGTGAACTGAGGAGGGTCTGGAAACGTTTAATATCTCACTGTATATGAGATATTGGATTGATCCTTTTAATCATATCATATTTCTTTAAAAGAGAGTGTAACCTGACACCTTTGGATTTCTTTTCTTTGTCTGATTCTTCAGGCCCTGCCTACTTTAACCTTCGGCCAGAAATCCAGTTGAACAGGATATTATTATTGTAAGGAAGAGCTGAAAGCATTTGAAGACAGCGAGAGTGTTTACCAGGTAAGTTAACTTGTCCATGATTAGAAATGTTGCTAATGTTTTTGTAAAGTACTGTGTGGGAATGTACAGCAAAGTACTTTATTCTGTACTATATTCTATACTGTTTTCATGTGAAAGGTTTCTATTTTTATGAGAGAAGTGCATCAGTTAAGTTAGCTCCACTGGATAAACTCCTGTTCATTTACATATTTGGGTTTTTCATTTAATCTATTGAAGACATTAATGACACTTATTATCAGCCTGTGGTACAAGGAACTACACAATACTAGAGAAAAAATATGATTGTTTGGGGAAGTTGTTAAAGATAAGTCTCCAGGAATCACTTGTGTTTACAAATCAGAACAAATCACTTATTTGCAAACACACTAATCCTGAAAAACTTACAGTGGAAAAAGTGAAAACCACAAACTTATTAGATAATAGGTCTAGTAAGATTCACTCATGAACAGATACAACCTCAGAATCGTCTAATAAATGTGCACTGTCACAATAATAACCTCAATAATAATAACTTGGTGGCGCCGAAAAAGCTGCTCCCATCCAACTCCATAAAGCTCTCTCCTGATGCACTTCAACACGGTAAACTTAACATGTCTGTTTAGCAAAACACAGAGCCCCACTCCCCCCTCAAATATGCATGAGCTAGAAACTAATAAGTAGTGCTGCAAACACACCTCACTTCCAACTTTCTCCAGTTCAGCATTACACAAATCTACAGAACTCAACTAAACGGATAATAAAACGGAAACTGTGGTTGTTTTAGGTGGAGGTGAAGAGGTTAAACAATGTATCTGGTTCGTCCAGTGTTATTGTTATATCCATATTAAATCAGTGAAAGAAATAAATGACAGTGACTTTGTTTAGGCTTAGCACTTATTTGAAACGCCTATTTAGCCCAACAACTCTGCTATGTATAAGTTTATGTGTTTTGGTGTATTATTGCATATAAATTATCACATTATATAAAGTTATAGTGTAAGTTGTAATATGGTAAATAGTTGTTTTGTTTATTAATTAACAGGCCAAACTCATTTTTTTTCCTCAAGAGGAAGATGGAGGAGGGTCCTGGGCCCAGCTGTGAGTCCATCAAGAGTGACCGCTCCAAGGGTCTTCCTATTGCCTTCAATGATAAACGTTCTTCCACTGGTTTCAAGTGAGTCAATCAAAAATACTAAATAGTTATTTTTTTTATTAATCGTACCATGCATTATAGTGTGCCAAAAACACCTCCCACTGGTCCCAGATGTGAGTCCATCAAGAGTGACCGCTCCATGGGTCTTCCTATGACATTCAAAGATAAACGTTCTTCCTCTGATTTGTGAGTCCATCAAAATAATTTTCAAGTGTATTTTTTTAATATATATTTTACTAATCGTACCATGCATTATAGTGTGCCAAAAACACCTCCCACTGGTCCCAGATGTGAGTCCATCAGAAGGAGCCGCTCCATGGATCTTCCTGTTGCCTTCAATAATGAACCTTCTGCTGAGCCTCGGTGAGTTTCTGGTTCTGAAGTCCTGGAGGAATAAATATGTACATTTATTGATCCACAAAAGAAATTTCATAATCACAATAGCTCATTGATACAATAATCAAAACATTCTTGCAAAACAACAACAGAATTGCACCAATGGTAAATCGACATGGTGCTTCCATCTACATTAGACACTCAAACGGCACGGTAGCACAGCGGTTAGTGCTTGTGCTTCACAGCTAGAAGGTCCGGGTTCGATTCCCACCAAGGACGGGGCCTTTCTGTGTGGAGTTTGCATGTTCTCCCCGTGTCTGCGTAGGTTTCCTCCGGGTTCTCCGGTTTCCCCTACCACTAAAAACATGTACAATAGGCCAGGATGTATGAGAGTGTGTTTGTGAGTGCGCATGGGGGACGACGGATGAAAATTAGCCTAAGGCTACAATCCGGTGTGGCTTGTTCATTAACTTGCACTGTCCCTACCAAATAAACCATAAAAAAAAAAAAAAACAATGTGGCCTTGATTAGTTTAGTTTCACAATTTCACACATACAATCAGGAAATAAACTCATCATCATGTAATGCCTCATTATGGAAAAACGGACACTTAAAACACTTAAAGCTTCTCAACAGGGGTCCATCACCCACCGCCCTGATCAAACATAACATTGCACAGCTTAAATCAAGGATAGTTCACAGCCAGTGCCGCTGATATAATTTCAAGTGCATATGATCTATTAGACACATTTTTTGCTAAAACATATTATACACAATTATATTTAAGTCTTTAGTTTGGTCATTTTTGTGATGTTTATAGTTTCACTTCCTTATTGGACACTGACAGGAAGTGACATAGATGAAGGTAAACAGTTTTAAACTGTTGCCGTGCTGACATTGTTAAGTCAATGTGAAAGAGTCAAACTGCTCTGGAACTTTACCTTAATCTATGTCACTTTCTGTCAGTACCTTAAAAATGAAAATAACTTTTCTGCCCAACATTTCTTCATTAAAATTGCTTCTTCACTGAAATAAAATGATAATTGTGCAGCTGATGAACTTACAACTGGCGTTATCCTTCTCAATAAGTCATATTTTCTAAAGCATTAAAACCTGTCCTATGCACTTTAATGAGAGGGCGGACTAATATGTGCTGATTGGCTCGCACTCCTGCACAGATACAGCAACAGCACAGGTGACGTTATGACCCATTAAGGCAAGTTTACAGTATTTGTAGAGCACAATTTATACACAAGGCAGTTTACAGTGTTTCACAGCAAGGGCTTCACGGTTGCAGAACATTTCAAGAAAGAATAAAACATCAAAAACTTAAGGTCAAACGCGACTTTTAACCAGGTGTTGGACTGCCTCGGATTTTTGTCTTTTTTGCCTTTACTTAAGTTTCGATCCTGAAGAGCACCTGACCTCCTTTACAGACAATTCTACCCACTGAAAAAATCATATAATAGAATTGCAACCATTTTCCTTCCCAGCACCAACCAATATCTCATCCTACCCACAGAATCAGTGGAGCTGTACAGGATGGCTTTCAACAGTCTTACAATGTGTATCAATTAGTGGTGGGCCGTTAACGGCGTTAACGTGCTGCGTTAACGCGAGACTCTTATCGCGCGATAAAAAAAATATCGCCGTTAATCTAATCTCAAAGCTGGGTTGGGAGCTGGGTCTATACTCTGCTATGATGACTTTCACCGTGATATTTTATGCAGGGCTTAAAGTATTCCGGCCTGAGGCCTCTGGCGCAAGCAAAGTGTATCAGACTGCAAATTATTTGTCCGGTTTTTCCGCGCATTTGTGAAAAACTCGCCTTTCCCGCACTTCTTACGGTCCGTGAATGCATCTCACGCGCAGCCTCGCTGTTACGTGATTCCTCTGAAACCAAAACATCTGCCACGCGGATGCTGTAGCTACTTTTGTTATGGATTAAGTTTTGCCAAATGGACGCTATGACCAGACGAGTGAGAATCGGGTAAAGAGGCGAAGAGCAGCAGGTTCTACGACTGATCCACAGTGAGTTTATTTACTTATTCTGTGAGAACAGTCGGGCTAACGGGGTCGCATCACCCGCGCTAAAAATAATAAAATAAGCACTAAAAGCCCCACACGAGAGCGCGGTGTCGGACCTGCCCCGCTCATCAGTTCCTGCCTCCTTCTGCAGCCGTGTGCGCGGTGAGACAGGTGCACACGGTGAGACAGGTGTGCGCGGTGAGACAGGTGTGCATGGTGAGACAGGTGTGCACGGTGAGACAGGTGTGCATGGTGAGACAGGTGTGCACGGTGAGACAGGTGGTGAGACAGGTGGTGAGACAGGTGGTGAGACAGGTGGTGAGACAGGTGCACACGGTGAGACAGGTGCACACGGTGAGACAGGTGTGCACGGTGAGACAGGTGGTGAGACAGGTGCGCACGGTGAGACAGGTGTGCACGGTGAGACAGGTGTGCACGGTGAGACAGGTGGTTTAATCTAGATTAATCTAGATTAAAAAAATTAATCTATGCCCACCTCTAGTATCAACAATAGCAAAAAACAATCTATCATCAATCAATCTATAATCAATCTATAATCAAATACATTGGATGGTTCAAGACAGAAAACTATGTACAAATCAACATTTATTAATGCGGATTTACAACATTCTGAACAGAGTATGTAGGCCTACAGAGGAACAGGTATATAACGATTTTGACTGAATATGAACTTCATTTCACTGTGTGTCATCAGTCAAACAGAACATCACGATTCAGGACTTGAACAGTCGACTCAGACTGAGCTGGACGCCATATTTAAGGTCTGCACTTTACCAAATGTGCCTCACTTCTTTTCTCTCAGATTTGTCCTTGGATTTTGTGACTTTTTATTCTCATTTTAGCGGCTGGAGGAAACCCTTGTGACATTTGTCAAAGATGAACTGAAGAGGTTCCATAAAGTTCTGTGTTCAAATGACCCAGAATGCTTTGATAAAGAGGAGGAGGAGGAGGAGGAAGAGCAGAATAACCGAGAGGCTTTTCTCAAGATAACACTGGATTTCCTGAGAAGGATGAACCAGGAGTCACTGGCTGAGCGTTTACACAGCAGTAAGTCCACAGTCAGGCTCACTGTGTCAGGGCGAGTGATGACGATCACAATGTTTTTGTGTTTCAGAAAGTCCTTCAGGCGTTTGTCAGAGCAAACTGAAGAGTCTCCTGAAGCAGAGGTTCCGCTGTGTGTCTGAGGGCATCAGTAAAGAAGGAAAACAAACCCTCCTGAACCAGATCTACACAGAGCTCCACATCACAGAGGGAGGGGCCTCAGAGGTCAACCAGGAACATGAGGTTAGGCACATCCAGGCTGCGTCCAGGAAAAGATCCACATCTGAAACTACTATCTTATGTGAAGACCTCTTTAAAGGCCCCGCCCCAAAACTGGGACCAATCAGAGAGGAGCCAACAATGGGACAGGAGCAAATCAGAGCAAAGGAAATTAGGAGGCAGTCACCACCAGTCACGGAACAGGTGGTAAATAAACCAGGTAGCGTAAACAATATATTAAAAAAGTTTACTTCTATACTCTGGTCAGTCATAACAGAAGAGACAAAAAAGCAAGAACCAACTGGAACAGAAGAGAAACCAATCAGAGCAAAGAAGACAGAGAAACCAATCAGAGCAGAGCAGACAGAGGAACCAATCAGAGAAGAGCAGACAGCGAGGCGGGGGCCAGTCAGGACGGTGCTGACGAAGGGCGTGGCTGGCATCGGGAAAACGCTGCTGACTCAGAAGTTCAGTCTGGACTGGGCTGAAGGCAAAGCCAACCAGGACATCCAGCTGCTGTTCCCCTTCACTTTCAGAGAGCTCAATGTGCTCAGAGACAGACAGTTCAGTCTGATGGAGCTGCTGCACCATTTCTTCAGTGAAGCTAAAGGACTGTGCAGTTTAGAACATCTAAAGGTGCTCTTCATCTTGGACGGTCTGGACGAGTGCAGACTTCCTCTGGACTTCAGCCGGACCCGGGTCCTGACTGAGCCCACAGAGAGCGCCTCAGTGGAGGAGCTGCTGGTGAACCTCATCAGGGGGAGCCTGCTTCCCTCCGCTCGCCTCTGGATAACCACGCGCCCCGCGGCGGCCAATCAGATCCCGGCAGAGTGCGTCTCCATGGTGACAGAGGTGCAAGGGTTCACCGACCCACAGAAGGAAGAGTACTTCAGAAAGAGGTTCAGAGATGAGCAGCAGGCCACAGCCGTCATCTCCCACATTAATAAATCTCTAAGTCTTTACATCATGTGCCACATGCCAGTTTTCTGCTGGATCCTCTCCTCAGTCCTGGAGCATGTGCTGAAAGAGAAAGAGGGAGAAGAGCTGCCTCATACCTTCACACAGATGTACATCCACTTCCTCGTGGTCCAGGCCAAAGTCAAGGGCCTCAAGTACGATGGACACTCTGCAACAGACTCTCCCTGGAGTCCAGAGACCAGGGAGATGGTGCAGGCTCTGGGAAAACTGGCCTTTGAGCAGCTGCTGAAAGGAAACCTGATCTTCTACGAGTCAGACCTGAGCGAGTGTGGGCTGGACGCTGCAGAGATCGCTCGTTACTCTGGAGTCTTCACACAGGTCTTTAGAGAGGAGCCAGGCCTGTACCAGGACAAGGTCTACTGCTTCATCCATCTGAGTGTGCAGGAGTTTCTGGCTGCGCTTCACGTCCATCAGACCTTCTTCAGCTCTGGAGTTAACGTGCTGTCCACACAACAGACCTCTGAGAGCCCTGAGGATGAGTTTGTAGCCTTCTACCGCTCTGCTGTGGACTGTGCTTTAGAAAGTCCAAACGGACACCTGGACTTGTTCCTGCGCTTCCTCCTGGGGCTGTCTCTGCCGACCAATCAGAGTCTGCTACCAGTTTTACTGACTCAGACAGAAAGAAGCCCTGAGGTGAATCAGAAAACTATTCAGTACATCAAAGAAAGGATTGGTGAGGGTTTGTCCACTGAGGGAAGTATCAACCTGTTCCACTGTCTGAATGAACTGAACGACCACACACTGGTTGAACAGATCCAGGAAAACATCTCAGAAGGACGTCTGTCTGACATGACTCCTGCTCTGTGGTCCGCTCTGGTCTTCTTCCTTCTGTCCTCAGACACTGACCTGGAGGTCTTTGATCTCAGGAAATACTTTGCTTGACCAACAGCTTTTTTGAAGCTGCTGCCAGTCATCAAAGCCAGCAAAACGGCCATGTGAGTTACATCATTTTATTCTCAACTATTAAAACCCTTGTGGGTCAGTGAAGTCATGGACCTTAGAGGGTGTGGTCGCTGCATTGTGAAGTACAGAGTCAGAGTCTAAAATGTGAGAGGGCCTCAAGGGGCTGGAATAACATCAAGTTGACTTCGGTCACGAGTTTGTACACCATGGGCCAGATCTTGTGGCGGCGCACGGGGCGGCGCAGGCTCTTGGCGAATTATTTTCCGAGTGGCGGCGCTATATGAGCCATTCGCCTCCGCCACCTGCGAGGGGGCTGCACTGATGGAAACACGGCTGACATTCACTTCCTCGTTTACATTGCGCTGTCTTGCGTTCTTCCTTAAGCCTTAGGCTCTCACAGGTCAAACTAAAAACTTTATTTACCCCATCGTGAGCTAAACCATGTTCACGTCTCCAGAGAAAAAGAGCTACAGCGTCCGCTGTGGCGCGGATCAGCCGCGCTCGGCGTGAACGCGAAGCAAAACAAAAGCACATGTTCACCCCCCACTCCCACACAACCACTCTCCTGGACGCGGAGTCGATCTGGTTGGAGGAAAATGTCTGTGTCTCCACCCACTAAAAGGCGCTAAGTCTGGAGTGGCAAGATCACAAAGTGCGCTCCGACTGAGCGCACTCTCCGTTATCGTCTCCGTTTTGATGCACAAGATCGGGCCCAAAGTGTTGTACATATTTTATATTTTATCTTTTTTATTTTGCCTATTACTTCGGAATGGAAAGAGATAGAAACTTACAGATTTTTGTTTTGGAATCTACTATTTTTTGTTGGCCTAACAAACAATAAATAATTCACCTCGGGTCCTGAAGGCAGATCACACTCCCCCGCCCCACCGTGTATGTTCTTGTTTCTACGAACAAGAACTCTGGAACCGTACGTGACAGACTTCCTGTCTTTTGTTTTGGAATGTACTCATTCCTCACTTTCAAAGGTCTCACAGAAACTGTGCAACAACAAATTAAACAGTTCTTCAAATCCATGTCAAAGGTAAAGCCACATGAACGCCTGGATATTTTGCTCTTTTTGTCAAAAATAAACATTTCTCCTGTACAACCTTTATTAGCCATCTCCTTATCACTAGGGCCACTAAAACATTGTTCTAATCTGATACCTCCTCTGCTTAATTTTTCATTTAATTTCCATATATGGGAATATATGCCTGACTTTTGCCTTTTTTTTCTCATTCGATCATGTTTATTACATGTTTATTACATGTTTATTACAGTCCTATGGCCCCACTACAGCATAATTATGACGTTAATATCAACTGTCCTGAAAACAAAGATGTATAGGTGTATATATCACTTAATAGTCCATTATAAGAGGATGTTTTTTGATCAATCAAACAAAAATGAACCAGGTGAGACCCACAAGAATCAGGGTTTTTACATAAATGTTACACATGTTTGTAAACAAACCCACTGATATCTGTCAAATAAGCAATTACACAATTGTACAGAATCAAATACTTGGAATATACTTGCATGTATAACTTTAAAACCTAAACACCTGTAGAACAGCAAAGAGTTTTCCTTTATTGATTGTTTTTAAGACTTTTATCAGTATAATGGCTGACTCAATAGGAGGCGGAAACGTTCAGGTTTTCAGTGTGAGGCTATATTTAAATTCATGATGTCCAGGTGAGCTGTGGTTGCCCCGTGTTCTGGTGCCTGTAATAATAATTAAACTAATCACTGGAGCTGTAGAGTTGAAAACCACTGGGGACACAATTTGAGAACCACCAATATAACAGTTTATTTTTTGAAAAGTCTTTATGGCTCCACCTCAGTTCTGTTATGAGGCAGGAAGATGGAAAAGTGTGGAAGCAACAGATAAGTTCCATAATCATGAATAAAATTCAGAGACCGTGACTGTAATTATGAAATGCTAATCAAGGATGGTCTGTATTATTATGTTTTAAGGCTGTATTGATACAGACTTCAGTTAATGTAGTTATTATAATGTCCTGTATTTCAGTTTGAGGGACTGTTCTCTGTCCGAGAGCTCCTGGGGCCAACTGGCCTCAGTCCTCGGCTCAGAGGTCTCCAGTCTGAGGAACCTGGATCTCAGTAACAATGACCTTCATGACTCGGGAGTGGAGGTGCTCTGCTCTGGACTGATGAGTGTCAACTGCAGACTGGAAACTCTCAGGTGAGGAAAAAATAGATTGATTGTTAGATACAGGACTATCTACTGAAGCAGCAAATAATATACATAACCTTCAGAGGATTTTCTGTTTTACTCACAGGCTTAGAAATTGTCATTTAGCATCTCTATTAACATAATGTAAGTGCACATGAGAAGAATTATGAAAAACAGACTCCAAATATTTCTATATCTTATTTCCGTGTAAACTTTAAATCATCTTTTTGTGCTCCATTTAGAAACATTTCCAAATATGAGTCATTTGGACTGAGTTGTTTTGAATTGAAGACATTTGACGTCTTATCCAGGGGCATCTTCAGCCCTGACGTTCCCTGGTCTGAAAATTGGATTTTACTTTTTGCTGCTCGTTTATTTCCTCTGAAACGTCTCAGGTTTTTTTTTCAGCTTCATTTTTCTTTCACAATTTAAATCTGGATAAATCAGATGCCTGAGATTTAAGAATAAAACAGTTTAATTCACTTTCCACAACTAATGTAATGTCCCTGCTGTATTAACACTGTACTGTATATTATTATACTATACTGAGTTTCAGGTAATATTAATTATTATTATGTAAGTGTCTGGTCATAGAAAATATACAGTATTTACTGCACAAAGATATTAAACATTGAAGTATTTCTGGGTTTTATTCCAAAGGCCGTTATTATTTAAAACATTTTGTGGATTTTGTCGTGAAAATGTAATGAAATCAATAAGAAAAACTGACTCCAAGTAAGACATCATCACAAGATTTCGGTCTCATCTAAATGGAGCTGGGTACCCATTTTTATTTGTTTTCAATACCAGTACTTTAACTAAATACTAGGTTTACGATACTGATACCTGAACAATACTTTTTTCAATAACAATACTAAAATAATTGTCATTTAGAACCAGAAAACAGAACAATAATGATAATTTATTCCATATTTCTTTTCAATTTGTCTCTGGACCAACAGGCGTCACAACTTGATCAAAAGATATAATATTTCTGTTTCTGCTTTCGATGTTTTTATTTTTTCGATATCAGACTAGTGTAGTTTAACCCAGCCCTACATCTAAAGTGGTGCAACTACTGTATGTTCTGGTGGTGAAAACTCCCACAATCTGGAGCCTGATTATTTTTTTCTTTCAGTCTGAGAGACTGTTTACTGTCCCAGACCGGCTGTGGTCCTTTGTCCTCTGTCCTGGAGTCCTCCAGTCTGAGGCTCTTGGATCTCAGTTTAAACGACCTGAAGGACTCAGGAGTGGAGCAGCTGTGTTCTGCACTGAAGAGCTCCACCTGCAGACTGGAAACCCTGAAGTAAGAACACAACAAAGTTGGCCAATACTGTATCATTCAAAGTATTAATCAAACATTACATCACATCAGGCCATATGTAGCTCCATTCTGGAGGTTTGGAGGAAGAATGTAAACTCCACACAGAAAGCCCCGCCCAGGAATTTAACCTGGGACTTTCTAGCTCTGAGGCATAAGTGCTAACCACTGAACCACTGTTACAGAAAGTCCTTTATACTGATCAACATCATGTCCATGTTTTTGAATAATGTCCTTTATACATAAACATAGACCTGTAAACTTTTACCCAGATGTAACAGATCAGTGATGACAAAGCAAACAAACTGCTCACTATTATTATTACTATTATTATTATTATTATTATTATTATTATTATTATTATTATTATTATTATTATTATTATTATTATTATTATTATTATTATTATTATTATTATTATTCCCACTCACTGACTAAAGGTGCCTCTTTAAAGGCCACAGACTGTTACCGCCTGTGTTTATGTCCTTGTGTTTCTCCAGATTGGTTCGTTGTTCACTGTCCCAGAGCTGCTGTGGTCCTCTGGCCTCAGTGCTTTGCTCAGAGTCCTCCAGTCTGAGGAACCTGGATCTCAGTTATAACAACCTCCTGGACTCAGGAGTGGAGCTGCTGTGTGAGGGAATGAAGAGCGCCCCCTGCAGACTGGAGAAACTCAGGTGAGGACAGAGTTAGTTTGTACAGAATTAAGATCGTTTTTGCTGCTGTTTACACCGCGTTCCAAATTATTATGCAAATGACATTTTTCTAAGATTTTCTAAATTGTCAACTCAAATGAGAGTCAGCATAATTTTCCAGTCTCTAACTGGTAGAGGATCATTTAAATGTGGTGGAAAGAATTTCCTAGTGATAACAGTATTTTTTTCAAAAATAAATATAGTAAAAACCTCAAAATCCACTGTTCCAAATTATCATGCAACTCATCGTTTCAATACATTTTAAAGCTTGTAATTAACTGAAAATTGTCATTTGTTGTATTTGTAGCATTAGGAGGTCATACTTACTGAAATCAAAAGATATTTCAATCAAAAAAATATTAACAGGTCAAGTTATATTTTTCCATGTGAGCCCTTGTGTGATAGCAGCAAGGGCTCCCTTAAATCCATTAAAATTGTGAGTTTTTGGACAGTTTTTGCTTTGATTTCTTTGCAGGATGTTAGAATAGCCTCCCAGAGCTGCTGTTTGGATGAAAACTGCCTCCCACCCTCATAGAAGTTTTTTTTTGTTGAAAAAAAGGTTCTCAATAGGGTTGAGGTCAGGGGAGGAGGGGGTCCACATCATGAGTTTCTCTCCTTTTATGCCCATAGCAGCCAGTGATGCAGAGGTTTTCTTTACAGCAGGACATGGTGCGTTGTCATGATGAAGATGATTTTGTTCGGGAAAACACGGCTCTTCTTTTTGTAGCATAGAAGACAGTGATCAGTCAGAAACTCCACATATTTTTAAAAGGTCATTTTCACACCTTCAGGGCCTAAAGGGGCCGACCAGCCAGAGCCGTTTTTTTCTATACGCAAACTACGCAAGGTGCCGCAGCTGCAAGGGCCCCGCATCTCAGTCAAACTACAGTGTTGTTTCACTGATTAATCAACGTTGTTACAGGGACAGGCTCTTCCAGCACTCACTCTCCGCCTACTTCGCCACATATAACACCCAAACGGGGCAGTCTGCAAGTGAATGAGCAGGAGAGACCGACCGCCTTCCCCCTGTCTCTTCCAAAGCGCGAGTGCTTCTCCGCTCGTGTCCTGCTCGGCCGTCTGTCTCCCGGTGTTTCGCCTCATGCTTCGCCTCATGCGCGGCTCCTCCGCGGCTGCATCACGTCACCCGTGTCCCGGGCGCTGCTCTCATGTTTTCTCTGCGCGGACTCTGGGCTGCAATTCTGGGCCTCACTCTCATTTAACCCCTTAACTCCCACCTGAACCAAGCACATTTTCTCCAGTTTGGCTTAACCCCAATCCAAAAGCTTCTGGAAAAAAGGTGTAAAAATAGCAACAAAACTGAGACGAAAACAAGGATGAAAATGTGACAAAAGTGAAAAAAAGTGTACAAAAAATGACAAAAATGGACGAAAAAGTGACAAAAAAGTCACGAAAATGTGACAAAAATGAGTCGACTGCCCGACAAAAAAAATGATGAAAAAAAATCTGACGTGAGGAAAAAGATCAATTTAGTTTTGTTGGTCTTTCAAATGAGGCGTTACACTGGCCTACAGGATTTGGGTAAAGCTGAACTGGAGAAAATGCTCTCGGTTCAGGCGGGAGTTAAGTGGTTTAACTCTCTTCTTACTGTGTCTGGTGAGTCTGGAGCATCAGGACAGTAGTTTGGTGAGTAGACCAGAGTAAAGCTGTGTCTGTGGCCTTTTTGTTGAGTTGAATCCACATGGTTCTCATGAGCACAGTTACTTACAGTAACTCTGGTTCTCTGAATGTGCACAGTCTATAAGGAGTTGGGGCGACTCACAGGCTAATTCTCAGCGGTCAGACAGAAACAACCGTCAGGTGCAGGTTTCAGTTAGTTTTAAATCAGCGGTTCCCAATCTGTGGGTCAGGGACCAGAGGTGAGAGAATGGGACCATTTGCCATTTACTATTTTAAAAAGGGAAAAAGACTATAGTCGTCCTAAATCCCAGTCTCACAGTGGCTTAGTGGTTAGTGGTTCTCACACAGGGGGCGGGGCCTGAATTGAGGTCTGTATGTTCTGCATCTGCCCTGGAACAGTGGAACTGTTTTGACCATAAATGGATTCTCTCTTCGTCGAATAACCATGGGACGCTACTGTAGGGTCCCCGTGTGGATTTTTGCTTAGGGCCTCAGAAGGGCCAGCACCGGCTCTGCGACCAGCTCTCTCACCATGATTCTGGCCCAAAACATGACTCCGCCCCCTCCTTACTGACATCACAGCCTTGTTGGGACATTGTGGTCATTCACCAACCATCCACTACTCCATCCATCTGACCATCCAGGGTCACACGGCCTCATCAGTGAACAAGACTGTTTCAAAATGAGTCTCATGTATTTCTGAGCCACTGCAGCCGTTTCTGCTTCAGCTTCAATGAACAGTTTAGGGGAGGCCGGATAGAAGGTTTATGCACAACTGCAGCCTCTGGAGGGTCCTACACCTTCATGTTCGGGAGACTCCAGAGGCACCAGCAGCTACAAATACCTGTTTGCTGCTTTGTAGCATCTGTTCTCTTAATCTGATGTGTTTGTCTGGCAGAAACCGTCCATATTGTGCCTTTATCTGCACAAACCCGAGTGTGTCTGAATCATCCACAAATCTCTGATCAGTTTGATGATTACACTTAATCTTTCATGAAATATCGAAGGTTTTCATACCTAGACCAAGACATTCAACTATTTCACACTTTTCATCAACAGAAAAACCCTTTTTCTTCCCCATATTGGTTGAAAATGATGATCTGCTTAATAAAGTGGAACACCCTTTTTCAGTAGTTTTTCCCTTAACTGGGCTTAACCTGAAAACTAATCATCCCAGGTCTCTGAGATTAATGTCAGTGATTCAAAGAGCCCCGAGACACAACACCATCCATGAGTTTCATTGATTGACTGCGGAATTCTTCCGCAGTCAATTATTGGTTTTCATGTTCTTTATTATTATTCCTCTTCCATCTTTTTCCCGATTTTCTAGAGCTTTCAGCACCTTCATGCTTTGTGCAATTTATGCAAGTTATGCATCAAAACGTTCCGCATGTTGAGGAGAAGGTGCTGTTACTTTTGGGACTTCTGCAACTTACGTTTTTTCCGCAATCGGCCAAAATTGCTGCCGCAAATCCATGCTTTTCTGCACTTTTTTCTGCATTTTATGCAATTTCTGCACTTTTTGCATGTTCAGCTTCTGCAACTTGTGGGTTTTGAGAAAAAATTGTCCTTCTGCAGATTTCCAGTTTTTTTATATGAGAGTTTGACATTTTTGCATTGGTGTGTATGTGGGAATCCAGCCCATGGGGGAGACTCCAGGCCTTTCAGCCATTTGTGCTTCTGCCAATCAAGCACTGAGGCCATTTCAACAGTTTGACCAGTTTATGGAATATAAAAGTTTATGCAATATTAACAATTTATGCAAAGTAACCACTTTATGGGATTTAACCAGTTTATGCATTTTAAAGTGTTTATGCAACTTAAGAGTTTATGCCATTTAGGATTTATTAATTTTAAAGAGTTTATGCAATTTACATAATTTATGCAAATTAACCCATTCATGCATTTTATCACTTTATGCAGTTTATACAGTTTATGCAACATGACATTTTATGCATTTTACCAGTTTATGCAAAATAGATTATGCAAATTAAGCAATTTATGCAATTTGAAGAGTTTATGCAATTTCTGCATTCGCTTCCCACAATTCCGCAGTCAATCGCAATGGCGCAGCCATTGCATTTCTAGTTGATTGACTGCGGAATTCTTCCGCAGTCAATTATTGGTTTTCATGTTCTTTATTATTATTCCTCTTCCATCTTTTTCCCGATTTTCTAGAGCTTTCAGCACCTTCATGCTTTGTGCAATTTATGCAAGTTATGCATCAAAATGTTCCGCATGTTGAGGAGAAGGTGCTGTTACTTTTGGGACTTCTGCAACTTACGGTTTTTCCGCAATCGGCCGAAATGTCGGAGATTTTTCCCATTGACTTATAATGGGGCTGCCGCAAATCCATGCTTTTCTGCACTTTTTTCTGCATTTTATGCAATTTCTGCACTTTGTGCATGTTCAGCTTATGCAACTTGTGGGTTTTGAGAAAACATTGGCCTTCTGCAAATTTCCAGTTTTTTTATATGAGAGTTTGAAATGTTTGCATTGGTGTGTATGGGGGGAATCCAGCCAATCAGGAGACTCCAGGCCTTTCGGCCATTTGTGCAGCTTCTGCCAATCAAGCACTTTCAACAGTTTGACAAGTTTATGGAATATAAAAGGTTTATGCAACATTAACAATTTATGCAAATTAACCACTTTATGGGATTTAACCAGTTAATGCATTTTAAAGCCTTTATGCAACTTAAGAGTTTATGCCATTTAGGATTTATGAATTTTAATTTATGCAAATTAACCCATTCATGCATTTGACCACTTTATGCAGTTTATACAGTTTATGCAACATGACATTTTATGCATTTTACCAGTTAATGCAAATTTGATTATGCAATTTGAAGAGTTTATGCAATTTCTGCATTTGCTTCCCGCATTTCCGCAGTCAATCGCAATGGCGCAGCCATTGCATTTCTAGTTATTATTATTATTATTTTTACCTTTTTGACACAAAAATCCAATTTGCATAATAATTTGGAACGCAGTGTAGTTTCTAAATCTGTTTGACAATTTTCAGGAAACAAAGACAAGAAAGTTTAATCTAATGTCATGTCTTTGAACGAACATCCAGCAAGAACAAGAAGAACAAAAGGGCATGGATTGTTTTTTGTTTAGTTTTTTACTAAATATACAGTAAATGGTGTGAGGTGTCAGTCTGATAGATCATTAGAGCCGACCTGCCTGAATTTTCGCTGAAATAATCCTCTGTGGTTTGTTCTATTAAAGTTTTACAAACTGTTATTAGTGATTTTTCCAGTCAGAATTTAAGAGGCTGATGTGACACTGTCTCTCCAGATTAAGTTACTGTAACCTGTCAGGGAAGTGCTGTGGTCCTCTGTCCACGGTCCTCAGTTCAACAAGTCTAACTCTCCTGGATCTCAGTAACAACGACCTCCAGGACTCAGGAGTAAAGCTGCTGTGTTCTGGACTGAAGAGCGCCCCCTGCAGACTGCAGACCCTAAGGTGAGTCTGATCCTGTTACTTTCAGGTTTTAAGCAGTGCCTCGATGCCACTGAAATCGAACTCTCTCCTGTCACAGTTTGACAGTTCAGTTCCTGCTTTGACCCAGAAATGTCTCAGAGGGAAGAACTGTCTTGTAAATCAAATGTGTGTGGTTTTAGTCTGTCTGGATGTCTGGTCTCTGAGACGGGCGGAGCTGCACTGGTCTCAGCTCTGAGCTTTCCCTCCTCCAATCTGAGAGAGTTAGACATGAGCTACAACCATCCAGGACCCTCCGCTGAGCTCCTGAGAGCTCTACAAAACCAGCCCCACTTCTGCCTGGACTCTCTCAGGTGAGAAGCCCGTGAGGTTCTGTCACTTCAGCTTCACTTCAATGAGGGCAAATTGTTTTAAAATCAAAAATCAATTTCCTGTGCACATCTATGCACACAAAAATATGAATTGTGATAAATATGGGATTTGAATTTTCAGCTTTCCAGGTATAAGACGACCCGCTCCACCATCTGAGCCGCTGTTACAAAGAATATTTTACTACTTGATGAATTTCAGTCTTTAATTGAAACATTCAAATTGTGATTTGATCTGAGCTCTGCTCTATCAGTAACTGTTTCCCAAATAAACAGCAGTATGATCTGAATAACTGTTGCTGTTTTTCTCATCAGTCGCCAAAATACTTATTGTCAGTTCTGTGTTTATTCCTCACCTGTGACATAAACTGTAGTAGTGCAGGATACACTTTTGGACTTTGAGCAATGACCATGTTTCATTGTGTTTTAGGATGAAACCTTCCGGTGCCCAATACTTAACTCCAGGTCTGAGAAAGTGTGAGTTTCTGGTTCACAGAACTTCTACCATTCAACAGGTCTAGTGATACGTGTCAACTATCATCAACTTGCTTCACTGTGTTTGTTTGTGCCTCAGATTCCTGTGACCTGGTCCTGGATGTGAACACAGCTCACAGAGCGCTCCGTCTGTCTGAGGACCTGAGAACAGTGAGTCATGTGGAGGAGGAGCAGCCGTACCCAGATCACCAGGACAGGTTCGACTGTCGGCCCCAGGTCCTGACCTCCACTGCTCTGGGGAGACGGTGCCTCTGGGAGGTGCAGTGGGACGGCTGTGGAGAGGATGACCCTGGGTGGGTGGACATTGCTGTGTGTTATAAAAAACTGAAGAGAAAAGGAGACGGTAAAGAATGTGTGTTTGGGCAAAATGATGAATCCTGGACTCTGAGAGTGTTTAAGGGGCGATACTCTGTTCATCACAGAGGAAAGGAGTGTCGTCTCGGCTCTTCTGCATCACAGCGAGTGCTCGTGTATTTGGATGTTGATGATGGATTACTGTGGTTCTATGATGTGTCCTCTGATGGTAAATGGCGTGGCATCACTGGTTTCTGTGCCACTTTCACAGAAACTCTGGTGGCTGGGTTTGCATCCTACTGCAGTTCTGTCAGACTTATTTGAACTCCTGTCTTCAGCTGAACTCAAGACACAAAAGCATCAAGTGTGACGTACATTTATTGTAGCAGCGACAAAGGAAATGTAAGATTATGAAGTTTATAAACTAAGAGTCATCATAAACTGAACAGATCAGTTGTTTTCAACATTAATTTCAGACAAATTGTAAATAATGTCATTAAATAAATAAACAAACCATAAAACTGTAAAAATGTGTCATGAGTCGTTCTCCAGAAGCAGCGCATGGTTTTGTGTGTGGTGGAGTTTGCAGGCGCGAGAGCCCGGTGGTCGACTGGTGGGGGGGTTGGTGAAAGCAGACTGGGCTTTATTCATTGAAGTTTTCATTTTGGCTTCAGTCCCACAGCCTTATAGCCTGGCTACAGCCTTTGAATTTCAAGAACAATCCTATAGGTCTATTGCCTGTTATATCAATAACATTTATATTCACAGTTTGGTTTATAATCTATTTAATTGTCTGTGATACATTTAATTTTTTTCAGCGCATATAGTTGTCCATCCCCCGCTTCTGCTAAAAAATTGTGTTTTTCTGTGACTGTCTCTGATGGATGTTTGGTGAACCTTCGCCTGAACCAAAGTGGATTAACTTTTATAACCAACGCGGGTCCCAAAATGTAAACAGCGATGGACCAGAGGGTGAGTCAGTCCAAACGCGGGTTAGCATGTGTGTTAGCATATTAGCTTGTGTGTTAGCATATTAGCTTGTGTGTTAGCATATTAGCATGTGTGTGTTAGCCATTTATGAAGCTGTGTTGCAGATGTCAACTCCGTATAACTGCATCGTGAAGCAATTTCACTTATTGTTGTTTATTTATGTCAATGTCAAATTTATTTATAAAGCACATTTAAAAACAACCATTGTCGACCAAAGTGCTGTACAAGAACAGTAACAATATGTACAATAAACATAATAAAACTTAAACATTGGTAATATATAAAGGCACAAACTGTGTCTGGTCCACATGGAACCGAAGGCCAAAGCAAAAAGATGAGTTTTTAATTTGGTTTTAAACTCCTCTACAGACGGAGCCGAGCGCACATGTAGAGGAAGGCTGTTCCAAAGTTTTATTACGGTATATATATATATATTTATATTACGGTAAAGTTGTATGTGCGGAGAGAGGGGGCGGAGTTAACTGAATCGAAGCGTTGTGTCTTCCGGGTTCTAAAAATACCTCCAGAAAACACTTATATTTATCACAAAAATGAACGCTCCGTAGTGGTAGAGGTACAATATATCATATACATGCCTATACTTAACTTTGGAATGGCTAAAATAGCATGATATAGATCCTTTAAACAATGCATCTGGTTCATCCAATTTTATTGCTATGTCCATATCAAATAAGGAAACAATAATATAATATAATATAATATAATATAGTGTAATCTATAATATAAAACGCAATTGCGAGTAGGGCGGTGTGGTAACTTGGCAATTATAATGAAACCACCAACAAGGGTTTGCCGAGATTCAGACTTTATCTCAGAATATTTAGAGGTCAACATGGTGGAACAACAGAGCCAAGTAGGCCACAACTTCAGGAACAATACTGGGATTCTTTTAGTGCATATGCTCCCACTAGTGGTCATGAGCTTACATTACAACACTCCTCCCCCACTAAGGTCAGAAGTTACTCCACTGTCAATAAACCAAAAATGGTACAAACATGCAAACAATTCTGGTGTCAGTTACTTCCATAAACCTGGTCCTATTAACACATTAAACCCAACATATCGCTATTATTATTATTATTGTTTTTAACCACCTTAGAACATGGCCTTCAAACAGTAAAGTCATTAAACATTCAGTCTATCAGGAGGCTTTCGAGCACGCTGAGCGGTCACACACACGGGGTATGGGTGTCCACTGTCCATCCTCTGTAGGTGCAACAGACGCCTCCTGTGGTGAAACGTTTGACAGTTCCGCTCCTCCAGTAGACACCGGTGGCAACTCGGCGGCAATGCTGACAGAGCCCTTATCGTGACGCAGACGCACATGGTCCTGATGTCTGCGGAACACACGACCGTCCGTCAGTTCTACCACATAGGAGACGGGACCACTCTGTTTCAAGATCACTCCAGTAAGCCATTGCTGATTTGACCTACTGCTGAAATTCTTCACATAGACATTATCGCCTGATTTCAGCGGTCTCTCTTTTGCATGTAGGTCATGGCTTTCCTTCTGCTTTTGCTGTTTCCTTGTTACCTTTGCCTTCAGGTCTGGACGAAGCAGATCCAGCCTAGACTCATGGCCTTACGTCCCATCAACATCTCTGCTGGTGTACGTGCAGTAGTGGTCTGAGGTGTGAGGCGATGTTTGAACAGGAAACGCGACAGTCTTGTACTCAGAGAATCACCTGTCATGCGCTTCAAACCTTCCTTTTGTCTGGACAGCACGTTCAGTCCATTTGAGGCCGGATGGAAAGGAGTGGTGTGAATGTGACCTATGCCACTCCCTGCCATGAACTCACTAAACATCTCACTGGTGAAAGTTGGACCATTATCTGTAACTAGCGAGTCAGGCAGACCATGGACTGCAAATACTTGTCTTAGTTTCTCAATGGTTGAGGGAGCTGTGAAATCATAGTTTGAACGTATCCATGCTCAAATCATGTATGAATGAACATGCATCGCTATTGCCGTGCGGTCTCCATGTATGGGCCACGTATGTTCAACTTTCAACTAGCAGTGAAAGGCTTTGACGTCAGAGAGTGTTTTTCCTGCGACCGTTAACGTGATTGATATGTGGTCTCGCATGTTTTCACTCACCTCTCCGTAAATGGACGATCTCGATCAGCCTCTCTGAGAAAAACAACCTTTCCTTAGGAATTTGGAACTTCAGCCTATCATTTTTAAGGAAACGCCCTGTACGTACCTCATTTACATACTATGATAAAAACCCATGTCTATCATTATTCGTTGGGAAAATGTGAACATGCTCTGTACTTTTCGCCCAGTAAATATCTTACTCCACGACGGGTCTCTTATCTTCCTTCCTCACCATGATTTCAAGCTGTTATGTTGCTCATTATGTGACACTCTATCCACTTGGAGTGGGCGTCAACCATGATGAGAAACATCTGTCCCATGAAAGGTCCAGCAAAGTCCAGGTGTAATCTAGACCAGGGACGATCTGGCCACTCCCATGGATGCAGAGGGGCTGGTGGCGACAACATCCCATTTGACTGACATTGTGAGCATGACTTAACTCGGTTTTCCAAGTCAGAGTCCATTCTTGGCCACCATACGTAAGATCTTGCCAGGCTTTTCATTCTTGACACCCCTGGATGTGTCTCATGTATTTCCTCCATAATCTGTGAACGACCCGAGGGTGGTACTATGACTCTCGTCCCCCAGAAAATGCATCCATCCTGTATGCTCAGTTCTGTCTTTCGTGTCACATAAGGCCTCAATTCCTCACTTTCAACAACAGACCCTCGCAAAAGGTAAGTCTTAACCTTCGACAGGACTGGGTCTCGCTCGGTCCATTGCTTGACTTGAGATGCCTTTACCGGGGTTTCAAACAATCTCCCCAATGAAAACACAGTCTCTGGAGGCACTTTTCCAGCTCTGTACTGTATTGTATACTGGTAGGCTGACAGTGTGGAAACGCTTTACAGCAAACGCAATCGCAAGACCCTCCTTGTCTAACTGCGAGTAAACCTTTTCCGCAGCCGTCAATGTCCGTGAAGCAAAACCAATAGGCTTTTCAGACCCATCCTGTGCATCACATGTGATAGAACTGCCCCCACGCCGTGGGGTGAGGCATCACACAAAAGGGTATCCTCTTTGTCTGGGTCAAAATGAACAAGCAGTTTTGCAGAGTGGAGTAGTTATTTTACTTCTTTAAAAGCTTTCTCTTGCTCATCACACCACTGCCACTTTGTGTCATTGTGCAGTAGTTTGTACAGCGGCGCCAAAACTTTCGAGAGGTCCTGGAAAAATGTTCCATAGTAGTTAACTATGCCCAGAAATGATCTTCGCTCAGTGACATTCTTCACACTCCAAACACCAGGCGGTTGTACTTGAACAATCCCTTGTGTGTGTTTATTGTAACATATTCCTTCAATTCCTCGTCCAGCAGCATCTGCTGGTAGGCGTGGCTCATGTCCAGTTTCGTAAAAAGCTTGATGAGTTTAAAGCGACTGGTTGGAGATCTCTTGTTTAAAGGCTGCTGGTTTTCAAACAGATGCTTTCGTGATGGAAAACCTTGAAAAAAAACAAATGACAAGAAGCTGTGGGTGAACTCCATCAGCGCCGCTCTCTCCAGCAGTCCTGCCTTGAACCTTCCCCCAGCGCCGCGGTCGTCTGTCGCAGATCAACATAATGTAAGTGCACATGCGAAGAATGATGAAAAACAGACTCTATGTATACTTTAAATCATCTTTTGCTGCTCCATTTTAGAAATATATTCAAATATGAGTCATTTGGACTGAGTTGAATTGAAGACATTTGACGTCTTATCCAGGGGCATCTTCAGCCCTGACGTTCCCTGGTCTGGAAATTGGATTTTGCTTTTTGCTGCTCGTTTATTTCCTCTGAAACGTCTGGGGGTTTTTTCAGCTTAATTTTTCTTTCACAATTTATCCAATCCAATAAAAACTGGATAAATCAGATACCTGAGATTTAAGTATAAAACAGATTAATTCACTTTCCACAACTAATGTAATGTCTCTGCTGTATTAACACTATACTGTACATTATTATACTATACTGAATTTCAGGTAATATTAATTATTATTATGTAAAGTGACCTGTAAACTTTTACCCAGATGTAACAGATCAGTGATGATAAAGCAAACAAACTGCTCACTATTATTATTATTATTATTATTATTATTATTATTATTATTATTATTATTGTCATTATTTTCATTATTATCATTATTATCTTTATTAGGCCCGAGCAACGGACACGCATTTAAAACTAAAATTTTAAAATTAAAACTTAGTGCTCCGCAAGCTTTTTCTTTGGGGGGGGGAGGGGGGGTCCGCGAGAGAAAATAAAGCTCATTGGCGCCCCCTCAAACAGGCAGTTTACATTGAGTAAATGAGAGCCCGGTCGCAAAAAAATAATTGTACAAAATTGACATTTGCCAGGAACATAGACCACATCAGGACATGGAAAAAATTATATTATGACCCCACCCTAAATGCTACAGGAAGTCAACCATCTTGGCCCGATACACAAACCTTCAAAATCGTACCTCTTGAACTTCTGGCCCCTGATCCCCAAGTTTTCAATGGAATCCAATTTTGGCCAACATGTCCCAAACCCATGTGGCTTTCAAAATCATCAATTACATTTTTTTAAACTATTGGACGTGGTCATGACAAGGCCGCAACTGAGAGTCCATTTTTAGCAAATTTCAAAGCCTCATATCTTTCACAGACTTTGTGGGATTGGAACGGACCCAATCCGGCGGGCGTGCACATTCCCAGACCTGGACCTAATGGTGTGCAAACGCAGCCGCTATCGCCAAAAATGCCTTTAAATTGGCTTGTAAGTGGCTTGTAAGTGGCCCGCCCATCCTCCGTGAAAATGGCCAGAGTTCTTTGCCTGGCAGCATGTTGGACTCTGTCAGAGTTTCTCCTGAAATTTCGTCAATTTTCCAAATTTCCGCCTTTATTAACAAAAGCTGACTCCAAGTAAAATATCATCACATTATAAGATTTAAGGCTCATATAAATGGAGCTGGGTACCCATTTTTATTTGTTTTCAATACCAGTACTTTAACAATACTTGGTTTACAATACTGATATCTGAACAATACTTTTTTCAATAATGATGCTGAAATATTTGTCGTTTAGAACCAGAAAACAGAACAATAATGATGATTTATTCCATAAGAGGGGTCAAAACTTAGTGCTCCACAAGCTATCATTTTGGGGGGGGGGGGGGGGGGGTCCGCGAGAGAAAATGATGAAAGAATGCTCAGTGGCGCCCCCTCAAACAACCCCCCTCTCGCTTGCAAGTGGCCCACCCATCCTCCGTGAAAATGGCCAGAGTTCTTTGCCTGGCAGCATGTTGGACTCTGTCAGAGTTTCTCCTGAAATTTCGTCAATTTTCCAAAATTCCGCCTTTATTCACAAACGCTGACTCCAAGTAAAACATCATCACATTATAAGATTTCGGGCTCATCTAAATGGAGCTGGGTACCCATTTTTTTTGTTTTCAATACCAGTACTTTAACAATACTGATACCTGAACAATACTTTTTTCAATAACGATGCTATAATATTTGTCATTTAGAACCAGAAAACAGAACAATAATGATGATTTATTCCATGAAAGGGGTCAAAACTTAGTGCTCCACAAGCTCTCATTTTGGGGGGGTCCGCGAGAGAAGATAATAAAATAATGCTCAGTGGCGCCCCCTCAAACAGGCAGTTTACATTGAGTCAATGAGAGCCCGGTCGCAAAAAAAAATCATTGTACAAAATTGACATTAGCCAGGGACATAGACCACATCAGGACATGGAAAAAATTATATTATGACCCCACCCTAAATGCTACAGGAAGTCGGCCATCTTGGCCCGAACCTCAAACCTTCAAAATCGTACCTCTTGAACTTCTGGACCCTGATCCCCAAGTTTTCAATGGAATCCAATTTTGGCCAACATGTCCCAAACCCATGTGGCTTTCAAAATCATCAATTACATTTTTTTTAAACTATTGGGCGTGGTCATGACAAGGCCGCAACTGAGAGAACATTTTCAGCAAATTTCAACGCCTCATATCTTTCACAGACTTTGTCGGATTGGAACGGACCCAATCCGGTGCGCGTGCACATTCCCAGACCTGGACCTAATGGTGTGCACACGCAACCGCTATCGCCAAAAATGCCTTTAATTGGCTTGTAAGTGGCTTGTAAGTGGCCCGCCCATCCTCCGTGAAAATGGCCAGAGTTCTTTGCCTGGCAGCATGTTGGACTCTGTCAGAGTTTCTCCTGAAATTTCGTCAATTTTCCAAATTTCCGCCTTTATTCACAAACGCTGACTCCAAGTAAAACATCATCACATTATAAGATTTCGGGCTCATCTAAATGGAGCTGGGTACCCATTTTTTTTGTTTTCAATACCAGTACTTTAACAATACTGATACCTGAACAATACTTTTTTCAATAACGATGCTAAAATATTTGTCATTTAGAACCAGAAAACAGAACAATAATGATGATTTATTCCATGAAAGGGGTCAAAACTTAGTGCTCCACAAGCTCTCATTTTGGGGGGGTCCGCGAGAGAAGATAATAAAATAATGCTCAGTGGCGCCCCCTCAAACAGGCAGTTTACATTGAGTCAATGAGAGCCCGGTCGCAAAAAAAATAATTGTACAAAATTGACATTGGCCAGGGACATAGACCACATCAGGACATGGAAAAAATTATATTATGACCCCACCCTAAATGCTAGAGGAAGTCAGCCATCTTGGCCCAAACCTCAAACCTTCAAAATCGTACCTCTTGAACTTCTGGACTCTGATCCCCAAGTTTTCAATGGAATCAAATTTTGGCCAACATGTCCCAAACCCATGTGGCTTTAAAAATCATCAATTACATTTTTTTTAAACTATTGGGCGTGGTCATGACAAGGACTGAGAGGCCATTTTTAGCAAATTTCAAAGCCTCATATCTTTCACAGACTTGTCGGATTGGAACGGACCCAATCCGGCGCGCGTGCACATTCCCAGACCTGGACCTAATGGTGTGCACACGCAGCCGCTATCGCCAAAAATGCCTTTAAATTGGCTTGTAAGTGGCTTGTAAGTGGCCCGCCCATCCTCCGTGAAAATGGCCAGAGTTCTTTGCCTGGCAGCATGTTGGACTCAGTCAGAGTTTCTCCTGAAATGTCGTCAATTTTCCAAATTTCCGCCTTTATTCACAAAAGCTGACTCCAAGTAAAATATCATCACATTATAAGATTTCGGGCTCATCTAAATGGAGCTGGGTACCCATTTTTATTTGTTTTCAATACCAGTACTTTAACAATACTGATACCTGAACAATACTTTTTTCAATAACGATGCTAAAATATTTGTCATTTAGAACCAGAAAACAGAACAATAATGATGATTTATTCCATGAAATGAGTCAAAACTTAGTGCTCCACAAGCTCTCATTTTGGGGGGGTCCGCGAGAAAAGATAATAAAATAATGCTCAGTGGCGCCCCCTCAAACAGGCAGTTTACATTTAGTCAATGAGAGCCCGGTCGCAAAAAAAATCATTGTACAAAATTGACATTGGCCAGGGACATAGACCACATCAGGACATGGAAAAAATTATATTATGACCCCACCCTAAATGCTACAGGAAGTCAACCATCTTGGCCCGAACCACAAACCTTCAAAATCGTACCTCTTGAACTTCTGGCCCCTGATTCCCAAGTTTTCAATGGAATCCAATTTTGGCAAACATGTCCCAAACCCACATGGCTTTCAAAATCATCAATTACATTTTTTTTAAACTATTGGGCGTGGTCATGACAAGGCCGCAACTGAGAGAACATTTTCAGCACATTTCAAAGCCTCATATCTTTAACAGACTTTGTCGGACTGGAACAGACCCAATCCGGTGCGCGTTAACATTCCCAGACCTGGACCTAATGGTGTGCACACGCAACCGCTATCGCCAAAAATGCCTTTAATTGGCTTGTAAGTGGCTTGTAAGTGGCCCGCCCATCCTTCGGGAAAATGGCCAGAGTTCTTTGCCTGTCAGCATGTTGGACTCTGTCAGAGTTTCTCCTGAAATTTCGTCAATTTTCCAAATTTCCGCCTTTATTCACAAAAGCTGACTCCAAGTAAAATATCATCACATTATCAGATTTCGGGCTCATCTAAATGGAGCTGGGTACCCATTTTTATTTGTTTTCAATACCAGTACTTTAACAATACTTGGTTTACAATACTGATACCTGAACAATACTTTTTTCAATAACGATGCTGAAATATTTGTCATTTAGAACCAGAAAACAGAACAATAATGATGATTTATTCCATAAGAGGGGTCAAAACTTAGTGCTCCGCAAGCTCTCATTTTGGGGGGGGGGTCCGCGAGAGAAAATGATAAAAGAATGCTCAGTGGCGCCCCCTCAAACAGGCAGTTTACATTGAGTCAATGAGAGCCTGGTCGGAAAAAAAATCATTGTACAAAATTGACATTGGCCAGGGACATAGACCACATCAGGACATGGAAAAAATTATATTATGACCCCACCCTAAATGCTACAGGAAGTCGGCCATCTTGGCCCGAACCTCAAACCTTCAAAATCGTACCTCTTGAACTTCTGGCCCCTGATCCCCAAGTTTTCAATGGAATCCAATTTTGGCCAACATGTCCCAAACCCATGTGGCTTTCAAAATCATTAATTCCATTTTTTTAAACTATTGGGCGTGGTCATGACAAGGCCGCAACTGAGAGGCCATTCTCAGCAAATTTCAAATTTTAGTTTATCCGGTTTTGTCATGGCAACACCATGAAATGTGCGTTCGTTTTCGGCGCTCGGCGTCACCTTCGAAGAGTCAGAACTCACACATACTGTGGCCGATTTTAGTGTAACTTGAATCGTTGGTTGAGTCGTCAACCCCGCAATAGCGCCCCCTGCAGAGCGCCGGATAAAAATTAATTGTAAATAAAAGTGAACTTTGTCGTAGACAAACAAAATTTGGCACAGACATCCGTCACGTGACCCCGATCAAAAAAGTCTATGATGGCCAAACCAAAATTGATAAACACCTTCGTCATGACTCTCTGGAAAAAAAAAGTACATTACGTGGTTGCTAGGCAACCTACACAAAGTCGTCCATTTTGGGAAATATCACGTGATCTGGCTGTGGAGAGGATGATCCTGGGTGGGTGGACATTGCTTTGTGTTATAAAAAACTGAAGAGAAAAGGAGACGGTAAAGAATGTTTGTTTGGGCAAAATGATGAATCCTGGACTCTGAGAGTGTTTATGGGGAAATACTCTATTCGTCACAGAGGAAAGGAGTATCCAGTCCGCTCTTCTGCATCACAGCGAGTGCTCGTGTATTTGGATATTGATGCTGGATTATTGTCTTTCTATGAGGTGTCCCCTGATGGTAAATGGCTTGGCATCACTAGTTTCTGCACCACTTTCATAGAAACTCTGGTGGCTGTGTTTGCATCCTACTGCAGTTCTGTCAGACTTATTTGAAATCCTGTCTTCAGCTGAACTCAAGACACAAAAGCATCAAGTGTGACAAACATTTACTATGGCAACGACAAAGGACATGTAAGATTATAAAGTTTGTAAACTAAGAGTCGTCATAAACTGAACAGATCACTTGTTTTAAACGTTAATTTCAGTCAAATAGTAAATAATATGTCTAGAAACAAACAAACAAACAAACACTATTGTCATATTGTGGAAACTAAAAATGTGTCATGATTTCCTGCTGTAATCCCAAATCCAGAAACAATAAATTGATCCGCGAACATTTTATCTGTACTATGCATCAATGTTCAAAGTTGTTTTCATTTCTTTTCAGACATTATTGATCATATTTCATGCAGTCATAGAAATGAAGCAAAACATGCACCGACAAGAGAAGAGAATAACTCTCACTCCTCAGGGGTTCTAGTGGGGTTGATGATCCTATGTGGTGTTGGGAAGAGTTACGTTTAACAGTTACTGCGCTGCTCTATTATGAAAGTACTGTGTTGGAGAACTCATGTGTCAAGCATAGAAAACAATCCTTCATTTATTCCTGCCAAACTCAAATGTATGTAATGTAGCTTCTATGAAACTACATTACATACATTTGAGTTTGGCAGGAATAAATGAAGGATTGTTTTCTATGCTTGACACATGAGTTCTCCAACACAGTACTTTCATAATAGAGCAGCGCAGTAACTGTTAAGCATAGAAAACAATCCTTCATTTATTCCTGCCAAACTCAAATGTATGTAATGTAGCTTCTATGAAACGTTGACATAGTGCCCCCTGCTGGCTAGTGTTGTTACTGCGCTCTGTGAACGTGATCCAGACCAGTGACTGAAGTAGATAAACCAAGTCCAGACCAACAAGTGTGAATATGACCTCAGAAACAGGAAAAATGTGTGAGGATAAAGTGTCCAATGAAAGAACAATGTCTGTAAAACATAACCACAGTCTGACTTTCTGTCTCTTCCTGGTTGATTATCTCAGACCTTTGTTCATCACAGTCTCTTGTTGGGTTTCTCTGATCCAGATGAAGCCGACCTGAGTCCCAAAGTTGGCTCCGTCCCGAACGTGTGAGAAGTATTTTTGAGGGTTACAGCAGGTGCAGGGTGTCACCTCAGGCCTGTCCCGCACCGTGTGGTCGTGAATGTGCTCAGGCAGGACCCCCCCGTTCTCCAACAGCAGTCTGGAAGAGACAGGTAGACTTTATTGTCCCCCGTAAGGAGAGGTGTCCCCTTCTCACATGAGGAGAACATGAACGGTCACAGTCACAGAGACAACATGACGTCCTGGGCCGACCCTGCTAATCCCTCATAGGAATATATTGGCAGAAGAAAACCACTGGCCACATAAGAATCCAATAGGAAGTATAATAGTGATATCCTCTCGACTGTTCCCCATGTTAACCTTGTATTCTCTTGTCCATTCATTGATTAAACAGCCTGGTTTGGCGTCGGGACCCACAGTCACCCTGGGACGACGAGCCGTGACCATAATACGACTTAGACTTGTAAATATAATGTCAAATATCGTCTTTTCTTCAAATACTGTTGTTGAATAAGCGTTAAAAAAGCTGAAATGATGATGAAACAACCCAATAAAAGCCATTGTAACAGACTCGAGTAGTGATTCTAGACTTTTTCTGTGCATAAATATCCAAACGGTGGCTCAGCGGTTAGCTTCCTGCATGGGGCCTTTCTGTGTGGAGTTTGCATGTTCTCCCCGTGTCTGCGTAAGTTTCCTCCAGGTACTCCGGTTTACCCGACCGCTAAAAACATGTACAATAGGGGAATTCTCCATCAGGTTTTTCCATCATTAACCTCTAAACCCCCGCCTTAACCGAGGACATTTTCTCCAGTTCAGCTTTACCCAAATCTAAAAGCTTCTGGAGCGCTGGAGCTTACAGCCTATAGGTCAGTCTAACGCCTCATTTGAAAGCTAAGACCTACAACATGGATATAAGACTTTTCCTTGTGTTGTCGTCATGTTATCATTGTGTTTTTGTCACATTTTTGTGTGCTTTACCCAAATCTAAAATGTTACAGCCTATGGACCAAAGTGGCCTCATTTGAAAGCTAAGACTTACAAAACTGATCTAGGATCTTGTTGCCGCACAGCTGTCAGCTTTTAAGATTTTTCATTGCTTTTTTTTTAACGTTTTGTCACATTTTTGTCACTTTTTTCTCAGATTTTAGCCACATTTTAGACACATTTTTGCTTCTTTTTTTTGTCAAATTTACGTCACTTTTTCATCACTTTTTGTCCCATTGTTTGTAATTTTATTGTCTCTTATTTGTCACATTTTTTTCACATTTGTGTCAAATTTACATCCGTTTTTCATCACTTTTTCATCACTTTTTCGTAGCATTTTTGTCATATTTTTGTTGCTATTCTGACACTTTATTCCAGAAGCTTTTAGATTTGGGTAAAGCCAAACCGGTTCAGGCGGGGGTTAAGAGGCTGTTGACTAATATCTCTCCCTTCAGAAACTCGGCCACTTCTCCGCTCACCTTTTCTCCAGGTGAGTCCCAGGAGGGGGCGTGGTCCCAGGAGGGGGCATGGCTGGGACTCTCCAAACCTGTGCATTTCTCTTAACGCTGAAACGTCAAACTTATTATCACTATTCTAAACTTTTGCCAAAGGTCAGTTGTTTTGTAAATCGTTCCTCAATAAGTTCATGAATCAGGCTGAACATTATGACCTCAGACAAATGAAATCAGTGACACAGATTCTTTCCTCAAGTGAACATTTGTCCTCAAAGTGTGTTTGAAGCTGGAAAAATGGGTGAGGATTTCTGTGACGTCTTGATAACTTGAGTCTGAGCATCTTCACAAATGCAGCTCTTGTGGGGTGTTCTTGAGCTGCAGAGTTCACAGCTCGGGCAATATCTTTAGTTAATTTGTTTAATCGTGTTTTTATCAATCCATCCATCCATTTTCTTCCGCTTTATCCGGGGCCGGGTCGCGGGGGCACCGGGTCGCGGGGGCAGCAGTCTCAGCAGAGATGCCCAAACTTCCCGCTCCACACACACTTCCTCCAGCTGTTCTGGTTTATATCACTCGATCCAATAAAAGGTCATAATGTTTTGCCTGATTCGTCTGTAGCTTGACTGTGAGGTTTTGTTTAACTGAAAGAAAATCTGACCTTAAGACTTTTGTACTGCCCCCTCTTGGGAATTGTTATTTGCGTTTTGAGTTTCGTGTGTTTTGTCCACTTGGTGCTTCCTTAGTTCAGTTAACATTTTATTATGGCTCTACACAAATATCTGTCTGTAAGTACGCGAATAATAGCCATCTTCGCTTCCATTAGATACCAAATTTAGTCATTTTAGTGAGTTTCCAAGCCATCTCCATGGCTTTTCCCATGTAAATTAGCATTGTGCTAATCGCTCACTAATGAGATCGTTTTTTTGTCATCTCTAAGTTACTTATTTTATATTTATATGGTTTGTTTGCCCAAATTAAGATTGTAATATGCATTCTTTGTGTTTCTGTATGTTACAGTTTTACAGTCCTTCCAGTAATTTACACCAAAACAGCAAGAAGCTTCCTGGAGACTGTTGGCGACCTGTAGAGCTAGTTCACACACTATTAAACGCAGAATATCTTTATGAAGCTGAGCTATGATGAAGGAGAGGAACTTTTATTTATTTACATTTTTATCCACAATTACCAAATGTGTGCAGCCATTTTTGTTGTGTTTCTATGTGTTTCTTGTGTTTCTGTTTGGGAGAAAAGTTCAATGAACAAAATAAGCTTTGTTTACTTTCTAATTACAATCATTTTATTTCACTGTTGTTGCGCGTTGTGAACAGAAGAGAGATTTTATTGTCTTTAAAAGCATAAATTATATGAAGTTGAAAACACTTTTCTTTTTAAAAGTCTGGATCATGGCAGCTAATGCACTGAGAGCCTGGGAGACTATGTTTTACATGTTAATGGTATGCCGATTATGACAAATAGTGTGATATGAGGCTTAAAAAATAACATTGTGTCTATTGTTTATTTTATACTTTTAGACAAGGGCTGCTTTTAAAACAAAGAAATGTGTCCGTCAAAATAAGTACTATTTGGATCCAGAGACATTGCTTTTTTAAATGACTATAACTACATTTTCTTAATCTGAATATTTCTTCTTCCATGTTGGACCATTTTTATTACTTTTTAATGTATATAAAACAGCGACGCACCCCTCCCTCAAACCGCTGAACGTGTCTGCACTGGTACAGACAGGTTGAATAGAGCTAAAAATGGAACTGCCAACTGTAATAAAGAAATAACTTGAGTCTGAGGCCTTTACCCACACTGATCAAATATAGCAGAGAATCTTCTCCCTCACAGCTTCAGCTGGTGAGGGGACACTTTCTGGGTCTAATTTGTATTTCTCAAATATGCATGAATGAAATCACAAATCCAGGTATGTACAATTGTCTCATGTAAAGCGCTTTGTGACTATATGTCTGTGAAAGGCACTATATAAATAAGGATCTTCTTCTTCTTCTGCTTCTTTTTTAATGCAGGAACTACATCACAGTGTAAACATTACAGTGTAACTTTAAGGTGTGGCGCAACCTTGGGGACAAAGGTTATTCTTTAGGGCAGAGCAAAGGTTTTCTAAGGTAAGCAGCTTCATTACAGTGAAGAGACCGATCGATTTCCATTTCAGTCTGTTAGATGAAGTCACTATTACCCAAATGTTCCCTTAATCGTCCTGAACAGGAGTCCCGCCCTGTGGTCTTTGCTCAGGTGAACTGCTGGGGAATCACACGCATTTGAAGACAGAAGAGAAGACTTGGTGAGTCACACGTTTCTGTAGTTGTTCATTATAACAGTTTTTATCAGTCGTATTAAAAAAAAATGAAAGAATGACAAAATATCTAGAAGTTGAAAGCTAAATAACTAACATAAATGACCAGAAGGAATAAAAAAGTAGTAAAGGATCTTAACCAAATGTACCTTTTCCTATTCTAATACGTCAAAGGAACAAGTCCAGACTTGTTCATGACTTGTCCAGACTCTGTAAATACTGTATATCCATTTATCAAAATGCATGTGTGTGTGTGTGTGTGTGTGTGCGTGTGTGTGTGTGTGTGTGTGTGTGTGTGTGTGTGTGTGTGTGTGTGTAGGTGTGTGTGTGTGTGTGAGGGGATGGGTGTGTTAAAAGATTTTGTTGTACTGTTGTGTTCTTTATTATTTGATTCTGTGTATTTGCTCTGCTGTTTTGTTCTTGATCCCGAGGACCCTCTTGAAAACGAGACGATGCCTCTCATGGGGCTTATCCTCCAATAAAAATATGTCCATAAATAAATAAATATACAAATAAAATACCAGAGAAGCACAATGTAAAATATTTTTTGTTCTTCTTAAAGTTCTATTTACACTTTTTGACAATTTCTTTTCTATTGCCATTGTGTATATATTTGATTGTTCGTTATATACTTATATTTGTGCACCTTTATCTCATATCGCTGTGGTTTTATTCTTTTATTTGTCAAGTGTGTTTAGCAGTCCAAAGTACTCCAATAAAAGTCAAAGTATAGAGACTTCTGACCTACACGTTTATTACTTTAAGTGCTTATTAACCACACAGTTTAAACGAAACATGCTAAACGCACGCACGGACACACACACACACACACAAAAAACATACACTGCAGTAATAACTTTCTCTCACAATTTCTTTCCCACTGCTATTAAGAGTAAGCAAGCATTTAACTCCTCAAGTACTATATGTACTGTCGCTATGTGGTAAAAAGTTAGAAATCCTACGAGGAGCTACTTTGTTCCTCTGAGGTAAAGCCTGGAATCTCTGAGTAAAATTGTCCATTTACAGATCAGTTATCGTACAGCAGTAGCAGAGCTGATAGTCAGAGTTCTTACTTTCACCTCCATCCATAGCCTCATGACTTTTCAGATAAAGGTCCTTGATACAAGAGGCCAAAATACCTCAGAGACTGCTACACATCCGCGCATCAAGACAAACATTTTCTTCAAATGTTATGATGATGCCACTCCTGTGAGGTACTTTAACCAACGCCTTCAGGATGTCACTGAACCGCTGAAGTGCTTTATCTGTTAATGTGCTTTTAAGAGGGTGTAGACATCAATAACTCTGCCAATCTTACAACACTCTTTAGAAATACTAGTCTGGAACCTTGTCTATCCAAGTTCCAGCACCATGGACATCTGCAGATTCCACACCAACCTCATCAGACTTTAAGATTTAATGTTGATACAAAGGACCAGATATTATTTCATTGTTTCGGACGTTTAATTGTCGTCTTTCCCAAACAGGCCTTGTTTATTGTCCAGCCTCGAGGACGATGGACGATCCTAATCCCAGGTGTGAGTCCATCAAGAGTGAACGCTCTATAGATCTTCCTATGGCCTTCAAAGCTGGATGTTCTACACATTTAGAGTAAGTCCATTCAAGCCATGGATTATGTTCAGCATCACTTATGAATTGTGTGTTTTATTGCATCTCAACAGTGTGGCAGAAGGCTCTGGTCCAAGCAGTGAATCCATCACAAGTAAACGCTCCTTGGATCTTCCTTTAGCATTTAATGAAGAATGTCCCACTACAGAATCCAAGTGAGTCCCTAAAACGACTATAACATATACAGTTATCATGAGTTGATCTAGTATTTTACTAACTTTACCATGCAACTCAACAGACTTGCAGAAACTTCCTCCACTGGTCCAAGCTGTGAATCCATCAAAAGCGATCAATCTATGTATCTCCCTGTAACATTCAAAGATAAACCTTCTGTTGAGCCTTGGTGAGTTACTGGATCTGGAACTGGTCCTCCTCTCAAGGCAACTCTCCAACAAGCTCAGGGCTTGTAACCATTGGCTGCTGGATGCTCTGCTTCATGATCGTGACGCTAGGGGGCGCCATTGTCCGCCATTGCTGTGGTACCTCCATATAGCTGGCAGAACAAGCTAGTTTTCCATTAGAAAGCATTGCACTTTACACACGTTCTAAGCCGATTTGAAGCCGGGTTTCTAACTTTTTTTAAAACTTTCTACAGCTAGATTTTCCTCCTGTGATAACGCTGGGTCAGTTACTGAAGCGTCCAGTCAATATAAGAACGCCAGAACTGGTGGTGAAATGACTTTTAAAAATGTAAAACAAATAAAACCATACGTTGCCATTACATTTTACCGTTACAGCTCATTAATTAGTTTCCTTCCATTAGCATTATCAACAATTACAATAAACATTTCAATTTTCTCAAACATATTACTCTTGAAATTTACAAACCTTGTTCCCCAATTGACTGAAGCTAAAGTTGCATTTTTGAACAGTTTTTTCTGTAGTTTTTTCCTTTTTTACTGTGAACCGTTGAGGCCTTTTCTTTCGACTTTTTCTCCGTTCAAGTTAACTTCCGCTGTCATGCTTCCGGTTTCCATGGTTACCACAATAAAAGCTTGATACCTTAATAATTAGCCTTATACCGTAGCCACAATCAAAATAGTGCAAAACTACTCTGTTGGTCTTTACAGTTACAATTAAAGAAACCGGGCTGATTTTCATAAGGTATATTTTAGAAATCTCATATCCTAATGAGGGCCGGACTTTGATTGACAGGCTGTTAGCATTAGAGCTATTGGTGCGGGCGCAGTTACGGTTACGACCAAACTTCATGCCCCACGAGGGCCGAGTCTACAGTGAAGATCCTGCCCTCATGCCTTTTTCAGGAACATGCTCTGTCAGAGCCGGGTAGGAGGAGTCTGTAAATCCGCCATAGATTCTCTTTCGAACGTGGTCATTATAGCAAAAAAGGGGGAGTGAACCCCCATTATTTTTTACAGTATATGCTTGTAACTCGATCTTGAAAGCAGGGTAGACAATTGACAGAGTTTAAACATGATTTTATTGTGTTTCATCAGTGAAACAGAACATCACAAACCAGGACTTGAGCCCGGTGCCAGTGGACAGTGGTCTCGGACTGAGCTGGACGGTGTATTCAAGGTCTGTACTTTACTTACTGTGTCTCAACTCTTTGATTTTACTTTGATTTTGTGCACATTTTAGCAACTGGAGGAAAACATTATGGCCTTTGTCAAAGATGAGCTGAAACGGTTCCTTGGGTTTCTGTGGTCAGAAGACCCAGAATGCTTTGACAGTAAGGGAGAGGAGGAAAGGTAGATTATCCGAGAGGCTTTTCTGAACATCACTGTGGACTTCCTGAGGAGGATGGAGCAGGAGTCACTGGCTCAGCGCCTTTTCAGCAGTAAGTTCACCCTGTCAGGCTCAATGTGTTCAGGCCTTTGCTGTTTCTTCTCATAATGTTTTGTGTTCCAGAAAGTCCTTCAGGCGTTTGTCAGAGCAAACTGAAGAGTCTCCTGAAGCAGAGGTTCAGCTGTGTGTCTGAGGGCATCAGTAAAGAAGGAAAACAAACCCTCCTGAACCAGATCTACACAGAGCTCTACATCACAGAGGGAGGGGCCTCAGAGGTCAACCAGGAACATGAGGTTAGGCACATCCAGGCTGCGTCCAGGAAAAGATTCATATCTGAATCTACTATCTTATGTGAAGACCTCTTCAAAGGCCCCGCCCCCAAAATAAGGAAAATAGGAAGGCAGTCACCCCCTGTCAAGAAACCGGTAATAAAGAAACCACGTAGAGTGAAAAACATGTTTAAAAAGATAACTTCTGGACTCAAAACAGGAAACACAAAAAAGCAAGAACTGAATAGAACAGAAGAGCAACCAGAGGAGACAGAGGAACCAATCAGAGCAGAGCAGACAGAGGAACCAATCAGAGCAGAGCAGACAGAGGAACCAATCAGAGCAGAGCTGACAGAGGAACCAATCAGAGCAGAGCAGACAGAGGAACTAATCATCGCAGAGCTGACAGAGGAACTAATCAGAGCAGAGCAGACAGAGAGGCGGGGGCCAGTCAGGACGGTGCTGACAAAGGGCATGGCTGGCATCGGGAAAACGCTGCTGACTCAGAAGTTCAGTCTGGACTGGGCTGAAGGCAAAGCCAACCAGGACATCCAGCTGCTGTTCCCCTTCACTTTCAGAGAGCTCAATGTGCTCAGAGACAGACAGTTCAGTCTGATGGGACTTCTGCACCATTTTTTCAGTGAAACTAAAGGACTCAAAAGTTTAGAACATCTAAAGGTGCTCTTCATCTTGGACGGTCTGGACGAGTGCAGACTTCCTCTGGACTTCAGCCGGACCCGGGTCCTGACTGAGCCCACAGAGAGCGCCTCAGTGGAGGAGCTGCTGGTGAACCTCATCAGGGGGAGCCTGCTTCCCTCCGCTCGCCTCTGGATAACCACACGCCCCGCAGCGGCCAATCAGATCCCAGCGGAGTGCGTCTCCATGGTGACAGAGGTGCAAGGGTTCACCGACCCACAGAAGGAAGAGTACTTCAGAAAGAGGTTCACAGACGAGGCCACAGCCATCATCTCCCACATTAAGAAATCACTAAGTCTTTACATCATGTGCCACATGCCAGTTTTCTGCTGGATCCTCTCCTCAGTCCTGGAGCATGTGCTGAAAGAGAAAGAGGGAGAAGAGCTGCCTCATACCTTCACACAGATGTACATCCACTTCCTCGTGGTCCAGGCCAAAGTCAAGGGCCTCAAGTACGATGGACGCTCTGCAACAGACTCTCCCTGGAGTCCAGAGACCAGGGAGATGGTGCAGGCTCTGGGAAAACTGGCCTTTGAGCAGCTGCTGAAAGGAAACCTGATCTTCTACGAGTCAGACCTGAGCGAGTGTGGGCTGGACGCTGCAGAGATCGCTCGTTACTCTGGAGTCTTCACACAGGTCTTTAGAGAGGAGCCAGGCCTGTACCAGGAAAAGGTCTACTGCTTCATCCATCTGAGTGTGCAGGAGTTTCTGGCTGCGCTTTACGTCCATCAGACCTTCTTCAGCTCTGGAGTTAACCTGCTGTCCACACAACAGACCTCTGAGAGGCCTGAGGATGAGTTTGTAGTTTTCTACCGCTCTGCTGTGGACCGTGCTTTAGAAAGTCCAAACGGACACCTGGACTTGTTCCTGCGCTTCCTCCTGGGGCTGTCTCTGCCGACCAATCAGAGTCTGCTACCAGTTTTACTGACTCAGACAGAAAGTAGCCCTGAGGTGAATCAGAAAACTATTGAGTACATCAAAGAAAGGATTGGTGAGGGTTCGTCCACTGAGGGAAGTATCAACCTGTTCCACTGTCTGAATGAACTGAACGACCACACACTGGTTGAACAGATCCAGGAAAACATCTCAGAAGGACGTCTGTCTGACATGACTCCTGCTCTGTGGTCCGCTCTGGTCTTCATCCTTCTGTCCTCAGACACTGACCTGGAGGTCTTTGATCTGAGGAAATACTTTGCTTCACCAACAGCTTTTTTGAAGCTGCTGCCAGTCATCAAAGCCAGCAAAACGGCCATGTGAGTTACATCATTTTATTCTCAACTATTAAAACCCTTGTGGGTCAGTGAGGTCACGGACCTTAGAGGGTGTGGTCGCTGCATTGTGAAGTACAGAGTCAGAGTCTAAAATGTGTGAGGGCCTCAAGGGGCTGGAATAACATCAAGATGAATTCGGTCACGAGTTTGTACACCATGTGTTGTACATATTTTATATTTTATCTTTTTTATTTTGCCTATTACTTGAAATCTACTATTTTTTGTTGGCCTAACAAACAATAAATAATTCACCTCGGGTCCTGAAGGCAGATCACACTCCCCCGCCCCACCGTGTATGTTCTTGTTTCTATGAACAAGAACTCTGGAACCTTACGTGACAGACTTCCTGTCTTTGTTTTGGAATGTACTCATTCCTCACTTTCAAAGGTCTCACAGAAACTGTGCAACAACAAATGAAATAGTTCTACAAATCCATGTCAAAGGTAAAGCGACATGAACACCTGGATATTTTGCTCTTTTTGTCAAAAATAAACATTTCTCCTGTACAACCTTTATTAGCATCTCCTTATCACTAGGGCCACTAAAACATTGTTCTCATCTGATACCTTCTCTACTTAGTTTTTCATTTAATTCCCTTTGTTTTTCAGAAAACGCATATTATGCCTGACTTTTGCCTTTTTTTTCTCATTCAATCATGTTTATTACATGTTTATTACACGTTTATTACAGTCCTATGACCCCACTACAGCATAATTATGACGTAAACATCAACTGTCCTGAAAACAAAGATGTACAGGTGTATATATCACTTAATAGTCCATTATAAGGGGATGTTTTTTGATCAATCAAACAAAAATGAACCAGGTGAGACCCACAAGAATCAGGGTTTTTACATAAATGTTAAACATGTTTCATTTGATCTGTAAACAAACCCACTGATATCTGTCAAATAAGCAATTACACACTTTTACAGAATCAAATACTTGCAATATACTTGCATGTATAACTTTAAAACCTAAACACCTGTAGAACGGCAAAGAGTTTTCCTTTGTTTTTAAGACTTTTATCAGTGTATTGGCCGACTCAATAGGAGGTGGAAACGTTCAGGTTTTCAGTGTGAGGCTATATTTACATTCATGATGTCCAGGTGAGCTGTGGTGGCCCTGTGTTCTGGTGCCTGTAATAATAATTAAACTAATCACTGGAGCTGTAGAGTTGAAAACCACTGGGGATACAATTTGAGAACCACCAATATAAGAGTTTATTTTTTGAAAAGTCTTTATGGCTCCACCTCAGTTCTGTTTTGAAGCAGGAAGATGGAAAAGTGTGGAAGCAACAGATAAGTTCCATAATCATGAATAAAATTCAGAGACCGTGACTGTAATTATGAAATACTAATCAAGTATGGTCTGTATTATTATGTTTTAAGGCTGTATTGATACAGACTTCAGTTAATGTAGTTATTATAATGTCCTGTATTTCAGTTTGAGTGACTGTTCTCTGTCCGAGAGCTCCTGGGGCCAACTGGCCTCAGTCCTCGGCTCAGAGTTCTCCAGTCTGAGGAACCTGGATCTCAGTGACAATGACCTTTGTGACTCGGGAGTGGAGGTGCTCTGCTCTGGACTGATGAGTGTCAACTGCAGACTGGAAACTCTCAGGTGAGGAAAACATAGATTGATTTGCCTTTTTAAAACCATGTTTGTGTTAGATACAGGACTATCTACTGAAGCAGCAAATAATATACAGAACCTTCAGAGGATTTTCTGTTTTACTCACAGACTTAGAAATTGTCATTTAGCATCTCTATTAACATAATGTAAGTGCACATGAGAAGAATTATGAAAAACAGACTCCAAATATTTCTATATCTTATTTCTGTGTAAACTTTATGTCATCTATTTGTGCTCCATTTTAGAAACATTTTCAAATATGAGTCATTTGGACTGAGTTGCTTTGAATTGGAGACATTTGACGTCTTATCCAGGGGCATCTTCAGCCCTGACGTTCCCTGGTCTGGAAATTGGATTTTGCTTTTTGCTGCTCGTTTATTTATTCTGAAACGTCTCAGGGTTTTTTTCAGCTTCATTTTTCTTTCACAATTACCTGAGATTTAAATATAAAACAGTTTAATTCACTTTCCACAACTAATGTAATGTCCCTGCTGTATTAACACTACACTGTGTATTATTATACTAAATTAATATTACCTGAAATTCAGTAATTATTATGTAAAGTGTCTGGTCATAGAAAATATACAGTATTTAATAAATACTGTACTTACTACACAAAGACATTAAATATTGAAGTATTTCTGGGTTTTATTCCAAAGGCCAATATTATTTAATACATTTTGTGGATTTTGTCATGAAAATGTAATGAAATCAATAAGAAAAACTGACTCCAAGTAAAACATCATCACATTATAAGATTTCGGGCTCATCTAAATGGTGCTGGGTACCCATTTTTATTTGTTTTCAATACCAGTACTTTAACAATACTAGGTTTACGATACTGATACCTGAACAATACTTTGTCAAAAACGATACTAAAATATTGGTCATTTAGAACCAGAAAACAGAACAATAATGATCATTTAATTCATAAAAAATGTATTTATTTGAGTTGAAACAAGTCACTTCCTTTAATGTCGTCTCTGGACAAACAGGCGTCACAACTTGATCTAAAGATATAATTTTTTCAGTATCTGTTTTCGATACTTTTATTTTCTCGATATCATACTAGTGTTGTTTAACGATACCCAGCCCTACATCTAAAGTGATGCAACTACTGTATGTTCTGATGCTGAAAACTCCCACAATCTGGAGCCTGATTATTTTTTTCTTCAGTCTGAGACGGTGTTACGTGTCCCAGACCGGCTGTGGTCCTCTGTCCTCTGTCCTGGAGTCCTCCAGTCTGAGGCTCTTGGATCTCACTTTCAACGACCTGGAGGACTCAGGAGTGGAGCAGCTGTGTTCTGCACTGAAGAGCTCCACCTGCAGACTGGAAACCCTGAAGTAAGAACACAACAAAGTATTAATCAAACATTACATCACATCAGGCCATATGTAGCTCCATTCTGGAGGTTTGGAGGAAACATGTAAACTCCACACAGAAAGCCCCGCCCAGGAATTTAACCTGGGACTTTCTAGCTCTGAGGCATAAGTGCTAACCACTGCACCACTGTTACAGAAAGTCCTTTATACTGATCAACATCATGTCCATGTTTTTGAATAATGTCCTTTATCCATAAACATAGACCTGTAAACTTTTACCCAGATGTAACAGATCAGTGATGATAAAGCAAACAAACTGCTCACTATTATTATTATTATTATTATTATTATTATTATTATTATTATTATTATTATTATTATTATTATTATTATTATTATTCCCACTCACTGACTAAAGGTGCCTCTTTAAAGGCCTGTTACCGCCTGTGTTTATGTCCTTGTGTTTCTCCAGATTGGTTCGTTGTTTTCTGCCCCAGAGCTGCTGTGGTCCTCTGGCCTCAGTGCTTTGCTCAGAGTCCTCCAGTCTGAGGTACCTGGATCTCAGTTATAACAAACTCCAGGACTCAGGAGTGGAGCTGCTGTGTGAGGGAATGAAGAGCGCCCCCTGCAGACTGGAGACACTCAGGTGAGGACAGAGTTAGTTTGTACAGAATTAAGATGGTTTTTGCGGCTGTTTAGTTTCTAAATCTGTTTGACAAATTTCAGGAAACAAAGACAAGAAAGTTTAATGTAATGTCATGTCTTTGAACGAACATCCAGAAAGTTTGTCAACCTTAAACATATTCACGTAATATGAAGAAGAACAAAAGGGCATGGATTGTTTTTTGTTTTGTTTTTTACTAAATATACAGTAAATGGTGTGAGGTGTCAGTCTGATAGATCATTAGAGCCGACATACCTGAAATAATCCTCTGTGGTTTGTTCTATTAAAATTTTACAAACTGTTATTAGTGATTTTTCCAGTCAGAATTTAAGAGGCTGATGTGACACTGTCTCTCCAGATTAAGGCACTGTTTCCTGTCAGAGAAGTGCTGTGGTCCTCTGTCCACGGTCCTCAGTTCAACAAGTCTAACTATCCTGGATCTCAGTAACAACGACCTCCAGGACTCAGGAGTAGAGCTGCTGTGTTCTGGACTGAAGAGCGCCCCCTGCAGACTGCAGACCCTCAGGTGAGTCTGATCCTGTGACTTTCAGGTTTTAAGCAGTGCCTCGATGCCACTGAAATCGAACTCTCTCCTGGTCACAGTTTGACAGTTCAGTTCCTGCTTTGACCCAGAAATGTCTCAGAGGGAAGAATTGTCTTGTAAATCAAATGTGTGTGGTTTTAGTCTGTCTGGATGTCTGGTCTCTGAGACGGGCGGAGCTGCACTGGTCTCAGCTCTGAGCTTTCCCTCCTCCAATCTGAGAGAGTTAGACATGAGCTACAACCATCCAGGACCCTCCGCTGAGCTCCTGAGCGCTCTACAAAACCAGCCCCACTTCTGCCTGGACTCTCTCAGGTGAGAAGCCCGTGAGGTTCTGTCACTTCAGCTTCACTTCAATGAGGGCAAATTGTTTTAAAATCAAAATTCAGTTTCTATGCACACAAAAATATGAACTGTGATAAATATGGGATTTGAATTTTCAGCTTTCCAGGTATAAGACGACCCGCTCTACCATCTGAGCCGCTGTTACAAAGAATATTTTACTACTTGATAAAGTCTTTAATTCAAACATTCAAATTGTGATTTGATTTGAGCTCTGCTCTATCAGTGACTGTTTCCCAAATAAACAGCAGTATGATCTGAATAACTGTTGCTGTTTTTCTCATAAGTCGCCAAAATACTTGGTATTGTCAGTTCTGTGTTTATTCCTCACCTGTGACATAAACTGTAGTAGTACAGGATACACTTTTGGACTTTGAGCAATGACCATGTTTCATTGTGTTTTAGGATGAAACCTTCCGGTGCCCAATACTTAACTCCAGGTCTGAGAAAGTGTGAGTTTGTGGTTCACAGAACTTCTGCCATTCAACAGGTCTAGTGATACGTGTCAACTATCATCCACTTGCTTCACTGTGTTTGTTTGTGCCTCAGATTCCTGTGACCTGGTCCTGGATGTGAACACAGCTCACAGAGCGCTCCGTCTGTCTGAGGACCTGAGAACAGTGAGTCATGTGGAGGAGGAGCAGCCGTACCCAGATCACCAGGACAGGTTCGACTGTTGGCTCCAGGTCCTGACCTCCACTGCTCTGGGGAGACGGTGCCGCTGGGAGGTGCAGTGGGACGGCTGTGGAGAGGATGACCCTGGGGGGGTGGACATTGCTGTGTGTTATAAAAAACTGAAGAGAAAAGGAGACGGTAAAGAATGTGTGTTTGGGCAAAATGATGAATCCTGGACTCTGAGAGTGTTTAAGGGGCAATACTCTTTCCATCACAGAGGAAAGGAGTATCAACGCCGCTCTTCTGCATCACAGCGAGTGAGAGTGTATTTGGATATTGATGCTGGATTACTGTGGTTCTATGAGGTGTCCTCTGATGGTAAATGGAGTGGCATCTATAGTTTCAGTGCCACTTTCACAGAAACTCTGGTGGCTGGGTTTGCATCCTACTGCAGTTCTGTCAGACTTATTTGAACTCCTGTCTTCAGCTGAACTCAAGACACAAAAGCATCAAGTGTGACGTACATTTATTGTAGCGGCGACAAAGGAAATGTAAGATTATAAAGTTTATAAATTAAAATGGATCCTTAAGAGTCGTCATAAACTGAACAGATCAGTTGTTTTAAACGTTAATTTCAGTCAAATCGTAAATGATACGGCTAAAAACAAACAAACACTATTGTCATATATTGTGGAAACTGTAAAAATGATTTCCTGCTGTAATCCCAAATCAATAAAACAATAAATCGATCCTCGAACATTTTATCTGTGCTATGCATCAATGTTCAAAGTTGTTTTCATTTTTACTTCAGACATTATTGATTATATTTCATGCAGTCATAGAAATGAAGCAGACCATGCACCAACAAGTGAAGATAATAACTCACACTCCTCAGGGGCTCTCGTGGGGTTGATGATCCTATGGGGTGTTGGGAAGAGTTACTTTTAACAGTTACTGCTACTCTATTATGAAAGTACTGTGTTGGAGAACTCATGTGTCAAGCATAGAAAACAATCCTTCATTTATTCCTGCCAAACTCAAATGGATCAGATTTGTGCGATCAGATTCAATAACAATCCACATATGGAGCTTCTATGAAACGTTGACATAGTGCCCCCTGCTGGCTAGTGTTGGTACTGCGCCCTGTGAACGTGATCCAGACCAGTGACTGAAGTAGATAAACCAAGTCCAGACCAACAAGTGTGAACATGACCTCAGAAACAGGAAAAATGTGTGAGGATAAAGTGTCCAATGAAAGAACAATGTCTGTAAAACATAACCACAGTCTGACTTTCTGTCTCTTCCAGGTTGATTATCTCAGACCTTTGTTCATCACAGTCTCTTGTTGGGTTTCTCTGATCCAGATGAAGCCGACCTGAGTCTCAAAGTTGGCTCCGTCCCGAACGTGTGAGAAGTATTTTTGAGGGTTACAGCAGGTGCAGGGCGTCACCTCAGGCCTGTCCCGCACCGTGTGGTCGTGAATGTGCTCAGGCAGGACCCCCCCGTTCTCCAACAGCAGTCTGGAAGAGACAGACTTTATTGTCCCCGTAAGGAGAGGTGTCCCCTTCTGACATGAGGAGAACATGAACGGTCACAGTCACAGAGACAACATGACGTCCTGGGCCGACACTGCTAATCCCTCATAGGAATATATTGGTAGAAGAAAACCACTGGCCACATGAGAATCCAATAGGAAGTATAATAGTGATATCCTCTCCACTGTTCCCCGTGTTAACCTTGTTTTCTCTTGTCCATTCATTGAATAAACAGCCTGGTTTGGCGTCGGGACCCACAGTCACCCTGGGACGACGAGCCGTGACCCAAATACGAGTACGAGTATACTTAGACTTGTAAATACAATGTCAAATATCGTCTTTTCCTCAAACACTGTTGTTGAATAAGCGTTAAAAAAGCTGCAATGATGATGAAACAACCCAATAAAAGCCATTGTAACAGACTCGAGCAGTGATTCTAGACTTTCTCTGTGCATAAATATCCAAACGGTGGCTCAGCGGTTAGTTTCCTGCACGTGTAACGAGGAAATGTTTTTTTATTGAATTTCATCAAAATGTATCCGATTATTAAAATCATAATCAGCTTTAACCCCCTTTTTATTTTGAGTGTATTTTGCCTGGCAGAGGTGGTTTTCATGGCTACGCCCTTTGCTCCTCCCCTTTGTCTGCTGTGTGATGTGACAACGGTATGTAACTGGTTTGGCTCTGTGATTTTATGATCATTTCGGAAATTTTACTCAACTTTATATCAGTTTAATTTGTTTTACCTGTGACATAACACTGCTAAATCTATGTTTTAAGTGATTGTTTGAATTTTGGAGGATTTATATTTGGTCAAGTTTAGATGTTGTCAATCGTTGTCAGCTTGTCAGGGGAGTAACTGCCACAGCTCCATAGATAAAATGTACAGTTAATACTCTGTAAATAATACTCTTGTATCTGGTGTGGTGCGTTTAGGGGCAGAAGAGTGAATCAGACCACCTGTAATCACCTGTCCTGGTTATGTGTGATTCCAGGTATGTAATTAATGGGGAGTGTAATATTAGTCATTTTCAGTTATATCAGTTTCATTGTTGTTTGTGTTTGAATTTTGTGTAAATACTTAAATCACTATACGATCATGCCCGGCCCCTTTGACTGCTGTGTGATGTGACAACGGGGCAGAAGAGAGAATCAGACCACCTGTAACCACCTGTCCTGGTTATGTGTGATTCCAGAGATTCATATAAAGCCACAAAACCTGTTCGAGTGGTCTCATCACTGCAGCCTGGGTCAAACTTCGAGAGGTGACACACGGGGCCTTTCTGTGCGGAGTTTGCATGTTCTCCCCGTGTCTGCGTAAGTTTCCTCCAGGTACTCCGGTTTACCCGAGCACTAAAAACATGTACAATAAGTGAATCCTCCAGCCAGGTCATTAACCTCTTAAACCCCGCCTTAACCCAGCTCTGGAGCGCTGAAGCTTACAGCCTATAGGCCAGTCTAACGCCTCATTTGAAAGCTAAGACCTACAACAAGGATCTAAGACTTTTCCTTGTGTTGTCGTCACATTACTATTGTGTTTTTATTAATATTTGTGGCTTTTGTATCACTTTTTTGTCACAGTTTTTCCTGTGTTCTCAGCCTCATTCACGTCTAGTTTTTGACGCTTTGTGTTATTGCGCTGTCGCCGTTTTGTCGAAGTGTTTTAACCAAGTGCATTTTCTCCAGTTCAGCTTCACCCAAATCTACAATGTTACAGCCTATGGACCAGACTAACACCTCATTTGAAAGCTAAGGCCTACAAATCTGACCTAGAAGGAACTTGTTGCTGCACTGTTGACACTTTTGTGCCACTTTTGTATAACTTCATCACATTTTTGTTACATTTTCACCACTTTTTGTCACTTTTTTGTCATAGGCATGTTTTCATTTCCCAGTGGATGTCAAACCAAAGGACTATATCATTATGGACCTTCATCTGACCTGAACTCACGACTCTTTGATTATAAACCTGGTTCTCTCTCCTCACAGAGCTACACAAACGCTATGACTTCACAATATACTGAGCCTGGTGAGACCAGAATGATCCTCTGTTTGGTTTTATACAGAGGGATATCGCTGGTACTGCGGTGAGTCTGGTTTCCAGGCAACAATATACGAGGCTTCTTTAAGTCCAACAGATACCAGTCTACACCTGGGCACACGAACAGCCATGGAGGTACCTCTGGGAAACACTAAAACTGCACTAATCTGGAGATCATGGACACAGTAATCCTGAGCCAACTGGTTCCAACCAATTCTCCAAAAATGGTCTCTTTGGCTCCTTCCATAAATGCAATCCCTCAGTGTTTGCTTTGTGGGATGAGACTCCCCATGACTTTCCAAATGAACTCAGTAATTTACCAGAATTTGCTTCCTCCTCAATCGTGGCATTTCCTCCATCTCCACCTGTAATGCATTCACTGGAGATGTTTCAACGGCTCCACACGCTCAAGGCTCAGGCCTGTATTACATCCAACCTTTTAGCAAAGAAGGAGCTGCTGCTGATCCGTATGTCACACACCCATAATCCAACACTGACTTTATTAAGGTCTGATAGAGCCGTTTTAAAGCAGAGCATCTCCACAATCTCTCCCTGCCAAACATCTCATCACATCAACGACCTTTTTACTTTCCTCTTCAATCCTGTCAATATGATCCTTCCAAGTTAAACGTGTATCAAAAACAACATCCAAAGTTTAAATAGTTCACTCTCTCGATGACTGAGCCAGTCTCTTCACTGTCGTCACAAGTGTGCACCACTTCCGGTGAAAAATGCAGAAGTGTGAACAGGATTTATGACTGAAAGTATTTGAAGACAGACACTTGTTCAGTACTCGGTAAGTTAACTTGTCCATGGATAGAAATGTTGCTAATGTTTTTGCAAAGTACTGCGTGGGTGTGTACAGAAATGTAATACATTCATTTTAAAATACTGAGCCATTTTCTTCACTGTCTTCACACATTGTTGCGCAACATTTCTGGTGTAAAATACGGAAATGTGAACAAGATGTAAGACAAAGCTGAAAGTTTTTGAAGACAGACACTTGTTCAGTACTCGGTAAGTTAACTTGTCCATGATTAGAAATGTTGCTGATGTTTTTGCAAAGTATTGTGTGGGTACCAGTGTTCATTTTGACAACATATTTTAATTTGGTTTTAGTCTTAGTCTTTTGAGTAAAATGTAATTCAATTTTAGTCTAGTTTTAGTCGACTAAAATTAAGACAAATGTAGTCGACTTTGCATTGATAATATTCATTATAATCATATTTAACCTTGTCCCTCTGCTTCATGGAGCTGCTCCACATGAGCTCAGAGCTGCTCCTTTGGCAGTGATTGTAAATGACATGAGGCTCTTTCAGACTTTCGATAGAAGTTTGGATGATTTTAGTCTCTCCTTTTCATTTCTACTTAGTCTTATTTTAGTCGACTAAAATATCTGGACATTTTAGTCATAGTTTTAGTCTCATGAAAAACGTTTCATTTAGTTTTAGTCCAATTTTAGTCGACAAAACATCATTTTAACTAAAATTAAGACTAAAAATTTTAGTCGACAATATTAACACTGGTATTTACAGAAATGTAATACATTCATTTTAATAGTACTGGTATCTGTTTTCATGTGAAATGTTTCTATTTTTACGAGAGAAGTGCATTTGTTAAGTTAGCTGTAAACTTCTGTTCATTTGAGCTACCGAGTACCGAGGACGTTAATGACGCTTATCAAGCCTGTGGTTCAAGAAATTACTTAATACTAGAGAAAACAAATATGAAAATAAATATATTGTATGAGGAAGTTGCTAAACGATAGGCCGACGTCTCCCACTTATGTAAAAATCACCAAACGCACATTTTCCTGAAAATCGTCCAGTGGAAAAACTTCATAAATAAAAGGTCCAGTATGAGATTTTTACTCATTAACCTCTTACCCCCCGCCTTAACCGAGCTCATGTCCTCCAGTTCGGCTTTGCCCAAATCTAAAAGCTTCTCGACTGCAGAGCAACAGCTTAACCCCTTAACCCCCGCCTGAACCGAGCACTTTTTCTCCAGTTTGGCTTTACCCCAAAAGCTGTGAAAATAGCAACAAAACTGAGACTAAAACAGTGATGGAAATGTGACAAAAAAGTGACGAAAAATTGATGAAAAAGTTGCAAAAATGTCACAAGAAATTGACAAGAAATTGACAAAAAATGACCAAAATGTGACAAAAAATGTGACAAATGTGATAAAAAATGGACAAAAAAAGTACAAAAATTTCATGAAAATTTGACCAAAAAAAAGTTACAAAAATGAGTTGAAATCCCAACAGAAAATGATGGCAAAAAAGAATCTGATGACGCCTCGGTTCAGGCGGGAGTTAAGAGGTTAACACGCCTCATTTGAAAGCTAAGACCTACAAAAGAGATCCCAACTTTGTTGTAACATTGTCGCCACATTTTTGTCATTTTTTTGTCATTTTTCGCAACTTTTTTATCAAGATTCTGTCAGTTTTTGTTCCTTTTGTTGTTGCTTTTTCTCATTACTTTTTTTTGTCGTGTTTTTGCCAAGTTTTTGTTGCTATTATGAGTCTTTTTTCAAGAAGCTTTTAGATTTGGGTAAAGCCACACTGGAGAAAATGTGCTTGATTCAGGTGGGGGTTAAGAGGTTAAAAGACTGGAAATGTGCTAAATTACATTCAGTCACAATAATAACCTGTGACACTTGTTTGTTTAGGCTTAGCACATGTTTGAAACACCAATTTAGAAAACTCTTACATCGTTTTGGTGTTTTATTGCACATAAATTATCACATTATTGGTAAAAAAAAAAGTTATAATATAAGTTACACTATGGTAGATGTTTGTTTTGTTTATTAATTCACAGGCCTGACTCATTTTCTTTCCTCAAGAGGAAGATGGAGGAGGGTCCTGGGCCGAGATGTGAGTCCATCAAGAGTGACCGCTCCATGGGTCTTCCTATGGCCTTCAAAAATAAACGTTCTTCCTCTGATTTGTGAGTCCATCAAAATTATTTTCAGGTGTATTTGTTTAATATATATTTGACTAACTGTACCATGCATTATAGTGTGCCAAAAACACCTCCCACTGGTCCCAGATGTGAGTCCATGAAGAGTGACCACTCCATGTATCATCCTATTGCCTTCAATGATAAACGTTCTTCCTCTGATTTCAAGTGAGTCCATCAAAAATGCTAAATAAATCTTTTTTTTTTCACTAATTGTACCATGTATCACAGATTGGCAAAATCACCTCCCACTGGTCCCAGACGTGAGTCCATCAGAAGTGACCGCTCCATGGATCCTCCTATTGCCTTCAATAATGAACCTTCTGCTGAGCCTCGGTGAGTTTCTGGTTCTGAAGTCCTGGACAAATAAATACGTACATTTATTGATCCACAAGAGAAAGTTCATTGTCACAATAATCAAAACATTCTTACAATACAACAATACAAAGATACCAATGGTACATTTCTAATATAGTTTAGTTCCACAATTTCACACATACAGTCAGGAAATCAACTTATCATCATGTAATGCAAAGTTTTTAAAGTATCAGTTTTCCCACAATGAATGTGGGAAAACTGACACTTTAAAGCTTCAAGCTTTTCAACAGGGTCCATCAACTCCCTGAGCAAACACAACGTTACAAATATTAAACCGAGGATAGTTCACAACAGAACTAGTTAAAGAGGAGAGGATGGACTAATATGTGCTGATTGTCTCACACTCCTGTATGAGATACAGCAACAGCTCAGGTGACATTCTGACAGACACATATTAATGACAAGTTTATTTGTAGAGCACAATTCACACACAAGGAAACTCAACGTGCTTCACAGTTGCATAAAATATAATAATAATAAATAAAAAAAAATCATATTATAAAATAAGAAAATCCTTTCACCGCCAACCAATGTCCCGTCCGACCTAAAGAATCAGTGGTGTTGTGTGGAAAACTCCCTGCTTGACTTTTACGTCAGCAGTGACGTACCCACGCATTTGCGTGCATTAACTTTATTCTTTATAGTTCGCGAGTGGACACAAGTAGAGCGCCGTCCACATGGCGCTACGAGCGTGACATTTATGTGGCTGTACGTGTGCGTTAATGACGATGTGAGTACATAATGTCGGTCTATATTTTGGTTACATTCACCCTCTTTGCGTTTGGTAACTCTGTAGACTTACTTTACCTCGATGTTTAGTGTAATGGTAAAGTTCTTGTTCCTTTAGAAAACGGTAAATTCAATTTATATTTCCTAAGTTACTGCCTGACGTATGTTCGGGATTGGAAGTACATTTATAAATATATCAAACTTACAGTGTTTATTCAGCTGTCAAGTTCATAGTTCCACTTTTATTTCAATTGACAGAAATGTTAATATTTCTTGTGCTTCGGCGCCGTTGGCTCTGACGTTTGCTAGAAGTTCCTGAGATAACTCACTTTTTCCATGTGTGGTCTTAGAGCGCCATCTTGTGGCTTATAATGGTAGTGCAGTGTAATTTGCCTGCATTTCTTTCAGTGACTGCGTAGCATATTATTTAGTACTTTGCAGTAATTTCGTTTTTTAGTCAATCTTATGTTTATGAGTGCAACGATAATACTGTATATTATGCCATACTATTGAACAAGTCAGTACATACTGATGTATATTATTTGAATAGTGTGTATAATAGTATATTTGCTTTGTACAGCGCACTTCTGCACTCTAATATATAACTATATTGTTCATTTACAGAAACCACACTCACCAAATCCTACAATAAATCTGTCATTTACAAAGGAAGTCGCAGCTATTCTGTGACAGGAATACTTAGCCAGTGAGGGCGCCACCTGCTGTTAACGTACACCGCTACATGTACAGGATGGCTTTAAACAGTCCAACTTACAATGTGCATCAATAATAGCAAAAAAATCTATCATCTATAATAAAGTAAATTGGATCTGTTTTTTAGTGTTGTCCGAGACACAAACCTATGTACAAATCAGCATTTATTTATGTGAATTTACAACATTCTGCACAGCATATACAGGCCTACAGAGGAGCAGGTACATAAAGATTTTGACTGAATATGAACTTCATTTCACTGTGTGTCATCAGTCAAACAGAACATCACGATTCAGGACTTGAACAGTTGACTCAGACTGAGCTGGACGCCATATTTAAGGTCTGCACTTTACCAAATGTGTCTCGCTTCTTTTCTCTCAGATTTGTCCTTTGATTTTGTGACTGTTTATTCTCATTTTAGCGGCTCGAGGAAACACTTGTGACATTTGTCAAAGATGAACTGAAGAGGTTCCAAAAAGTTCTGTGCTCAAATGACCCAGAATGCTTTGATAAAGAGGAGGAGGAGGAGGAAGATCAGAATAACCGAGAGGCTTTTCTCAAGATAACTCTGGATTTCCTGAGAAGGATGAACCAGGAGTCACTGGCTGAGCGTTTACACAGCAGTAAGTCCACAGTCAGGCTCACTGTGTCAGGGCGAGTGATGACGATCACAATGTTTTTGTGTTTCAGAAAGTCCTTCAGGCGTTTGTCAGAGCAAACTGAAGAGTCTCCTGAAGCAGAGGTTCAGCTGTGTGTCTGAGGGCATCAGTAAAGAAGGAAAACAAACCCTCCTGAACCAGATCTACACAGAGCTCTACATCACAGAGGGAGGGGCCTCAGAGGTCAACCAGGAACATGAGGTTAGGCACATCCAGGCTGCGTCCAGGAAAAGATCCACATCTGAAACTACTATCTTATGTGAAGACCTCTTTAAAGGCCCCGCCCCAAAACTGGGACCAATCAGAGAGGAGCCAACAATGGGACAAGAGCAAATCAGAGCAAAGGAAATAAGGAGGCAGTCACCACCAGTCACGGAACAGGTGATAAAGAAACAACGTCCGGTAAAAAACATGTTTAAAAAGATGACTTCTGGACTCTGGTCAGTCAAAACGGGAAAGACAAAAAAGCGAGAACCAAATGAAAGAGAAGAGAAACCAATCAGAGCAGAGCAGACAGAGAAACCAATCAGTGCAGAGCTGACAGAGGAACCAATCAGAGCAGAGCAGACAGGGAGGCGGGGGCCAGTCAGGACGGTGCTGATGAAGGGCGTGGCTGGCATCGGGAAAACGCTGCTGACTCAGAAGTTCAGTCTGGACTGGGCTGAAGGCAAAGCCAACCAGGACATCCAGCTGCTGTTCCCCTTCACTTTCAGAGAGCTCAATGTGCTCAGAGACAGACAGTTCAGTCTGATGGAGCTGCTGCACCATTTCTTCAGTGAAGCTAAAGGACTGTGCAGTTTAGAACATCTAAAGGTGCTCTTCATCTTTGACGGTCTGGACGAGTGCAGACTTCCTCTGGACTTCAGCCGGACCCGGGTCCTGACTGAGCCCACAGAGAGCGCCTCAGTGGAGGAGCTGCTGGTGAACCTTGTCAGGGGGAGCCTGCTTCCCTCCGCTCGCCTCTGGATAACCACACGCCCCGCGGCGGCCAATCAGATCCCGGCAGAGTGCGTCTCCATGGTGACAGAGGTGCAAGGGTTCACCGACCCACAGAAGGAAGAGTACTTCAGGAAGAGGTTCAGAGACGAGGCCACAGCCGTCATCTCCCACATTAATAAATCTCTAAGTCTTTACATCATGTGCCACATGCCAGTTTTCTGCTGGATCCTCTCCTCAGTCCTGGAGCATGTGCTGAAAGAGAAAGAGGGAGAAGAGCTGCCTCATACCTTCACACAGATGTACATCCACTTCCTCGTGGTCCAGGCCAAAGTCAAGGGCCTCAAGTACGATGGACGCTCTGCAACAGACTCTCCCTGGAGTCCAGAGACCAGGGAGATGGTGCAGGCTCTGGGAAAACTGGCCTTTGAGCAGCTGCTGAAAGGAAACCTGATCTTCTACGAGTCAGACCTGAGCGAGTGTGGGCTGGACGCTGCAGAGATCGCTCGTTACTCTGGAGTCTTCACACAGGTCTTTAGAGAGGAGCCAGGCCTGTACCAGGACAAGGTCTACTGCTTCATCCATCTGAGTGTGCAGGAGTTTCTGGCTGCGCTTCACGTCCATCAGACCTTCTTCAGCTCTGGAGTTAACCTGCTGTCCACACAACAGACCTCTGAGAGCCCTGAGGATGAGTTTGTAGCCTTCTACCGCTCTGCTGTGGACCGTGCTTTAGAAAGTCCAAACGGACACCTGGACTTGTTCCTGCGCTTCCTCCTGGGGCTGTCTCTGCCGACCAATCAGAGTCTGCTACCAGTTTTACTGACTCAGACAGAAATTAGCCCTGAGGTGAATCAGAAAACTATTGAGTACATCAAAGAAAGGATTGGTGAGGGTTTGTCCACTGAGGGAAGTATCAACCTGTTCCACTGTCTGAATGAACTGAACGACCACACACTGGTTGAACAGATCCAGGAAAACATCTCAGAAGAACGTCTGTCTGACATGACTCCTGCTCTGTGGTCCGCTCTGGTCTTCTTCCTTCTGTCCTCAGACACTGAACTTGAGGTCTTTGATCTGAGGAAATACTTTGCTTCACCAACAGCTTTTTTGAAGCTGCTGCCAGTCATCAAAGCCAGCAAAACGGCCATGTGAGTGACATCATTTTATTCTCAACTATTAAAACCCTTGTGGGTCAGTGAGGTCACGGACCTTAGAGGGTGTGGTCTCTGCATTGTGAAGTACAGAGTCAGAGTCTAAAATGTGTGAGGGCCTCAAGGGGCTGGAATTACATCAAGATGAATTCAGTCACGAGTTTGTACACCATGTGTTGTACATATTTTATATTTTATCTTTTTTATTTTGCCTATTACTCCGGAATGGAAAGAGATAGAAACTTACAGATTTTTGTTTTGGAATCTACTATTTTTTGTCGGCCTAACAAACAATAAATAATTCACCTCGGGTCCTGAAGGCAGATCACACTCCCCCGCCCCACTGTGTATGTTCTTGTTTCTACGAACAAGAACTCTGGAACCGTACGTGACAGACTTCCTGTCTTTTGTTTTGGAATGTACTCATTCCTCACTTTTAAAGGTCTCACGGAAACTGTGCAACAACAAATTCAATAGTTCTTCAAATCCATGTCAAAGGTAAAGCGACATGAACGCCTGGATATTTTGCTCTTTTTGTCAAAAATAAACATTTCTCCTGTACAACCTTTATTATCATCTCCTTATCACTAGGGCCACTGAAAACATTGTTCTCATCTGTTCCCTTCTCATCTCTACTTAATTTTACATTTAATTCCCTTTGTTTTTCAGAAACGCATATATGCTTGACTTTTGCCTTTTTTTTTTCTCAATCCATCATGTTTATTACATGTTTATTACATGTTTATTACATGTTTATTACAGTCCTATGACCCCACTACAGCATCATTATGACGTAAATATCAACTGTCCTGAAAACAAAGATGTACAGGTGTATATATCACTTAATAGTCCATTATAAGAGGATGTTTTTTGATCAATAAAACAAAAATGAACCAGGTGAGACCCACAAGAATCAGGGTTTTTACATAAATGTTACACATGTTTCATTTGATCTGTAAACAAACCCACTGATATCTGTCAAATAAGCAATTACACACTTTTACAGAATCAAATACTTGAAATATACTTGCATGTATAACTTTAAAACCTAAACACCTGTAGAAAGGCAAAGAGTTTTCCTTTATTGATTGTTTTTAAGACTTTTATCAGTATAATGGCTGACTCAATAGGAGGTGGAAACGTTCAGGTTTTCAGTGTGAGGCTATATTTAAATTCATGATGTCCAGGTGAGCTGTGGTGGCCCCATGTTCTGGTGCCTGTAATAATAATTAAACTAATCACTGGAGCTGTAGAGTTGAAAACCACTGGGGACACAATTTGAGAACCACCAATACAACAGTTTATTTTTTGAAAAGTCTTTATGGCTCCACCTCAGTTCTGTTATGAGGCAGAAAGATGGAAAAGTGTGGAAGCAACAGATAAGTTCAATAATCATGAATAAAATTCAGAGACCGTGACTGTAATTATGAAATACTAATCAAGGATGGTCTGTATTATTATGTTTTAAGGCTGTATTGACACAGACTTCAGTTAATGTGGTTATTATAATGTCCTGTATTTCAGTTTGAGGGACTGTTCTCTGTCCGAGAGCTCCTGTGGCCAACTGGCCTCAGTCCTCGGCTCAGAGTTCTCCAGTCTGAGGAACCTGGATCTCAGTTACAATGGCCTTCATGACTCGGGAGTGGAGGTGCTCTGCTCTGGACTGATGAGTGTCAACTGCAGACTGGAAACTCTCAGGTGAGGAAAAAATAGATTGATTTGCCTTTTTAAAATCATGTTTGTGTTAGATACAGGACTATCTACTAAAACAGCAAATAATATACAGAACCTTCAGAGGATGTTATGTTTTACTCACAGGCTTAGAAATTGTCATTTAGCATCTCTATTAACATAATGTTAATAGCATGTATGATTAAATATACTGGTTCAATTGGGCTGGACCAGAAGCTAGATCCGCTCATGGAGGTGTAGGTGCAGAAACAATACACAGAGCCTTATTGCGTTTACGTGATAAGCCTTATTAAGTGGAAAACGGGTATTTACAAAATGTACATATTTACAGTCCTGCAGGAACACATAGACAAACTATGGTATAGAAGCACAATGTGTTTTCGTTACTTAGACAGCATGGTTATTTCAACAAACAACAACCAGCATCAAAACAAAACAAAACAAAAATAGTTCAGTCCAAAAAAACCCAAAACGCGTCGTTCCCACCTAACCGACACTACGTCCACAATAAGTTTGAATTCTTACTCCATTACAAAGAATGGCTTAGTGTCCATTGGGGTTATTTCCAAGTGTGAGTTAGTCCATACGCGTTAACAGTTTAGTTCGTGTGGACGCGGAAGGCGGAGAAGGAAAAGGTGGGAGAGGACTGCGCCACAACGGCTCCTACCAGACCGCAGAAGAGGTTTGGGTTGTTTCTCCGGGCTCTAGGCTCAGCTCGCCATCACGAGTGGACTCGACAGGGCAACTGGTCTGTTCAAATAAACAGGACCAAATCAATAAACATTGTAAACATCGTAAACGAACGCTAGCTAGACTTTTTTTCTTCTTCCAGTGTACACACAACATGGGTCTCAAAACACCTACAAAGTGTGTTGCGCACACACATAAACATTACAGGTATCCAAACATGACAGTTTCAAAACAAGGCAATGCGCTACATCAAAACAATACATTGATGCATCAACTCGCCGATTTCCACTCAATAATCTGTCCCACAGCGAGAACCCCAGAGTCTACGGCGGCGGTTAATGGACTTCTACAAGCGTGAAATGTACAATGAAGGTTTAGTTTAAATCAACGGAGAACTACAGCGAAGTAGAGCTAGTTTACGAACCTGTTGCAGCCGTCCTGTTGCTTCTCTCCCACCTTCTGCCGGAGAGAAGAAACAGGAAGCTTGTATAGGAGCCCTACTGTGACGTGATTGGCTACGGACATCTCGCGAGGGAAAAAGGTGCGCGCGGGTGTGGTCACGTGTTGCGGCCACGGCAGACTAGAAATTTCATATTTAATTTTATTCTAAAAAGGCACGATTTTATGTGGGTTACAAAGTGCACATGAGAAGAATTATGAAAAACAGACTCAAATATTTCTATATCTTATTTCTGTGTAAACTTTAAATCGTCTTTTGCTCCATTTTAGAAACATTTTCAAATATGAGTCATTTGGACTGAGTTGTTTTGAATTGAAGACATTTGACGTCTTATCCAGGGGCATCTTCAGCCCTGACGTTCCCTGGTCTGGAAAGCTAGATTTTGCTTTTTGCTGCTCGTTTATTTCCTCTGAAACGTCTCAGGTTTTTTTCCAGCTTCATTTTTTTTTCACAATTTAAAAACTGGATAAATCAGATGCCTGAGATTTAAGAATAAAACAGTTTAATTCACTTTCCACAACTAATGTAATGTCCCTGCTGTATTAACACTATACTGTATATTATTATACTATTCTGAATTTCAGGTAATATTAATTATTATTATGTAAAGTGTGTGGTCATAGAAAATATACAGTATTTACTGCACAAAGATATTAAACATTGAAGTATTTCTGGGTTTTATTCCAAAGGCCGATATTATTTAATACATTTTGTGGATTTTTTCGTGAAAATGTAATAAAATCAACAAGAAAAACTGACTCCAAGTAAAACATCATCACATTATAAGATTTCGGGCTCATCTAAATGGAGCTGGGTACCCATTTTTATTTGTTTTCAATACCAGTACTTTAACAATACTTGGTTTACGATACTGATACCTGAACAATACTTTTTTCAATAACGATACTAAAATATTTGTCATTTAGAACCAAAAAACAGAACAATAATGATAATGTATTTCATAAAAGACCATTTCTTTTCAATTTGTTTCATTTATTTGAGTTGAAACAAGTCACTTCCTTTAATGTCGTCTCTGGACAAACAGGCGTCACAACTTGGATCTAAAGATATAATTTTTTCAGTTTCTGTTTTCGATACATTTATTTTCTCGATATCAGACTTGTGTTGTTTAACGATACCCAGCCCTACAACTAAAGTGGTGCAACTACTGTATGTTCTGGTGCTGAAAACTCCCACAATCTGGAGCCTGATTATTTTTATCTTTCAGTCTGAGAGACTGTGGCCTGTACCAGACCGACTGTGGTCCTCTGTCCTCTGTCCTGGAGTCCTCCTGTCTGAGGATCTTGGATCTCACTTTAAACAGGCTGAAGGACTCAGGAATGGAGCAACTGTGTTCTGCACTGAAGAGCTCCACCTGCAGACTGGAAACCCTGAAGTAAGAACACAACACAGTATTAATCAAACATTACATCACATCAGGCCATATGTAGCTCCATTCTGGAGGTTTGGAGGAAACATGTAAACTCCACACAGAAAGCCCCGCCCAGGAATTTAACCAGGGACTTTCTAGCTCTGAGGCATAAGTGCTAACCACTGCACCACTGTTACAGAAAGTCCTTTCTACTGATCAACATCATGTCCATGTTTTTGAATAATGTCCTTTATCCATAAACATAGACCTGTAAACTTTTACCCAGATGTAACAGATCAGTGATGATAAAGCAAACAAACTGCTCACTATTATTATTATTATTATTATTATTATTATTATTATTATTATTATTATTATTATTATTTTTTCCACTCACTGACTAAAGGTAAGTGCCTCTTTAAAGGCCTGTTCCCGCCTGTGTTTATGTCCTTGTGTTTCTCCAGATTGGTCGTTTGTTCACTGTCCCAGAGCTGCTGTGGTCCTCTGGCCTCAGTGCTTTGCTCAGAGTCCTCCAGTCTGAGGAACCTGGATCTCAGTGATAACGACCCCCTGGACTCAGGAGTGGAGCTGCTGTGTGAGGGACTGAAGAGCGCCCCCTGCAGACTGGAGACACTCAGGTGAGGACAGAGTTAGTTTGTACAGAATTAAGATTGTTTTTGCGGCTGTTTAGTTTCTAAATCTGTTTGACAATTTTCAGGAAACAAAGACAATAAAGTTTAATGTAATGTCATGTTTTTGAACGAACATCCAGCAAGTTTGTCAACCTTAAACATATTAACGTAATGTGAAGAAGAACAAAAGGGCTTGGATTGTTTTTGTTTTGTTTTTTACTAAATATACAGTAAATGGTGTGAGGTGTCAGTCTGATAGATCATTAGAGCCGACCTACCTGAATTTTCGCTGAAATAATCCTCTGTGGTTTGTTCTATTCAAATTTTACAAACTGTTACTAGGGATTTTTTCAGTCGGAATTTAAGAGGCTGATGTGACACTGTCTCTCCAGATTAAGGCACTGTTTCCTGTCAGAGAAGTGCTGTGGTCCTCTGTCCACGGTCCTCAGTTCAACAAGTCTAACTCTCCTGGATCTCAGCAACAACGACCTCCGGGACTCAGGAGTAGAGCTGCTGTGTTCTGGACTGAAGAGCGCCCCCTGCAGACTGCAGACCCTCAGGTGAGTCTGATCCTGTGACTTTCAGGTTTTAAGCAGTGCCTCGATGCCACTGAAATCGAACTCTCTCCTGGTCACAGTTTGACAGTTCAGTTCCTGCTTTGACCCAGAAATGTCTCAGAGGGAAGAATTGTCTTGTAAATCAAATGTGTGGTTTTAGTCTGTCTGGATGTCTGGTCTCTGAGACGGGCGGAGCTGCACTGGTCTCAGCTCTGAGCTTTCCCTCCTCCAATCTGAGAGAGTTAGACATGAGCTACAACCATCCAGGACCCTCCGCTGAGCTCCTGAGCGCTCTACAAAACCAGCCCCACTTCTGCCTGGACTCTCTCAGGTGAGAAGCCCGTGAGGTTCTGTCACATCAGCTTCCCTTCAATGTGGGCAAATTGTTTTCTAATCAAAATTCAGTTTCTATGCACACAAAACTGTGATAAATATGGGATTTGAATTTTCAGCTTTCCAGGTATAAGACGACCCGCTCGACCATCTGAGCCGCTGTTACAAAGAATATTTTACTACTTGATTAAGTCTTTCATTCAAACATTCAAATTGTGATTTTATTTGAGCTCTGCTCTATCAGTAACTGTTTTCCAAATAAACAGCAGTATGATCTGAATAACTGTTGCTGTTTTTCTCATCAGTCGCCAAAATACTTGGTATTGTCAGTTCTGTGTTTATTCCTCACCTGTGACATAAACTGTAGTAGTACAGGATACACTTTTGGACTTTGAGCAATGACCATGTTTCATTGTGTTTTAGGATGAAACCTTCCGGTGCCCAATACTTAACTCCAGGTTGGAGAAAGTGTGAGTTTCTGGTTCACAGAACTTCTACCATTCAACAGGTCTAGTGATATGTGTCAACTATCATCAACTTGCTTCACTGTGTTTGTTTGTGCCTCAGATTTCTGTGACCTCGTCCTGGATGTGAACACAGCTCACAGAGCGCTCCGTCTGTCTGAGGACCTGAGAACAGTGAGTCATGTGAAGGAGGAGCAGCCGTACCCAGATCACCAGGACAGGTTCGACTGTCTGCCCCAGGTCCTGACCTCCACTGCTCTGGGGAGACGGTGCCTCTGGGAGGTGCAGTGGGACGGCTGTGGAGAGGATGACCCTGGGTGGGTGGACATTGCTGTGTGTTATAAAAAACTGAAGAGAAAAGGAGACGGTAAAGAATGTGTGTTTGGGCAAAATGATGAATCCTGGACTCTGAGAGTGTTTAAGGGGCAATACTCTGTTCATCACAGAGGAAATGAGTATCGAGTCGGCTCTTCTGCATCACAGCGAGTGAGAGTGTATTTGGATATTGATGCTGGAATACTAACTTTCTATGAGATGTCCTCTGATGGTAAATGGCGTGGCATCTTTAGTTTCTGCGCCACTTTCACAGAAACTCTGGTGGCTGGGTTTACATCCTACTGCAGTTCTGTCAGACTGATTTGAACTCCTGTTTTCAGCTGAACTCAAGGCACAAAAGCATCAAGTGTGACGCACATTTATTGTGGCAACGACAAAGGAAATGCAAGATTATAAAGTTTATAAACTAAGAGTCGTCATAAACTGAACACATCAGTTGTTTTCAACATTAATTTCAGACAAATTGTAAATAATATCATTAAATAAATAAACAAACAAACCATAAAACTGTAAAAATGTGTCATGAGTCGTTCTCCAGAAGCAGCGCATGGCTTTGTGTGTGGTGGAGTTTGCAGGCACGAGAGCCCGGTGGTCGACTGGTGGAGGGGTTGGTGAAAGCAGACTGGGCTTTATTCATTGAAGTTTTCATTTTGGCTTCAGTCCCACAGCCTTATAGTCTCGCTACAGCCTTTGAATTTCAAGAACAATCCTATAGGTCTATTGCCTGTTATATCAATAACATTTATATTCACAGTTTGGTTTATAATCTATTTAATTGGCTGTGATACATTTAATTTTTTTCAGCGCATATAGTTGTCTATCCCCCGCTTCTGCTAAAAAATGGTGTTTTTCTGTGTCTGTCTCTGATGGATGTTTGGTGAACCTTCGCCTGAACCAAAGTCGATTAACTTTTATAACCAACGCGAGTCCCATAATGTAAACAGCGATGGACCAGAGCGGTGAGTCAGTCCAAACGCGGGTTAGCTTGTGTGTTAGCATATTAGCTTGTGTGTTAGCATATTAGCATGTGTGTTAGCCATTTATGAAGCTGTGTTGCAGATGTCAACTGCGTATAACTGCATCGTGAAGCAATTTCACTTATTGTTGTTTATTTATGTCAATGTCAAATTTATTTATAAAGCACATTTAAAAACAACCATTCTCGACCAAAGTGCTGTACAAGAACAGTAACAATATGTACAATAAACATAATAAAACTTAAACATTGGTAATATATAAAGGCACAAACTGTCTGGTCCACATGGAACCGAAGGCCAAAGCAAAAAGATGAGTTTTTAATTTTGTTTTAAACTCCTCTACAGACTGAGCCGAGCACATGTAGAGGAAGGCTGTTCCAAAGTTTTATTACGGTATATATATATACTAGCTGAGACCCGGCCTTTGGCCGGGCCTCGCTAGTCTCCACATTTGATATTCTGAGATTATGAGTGATTACAAAGAATTGTCCAACCCGTCACACAGTTCAGCTGTAGACCAGTGGTTCCCAACCCAGTCCAAAAACTATGGCCACTACAAATGTGTAAAATAATGAATGCTAAAAATAATTTCAAACAAACTGCAAGTGGAGTGTTTGATGCACCCGTACTCCTTTCTTATAAACTACAACCACAATGTGATCGCTAAACTCAGGGAATAGAAATCAAGAGACAGTGGAATAAGTATGGATAAATATTAGGGGTTCAGTTTTAACGGTTGGGTTCACGGTGCAGGACCCGTGGTTTGGTGCATCACGGTAGTGTGCAGTCAAAAAAATAATTAGTAGGTTTTCAAATGAAATAGCCTAATGAGCGTTGTTAGACAGTATTTATAACCTTACAATAAAATTGGCAATGCTTTCAAAGCTGCTTTAGAATAAAATGTACCTCTGGGCTCACAATACGTGAAAGCAAAATAGAAAACAAATGGTACAGCAGCAAAGGAAAAAAAAAGAAAAAAACTACGCAGTGCAGGCCATGCGCTCGTTAAGCGGTAGTTTCATTTTCGCTTTTACTCACACGGAGGATAAATCAGTCGGAGCAGCGCGTGTGATTAGAGGCTCGTGTTTGAACAAGTTTTGGGCAATGTTTTGCGTGTATTATTTTTCGGAGACAAAGCTTTGGAGACGGACTACGGCCAGGATTGGATCTTACGCATTTGCGCCTCTGACATTACGCAACACTGGATCTATAATGAACCACAGCCTCGGTCACTGCAGGAGAGACTTAAACAAAGACACGCAGACGTGATGTGTATTGGAGGATGTATCTGTACCTGTGCGGAGCGTCTACAGGTTAGCGGTGAGTGACGATGATACACATCGCCCTGTTTGGATGCGCGCCCGCACACACACACACACGCGCGTGCACGCACACACACACACACACACCGCCCTGTTTGGATGCGCGCACACGCACGGCGGTCAGATGTCGTGCACTCGCGTTTTTGTGACGGCGGGTTGTCCTCGGACAGCAGCACCGCGGTCCATATGGACCCGTGGTCAATGGCCGCGGGCGGTGGGACCGTCACGTGGGGGCCGGCCGCGGATGTAATAATAATAATAATAATAATAATAATAATGCATTAGTTTCATATAGCGCTTTTCTAGATGCGCAAAGTCAGTGTACAATTTGATGCATTATTCATTCACCCCATACTCGGTGATGATAAGCGAGGCACCCAGTCTGCGCACATCAGCCCCCAGCACTAACCACGCACACACTCACTACTGTCGCCAGACTTCCTGGTGTTCCCAAACGGTCTCCCATCCCAGTCCTAACCAGGCCCTTCCCTGCTTAGCTTCCGAGGAACGGTCTCCCATCCCAGTCCTAACCAGGCCCGTCCCTGCTTAGCTTCAGTCGGTATGGGAAATAAACATGGCGGCGGCCATTGAGATTGCGGTTTCTATTATAGATTTATATTTATATTTAGATTACGGTAAAGTTGTATGTGCGGAGAGAGGGGGCGGAGTTAACTGAATCGAAGCGTTGTGTCTTCCGGGTTCGAAAAATACCTCCAGAAAACACTTGTATTTATCACAAAAATGAGTGCTCCATAATGGTAGAGGTACAATATATCATATACATGCCTATACTTAACTTTGGAATGGCTAAAATAGCATGATATAGATCCTTTAAACAATGCATCTGGTTCATCCAATGTTATTGCTATGTCCATATCAAATAAGGAAACAATAATATAATATAACATAATATAGTATAATATAGTATAATCTATAATATAAAACGCAATCGCGAGTAGGGCGGTGTGGTAACTTGGTAATTATAATGAAACCACCAACAAGGGTTTGCCGAGATTCAGACTTTATCTCAGAATATTTAGAGGCCAACATGGTGGAACAACAGAGCCAGGTAGGCAACAACTTCAGGAACAATACTGGGATTCTTTTAGTGCATATGCTCCCACTAGTGGTCATGAGCTTACATTACAACACTCCTCCCCCACTAAGGTCAGAAGTTACTCCACTGTCAATAAACCAAAAATGGTACAAACATGCAAATAATTCTGGTGTCAGTTACTTCCATAAACCTGGTCCTATTAACACATTAAACCCAAAATATCGCTATTATTATTAGTTTTTTTAAACCACCTCAGAACATGGCCTTCAAACAGTAAAGTCATTAAACATTCAGTCTATCAGGAGGCTTTCGAGCACGCTGAGCGGTCACACACACGGGGCATGGGTGTCCACGGGCGACTGTCCATCCTCTGTAGGTGCAACAGACGTCTCCTGTGGTGAAACGTTTGACAGTCCCGCTCCTCCAGTAGACACCGGTGGCAACTCGGCGGCAATGCTGACAGGGCCCTTATTGTGACGCAGACGCACATGGTCCTGATGTCTGCGGAACACACGACCGTCCGTCAGTTCTACCACGTAGGAGACAGGACCACTCTGTTTCAAGATCACAGTCCAGTAAGCCATTGCTGATTTGAGCTACTGCTGAAATTCTTCACATAGACATTATCGCCTGGTTTCAGCGGTCTCTCTTTTGCATGTAGGTCATGGCTTTCCTTCTGCTTTTGCTGTTTCCTTGTTACCTTTGCCTTCAGGTCTGGACGAAGCAGATCCAGCCTAGACTCATGGCCTTACGTCCCATCAACATCTCTGCTGGTGTACGTGCAGTAGTGGTCTGAGGTGTGAGGCGATGTTTGAACAGGAAACGCGACAGTCTTGTACTCAGAGAATCACCTGTCATGCGCTTCAAACCTTCCTTTTGTCTGGACAGCACGTTCAGTCCATTTGAGGCCGGATGGAAAGGAGTGGTGTGAATGTGACCTATGCCACTCCCTGCCATGAACTCACTAAACATCTCACTGGTGAAAGTTGGACCATTATCTGTAACTAGCGAGTCAGGCAGACCATGGACTGCAAATACTTGTCTTAGTTTCTCAATGGTTGAGGGAGCTGTGAAATCATAGTTTGAACGTATCCATGCTCAAATCATGTATGAATGAACATGCATCGCTATTGCCGTGCGGTCTCCATGTATGGGCCACGTATGTTCAACTTTCAACTAGCAGTGAAAGGCTTTGACGTCAGAGAGTGTTTTTCCTGCGACCGTTAACGTGATTGATATGTGGTCTCACATGTTTTCACTCACCTCTCCGTAAATGGACACGATCTCGATCAGCCTCTCTGAGAAAAACAACCTTTCCTTAGGAATTTGGAACTTCAGCCTATCATTTTTAAGGAAACGCCCTGTACGTACCTCATTTACATACTATGATAAAAACCCATGTCTATCGTTATTCGTTGGGAAAATGTGAACATGCTCTGTACTTTTCGCCCAGTAAATATCTTACTCCACGACGGGTCTCTTATCTTCCTTCCTCACCATGATTTCAAGCTGTTATGTTGCTCATTATGTGACACTCTATCCACTTGGAGTGGGCGTCAACCATGATGAGAAACATCTGTCCCATGAAAGGTCCAGCAAAGTCCAGGTGTAATCTAGACCAGGGACGATCTGGCCACTCCCATGGATGCAGAGGGGCTGGTGGCGACAACATCCCATTTGACTGACATTGTGAGCATGACTTTACTCTGTTTTCCAAGTCAGAGTCCATTCTTGGCCACCATACATAAGATCTTGCCAGGCTTTTCATTCTTGACACCCCTGGATGTGTCTCATGTATTTCCTCCATAATCCGTGAACGACCCGGGGGTGTTACTATGACTCTCGTCCCCCAGAAAATGCATCCATCCTGTAGGCTCAGTTCTGTCTTTCGTGTCACATAAGGCCTCAATTCCTCACTTTCAACAACAGAGGGCCACCCTTGCAAAAGGTAAGTCTTAACCTTCGACAGGACTGGGTCTCGCTCGGTCCATTGCTTGACTTGAGATGCCTTTACCGGGGTTTCAAACAATCTCCCCAATGAAAACACAGTCTCTGGAGGCACTTTTCCAGCTCTGTACTGTACTGTATACTGGTAGGCTGACAGTGTTAGTGCCCAACGCTGGAATCGTGCAGAGGCTAGCGGTGGGATGCAGCGTTTCTCACTGAACAGGCTCATCAGTGGTTTATGGTCTGTATGAATTTTTGACGGACGGCCATAGAGGTACTCATGGAAACGCTTTACGGCAAACGCAATCGCAAGACCCTCCTTGTCTAACTGCGAGTAACCCTTTTCCGCAGCCGTCAATGTCCGTGAAGCAAAACCAATAGGCTTTTCAGACCCATCCTGTGCATCACATGTGATAGAACTGCCCCCACGCTGTGCGGTGAGGCGTCACACAAAAGGGTAACCTCTTTGTCTGGGTCAAAATGAACAAGCAGTTTTGCAGAGTGGAGTAGTTCTTTTACTTCTTTAAAAGCTTTCTCTTGCTCATCACACCACTGCCACTTTGCGTCATTGTGCAGTAGTTTGTACAGCGGCGCCAAAACTTTCGAAAGGTCCTGGAAAAATGTTCCATAGTAGTTAACTATGCCCAGAAATGATCTTCGCTCATTCACACTCCAAACACCAGGCGGTTGTACTTGAACAATCCCTTGTGTGTGTTTATTGTAACATATTCCTTCAATTCCTCGTCCAGCAGCATCTAAAAATACATTATACCCACTAGAAACCTGAAGACTACACCACTGGGCTAATAATCACTACGCGTGTCCTCTCGTCCTGGCGCCTGCAGCTGCATTTCCCCGTGTTCGCGCTGCTTTTCCGCCGGCTTCAGCATTGCTGCCACAGGGCCAGGACGGCACGACTCACAAAAAACATCAAACATGTTTGAAAACCTTGCGACCGTGCGATTTTGACTCGTACGTTCGTCGTGAGCAGCTATTCGTGGCTCGTGGCCCCCTGGACCCTGCACGACAGAGACGCACGGAAAGGCTGAAAGTCGTGCCATCAAAATTCCTGCCAAAATCGTGTCTAAAATTGCACAGTGTCTGCCCAGCTTTTTAAGATCGTTTTCCGAGCAGAATCTCCTCACGGATATTTCGGAGCAACCATTCGCTCCGTGGCAATACGAGCAATCGCTGTTATTGTTTACTTCCACAATTTTCGCCGGATGTTTTGGTGAATGGTCGGCTACAACTGATGCAGGCGTCTAACTCGGTTTTATAAAATGATAGATCTGTTACAGCGCAAGAGAAGCAATGCCCTGTTTATGGACATTATTTTTGCTGATTATAGGATTTTAATAAAATGTTTATCAAATATGAAAATGTAAAATGCCAACTATGAGACGACATCGCGATTGCTCGAATATAAGGCATCACTGATCTCATTTTAAAAAGTAGCCTATGTGCATAAGGCTGGAGGGAAGCCATCAAAATCTCATAAAACTTGCCGAACAAGTGTCGGAGCGGCTCTGAGCTCAGGTCTCCCCACTGCCGGTGTCGCAAATAATAATAGTAATGCCAAACTAGAGCCAAAACAAACACATTGAAGTATGAAAGATTTCTTTATTTAATTCAAGTTTAGAAAGGGAAAAAAACAAATGGAAATGTTGTTTTTCTGATTTGATTTTGAAACGGAATAACTAATGATCAAAAGGTACACGGATTCTGGTATCTGATTTATTTAAAAGAGAGTGTAACCTGACACCTTAATTCCTTTTCCTTGCCGGATTCCTGTGGAAATTGGTCCTCGTTCAAGTATCTGCTCCAGTCCGAGACTTTAAAATGACTTCTCAGGAGAATCACTTCTTTCGAAGAGGTCTTTATTCAATCATAGCACAGGATACAAGTTAAAGCAACATGCACTTCAACAGATATCATCACTCGCGAGTCTGAGCATCGCCCCCAAACATTCTACTTTATACCCCAGGTACCTTACCCCCTAAACCAAACAGATCTGACTTTTCACCCAGACAGTACGTGCGGTTCCGAACCAAAACAAGTTTGTTCAGTCATTACTCATTAACCTTCAAGTCTGATGAACCTGGTGCTAGCAAAGTCAACCCCGTTCATCAGACTTTTGAACAGCCATCTGAGTCCAGTCTACAAAAACAGCTTATACAACCATTACAGAGCACTTAACTGACCTCTATGAAGGTTCATACTTTCATACATAATTAATTTCTTTTACAATCCCCTCTCTTGATTACCTGATTACAGGTAATCAAAACAAAACATTCATAATATCTTTATGCACTTGACATTGAGAGATGCAAGTCGCTATCTCTTTTTCTAAACTCACACAATTATACACCCATCCTTGTTCTATGTTAGTGTATTGATTTAACTATAAATGTTTATGTTTGTTTTGTTCTTTTTTACTTTTTTTTGTTACAATGTTCATGTACGTAAATCAGTAGTGATGCTCAGATAATTGGGTTAGAACCAAAGCACTTTATCAATTGTGAATTTCGGCTCGAGTTAATAATCATTTTCGTGGTCTGATTGGAATTCGGCATTTAGGAGTATGTATTGTGATTTTGGGCCATGCCGCTCAAATAGAGTTTTAACTAGATTTGTCACCAAGGCTCGCAGACAAGGAATAATGCAGCAAAAAACTACAAAAATTATCATCAAAACTACAAGGATAGGTATTAACAATTTTAGCAGTAACTGCCACCATGATCCATTGGTCAGCCAAGTCCACAAGTCCCAACTGCTGGATGACATGTGAGCTTGTAGGTCATCTCTAGCTACCACCATGTCTTTTAGTGCTTGTGTGATTAGGCCTCCATCTCCACTGTTATCAGGAATGAATGTACAACATCCGGTTCCAATTTGGGCACATACACCCCCTGAGGATGCAGTTAATAAATCAAGCACTACGCGATTTTGCAACACCATAGTACGTATAGCTCTTAATTCTTCATTAGTTGCATTAATGGCCACTATAGTTGTATTCATAAATCCCAATAATCTCCACCGATTATACTCTACTTCTGCACGGACTGAGGAGATGCCAAAATTGGGAAACAATGCTATAGCAATTCTTTCCCCTGTACTAAAGATACGTTGATCATATGGAACTCCACGATCGGCTAATGTGTCTCTCTTACCACGCCTACCAATGGAACTTTTTACAGTGTTGTGCACAGTGTGTAATTTGTCTTTTGGGATGTACATAATGGGTTGATGTAATTCTACAAGTGCACATGTACCTCCCCAGTGCTGTGGTAGGTTGGCGTAAAGTGCATGTCCGCATAGCCACAACCAATCATTCAGTACTCTAGTACCTGTGTGAACGACAGGGGCTACGCGAGAACATCTGCAGCCAAGACTTTTAGCACACCATAGTGCAAAATCTTTGTTCATCTCCTGGACAGTCGCTCTCAGCTGTGTATTCTGCCAACAAGAGTCGTCATTCAAACATGCATAATATGCTTTTTCATTTTTAGGTGGGCAAAAAGTAATTACATTTTGGCAATGTGTTTTATCAATGTGTCCTACTTGTGTTTTGCCATTTCCTACATAACAAGCAGTATAGTTATGAGGTTCTATAATGTCATCCATGACAAAAGGTTCCTTTAGCTGTGGCCATGTTAGTAGATCTAATTGGGCATCGCATGGTGAGTTTTTTAGGAGGGCTTCTGGTTTCTCAAATGGAATTGACATGTCGCCTCCGGTTATCGTTTTGTCAGTGCCAGGATGGATGGATAAGGCTACAAGACAAACAACTTGAGTTTCGTTTGGTGAGGTTGCATAGATGCCAGTATGACTGACAGATATGGGAAGATGGGTGCACACATAGCAGTCAGTGTTATTTGTGAGATGAGCTGTGTAGTTCACATATCTCCACCAGACGTTAGCTTTTGGTGAAATTTTCAGGACTCATTTCCGACCGTTCTCTAAACAGCACCAGGGTAAACACAAACATCATTGATATCACTATGACAGAACATATCACCGTAAATGAAGAACGACTCATCTTTTGTAGATTCACTTTTGAAATGTTCATAATGGAAACAGCTTCTTCTGGTCACGTGTGGGGTGTAAGATGTGACCGCGATCGTCTGTGTGACGGGAGCAGAGGTTACTAGCACATGCTCCTTAATCTGGCGTGGCCTCGGTCTTCTATGTTCCTGGAGCAGAGGTTACTAGCACATGCTCCTTTCTCTTGGGTTCTAAAAGTGTCTTTTCCTGTACTTGGGTGGTGTTTTTGTGAATTACAGTACCTTTATCCGCTGGTGGGAGATACAGTCATGGATCTTCCCACTTTGGGTACTGATCAGTCTCTTTTCAACAGTCCTTACAGAGTTCCAGCCTCTCCGATTACAGGTGCGTCCTTGTCCTGTAATGGAAGAGATTCATCCGGCAGATCATCTGGTATTTGATTATTTTGCAACAATGTCTTTTAAACTTGTCCTTATGCATGTAAGGTCTTCTTCTGCACCCCATTTTATTTTTTAAGAATATTATTCAAATATGCTTGGTTCTATACCCAAAACTATTGATTTAACGTACTACAAAAATATAAAGGATACTATGATGATTCAATCTCTGTATATATGATTTTGAATTTTAACCTTAATGAACGTATTCAAAAAGTGTTAGAGGTATAAGGATAGATAAGTCAAAAAATTAAAAATCAAAAACATTTTTTTTTCTTAAAGATAAAAAGGTCTTATTTAAGAATTAGAAACAAAAATTTCAAAGTTAAACATAAAAAGTTAAAGTTAAAAGTCTTTAGTAAATGTTAAATGTTTTTAGTACATGAATATAGTCAAACTTTATAAAATTAACTAATTTTTAAATTTCTTTTCTTGTTTCTACTTCCCTATTAATTTTTATATCTTTTTCTTGTTTTTATTTCCCCTCTCTTCTCCCCTCTTCTTCCCCTGGAGCCCCAGGGGTAGAACTTCTTGAATGGTGATTCTCATCTTCATTGTCAAGCGTTGCACAGCCAACCTCTCTGTTTTCTGCATTATCAGAGGAAACATTTGTAGTAATGTCTTTTCGGATTTGACCTAGACTTCGTTGTGTCGGGTCCACTGGTGACTTGAAACAGTGAGACAAATGGTACCACAGTTTAGAAGTTCCTTTTTGAACTTGTACCGATCTTCCCGTTGATTGGAGGACTAGATATGGTCCAGTTTGGTAAGGCTGAGTCCAGTTGTTTCTTTTATGCACTTTAACATAGACCCAAGATCCTGGGACAACATCAATTTCTGGATCAGGAGTATGTTTTAGATCATGTGTCCTTTTCCTGCACCGATATAGTTGCATCACTATTTCTTGAAGCATTTTGACGTATGAGTGATGTTGTTTATCCCAATCAACAAACGGCGCATCTTCATTAAAAGGACCAGATGGTTTGTGCATTTCTCTGCCAGTTAACAGTAGATGGGGTGAATATGAAGTACTTCCATTGACGCTGTTCCTGATATCCATCAGAACAAACGGCAAGGCCGTCACCCAGTCGAGTTTTGAGGTTTGCCACACTTTAGCCAGTTTTCTTTTTATGGTGGCATTCATTCTTTCCACAGCTCCTTGACTAGATGCATGATATAGATTTCCCAGTCGCTGTGAAATGTTGAGGGCCTTTAACACGTCACGTACCATCTTAGCTGTGAAGTGTGTACCATTGTCAGATCTTATGGTATGTGGGACACCAAATCTTGGGAATACCTCGGTGGTAAGATGTTTGACCACTTCCTTAGCAGATTCCGTCTTGCATGGGAAAGCTTCCACCCACTTTGTGTATTCACAGACAATCACCAGCAAATATCTGTATCCACGTACTCGCATTTCTGGTCCCATATCTGTGAAGTCCATCACAATCTTTTCGAAAGGTTTGTTTGGAAGGGTGAACGTGCCTGGAGGTGGCTTGCAAGCCTTCTTGGGTGTTAACGTTTGACAAGCATGACAGTCGTCAATCCAGTATTGCACAATAGATTGCATGTGTGGGTGCCACCACAGATCGATGTGCTTCAAAATAGCCTTGTAGCTACGATGGGTTGAATTGTGATATTCATCAAACAGCATTTGGAGTAGGGGAACAGGAGCGACAATTTTTCCTTCATGATTTCTCCAGATTCCTTCATCGTCCTTTACTGCTCCCCGTTGTTTCCATGCATTTTGTTCATATGCTCCAGCTGCTTCTTGAATTTCTTTGACATATTTGGTGTCAATGATGCAGGAGTCAGCTGCATCGTCAGATTGTTCAGCATCTCGGACGAGCATGTGTCTGTTGTTGTAGTTTGCTGCATCTTTCGAGGCCTGATCGGCCGCGTGATTCCCTATGGACACAGGGTCTTGTCCTTTGGTATGGGCTTTGCATTTCATGATGGCTAGTTTCTCTGGTAGTTGAACCGCGTCGATGAGTTGTCTGACCAGTGTCTCATGTTTGATGGGAAGCCCCGTCGTCAGCTTAAAGCCATTCCGTATCCAACCAGCAATGGATATTGTGACTGTCTTGAAGGCGTAAACCGAGTCAGTATATATGTTGACTTTTTGACCCTCCGAAAGTTGTAGAGCACGTAGTACAGCCATTAATTCTGCAGTTTGTGCTGATCCTCCATCCAGTTGTTTTGCCTCCAGGACTTGATGTTGGTCAATCGAAAGCTGTCTGACTACAGCATATGAGGAGATGACGTGTCCCTCTCTTGCTCTGTACGAGCAACCATCGCAATACAAGTTCATATCAGGGCTGGTCAGTGGAGTGGTCTGTAGATCCGCTCTGACGTATAGTTCAGTTTTGACTCTCTCTTCACATGTGTGTGGAATTCCTTCGGTCTCCATGTTGGTGGCCATGTTGATAGTACCACTTTCAAACGTGATGTGAGACTGTTTCAAGGTTCCTGAGATGTTGTTCGATCTCTGGGCTGTGGTGATAAAGAGCTGAGAGTTTAGATATGCAAGTATGCCATGATTGGTGTGCACCTTCAGCTGGTGATTTTGTACAATATGTGACGTTTTCTCAATAGTCTTGGTCAGGGCTGCAAGATATCGTGCACATCCAGGCTGTGACTGTTCGTGGGGGTCAAGCTTGCAGGAGTAGTGTTTCAGCACTTTCCGTGTCCCATGTTGCTTTTGATAGAGTATGGCTTGCACAAATGACCCTTTTTCCATCACATCCAGGTGAAATGGGCTGTTATAGTTCGGGGCACACAATGCACATGCAGAGCATATCGCTTGTTTAGTTCTTATGAATGCTTCTTCAGCCTCTTGATCCCAAGATAGCGTCGCTGTGGGATTGTGCATTCCATGTGGCTTGATGAGTTCCCTGAGTGGTGCCGTGAGTTCTGTGTATCCTGGGACATACTCTCTGGAATAGTTGCAGAGACCCAGAAAACTGAGCATTTGACGTACTGTTGTTGGCTTTGGTGCTTGCAGAATAGCGTCCTTGTTGCTATCTGTCACCCCTTGTGCTCCATTCGATATCTCTCGTCCGAGAAAGTGTACAGATCTTCTTGCCACTTGCATCTTTTGTCTTTTCACTTTGTAGCCTTTTTCAGACAGTCTTGTGAGCAGAGCAACCGTGGCTTCAAGAACATCTTCTGGTGACGAGCTCCCCAGGATAATGTCGTCGACGTACTGGATGGTTTTAACTGTGTTAGGGAGTTGCAAATCAGCCAAATCTTGCCTCAGGAAGTGGTTGAAAAATCCGGCTGATAATTTGTGACCTTGACACAAACGGCTGTAGGTCAGCTGTCGTCCTCCAAGGGTGAAGGCAAAGTATTTTTGACAACTTGGATCCAGGTTTATAGTGAAGTAGGCATTCGCCAAATCTATCACCGTGAAGAACTTGCACTCTGGAGTTAGGTTGTTCAGGGCAATATATGGATCTGGAACGGGATATGATTCTCCAGCTGTCACTTCATTGATTGGTCGTAGATCTTGAATCATTCTCCAGTTCTGCAAGTCAGATTTCTTTACAGGAAATAGTGGAGTGTTGTATTCAGACTTTGTTTCATATATCACTCCTGATTCCAACAGTCCGTTTATTGTTTCCTGAATACCCTGTATTTGATCTTCTTTTAGTGGGTATTGTGGACAGTATATGGGTTTTGTCGTTGTAAGTTCCACTTTGACAACATGTTTTGTTTGTCCCACATCGTTAGGATGTTTCATCCATACACTGTCTGGTACTTGTGCGAGGTGTTTCTCTGTGTCTGGATGGTCTTCGAAGGTACGATGTCTTGTTTGTTTAGAAGCTCTTGTGACGTCTCCAGATCCTTGGGATACGATTACTTTGAACATTTGATGCTGTGGGTTATAAAAAACTCCATCTGTTTCAGTGGCTTCGTATTGCAGCGTAGAGGCAAACTTAACCATTGGGCCGAGTTGTTTCTGTGTGTGATGCTTAGATATTGCAAGTGACACATGTGGAGCACTTTCGTCATTTCCCATGTAGTATGGTCTCAGTTCTTCTGGCAAAGCGACTGCAAGTGCCATTCCTTGGGGGCCCAAATACAAATTGGTGTATGTCACTTGGAATGTTTGGCCTTCTACATTTTGCCACAACTCGTCATATGTGTCATCTTCAAGCGTGATATAGTTCAGGGTCACATGTAATGGGTCGAAAGGTTCTCTGAGCGGATATAATGACTTTGCCCATTTTTTGTATGTTTGCCATATTCTTGATGCATCATTCCCTTTCTCTGGATCAGTGAGAACTTCAGTCCAATATATTGTCGTCTGGGCTTTGAGATCTTGCACGACGTCTGGGGAGAGATACAACATCTTCATCATGCTTTTCTCTTGCATGCTTCGCATCATCATGATTGTCTCTTGTTTGTTGAGTATCTTGTGACCTTCTGGGCAAAATATCAGAGACAAGGATAGTTTACACATCAGATCTCTTCCACAAATGGACACGTCACATTCAGGTAAGTACAAGAATTCATGTTCTATGGTTTGGTTCTTCAATGTTACTGCCAATGGTTCAGTAAAGGTTTTAGCTTCTGGTCTTCCCACACAGCCTGTTATGGACATTGTTTTTGTTGTTAGTGGAAAGCGTTGTCGAATGCAAGATACTGTTGCTCCTGAATCCACTAAGAACTTGAGCTTCTGTCCATTTATTTTTAAGACCACCATTGGTTCGCTTTTCCATGGCTTAAGCGATTGGTCTGGCTGCGGGCCCCTCTAGTAGCAGTCTCCATATTGATTGAAGCATCCGTAAGTATCTTTCCCATCTCGATAGTTGTTTCCAAGATTCATCACTCTCGGGTTGGGCATAGTTTGCTGTTGGCCCCTGGGTTGTGTATACATTTGTTGTTGATTGTCTTGTCGATTATACTCTTGTGCTTGTCCTTGGGGCACCGAAGGACATTCCAAACTCCAATGTCCTGGTTTTCCACATGCATAGCACAGACCAGGCCGTGAATTGTTAAATCTCCCCCTTCCAAAGCTGCCTCGCCCTCTTCCTCTTCTTCCTCTTCCCCGAGGGTTAACAAATGGGGCGGTGTTATAGATTACCACTGGTGCAGCTGGGGTTAGCTTAGGCTGATTTTGCTGTAAGCGATTGGTCTGTGTATCAGGTGCCCCCTGTGCTTGTTGTGGTTGCATCACCATCTTGATGGCAGTCGTCAATTGCTCGGTCGTTATTGGCACATTTTCTTCAGTGGGATCTTGTTTGACTGTCATAACATTAGACGTCTTTTCTTTCTTCTTGTCTTTGGACTGTGTTTGCAATTTCTGCAATTGTAGCTTTATTGTCGCTAACTCAAGTTCTTTCTTCTTAGAGTCAGTTTCTTTGTTGTTGTTCAACCACTTAGTGACGTTGTGGTTGCAGTGAGCATCAAATTCATCTTCAGTCTTGGTATATAAGCCCATTACATCACTTAGGGCGTCTTGTACCGTTTTCGGCATCCCCTTGACCAAGGTAGAGTAGAACATGACTGTTGTGCCAGTGCCTGGTTGGATTGGCTCTCCTGTTGCATCATGATACAGAGCTTTAGCACGTTGTTTATAGCTGTAGTAGTCTTCATCATCCTTCATCCGCAGTGACATAAGTTCATCAGTCATGATGCACGGGAATCTTGTTCTCAATTCTTCTTCGAGTGCATTTCGAAACATGTGCATGGAAACAGTTTTTTGCAAGTGTATACGTACTTTGATTTCCACTGCTCGTTTGATGTTTTCTGCGACTGTTTCATCTGCAGCTTTCGTCAAGGCCGCGTGCACGTCTCCCCAACATAACCTGTCCCCTGCTGTATGTTTAAGAAGTGCTCTCATCCATGGGACTCCGCCCTTTGTTAGTTTTGGCAACACCAGCATCAAGGCGCTCCAATCTCTGAGCGTAAATGGTTGGTACAGCACTTGTCGATTGTCTGTTGTTCTTAATGGATAGACTGCAGCAGAGCCTGTTGGTTGTGGTTCTGCGTTTGCATCTGGCAGGGGATCAACAATGCCATTAATAAACACTTCATTGTATTCTTCCGTATCCACGATACCAGAGAAGTTTCCGGTGACAGCAAAGGGTTCTTCATGCCGTAGATTTTTGATGTATGGATTTTCTCTTATTTGGTCAACGCTCTTGCTTCTGGGTCGTCTTTCGCCGACGATTGTGTCCAGTTCTTTCAGTTGTCTATCAGTGTCCAATATGCTGGTTAATGCTGACACTTGATTTTGTACTGAATTCACTTGTTTTTCAAGCTGGACCAGGTCGGGAGCATATTGTATTGGTGCCAATGACAGAGCTCCTGCTGTTACGTTGTGTGTCATCAAAGGGGCCGGGGGCGTCATGCAGTGCATTGGTCCACTATCAATGGCTGCTTCCTTTCCATAGAGGGACGGGTACAGACGTGGTATAGGCGCTGAGTGGGGAGCACGATAAGGAGGCGGTTTGGTCATGAGTGGTGTCTTCATGAGTAGTTTGCCATCATGTGCGGCTAAACTTTGAGTGGATGATGGACAATACAAGGTATTGTATGTCAGAGGTATGTCTTGTTGGCTTCGTGTTCTTCTTATAGTCTCTTTTAGGCTTTTTCGCAGCTCATCTTCTTGTCGTGGGGTCAATCCATGTCGCTTTCTTTCAGTTTCCACTTCACCTTTCTCATCTTCCTCTGATGCATCATCATCATATTCATATCTCGTTGGAGAGGTTGGCCGTGTTGAAGGCTGTTGTGAGCGTGTGTTGTATCCGTGTCTTTTGTCTCCTTCCACTGTGTAAACAGTTGTTGAATCAATCTTCTTTGGGAAGGGCTTTGTTTTAAATGTGACTTTCTTATCTTCATCCGTCGGTTTCATTACGAGGATTGATGACAGTTCTCTTAGTTCTTGACTTTCCAGCATTTCCTTCGCCCATTTCCTTATCCTCTGAGCTTGGGCTTGTTTCTTCTCATGGTCTTTGATTTTTTGTTCATTCAGTTTTCTTCCTCGGAGGGTGCGGGTGGGGTGCGTCTTGTAATGCAAAACTTTTCCTTCGTGGTATTGCATGATGCTTCTCCATTGGTCTTCTGTTGGTGCAATCGCATTCTTTCCCCCGTGGATCAGGCCTTTTTTGGCATATTTTTTCAGTAAATCTTGTATAATAGAGCGATTGAATTTGGCCTTTTTGGGATCGGATTCATTTTGCAGAATTTTACTGTTCCAAAATTCAGTTATCTGGCTCAAAGTAAGGACTCGAGACATTTTATTTTATATTTATTTTTGTTACATACGTAAGTCTTAATTGCATTAGGTTTTATTTTTATTTCAATTTATTTATCCGTATTTTTATGTGTTTTGTTTTTATTTATTTATTTGATCTATTTATATGTTTATTTATTTATTTTTTCATTAACTATTTAGTTACTTGATCAATCACTCAGCTCACTCAATCAATCAGTTAATCAATCAACCAATCAATCACTTAACCAATCAATCGATCAATTAATCAATTAACCAACCTTAATTGATCAATCAATCAATCAACCAACCAATCAACCAATCACTTAGCCAATCAACCGATCAATTAATCAATCAATCAACCTTAATTGACCAATCAACCAATCAACCGATCAATCAAACAATCAAACAATCAGTCACTCAACTTTAATTGTTAACTCTATTTATAGAAAATGAATTGATAATTATTTTAGATCTTTTGTTGCGTTTGTTATTGCTAATTTTTTACCTTAAGAATGTTTGAATAATCGTGGATTGGCTGCCCGATGCCTTTGTCTCGCCCTATCTTGTCCTCCGTTTTATCTAAAAAGAAACAGAAAATCGCACTGATCAGTTTCATTTAACGTTACTATGGGACATTTATAATTATGAAATTTAAAAATGTTTTTCATTATGTTATTGTTTACTATTAATGTAATTTTATTGTTTCTATTTTTATCATTATCGTTACTTGTGAACAAAATAATATATTTTTGTTTATGTTATTATAATTTACTTCATGTTATTCATAATATAAGTACAACAGTAATGTTTTGATTACTCTAATACCCAAGCATATACTTATTATTGATATTACATACAGAAATGCATTAGTTATCACACTGCAAGTAAACCAGCCACAAAAGCATCCTTATATAAGTTGAGACATGAAAAAATCATCAAGCTATCTTCAAATTACATGCTAAATCAAACACACACTAGAGCGATGGCCACTAAATCCTCTATGTTTTTGCCACAACACTAGAGGTCGCCATTGCTGTGTCAACCAGTCTCAATTATTTACTAAAAGTCGGAACGTCATCAGTGGGGCGGCGCTAGGTACTCGTCACCACTGTCAATGCACGTCCCACAAGGGCCGAGTCTATACATTGCAGATCCCGCCCACATGACCTTTTTAAGAACACGCTTCATCAGAGCTGGGGAGGAGCCATGACTTTCCCCACAAGCCCAGTCCACTATGGGAGGCGGGGGAGAGGAAACTGTCTAATATAATCAATAAAGGATTTTCTTATCTTATAGGTTACAGTCTATGCACTGCACTCCGGTGCTTTAATTATGCTTTTTACACAATACAAGAGAATGGGAGAGTCTACATTTTAATTTATTTTCTATTTTAATATTCTTAATTTGCGCAATTATGTAGGTCAAAACAGCACCAGGCAAGCCACCCAAAAGCACTGCAACACACACACCACCAACGGTCACAGCTCCAACATGCAACAGGCACGCACACCACTGCTCCAAAAAACACACAGCCGTCACACCGCACGCGCAGTCACAGTCCAAACTCCGCGAAAAGTAAACATTCAGATGTTCTCACTCCTCGCCAAACGTAGCCTGAGGGCAACTCAAACAGCGCAACTAGCCACATCTTCGAAGCAACAGCATGCGACACAAACCTATCGCAAATTTAGAACTACAACCGCCAATGCAAAGTGCCTCCACAAGACCTCAGGCAACTCACTCAAACACTGCTTTCCTCTACACAACCGCGTTTCTATACATTTTTTTTTTTGAATTATCCACGCCATGTATCTCCAGATTGGATATACAGATCAAATTCGTCGTCTAGGTTTTTTTCTAGACTATCAACTTCTTCATCTTTATCAGGCAAAAGTTCAAAAGTCGGGACATTCAACAACATGGCTTTTGTCACAGCCCTTTGAACATTTCTTATGAAAATCGGTGTGCAGATACACAATACCGCAGTCAAAGTCATTATACTCCCAAGAGTCACAATAACAGCAATTAAAACAGCATGTATTTTAACCTTGAGTCCCCGCAACAGTTCTATTTCACTATACTGCTCTGAATAATCTATTTGCTCTAAGATGTGTGAAACATTAATTGCTTTGGATGACAGAAGTGCGTCAATACAACCTTGAACAATTTGGGTTACAGTTTGATTTTGCTCATTTTTTACTGTTATGTTGGTAGTTGACTCAGGCTCCATCATGACAGATACAGCCATAATTGTGTCCACTGGTTGTGTTACACTCGGGTTTATGTCGTGGGGTGTTGATTCTATCATTTGGGTGGTGGCCTGGGTAACGGTCACGTCTTGCGTAACGTATATTATTTTGGGCAGAAATAGATCGTCATCGATACATTCATCGTTAGGTTCTGATATTACATTGCCATAAGGATGAGTCCCACACATACAGTAAATTTTGGCCCGTAGGGGGCGTCGCGGCCACGTACAAACCACTACAACCTCTACGCCTTTCGTGGTTGCGGTGATCAGGGGGTGAGTGTCGGCTTTTGCCTCCGTACAAACTTCAGATGTTATACCATAATCACGAGCATATGTGGCAATTTCTTGCCGTGTTCCTTCTTTTTTGTCTATAGTTGGAAGATTTGCTAGGACTTCATTTGGATAACAGGGTTCATACTGAACACCAATTGCTGTCACTGTTCCATTAATTACACTACACCGGCAGATTATGTCTTCTCCTTTTTCAGTGTATATGTTAAGAACATCTCCAGTGTTCTGTGAGTTCACTGAGTTCACAACCACCAGCATGCAACAAATAATTATATTTAAAAACATTGTTAACCTTATTTGGATTTACAAGATTTTAATTAAATTTATTGCTATTTCTAGACTAATTGTTGGTCGTTTTAATTGGGTTTTTATACTATTTTTACGTTTATATTATTATTAGTAATCTATTTTTAAACGTTTTATTATCTATTTATTTACACTTTTTTTACAGAACATATGATACTTATTTTTCAACAAACGCCTTTCTCTTTTCTGTCCCTAATTTTCCCTACTCTTTACTTACTGTATACTCTTTAACATTGTTCGAACGTTCAGTTACCTTTATCGTGCCTCACAAAATGCATTTAAGAAACAGCACGGTATTTTGCTTTCTCTTCCAGCTTATTTTAAGTGCCCGGACAAAAGCTTCTATTCTCACACTTCTTGTAGCTACTATGTTTAAAAAATCAGCACTTTATTCAAGTGTTTTCTTATTTTTCTTAAAAAAAGGTACAACTAGTTTATTCTATTAATTAATGACGAAAATGTATACGTAAAGTTCCTCTGTCATCCACCACACATTTTGTATTTTGAGCCATAACAGAATTTGTTACAATAGGTTTCTGTTTCTAACCTTCTTTTTGTTGTCGACCGTCGTGAATGGGTTGAGAAACTTTATCGGAGACTGGCGATGACCTTCTCTCTGAGAGCCGGGGGAAGGGGTGGGGCTGCGTCTGGACCGTCTTGTTGGGAGCCGGGGGATGGGATGGGGCTTCGGTTGGACCTTTGAGCCCTGTTTTCCTCCCGTGTGAGCGGAGGGAAGATGAGAGTTCTCTGTCCGCGTGTCGGACTGTTTGTAAAAAGTCCTCGGACAATTTGTTGTATAAATATCACGTCGAAGGTCGCCAAAATTGTGGAAATTGGTCCTCGTTCAAGTATCTGCTCCAGTCCGAGACTTTAAAATGACTTCTCAGGAGAATCACTTCTTTCGAAGAGGTCTTTATTCAATCATAGCACAGGATACAAGTTAAAGCAACATGCACTTCAACAGATATCATCACTCGCGAGTCTGAGCATCGCCCCCAAACATTCTACTTTATACCCCAGGTACCTTACCCCCTAAACCAAACAGATCTGACTTTTCACCCAGACAGTACGTGCGGTTCCGAACCAAAACAAGTTTGTTCAGTCATTACTCATTAACCTTCAAGTCTGATGAACCTGGTGCTAGCAAAGTCAACCCCGTTCATCAGACTTTTGAACAGCCATCTGAGTCCAGTCTACAAAAACAGCTTATACAACCATTACAGAGCACTTAACTGACCTCTATGAAGGTTCATACTTTCATACATAATTAATTTCTTTTACATTCCTCAGGCCCTGCCTACAGAAAGACAGCAAGAGTGTTCACCAGGTAAGTTAACGTGTCCATGATTAGAAATGTTGCTGATGTTCTTGTTAAGTACTGTGTGGGAATGTACAGCAAAGTATTTCATTCATTTTAATAATACAGGTATCTGTTTTCATGGGAAAGGTTTCTATTTTTATGAGAGAAGTGCATCAGTTAAGTTAGCTCCACTGGATAAACTCCTGCTCATTTACATATTTGGGTTTTTCATTTAATCTATTGAAGACATTAATGACACTCATTATCAGCCTGTGGTTCAAGAAATTACATAATGCTAGAGACTCCAACAGAGAAAAAATATTATTGTTTGTTAAGTTGTTAAGATAAGTCACCTGTGTTTGCAAATCAGAACAAATCACTTATTTGCAAACACACTAATCCTGAAAAACTTACAGTGGAAAAAGTGATCACCACAAACTTATTAGATAATAGGTCTAGTATCAGATTGTTACTCGTGAACAGATAAACCTCAGAATCGTCTCATAAAAGACTGGAAATGTGCGAGATCACAGTCACAATAATAACCTCAATAATAAGTTGGTGGCGCGGAATAACTTTCCCCTCTCTCTTTTTTGATGCACTTCCAACATGGTTAACTTAACATGTCTGTTTAGGGCCCCACTCCCTCCTCAAGTAAGGGAGACCGGGTTCGGTTGTAACAGCACCAGTTTAACCACCCAGATATGTGTAACATAATCGTATCAGTCTGTAACCCCGCTCTCTCTGACAAATATCACTCCATAGACACCCCACATCCTACTGGAGCTGTTCATGTCAAAATGATGTTAGAACTTTAAATGTGATAATGTACTAATACATTTCATGTAAATATATTGGGGGTGAAAATATTGGTGCAGAAACCTATAAGAGGCATCATTGTGATATCATACAAAAGCTTTTTGTACATTTTGAAATGGACTTTTAAATGTCACCGCTGTTCTCTGACCTCATGCTGAGGCGTCAGGGCTCAGACCCTCCACCTGAGCCTCAGGCGGGACTTTGTGCTCCCAAAGTTCAGAGTTTTCGGACAGTCCAGCTTCTCCTACAAAGGGGCGACACTGTGGAACTCTCTCCCCACTGGACTGAAACTGCAAACTAATATGAACATCTTTACCAGAGGCTCAAACAGTGGCTTAGATCAGGCCAGAGTTGTTCCTGTGTGTGAAATGTGCCTCGTCTTGATAAATAATGTGTATTCATCTAAAAGCCCTAAGGACAGGTTTTTAATATTTGCACATGTGCTTTAACACCTGAAAACAATGCATCTGGTTTATCCAAGGCCATTCATTCACACCCATTACTTTCATAATTGTTTAAATTTGTCCCAGTGCTCCACAAATGGATCCCATATCAGTTGAAAATCATCCACCTTTCCTTTTAGTTCAAATGTGATTTTTTTTTCTATTTGGAAACATTTCATTACATCGTGTAGCAAATTCCATTTTCAGCATTTTTGGCGATAGCGGCTGCGTCTGCACACCATTATGCCCAGGTCGGATGGTCTGTATTATTATGTTTTAAGGCTGTATTGATACAGACTTCAGTTAATGTAGCTATTATAATATCCTGTATTTCAGTTTGAGTGACTGTTTTCTGTCCGAGAGCTCCTGTGGCCAACTGGCCTCAGTCCTCGGCTCAGAGTTCTCCAGTCTGAGGAACCTGGATCTCAGTAACAATGTCCTTCGTGACTCGGGAGTGGAGGTGCTCTGCTCTGGACTGATGAGTGTCAACTGCAGACTGGAAACTCTCAGGTGAGGAACAAATAGATTGATTGTTAGATACAGAACTATCTACGGAAGCAGCAAATAATATACATTTTCTGTTTTACTCACAGACTTAGAAATTGTCGTTTAGCATCTCTATTAACATAATGTAAGTGCACATGCGACGAATTATGAAAAACAGACTCTATGTATACTTTAAATCATCTTTTGCTGCTCCATTTTAGAAATATTTTCAAATATGAGTCATTTGGACTGAGTTGAATTGAAGACATTTGACATCTTATCCAGGGGCATCTTCAGCCCTGACGTTCCCTGGTCTGGAAATTGGATGTTGCTGTTTATTTCCTCTGAAACGTCTGGGGGTTTTTTCAGCTTAATTTTTCTTTCACAATTTATCCAATCCAATCCAATAAAAACTGGATAAATCAGATTCCTGAGATTTAAGTATAAAACAGATTAATTCACTTTCCACAACTAATGTAATGTCTCTGCTGTATTAACAATATACTGTATATTATTATACTAAACTGAATTTCAGGTAATATTAATTATTATTATGTAAAGTGACCTGTAAACTTTTACCCAGATGTAACAGATCAGTGATGATTAAGCAAACAAACTGCTCACTATTATTATTATTATTATTATTATTATTATTATTGTTATTATCATTATTATCATTTTTATCATTATTATCTTTATTAGGCCCGAGCAACGGACAAGCATTTAAAACTAAAATTTTAAAATTAAAACTTAATGCTCCGCAAGCTCTATTTTTTTTTTTTGGGGGGGGGGTCCGCGAGAGAAAATAATAAAAGAATGCTCATTGGCGCCCCCTCAAACAGGCAGTTTACATTGAGTCAATGAGAGCCCGGTCGCAAAAAAAATAATTGTACAAAATTGACATTGGCCAGGAACATAGACCACATCCGGACATGGAAAAAATGATGTTATGACCCCACCCTAAATGCTACAGGAAGTCAACCATCTTGGCCCGAACCACAAACCTTCAAAATTGTACCTCTTGACCTTCTGGACCCTGATCCCCAAGTTTTCAATGGAATCCAATTTTGGCCAACATGTCCCAAACCCATGTGGCTATCAAAATCATCAATTAAATTTTTTTAAACTATTGGGCGTGGTCATGACAAGGCCGCTACTGAGAGGCCATTTTCAGCAAATTTCAAAGCCTCATATCTTTCACAGACTTTGTCGGATTGGAACGGACCCAATCCGGTGTGCGTGCACATTCCCAGACCTGGACCAAATGGTGTGCACACGCAACCGCTCTCGCCAAAAATGCCTTTAAATTGGCTTGTAAGTGGCTTGTAAGTGGCCCGCCCATCCTCCGTGAAAATGGCCAGAGTGCTTTGCCTGGCAGCATGTTGGAGTCAGTCAGAGTTTCTCTTGAAATTTCGTCAATTTTCCAAATTTCCGCCTTTATTCACAAACGCTGACTCCAAGTAAAACATCATCACATAAGATTTCGGGCTCATCTAAATGGAGCTGGGTACCCATTTTTATTTGTTTTCAATACCAGTACTTTAACAATACTGATACCTGAACAATACTTTTTTCAATATTGATGCTGAAATATTTGTCATTTAGAACCAGAAAACTGAACAATAATGATGATTTATTCCATAAAATGGGTCAAAACTTAGTGCTCCACAAGCTCTCATTTTGGGGGGTCCGCGAGACAAGCGACTCAGTCAGAGTTTCTCCTGAAATTTCGTCAATTTTCCAAATTTCCCCCTTTATTAACAAAAGCTGACTCCAAGTAAAACATCATAACATTATAAGATTTTGGGCACATCTAAATGGAGCTGGGTACCCATTTTTATATGTTTTCAATACCAGTTCTTTAACAATACTTGGTTTACAATACTGATACCTGAACAATACTTTTTTCAATAACGATGCTAAAATATTTGTCATTTACAACCTGAAAACAGAACAATAATGGTGATTTATTCCATAAAAGGGGTCAAAACTTAGTGCTCCACAAGCTCTCATTTTTTGGGGGGTCCGCGAGAGAAAATGACATTTTTATTTGTTCTCAATACCAGTACTTTAACAATACTTGGTTTACAATACTGACACCAGAACAATATTTTCTTCAATAACGATACTAAAATATTGGTCATTTAGAACCAGAAAAAAGAACAATAATGACAATTTATTCCATAAAATGGAACAAAACTTAGTGCTCCGCAAGCTCTCATTTTGGGGGTCCGCGAGAGAAGATAATAAAATAATGCTCAGTGGCGCCCCCTCAAACAGGCAGTTTACATTGAGTCAATGAGAGCCCGGTCGCAAAAAAAATCATTGTACAAAATTGACATTGGCCAGGGACATAGACCACATCAGGACATGGAAAAAATTATATTATGACCCCACCCTAAATGCTACCGGAAGTCAACCATCTTGGCCCGAACCACAAACCTTCAAAATCGTACCTCTTGAACTTCTTGACCCTGATCCCCAAGTTTTCAATGGAATCCAATTTTGGCCAACATGTCCCAAACCCATGTGGCTTTCAAAATCATCAATTACATTTATTTTAAACTATTGGGCATGGTCATGACAAGGCCGCAACTGAGAGGCCATTTTTAGAAAATTTTAAAGCCTCATATCTTTCACAGACTTTGTCGGATTGGAACGGACACAATTCGGCGCGCGTGCACATTCCCAGACCTGGACCTAATGGTGTGCACACGCAGCCGCTATCGCCAAAAATGCCTTTAAATTGGCTTGTAAGTGGCTTGTAAGTGGCCCGCCCATCCTCCGTGAAAATGGCCAGAGTTCTTTGCCTGGCAGCATGTTGGACTCTGTCAGAGTTTCTCCTGAAATTTCGTCAATTTTCCAAATTTCCGCTTTTATTCACAAACGCTGACTCCAAGTAAAACATCATCACATTATAAGATTTCGGGCTCATCTAAATGGAGCTGGGTACCCATTTTTATTTGTTTTCAATACCAGTACTTTAACAATACTGATACCTGAACAATACTTTTTTCAATATTGATGCTGAAATATTTGTCATTTAGAACCAGAAAACTGAACAATAATGATGATTTATTCCATAAAATGGGTCAAAACTTAGTGCTCCACAAGCTCTCATTTTGGGGGGTCCGCGAGACAAGCGACTCAGTCAGAGTTTCTCCTGAAATTTCGTCAATTTTCCAAATTTCCCCCTTTATTAACAAAAGCTGACTCCAAGTAAAACATCATAACATTATAAGATTTTGGGCACATCTAAATGGAGCTGGGTACCCATTTTTATATGTTTTCAATACCAGTTCTTTAACAATACTTGGTTTACAATACTGATACCTGAACAATACTTTTTTCAATAACGATGCTAAAATATTTGTCATTTACAACCTGAAAACAGAACAATAATGGTGATTTATTCCATAAAAGGGGTCAAAACTTAGTGCTCCACAAGCTCTCATTTTTTGGGGGGTCCGCGAGAGAAAATGACATTTTTATTTGTTCTCAATACCAGTACTTTAACAATACTTGGTTTACAATACTGACACCAGAACAATACTTTTTTCAATAACGATACTAAAATATTGGTCATTTAGAACCAGAAAAAAGAACAATAATGACAATTTATTCCATAAAATGGAACAAAACTTAGTGCTCCGCAAGCTCTCATTTTGGGGGGTCCGCGAGAGAAGATAATAAAATAATGCTCAGTGGCGCCCCCTCAAACAGGCAGTTTACATTGAGTCAATGAGAGCCCGGTCGCAAAAAAAATCATTGTACAAAATTGACATTGGCCAGGGACATAGACCACATCAGGACATGGAAAAAATTATATTATGACCCCACCCTAAATGCTACCGGAAGTCAACCATCTTGGCCCGAACCACAAACCTTCAAAATCGTACCTCTTGAACTTCTTGACCCTGATCCCCAAGTTTTCAATGGAATCCAATTTTGGCCAACATGTCCCAAACCCATGTGGCTTTCAAAATCATCAATTACATTTATTTTAAACTATTGGGCATGGTCATGACAAGGCCGCAACTGAGAGGCCATTTTTAGAAAATTTTAAAGCCTCATATCTTTCACAGACTTTGTCGGATTGGAACGGACACAATACGGCGCGCGTGCACATTCCCAGACCTGGACCTAATGGTGTGCACACGCAGCCGCTATCGCCAAAAATGCCTTTAAATTGGCTTGTAAGTGGCTTGTAAGTGGCCCGCCCATCCTCCGTGAAAATGGCCAGAGTTCTTTGCCTGGCAGCATGTTGGACTCTGTCAGAGTTTCTCCTGAAATTTCGTCAATTTTCCAAATTTCCGCTTTTATTCACAAACGCTGACTCCAAGTAAAACATCATCACATTATAAGATTTCGGGCTCATCTAAATGGAGCTGGGTACCCATTTTTATTTGTTTTCAATACCAGTACTTTAACAATACTGATACCTGAACAATACTTTTTTCAATAACGATGCTAAAATATTTGTCATTTAGAACCAGAAAACAGAACAATAATGATGATTTATTCCATGAAAGGGGTCAAAACATTTTGGGGGGGTCCGCGAGAGAAGATAATAAAATAATGCTCAGTGGCGCCTCCTCAAACATTGAGTCAATGAGAGCCCGGTCGCAAAAAAAATAATTGTACAAAATTGACATTGGCCAGGGACATAGACCACATCAGGACATGGAAAAAATGATATTATGACCCCACCCTAAATGCTACAGGAAGTCGGCCATTTTGGCCCGAACCTCAAACCTTCAAAATCGTACCTCTTGAACTTCTGGCCCCTGATCCCCAAGTTTTCAATGGAATCCAATTTTGGCCAACATGTCCAAAACCCATGTGGCTTTCAAAATCATCAATTACATTTTTTTTAAACTATTGGGCGTGGTCATGACAAGGCCGCAACTGAGAGGCCATTTTTAGCAAATTTCAAAGCCTCATATCTTTCACAGACTTTGTCGGATTGGAACGGACCCAATCCGGCGCGCGTGCACATTCCCAGACCTGGACCTAACGGTGTGCACACGCAGCCGCTATCGCCAAAAATGCCTTTAATTTGGCTTGTAAGTGGCTTGTAAGTGGCCCGCCCATCCTCCGTGAAAATGGCCAGAGTTCTTTGCCTGGCAGCATGTTGGACTCTGTCAGAGTTTCTCCTGAAAATTTGTCAATTTTCCAAATTTCCCCCTTTATTCACAAACGCTGACTCCAAGTTTTCAATGGAATCCAATTTTGGCCAACATGTCCCAAACCCATGTGGCTTTCGTTTTGCCTTGAAATCAGAAGCAGCACCAGGACGGTTTAGAGGTTAAAAATGGCTGCTAGGTTGCCAGAACCTGTCAATTTGGCAACCCTAAGCAATGTGTGGGTTTAAAGAGTGGGTATTATGCAAAATCGACTTTTTCCAGCTTTCCATCATGTTATTACGTCATTCCCTCATTAAAAACATGCCTGAAGTGTTGCCTTGGCACATTCACGTATTTTTGAGTAATCTGTAAAAACTCTGATGGCGGCCATTTTAGGGATAGGTTTGCCTGAGTCCTCCTAGGAACGCCCCCACCTCCTGGAGACGCCTCCGAGCTTTCGTCACCAGCCGAGTAACCAACCACTGCTCCTCAGCAGAACCCCCTCCCCACTGATGCCACAGACAGCGTGTGGAGGGGGCGTGTCGGAAAGGCTCAGAGGTTCTTAAAGAGACAGAGGCCTATTTCAAGACATTCACTACAGCCATTTTGAGAGAGACATTTTATACAAGGCAGTTATTCTAATTTACTGCATTTACAGACCAACAGAAGGTTTGTCATCAGTGTAGTGTCATATAGACTGGAGCTATGGGACTGAAATAACAGAACACCCCCTCTTTAAGAACCTCTTACCCTTTATTGTAGATTTTATTACGTCCAAATCATAAAACTGGGGGAGATCTGTGTGTGGTTTACAAAATATTAAAATATGACAGAACTGCCTTCACATTTGGTTCAAGCCCTATACATTATTAATGTAAATTGGAGCTGAACATATACTGTATTATGAGTTAATCTCTGCCTGACTTACACAGATTACATTTTGTAGAACAAAGTTTAAAGTGATGAGAGGTGATGCCGAGGTCTACATCTTCTGAAGAGAACTGTTTTCATTAACTTGATTTGCATTGGTTCAATAAATTGTTCACACGACGGGTCTTTGTCATTTTTTTATTTAATCAAGGTAAAACAAGCAACTCGTTTTGCAGCAAAAAGAAGATGTTAGTAATTAAGAACAAAACCATATAAAAAATAATCGTATATAACTCTTTCATTTACGACAATTTCTCCTTATTGAGCCCATGATTCAACAAAAGGAACATTCTTTTCAAATGTCAGGGTTTAAAGTGGATCCTACCTCTCCAATCGTGTGTAACAAGTGTTTTATAAAGGAGGTTTGTCAAATACCAAAATTACATTATGTAGTTTGCCTCAAGGGAGCAGTTTGGGGACCACTATTATTTTCTATATAATATCATCATTCTTTATTCAGACTCTAGGTCCATAGAATAAAAAAAAAAAAAAAAAAATATATATATATATATATATATATATATATATAGACTCACATAAACAATAGATGCAAGATTATAAAAGAGCTATACCAATGTTTCCATAAAGGAGACTGGTCCCGCACAGCACAAGACAATAACATAATAATAATAATAATAATAATAATAATAATAATAATAATAATAATGCATTGGTTTTAAATAGTGCTTTTCAGGACACTCAAAGACGCTTTACATTGCATTATTCATTCACTCCATACTTGGTGGTGGTAAGCTGCTGTATATATGTATAAATCACTTTCCACTTTCAGTTAAAAAGGGAGACTGTCCAACAGAAAACGACACAAGTGCTCGTTTGTCTAATCCCTGAATTACGACCATATAAGACGTTTACTAAAACAGCGCCCCCAAGCTCCCATTGAGGGTATGTACATTACATTTAACCCAATTCAGAAACAACTTTATTTTACGTAATGTTTTTGACCACGTGCGATGACGATTCCAAAACTCAAACGCAAAGAAATAAATCACAAACTTGAAAAATTAGCCCCACGTGCAATAAGTAAAGCAGTCCCAGATGTTCAGCCCGGCCACACCTGTGGAGGAACAGAACGTCCAGCTGTGCCAAAGGCTCTCCAAGCGGCTCTGCGCTATTACGCATCACACCTTCCCAACCGCAGCAGCGTCACCATTCACCACTCTCATCATTTATTATATTATATTATATCATATTATATTATATTATATGTGTGGGCTATCGGTTATCGCCATTTTACTCACAACAACAGCGACACCTAAGCACTACTCACCATTGATGTCTTTGTGTCTTCTCCTCCAGATGCATCTCCAGCTCCATATTTCTCCTGTCACTTCCATCTCTGTCCTCAAACGTCCTCGTGTCTCAGACTCCGTGTCTCCCGTACGTCCGGTTGTCCGGTGACCGCGGCGAGCCTCGGATCCGCGCCGGGTTCCAGTGCGTCTGATGCTGGGAAAAACCTCGTCATCCCGGCAAAGTCTGGCCTCGGCTCCGCTTCTGTTCTCCACAAAGTCCTGAGTCTCTGTCAAGAGTTCCCCTGGAGAACGTGCTCCAAATGTCCTGATCAAACTGAGGTCGTTCATTTCTCCGCAGTTTCGTCATTTAAGGATAAAACATATAAAACATCACAGCTGTGTTTAGCTCGTGGGTTTTTGAACGAGATTTGAGTTGAGTATAAATCACAGGAATCAGAGGAAATGCTTTACAACAGTTTATTTCAGATTGTTTATAATAAAACGATGATAATTATTAACAAATACCACTGGATATGACTTAGCTGACCCTTCAGCCAATCAGATCGCAGGCTCACCTGCCCAAACGCCCTCGAGCTGATTCACGTGTTTTCATTGGACGGAGCGAGTTTCTGTCAAATCTCGTTCAAAAACCCATGAGCTAACCACAGCTGTGATGTTTTATATGTTTATCTTTAAATGACGAAACTGCGGAGAAATGAAGGAGCTCAGTTTGATCAGGACATTTGGAGCACGTTCTCCAGAGGAACTCTGTGGAGAACAGCAGCGGAGCCGAGGCCAGACTTTGTCGGGATGACAGAGGTGTTTCCCCGCATCAGACGCACTGGAACCCGGCGCGGATCCGAGGCTCGCCGCGGTCACCGGACAACCGGACGTACGGGAGACACGGAGTCTGAGACACGAGGACGTTTGAGGACAGAGATGGAAGTGACAGGAGAGATATGGAGCTGGAGACGCATGAGTTGTGCTTTGGTGTCGCTGTTGTTGTGAGTAAAATGGTGATAACTTACAGCTCACACATATAATATAATAAATGATGAGAGTGGTGAACTGTAGCCGCTGCTGCGGTTGGGGAGGTGTGATGCGTAATAGCGCAGAGCCGCTTGGAGAGCCTTTGGCACAGCTGGACGCTCAGTTCCTCCACAGGTGGCAGGGCTGAAGATCTGGGACTGCTTTACTTGTTGCACGTGGGGCTAATTTTGCAAGTTTGTGATTTATTTCTTTGCGTGTGTGGTTTCTGAATTGGGTTAAATGTAATGTAATACCCTCAATGGGAGCTTGGGGGCGCTGTTTTAGCAAACGTCTTATATGGTCGGAATTCAGGGATTAGACGAACGACCACATGTGTCATATGGATTTGGAGGAGTTGTTGTAAAAAGGCCACCGCTACTTTGTTTTCCTCTTCACCCTCAATACCTGAATCGAACAGCACTCTATTGTGAAAGGAAGGTGGTCGGGAGTGCTGCACTGGGTCCCAAAAAAGTTATTTCAAAATGTATTAAATGCTAAAAATCAGGCGCTTTTTCAGGATGACGAACAAGAAGAGCTGAGGAATAGACTTGCCTTAAGTGGTAAAGTGCGTGTGGCAAAAAGAAAAGAGATAGAAGAAGTCTGATGTGGTTCCCAACCTTTTTTTTGTCTTGCGTGCTCTTGAGTCGTTTTTCTTGGCAAAAGGAAGTCTGTATCTCTGCCGTGATGGAAGGAGATCGAAGTGATGGGGCAGTAGATCGTCATCTGTGATCTTATGAGAGACGATGCTCTGCTTTACTGTAATACTCAGACAAATTAGTCTATTATTGGCCTGTGATTTTACTGCCCTGTTTTACAACTGTCTTTGTTTTTGACAGTTAGAAGCCAAACCAAGAGACCACAGCGGGATCATGTTTACATACACTTTATAAAAAGACACATTTGCATTTTTGTCTCACTGTCTGACATGAAACCAGAATTAACTTTTTTTTTTCTATTTGTCAAATTCCAGAAGAATGAGAGACAGAATTTTCTCCACATCACTTTCTACACAGCCAAACATTATTTCATTAATATTTTGTAGAATTGCATTTAAACTGTATTACTTGGGTCAAATGTTTTGGATTTCCTTCCACAAGCTTCTTAAAGAGTTGGCATGAGTTTTGGTCCATTCCTCCAAACAGAACTGGTGTAACTGCCCCAAGCTTCAACTTCCTGCCCCACAGCATGATGCTGCCACCCACGTATTTCACAGTTGGGGTGTTTTTTTCAGGCTTGCCAGATTCACCTTTTTTCCTCCAAACGTGACGATGGTCATTTTGGCCAAAAAACATATGGCAATGGCAACTTTATTTATAATGCACTTTAAAACAACTGAGGTGACCAAAGTGCTACAAAGGTCAAACATAACATAAAATACAATACAAAAGGTGCATCGAATACAAGTGAATAAAATCTGGTAAAATGTAAAAAAAAACAAGCTGTGTTAAAAGCCAAAGTGAACAAGTGTGTTTTAAGAACAGCTTTAAAAACAGGCACAGAAGAAGCCTGTCTGATGTGCAAAAGCCCGATCCCCTCTGAGCTTTGGTTCGGTCTTTGGGACGCTGAGGAGGAGCTGATCAGCCGACCTGAGAGACCGCGAAGGCCTGTACGGGTGTAAGAGCTCAGAGAGGTACAGGGGCGACACCGTTAAGACATTTAAAAACAAACTGAAGCAGTTTCAAATGGATCCTAAAGTGCACAGGCAGCCAGTGAAGTGAGGAGATAACGGGGGTGATGTGCTCAAATTTGCCAGTTAAAAGACGCGCCGCTGCATTTTGTACGAGCTGCAGTCGAGAGACACAGGACTACATACAAATATGTATTTTTTCCCATCAGGCCACAGGACATGTCTCCAAAAAATAAAGTCTTTATCCTTTTATTATTTGCAAACTCTGAACTGGCTTTTTGATGTTTCTTTTGGAGTAAGGCCATCTTCCTGACAGAGTAGCATCTTCACCAGGATTATTATTTTTTTCATTTGTTCTTGGGTTGATATTCACATTTCACATTCACCTCTGGGACACACATCTGTATGATGGCTGGACATTTCCATCATTGTTTTAAATAGTGGACCTGGCACCGTCATGACATCATCATCTGGACCTTCCCAAATTGTTTAAAGGCATCATAATCTTAGTGGATGTAAACTTCTGACTTTGTGGAAAGTAACACAAAATTGTGTAGGAAATTCTGTCTCTCATTCTTCTGGTATTTGACAAAAAGAAACATTTTTTTGAATTCTAATTGACCAAAAAGACAAAAAGTAAAAGTTAGTTCTAGTTTGATCTCAGTCAGTGGAAAAATACAATGCAAATGTGTCTTTTTATAAAGTGCATGCAAACATATGGTTCCTGCTCTATGTGAAATATCAATACACTCTCAATAAAGCACTGATACCTGGTCAAAAAGCCTTTGCTGTGCTTTGTAAATACTTGAATGATTCCACTTGCACTTCATCCTGTCCGTGTAACTGAAGTTGTTTGAACAGGGGAAAACTCTATGTACAGACCAGAGGTTACATTAACCGAAAATTCTCCGTCATTTACGGAATATTTTTCACTTTGATGGAAAATTTCAAAGGCCGTCCGTCATTTTGAAGGATTGAAAATCAAGACGCAGCTCTGCTGTTTTTCAGAGCGCTCAGGGCTCTCACTCTCTCTCTAAAGTTTCACAGCGCGTCTTGTCTTGGATGAGCTCTTACAGTTGTATCACTGCCTCGCTATAGCTAACTTTCCTAACAACAACACGGGGAAGAAAACCACGATGCAAACGCGCTTAAAGGCTAATAATATCCTTCCCTCTGGAGCCGCTCTTCTCACGTAAGTCTCAGGACAAGCTCATCTATGTCCCCCCCCTCCCTCTCTCTTTCCCTCCCCATGTGCGGAGCGGCCTGTAGTTCAGTGATGCCAACATGGTAAACATTGTCCCGTTCACCCACCGTCTCTTACATTCCGCTTAAATTGAAAAAGTGCAAAAAATAAGCTCCACTTTACATTTGTATGAGCGTAATCTGAGCCTTGATGTTGATGAGCAGGTGACTCTGAAAGTCGTCTCCTCTCAGACTTTTACACACCAGTTTATTCACATTTCTGTTGCAAAATGTTCAGATCAGGTTTAGTTTAGCTCCATTTATCCTGCAATCTCAAATTTTTACTAACATAAATAACATGCGGCCTATATATATATATACATTTATTAAAAAAAAAAACGCTTATGGATTAATTCATGAAGGATAAAAATTGCTCATGACGGATATTTTTCAACCCTGAGAGAAATTATCCTGAGCGAAACCACTGGTACAGACTAAGAACAAATATATAAAGGGAGAAAGAAAGAAATCTTATGGGGCAATGAAAGAAACATTAAAATCGAATGTAAAATATTCCTTTTGCCACGTCCAGACCTACCACAGAATTTGCACCAACTCAAAATTAAATTGTTAGTTGTGGTCCTGGTCCAAACTCATTCTTAACTTTCTACATTTGTAGCATCCCAGTTCTTCACAGGGACAACACACACCTTGCAGGGTCACTTTTCAGGGTCACAACAAGCCTGCAAGTTCATGAAACTGATACAAATGCTTTGGAATGAGACATATCTGACTTCACAATATACTAAAGGAGGACAAAATAAACTAGGAAAACAGTGACGGGTTCGAGACCATCTTTTTTATCTTGATTTTGATTTTAAAGCGGCGGACGACGGCGGTTCTGATCTGCGGCAGCTTCATCCCGTAGATCAGGGTGTTGCTGATCGAAGGCACGATCAGATACTCCAAAGACAGGACGGCGGTGGCGACGGGGTCATTGTTATACTTGGAAATCACCAGCTCGAGAAAGACGGAGCAAGAATAGATCACGAAGGTCATTAAATGCGGGACGCAGGTTTGCAGCGCCTTCCCTCTCACCTCAGCGCCGCCTCGTCTGCACACCACGAGGATGCGCACGTACGTGTAAAGCACAAAAAAGAACGGGATGAAAATGCAAGTGAATACGGTGAAGTGTCCAGCGATGTTCACGTGTGAAGTGTCAACGCAAGAATTGTCAACAACGGCCCTATTCGCGCAGGAAACCCTCTCCAGTTTATTCCCACACAGGGGGAGTCGAATCGTAAAACTGACGACGCAGCAAACGCACAGCGTGGGATAAGAAACGGCGGCGGCCCAGAGACGAACCGCTTTCCTGACGCTCATTCTGGCGCGATAGTGAAGAGGCTGGCAGATGGCCACGAGCCGGTCGTACGCCATGACGGCCAGAGTCCCGAACTCGCAGAAAGCGTACGTGTAAATGACATAAATCTGAACGAAACACGAGGCCCGCGAGATCAAGTGAGTGTCCGATAACAGATCGAACAACAGCCTGGGGAAGAAACCCGCGGAGCCGTACAGAGAGTTCACGGACAAGAGGCAGATGAAGACGTACATGGGCTCGTGCAGAGACTTCTCCAGTAAAACGGTGACGATGATGACCATGTTAGCAGAGATTATTGTCACGTAAATCAGAAAGCACAAGGCAAAGAACAGGTATCGGAGATTTCCATAATCAACAAAAAGAGTAAATTCAAAATACTTTGCATTGGGTCTGCTGTTGTTCATTCTATGCGAGTGGAAAAGCTTTAAATGTCGCTAAGTAAGCATTAACAAAGGCAGTGCAAAGTCTCTGAGATAGTGGAGAGCTCTCCATCCGTCATGAGCATTTGTAGACTCCTGCTGCTAGGAAACGTGCATGTGTGTGTTTTTTTCCTCCCCTCAGAAGGTATTCCCATCACTGACAACAAAGAATAAGAAGACTACTACAACTACAGACAATCATCAAAATGTGCTTTATCTTGAATTTCCTTTGAACTGTTTCCCTCATATGTAGATGAGATTAATGACTCTTATGACCAGTTGACCAACGTAATGTCATTTAGCAAGACCCCCAACACCACCAAACATTTTAAAGGAACAGGCCAGCGTTTTTCCATACTGAGATATGTTCTTACCTGAGCTTTGACGAGTTCTTTAGGACCTGTCTGATCTTCAGTCACGTAAACACAGCGCAGACGGCGTTAGCATTTAGCCTCTCCCTCTCTCCTCTATAGCTCCAAAACAGGTCAAGATAGAAGCTACCAAGCTCTTCCACGTTTTCCCTATTTAAATATGGTTACGTGAAGTGTTCCACTACAAAGTATAATTACACACAATTAAACAATGTGGATTTTCTAAGCGGATAAAAGGGGGAACTATATTGTAAGGCGTAATAATACCAGGAGTAGTTCGAAATCCGCGCAGTAATCTTCACTTTACTGTGCGGACGCCAAACTACTCCTGGTATTATTACGCCTTACAATATAGAAGATCAGACAGGTCCTAAAGAACTCGTCAAAGCTAAGGTAAGAACATATCTCAGTATGGAAAAACGCTGGCCTGTTCCTTTAAGCCGCTTAAAAGAAAAAGCACAGAAAAGCATTAGTAGAAACACAGGTCATTCAGTCCTGTTTGTGTCTTAGTTTAGTTGATTAGTTTATTTCAACGGGGACAATGTGCACTTTGCGACTCTGCAGTCTCTTACTCTGCAGTCACTGCAACTCGTGGACCCGGAGGTGGAGGAGCTGAGGGACAGGAGGGCGTTAGCCAAGCTCACCTCCATCATGGACAACACCTCCCACCCACTGCATGGGACTGCAGAGGAGCTGAGCAGCTCTTTCAGTGGCAGACGGAGACACCCTCAGGTCCTTCATCCCCACTGCTGTCAGACTGAACAACAAGACTGTGAAGTCACACTCCCCATCGACGTCACTTTATGAACCACTGTGATTATGAACCTGCACTGATAACACTGACTTTTCTTAATTATTGTCTGGTTATTTTATTTCTTATTGTTGGCAGTCATTCTGTATCAGACACCTCTATTTACTATTCAATTGTTTGCTCATGTCCTGTATATTCTGCACAGTCTCTGCGAGCTGAAAGTGAACCAGATCAATGAAGGGTTGTCTTATCTCAGGTCCCGTTCATCTGTTCAGAACAGAGCTGGAGGCGCAGTGTCTGAAGGCCTGACTCTAAGCACCCAAAGCGCATGGCTACTTAATATGTGTAAATAAAAGGACATATACTTTAGTGCTCCCGATTACTCTGTTCTGACTCCACTTTAAAGGCTAAAGGGAAGCACTGGAAGAGGCTCTTCAGTGAGTGAATATGCAGCATCTACGGTGGACGTTAGCTCTAGCCATGGTAGCATTAGCGGCAGGGTCGCGATTAGCTTATTTAAAATCATTTTTAATATGGGAAGTAGCCAGTGGGCCAGACCCCCAAGCTGGTCTAGAACTCTTATCCAAGATTCATGTTTTTAGTACAAAATCTTTCATACTTGTTGCCTGCGCTGTTGTAAAAGCTTTTACCACAACAGCTCCATGATGGACACAGTGTGACAGGATCAGAAACGAACTAACAACCTCGACGTGTATATGGGATGTGGTTCTCGGTGTAACACGCCCATTTCTACCTCTGAGAACTGATACCAAAAAAATCATTTACAAATATTGTTCACAATATATTTATTGATAAACAAGGCATTACCACAAAGGACTGTTAAGTCAAGATTTTAACTTTGCTGTGAGGATAAGAGGCATTTCGATTGAATTAATTGTTGTTTAAATCATCCAAATTAAATAAGGACTTCTTAAATGATTTTTCAGAGTTTCTGTCAGAGTTTCTGCCAAAGTTTGACAACATCCTAATCTGTGGTGACTTTAACATCCATGTTTGTTGCCCCTCTGATAAATCTGCTAATGATTTCAAGGCACTTTTAGACTCACTAGATCTGACCCAGTCCATATCCTGCCCAACTCATAGGTTAGGTCACACCCTTGATCTCATCATCTCACGTGGGGTGACAGTGTCAACTTGTGAGGTCCTGGATTTTCCCGTATCTGACCACTCTCTCATACGGTTTGACATCCGTGCTGTTCCACCTGCACCCACATCCACTGCCCCCCAACGTCGGCGCATCATTACCTCATCAACAGTTAATGACTTTACTGCTGCCTTTACTGTCTCTGATCTTTGCTCTACTGCTGATTTGGCATCGCCTCCATGTCCTGACCTTTTCCTCTCCTCCTTTCACACCATTTGCTCCCAGATTATGGACTCTGTTGCGCCCTACAAGGCAATGGGTACCAAAGGCCCATCAGACCCCTGGCTCAATGATACAACTCGGGCTCTTAGGTGTCAGTGTAGACAGGCAGAGCGCAAATGGAAGAAGGATAGGCTGCAGGTGTCACTGGAGATGTTTAGAGACAGTCTTGCCACCTATCAGACAGCAGTGAAGGAAGCTAAAGGACAATACCTTTCCAATCTCATCAATAGCAATAGCCATCGCCCTGGAATCCTGTTCAGCACTATTAACTCTGTGATAAATCCGGTGTCTGTTGGTTTGACTGATGTATCTGAACAAACATGTAACGCATTCAAACAGTACTTTTTGGACAAGGTTTCGTCTGTTAGGCAATCCATCACACAAGCCCCCTCTGTTATCATGCCCTCCCAAGCGGTGCAATGTGTGCTGGTGAACTTTGAGGCAGTTACCCTTGTAGACCTCAAAAAAGCAGTCCATGAGTTGAAGGCCACCACCTGCCCTCTAGACACTGTTCCTACCAGGATTATGAAGGAGGCTATTGACATCGTGGGTCCCTGCCTTGTCTCCTTTATAAACAGTTGTCTCAGTTTGGGCACTGTTCCCACTGCTCTCAAACATGCCATTGTCAGACCAATGCTCAAGAAGCCCAACCTTGATCCCTCCACACTGTCCAATTTCCGCCCAATATCTCATCTGCCGTTCCTGTCTAAGCTGATGGAGAAGCTTGTTGTCTCCCAGCTTCAGTCTCACCTCCAACTGCATGCAATAGCTGATAAGTTCCAGTCCGGCTTCAGGTCTAGGCATAGCACCGAATCAGCGTTACTGAGGGTCCACAATGACATCCTGGGAGCCCTGGACAGTAAAAGCTCTGTGGTTTTGGTGCTACTGGACCTGACCGCTGCATTTGACACCGTGGATCATAACATCCTCATCTCCCGACTTCAACACACTGTCGGTCTGCAGGGCATGGCTCTCAGATGGTTTTCATCATATCTCACTAACAGAACTTTTTCCGTAATGCTCAATGACTGTTCCTCCTCAGCTGCTCCTCTGTCATCCGGTGTGCCCCAAGGATCCATTCTTGGCCCTATTCTGTTTTCACTGTACATGCTGCCACTTGGTCAACTTATCTCTAAACACAACGTCCACTTTCATTTCTATGCAGACGACCTTCAGATCTACCTCCCTGTGACTCTGAGCAACAGTGCTGCATTGGACCCTCTCTACAACTGCCTTCACACCATCAAACAATGGCTCTCCCAGAATTTCCTTCACCTGAATGAAGGAAAGACTGAGTACATCCTGTTCACCCCGGACTCACCTCACAGTTCCCCCAGTTTTGGTCCTCCTACACCTCAGTTTGCCCCCGCCATCCGCAACCTGGGTGTTATTTTTGACAGTGGCATGATCTTTGATAAACAGATAGGTGCAGTTGTGAAGGCGAGCTTTTACCAGCTAAGGCTACTGAGTAAGATCAAGTCTTTCTTGTCCCGAGCTGACCTGGAAAAGGCCATCCATGCCTTCATCAGCTCGAGGATGGACGACTGTAACGCCCTCTACACTGGACTTAACCAATCACTCCTCAATCGACTTCAACTGGTACAAAACGCAGCAGCTCGTCTCCTCTCCAACACCTCCAGACGCTCACACATCACCCCAGTCCTCCGCTCTCTCCACTGGCTCCCGGTGGCGTTTAGGGTGGACTTTAAGGTCCTGATGTTTGTTTTCAAGGCCATTAATGGTCTGGCCCCGGCCTACCTTGCCGAATTGGTAACGGTCTACGAACCAGCCAGAACTCTGCGCTCCTCTGAACACACCTCCCTGGTCACTCCCAAGTTTAAATACAAAAAGTTTGGAGGCCGGTCATTTGCAGTGCAAGGCCCAAAGCTGTGGAATGCACTTCCGGTCCAGCTTCGAAACATCACAGAGCTGAGTGTTTTTAAATCACAGTTGAAGACACATTTTTTCAGGAAAGCCTTCGATCCAGAGCCACCGTCTCGACTGCTGTTTTTATGTGTTTTTGTATTTATTGTTGTCTACGATGATTCTTGTTTTTATCCTGGAAAGCGCTCTGGGCACCTTCTGGTTGTTGTTGGGCGCTATACAAATAAAATTTGATTGATTGATTGATTGATTGATCCTTTTTTGCAGTGATAAAGATTACAATGCAACTACTTTCCTAAAAAAAAAAGAGAAAAGTTTATTATAGCACATTTACTTTTATAGCTCCTCTTTTAATACTACTTTTATTTATTCTTATGTATCATCAAAACCCTGTGTGTGTGTTTTCCAGTGGGCCCCCCTGTAGTGGGGCCCCAGTCCCTCTGCTGCCTGTGCCAGCTTCGCCTCTGTTCCTGCTCCCTCTGTAGCTGCTCCTCACAGACAGTCTAACTTTAGCCAGAACTCCTGATTTTGTGTTGCTTTTGATCCCGGGCAGAGTCAGTGGTCGGAATTAGAAGAAATGTGGATTTAATGTCAGTTTTAATGCTTTTAAATGCTTTTTTATAGCCTTTTGTTTGTTATAATTAATATTAAATTTGAATGCCCTGCGGAAACCCTGACAAATACAGCATTGGGCATTAAAATGACATTAAAAGTGTTATATTTGACGTCCTGTGACTTGTAAAACCTGGAATAGTACTATAGATGTACAATGCTCATTAAAGTCTGATGAGATTTCTTCAAAAACATCATTAACCTCTTAACCTCCACCTAAACTGAGTGCATTTTCTCCATTTTTAGCTTTACCCAAATCTACAAGCTTCTCAACTGGAGCTTCCAGACTATAGGCCAGAGCAACACAAAGCCAAGACCGAGAAAAGTGATGTTAACGGATCTTTTAAATCACATTTTTGCCACTTTTCTGAGTTTCAGTCACTTTTTTGCTTTGATTCGATTGTAAATGTAACTACACTTTACACTCGCACTGTTTAAATATATATATATATATGTATATATTATATTAGATCACGGATGTGTTTGAACTGATATTGATTTGCAAGACGTTACGCGACTGTGTACCTTGTCGCCTCCGACACTCCTACTCAAATATAATATCAACTATATACAACACAATACTCGGGAAGGCCTGAGGTAACCGGTACTCGAGTGGGACCACCCCCCTGGGACCAGGCCGCCAAAAGTCCTGCTCTTTTAATGCACCCACCAGGACCCCCAAAGGCTCCTCGTTTGAGCAGGAGGTGGGCTGGTGCTCGAAGAGGGCGCCCCCTTCTGGCAACAGCTTCCCAAATCTTGCTTCTTTTAACGCATGGACCAGGACACATTGAAATGCACTCACAGATGACAAAACATTAAAGACACACAAGAAGAAAACTATATGTTATTATATGCACGTACTGTCCATGTACAGGTGTATATACATATATATAATATATATATAAATATGGCAATGATGGTACTACATGGGGCAGTATCAGACGGCAGCAATAACCTGTGACCATTCGATGTTTAAGAATACACAGGGCCGGATTTAAGTGTAATGCCCCCCCCATAATCAATCAATCAATATTTATCTATATAGCGCCTTAACAACATCTGTACATATACGATATGTCTGTCTGTGCGGAGGTAACGTCTTAAACATAAAAAAAGAGCAGTTTAACACAATTTGAGCTCCGTGGCCCTCGCGGAAGAACCTTTGCTACTGCCAGACTGGGGGGGGTCATTTAAAAGGGGGGTCTGGGGCTCCTCCCACAGAGATGTTGTTTATTTTAATGCCGCATTTTGGTGCATTTTAACAGAACAATAGAAACATATTTATTCCACTGTCGACTTAATGAAAATGGTTTAGTCCTGGTTTAGTCCTGGTTTAGTCCTGGTTTAGACCTGGTTTAGTCCTGGTTTAGTCCTGGTTTAGTCCTGGTTTAGTCCTGGTTTAGACCTGGTTTAGACCTGGTTTAGTCCTGGTTTAGTCCTGGTTTAGACCTGGTTTAGTCCTGGTTTAGTCCTGGTTTAGTCCAGGTTTATCCTCGGCTGCATTGAGCCGCACAGCAGGTTGAAGGGCCCCTGGGCTTAGCCCCTCTGGGCCCCTGCACAAGTCCGGCCTTGAGTACAATGTTCTGTAAGACAGTTTTGTAAACTTGATTCTTTACATCAAAAGTCTATGTAAACTGTTTAATTATGGATCTACATCACAAACTATGTGTTGATCATGGCTATGTATTTCTTAATTGTGCCATAATGAGCTGATTTCAGAGAACAAACCAATGTGAACAAACTGCAGTTGTAAAGTTATACGTTGAATGGGGTCAGCAAACACAAACACATAGAGTGGGACAGGAAGGAAAAAAAATAAAAATAAATTAAAAATAAATTAAATAAATAAATTAAACTTAATATTGTAGTTTCCTGTCTGTTTTCTTCCTCTCTTCCTCCAAATCTAAATGGTTTATATGATTTCAATCTTTAATGTTTACCCTTCCTCATGTTCATCACCCCATTCAGTTTACCTTAACCTCTATTATTATTGTTTCTTTACTATCATTTGTTACGATCATCATTTTTCATGTTCTGCGATTTGTTTCCCATGATTTACTATTTGCTTTCATCTTTTTTTGTTTTCATATCTCACACCTGCTCAGCCCTGTTTGCTTCACCCTTTGGGGCATCATTGTGTTTCTTTTTTTAAACCATGTGCTTGGCGACTGCTCTTGATTGCTTTGATCTTAAAGCGCCGGGCGAAGGCGGCTCGGATCTGCGGCAGCTTCAGGCCGTAGATGAGCGGGTTGTTGAGCGACGGCACCATCAGATACTCCAGAGACAAAACCGCCGTGACGATGGGGTCGACTTCACTGTTGTACTTTGTAATGGCCACTTCCAGGAAAAAGGAGGACGAATAAGTCACGAACGTCACCAAATGCGGGACGCAGGTCTGCAGCGCCTTCCCTCTCACCTCGGCGCCGCCTCGCCTGCACACGGCGAGGATGCGGGCGTACGAGTACAGCACGAAGAAGAACGGGAGGAAAACGGACGCGTACGTGATAACCTGACCGACGACATCGCTGCGCGTCGTTCCCACGCAAGAGTTGTCGAGGATGGGCCTGTTCGCGCAGAAAATCCTCTCCAGCTTGTTCCCGCACAGGGGGAGCTCCACCGTGAGACTCATGGTGGAGCCGACGGACAGCGCGGGGTGGAGGACGGCGGCGGCCCACAGCAAACCCGCCTTCCTCACGCTCATTCTGCTGCGGTAGCGGAGAGGCTGGCAGATGGCCACGAGCCGGTCGTACGCCATGACGGCCAGGATGCTGAACTCGGAGAAGGCGTAGGTGTAGACGACGTAGATCTGGACGAAACACGAGGGACGAGAGATGAAGTGAGCGTCGGACAACAGATCGAGCAAAAACCTGGGGAAGAAGCCGCTGGAGCCGTACAGGGAGTTCACGGACAGGCAGCAGATGAAGACGTACATGGGCTCGTGCAGAGACTTCTCCAGGACGATGGTTATGATGAGGCACATGTTAGCAGAGATTATCGTCACGTAAACCAGAAAGCACAGAGCAAAGAACAGGTATCTAATGTTTCCATAGTCCACAAACAGCGTCAGTTCGAAAAATGTGGGATTAGGTCTGCTGCTGTTCATTGTAAGTAACAAAGCTATTATGTTAAATACGATATAGGATTGAGTTTAAGTTTGAAGCCCAGGCTGCCTTCAGACTTGTGTGTGAGGCGACAGTTGGACACGTCTGCCTGCAGCCACCATTCAGCATGAGCAGTTATAGGTTTCTGCTGCTAGGATACGAGCAAAGCCACACTATTGTTTCCCGATGGTATTCAGCGACGATGATGATGAGAGGTCAAAACACCGCAAAACAACACGAATACAGTTAATGGGCTTTATTCACAAATCAAAACAGTAAATCTTTAGCTTTAACAAATCCTATGAAGCCATTTTGGCAGCGCTTTATAATGAGGTGCGTAATTCATGATGAATTCATTGCTTAATCCAGTGGTTCTCAACCTTTTGGAGCCGTGACCCCCATTATAGCAGGTGAAGGGGTTCGTGACCCCCATTATAGCAGGTAAAGGGGTTCGTGACCCCCCGCCCGGGTCACACCGTGAGAAACAGGAACATTAGCCGACATATTGGATTTTCAATGAGCCGTGCTGGAAGACACATGTCTGCCCTCTGGAACAGACAATAAAGCTCTATTCTATTCTATTCTATTCTATTCTATTCTATTCTATTCTATTCTATTCTATTCTATTCTATTCTATTCTATTCTATTCTGTAATTCTTATAAAACAAAGATAAAAAACAAATGGCTGAAATAAAATTCATCAAACTACAAACAAATAATGACACACAACACATGCAACAATAAAACAATGGATTATACGCTAATGAAGATATGTATATTTTATCTAAATCAGGGGTGTCCAAATGTGGCCCTCAGATCAATGTTTGTTGGCCCTCAGGCTGCTTGCTGAATCAGTTCACATCATCAGAGATGGTCCTTTTTATTTAATATGTAATAATTCTACACAATTCTAACCTAACAACTAACCTTTCACTGTGAGACAGAGCTGCATTACGGTTTTAAGCGTAAATAAAGGCATGAGGCACAATTTAAACCTCTGCTACTCGAAGGTTTTGTGGAACTAACCACCGACCCCGGCCCTTTACCCCGTGTACGCTCCAATATGTGGCCCCCCATGAAAAAACGTTGGACACCCCTGATCCCCCCCCCCCAAAATTCGTCTCCCGATTCCCAGGTTGAGAACCAATGGCTTAATCATGACTTCATCATGTATTAACATGAGTTCATAAGTTTTCATGAACAAACACTCGAATTTACAGTTAATTAAGGCAATGCATTCACTGGTGATCAGGAGGAATAAATCACAATCAGTTCTCTTTGTAGAAGGTTCATACTGCCCCAGGTGTGGGATAAGGTGTACGCTCCCTCGTCCCGGTTCATAAACAGCACACCTGGGACGCCGTCCTGGAGAAGGCGCCAGTCAGTAGGGGGCGCAAGCTCTCCCTGCTGACTGGAAAACCCATGTAATCTGCCTACGACACGGCACCTCCACCACCAGGAGGCGCTTCTGAGGAAGATCACAGGAAGTGATCAAAACTATTCAAGCAGGTAAACTAAAGCTTCTGTCTTATAATAAGAAACAAAACTGTAATAGGCGGCGTTCACGATTTAGAATGTGATGATGTCATAATGTCAGATGGAGGGCGGGGCCAATACAACTCTATGGGAGAAATGCAGTTTTTGGAAGAAATCTCCAAAACGAAAATTGACAAATGTTTTTCCTCATCAGTATTTGATCGTGATCGGATTCACAAACCTGTGATATTATTTTTATGTCTGAAAGTCCTTTCTATTGGACAATATCATGCTCATGTTTTCACATATTGTCACCACTTTTTGACATTTTTCAGAGATAATAATTGTACATTAGCTCATATGAGCCGACAGAGGAGACAATGAACTTTGTGACAGTTTGTGTTTCATGTGGATTCCTCCAGTCATGACTGAGATATGAGCCAAAAAACAAAGACATAAAAATATGCATTTTGTCAGTTACCACCGTTACCATAGTTACCGTCAGTTGACCTCCACCTCAATGTTAAACTATGGCTCTTTAGAATGTTGTGATGTCACGTGAACGCTACCTATACACAATCAATTCTGTCCAGAAGATACAGACGGGGACAAGGACCAAGCTGCAAACTTTATTATTAAAGCCTATTCATGCTCCACAGGACGCACCCTGAGCTGCAGAACCAAATGAAGTCACTTTTGCCTCGTCGCCATGGAAACGTTTTGAAACTGATGACAGCTCCAGGGCGACGAGGCAAAAGTGACTTCATTTTGTTCTGCAGCTCACGGTGCAAGAACAAGAAGTTCTTGTGTCTTGTGGAGTATGAATAGGCCTGACACTCCGACTGGGCTGCGAGAACTCTGGCTGTGATTGGCTGGATTTTTAGTGGGCGGGGTTATCTCTGCGGAAGCGGGAAGCGAGAATCCAATGTTTACGTCCAAACACTGGTGCGGAAAACGGAGACAACATGGATAGTTCTGAGGCACCGCTCGCGGCAGTAAAACAGTTCACTGAAGGACAAGGACACGCACACGTAAAGAAGTCCTGGAGAGAAACACGAGGACGAAGAGGAAACAGAAGAGCTGGTGTTACTGCGTGAAAGAGGCGAGTGATACAGAAAAAAGTGGTTCAGGCTCGTGGACAGAGGGAGACCAGGCTTGTAAACCTTAGACCTTCATCAAACACCGGGAAACGTCACCAACATGTTCAGTGAAGGTTCTTGGATGGACAAAACCTGTACTGAGCTACAAAGACGTCAAACATGGTTTTACCGAAGCTTTTAACGTTAACGTTTTCTAACATAATAAACCAGCGAGAGATGTGGCTAAACATGAAGTAAATCTTTCAAATGTTTGCAATATCGTGACTGATACATTTTATAATAGTTTGAACTCAAATGGCTCGTTTTATTTCGGTCATTCCTTGTTTGTTCTGGCGTAAAAAGTAGACGTGGCCGTTCTGCAGAAACACGTCTTGCAGAGGATGAAGAGGCCTTAACTCATCATTAGTTCATTGTGAGTCGTGGAGCGGGTTCGTCTCATGATCGGAAAGGTCTGTGTTTCGAATCCCAGTTCCAGAAGATGCACACTGTCCTTGTGTCCTTGGGCAAGACACTTCACCCTCCTTGCTCCAGTGTCTGTGCACATTTGTGAATGAATGAGAGTGTGAATGGGTGACTGGCTGTAAAGCGCTTTAGGCCTAGTGAATGTAGGACGGCGTTATAGAAGTTAAGGCTATTTACCATTTATACAAGGAGACCTGCTCTTTCAGATTAGATTTCATGAATATAAATAAAGATAAGTTTCAAACATTCTTTTCTCTCCGCCACTGACCGGACGTCCAGAGGAGTCTGTGTCCAGGACGAGTGGCCAGTGCAGAGCAAACCGCGCCCACACTGGTCAGACCGTGAGACAGTCCACCAGATGTGGCCCGTCCCATGTGTGACTTTCTGCTCCTTTGCCTCACAGCATCCCGGCGAGGGAATCTGGCATCGATATCGGAGCCGATACTGAAAAAATACGATATCAGGAATCGGCTACAAACACCTGATACTGAAGTGATGCCCGTTTTGACGTCACCGCTTTAAAAACACAACTTTCACCAACGAAGTGTCAGTGAATGTGGACCTGCCGTTCTGAAGCCGAGAACCAGGAGGATTCAATCCCTCAGTTAGTTTTAATCTCCACAAACGTATTTTTGGTCACAACGCAAAAGGCCGCAGCTAGCAACACCATGCTAAAGCTAGCTGGGACAGAAACTATGACAGAAATACCTAAAAAAGCCTAATGAAATAAAATAAGCCATGCTGGAGTGGCCTGTGGTTCAGTTTAAGAAATGCTGTTAAAGAAAAACTGTTGTAAAATATTTTGAAAGTTATAATGATCAGATCACTTTGTGTGAGTGGGTTAGATTACTGTAAACTAAAAGCCTGTCATGCAGCCAAGGATCTAAAGAAACAAAGTCCAGTGATTCTTAAATGTTTCTCTGTTGTTTTACTAATAGATAATCTGATGCTGATCGATCGTGACAAGTAGAGAAAGGAGAAGAAAGACTTTATTGATCTTATAATGGATAACTCATATCTATCAGAAAAGAGCATTTGGAACAAACACCAAAGCCAGATGTGTCTCAGTCAGAGGAGTAAACGTCTGGAATATTCTGAATGACACCTTAAGGGGAGACACTACAGGCAGTTTTCAGGTTTTGGGCCAAATCTGTCTCTGAACATACAAGCTTTCACCCGGAAACAGAAACATGCCTAATCTTCACAATAACATGTTTAAATATTGTGCTGATTCAAAGTTCCCCCATAGACTTATATAGGACAATGCAATTTCAAGGGCCTTTTTTCTCAAAACACATTTTTCGGTCATTGTAGCGACACTATGTCCACGTCAGTCGGACCTAAAGACTTCACATTTTCCAGCCTTGGACTGAATAATATAAGATAATAAGATTTTTTCAGAGGGATTTTTTATTATCTAATCCCTTAAGCCCCATTTATTGAGTTTTGAATGTCAAAAAATGAGGGGAAAATTTAATTTTTACAAAATTTTCCACTAAAAAACAGCTTATTTTAAAACTAAACAAGAAATCCAAAATCCGCTCTGAGAAAGTCTTGGCAACTCATTCATCAATAAAATGAAACAACACATTTGAATGTAGCTCTGTCCATTATTCAGATTTCGTCGCCGAAAAGATGTGAAATTTGGGGCATTTTTAGGCATAAAACACCTTGTTCTGATATTAAAAGATAAAATGACAGAAAACTTGCAATGTATTTTTTTCTCACATTTATGGAAGTGATCGACAGCAACAGTTTCAAATTGATATCTGTAAATATACATTTTTCCCCTATTCACCTGCAGTGTCTCGCCTTAAAAAACTCAACATCCTTAAACGCTTTCAAAAAAAATGTTCAAATCTAATGTAGTTAGTAGTTATAAGGCACTAGCGCTAACTCACATATGAACTCTCCTGTGTTCACTATATTCTGTCTTTACATTACATTATTGATTGATGTGTGACTTGTGCGAATTCATTTTGTAACTAATTGATACAGAAACATAATCATTTTGTCCTCATGTTGCAGACGGTAAAACTGCTGTATTCTCTAAGTTGCTATAAGTTGCAATAGTCATAGTTTCTGTGTTTTCATGTTTTGTAGTCAATCGTGTCTGTGTGAAGATACTGACTGAAATAAACTAAACTAAACTAAGAAAGACACTTTGAAGAAAGTCTCTTGGTTTCGGTCAATATCGGATATCGGCAGACACCAATCGCATCAATATCAGTATCGGAAGCAAAAATAGCTGTGATGAACATGAACTTTTTTGTTTTTTTAAAGCACAAAGATGTTTGGATCTGTCAATAAAGTAATGGTGCCCTCCAAAATGGAAAGGTCCTCAGCTTGGATTGATGGAGGTTTATGGACAAGTGCAGATTTGTGCTTCTTGACTGTGACAGACTGCAGAGAGTCTTGGTTCTGTTATGTGGGCCGTGTTTTTATTCCTAACAAAAAAGTCACAGAGTAACAATTACCTGAAATAAACAAAGTGTGATTTAACATGACTATAGCGTGGACAGCATCTACAAAAGGAGCTTATGTCAGGCATGAGCTCACACTTAAGTTCTCCTGAGTAACTTTATCTTGACACGTTTAGCGATGGCAGCTCTGATCAGGGGCAGCTTCAGCCCATAGATGAGAGGGTTATTGAGGGAAGGCACGATCAGATACTCCATTGACAAAACAGCTGTGAATATTGGGTCGATTTTATTTGTGTAAAATCTGGCCAGTGTCAGCTCGATAAACACAGAGCAGGAGTAGGTCACAAATGTCACCATGTGTGGGAGGCAGGTTTGCAGCGCCTTCCCTCTCACCTCAGCGCTGCCTCTTTTGCAGACGATGAGGATACGCATGTACGAGTAAAGCACAAACAGCAGAGGGATTATTACAGTCCCAACAGCCACGTACAATCCCACTATATCATTAGAGGAAGTGTCCACGCAAGAATGTGCCACGATACGCGAGTTTGTGCAGAAAACCCCGGGTAGTTTGTTTCCACAAAGAGGCAACGCAATAGTCAGTGATAAACAATGGCCAACAGCAAAAATGGGATAAACTACAGCGGCTGTCCAGAGACAAACCACCTTCTTTACGGTCATTTTAGTGTGATAGTGAAGGGGCTGGCAGATGGCCACGAGTCTGTCGTAAGCCATGGCTCCCAGGATCGTGAACTCACATGAAACATAAGTATAAAGGACATATATCTGAGTGAAACATGAAGGTCGTGAGATAAAATGAGTGTCCGACAACAGATCGTACAAAAACCTGGGAAAGAAACCAGTGGAGCCGTACAGTGAGTTCACAGACAAGCAGCAGATAAAGATATACATCGGCTGGTGCAGAGATTTCTCCAGAATAATAGTGACGAGGATGATCATGTTTGCAGAGATTATTGTCAAGTAAATCAACAAGCACAGCATGAAAAATAGATATCGAAGGCGCCCATAGTCGGAAAAAAGTGTCAGCTGGAAATAGGGGGGATTCTGGCTGAAGTTCCTCATTTCTTTTTGTGGTCTACAAGAGAACAATGAGAAAAAAACAAGGACTTAGTTATAGTTGTGATGGTCTCAAGAAAAATGAGAAACTGTCCTCACACTCCACTGTCTTATACCTTTTCCACATAAGCAGAACCACCCACAGAGAAGTTATGGCCTATTGTAAAATGGCCGTCCCCTGGAGCAAAGGAGGTTTCATTTAAACAAATATATATATAATATAATATAATGCATTATTAGGATTTAGCAAGAAAAAACTTCAATAATGTTGGGTGGCACGGTAGCGCAGCGGTTAGTGCTCGTGTTCACAGCTAGAAGGTCCCGGGTTTGATTCCCACCTGGATGGGGCCTTTCTGTTTGCGTAGGTTTTCTGGGTACTCCGGTTTCCCCTACCACTAAAAACACGTACAATAGGTTAGCCAGGTGTTTCTGACCATCAGCTTGGCTTCACATCTGGAGACGGGTCCCCGAGCACCAGGTTATGCTGGTTATGCTCCTACAGGTCTCCCCGGCGGCATTGAGGATGGGTCAAATGCAGAGAACACATTTTCCTATGGTGATTAATAAAGTATAACTTAGATAATGGGTGAAGCTCTTCCGGAGGTGGGAGTTGAAGACCCCACTGACAGAGGGATCCGCCAGACGTTCCCAGCAGACCCTCACCACACGCTTGGGCCTGCCAGGTCTGACCGGCTTCCTCCCCTGCCAGCGGATCCAGCTCACCACCAGGTGGTGATCGGTTGACAGCTCAGCCCTTCTCTTCACCCGAGTGTCCGAGACACGCGGCCGGAGATCAGACGACACAACTACAAAGTCCATCATCGACCTCCTGCCTAGGGTGTCCTGGTGCCACGTGCACTTATGGACACCCTTGTGCTCGAACATGGTGTTCGTTATGGACAAACTGCGACTAGCACAGAAGTCCAATAACAGAACACCACTCGGGTTCAGATCGGGGAGGCCGTTCTTCCCAATCACTCCCTCCCAGGTCTCACTGTCGTTACCCACGTGGGCGTTGAAGTCCCCCAGCAGAACAATGGAGTCCCCAGTCGGAGCACTATCTAGTACCCCTCCCAGGGACTCCAAGAAGGCCGGGTACTCTGCACCGATGTTGGGCCCGTAGGCCGAGACAACGGTGAGAGACCTGTCCCCGACCCGAAGGCGTAGGGACGCGACCCTCTCGTCCACCGGGGTGAACTCCAACACGTGACGGCTGAGCTGGGGGGATATGAGCAAACCCACCCCAGCCCGCCGCCTCTCCCCGCGGGCAACTCCAGAAAAGTGGAGAGTCCAGCCTCTCTCCAGGAGTTGGGATCCGGAACCCAAGCTGTGCGTGGAGGTGAGCCCGACTATATCTAGTCGGTATCTCTCAACCTCCCGCACAAGCTCAGGCTCCTTCCCCCCCAGCAAAGTGACGTTCCATGTCCCGAACGCCAGAAGCTGTGCATGTGGACCAGGTCGTCGAGGCACCGGCCTCTGACAGCCACCCAGTCCTCTCCGCACCCGACCCCTATGGATCCCTCTGCGGGTGGTGAGTCCACAGGAGGGCGGGCCCACGTCGTCCCTTCGGGCTGTGCCCGGCCGGGCCCCGTGAGCAGAGGCCCGGCCACCAGACGCTCGCGTTCGGGCCCCAACCTCAGGTCTGGCTCCAGGGTGGGGCCCCGGCTGCGCCATGCCGGGCGACGTCTCGGTCCTTGTATGTTGTACGTCCATAAGGGTCTTCTGAACTGCTCTTCGTCTGACGCGTCACCTCGGACCTGTTTGCCATGGGAGACCCTACCAGGGGCATAAAGCCCCAGACAACAGAGCTCCTCGGATCATTCGGGCACTCAAACAACCCCACCACGTTAAGGTAGCAGTTCACGGGGTTGTAATAAAGTAGCTGATTAATTAAATTAATCACATCACATGTTTTGACCAAACACACTCCTGGATCTGAACACATGTATGACCTGAAAGACAAAGCTCTTGTATTAACGACATACTGTAAACCAGGGGTCTCCAAGCTTTTCACATGATGAGACACTTTTCTGTAACAAAAGCGACGGAGAGCTACTAATGCATAAAAGAGGCTTGTCTAATGATGCCATTTCAACGAAAATGACTTTAATTTTATCCTTTACTCTACTTTAGAGAAAATATGATTAATGCTGAGCGAGAGCTGCTGTTTGGAGATCCCCGTTATGAGCTGTTGTTGCCGGTTGTCAATTTTGAAATGTTTTTTTGTTGTACTTTCTTCCTCGGTTTTGTCTTTTTTGTTTTTTAATCTTGACATACACGGTCGTCCCAGCTCAAATGAATGATCAAAAAAGGTCCTCAGCTTGGTTCGATGATGGAGGTTTATGAACAAGTGCCGTTTTGTGCTTCTTGACTGTGACAGACTGCAGAGAGTCTCGTTCTATTGTGCGGACCGTGTTTTTTTCTGAACAAAAATGACAAAGAGCAACATTTACCACAAATAAACAAAGTGTATATTTAATGTGACATGGACAGCATCTACAAAAGGAGCTTATGTCAGGCATGAGCTCACACTTTACTTCTCCTGAGTAACTTTATCTTGACACGTTTAGCGATGGCAGCTCTGATCAGGGGCAGCTTCAGCCCATAGATGAGAGGGTTGTTGATCGAAGGCACGATCAGATACTCCAGAGACAAAACAGCTGTGATTATTGGGTTGATTTTTTTTGTGTCAAATCTGGTCAGCAGCTGCTCGATAAACACAGAGCAGGAGTAGGTCACAAAGGTCACCATGTGTGGGAGGCAGGTTTGCAGCGCCTTCCCCCTCACCTCAGCGCTGCCTCTTTTGCAGACGATGAGGATACGCATGTACGAGTAAAGCACGAACAGCAGAGGGATTATTATTGTCGTAGCAGCCATACCGGCCCACAATATCGATATAGGCAGTGTCCACACAAGAATTTGCCACGACGCGCCAGTTTGTGCAGAAAAGCCCAGGTAGTTTGTTTCCACATAGAGGCAACTCAACAGCCATGAATACACCGGAGCCGATGGCAAAAGCAGGATAAACTACAGCGGCTGTCCAGAGACAAACCACCTTCTTTACGGTCATTTTAGTGTGATAGTGAAGGGGCTGGCAGATGGCCACGAACCTGTCGTAAGCCATGGCTCCCAGGATCGTGAACTCGCATGAAGCGCATGTATAAATGACATATATCTGAGTAAAACATGAAGGTCGTGAGATAAAATGAGTGTCCAACAACAGATCGTACAAAAACCTGGGAAAGAAACCAGTGGAGCCATACAGTGAGTTCACAGACAAGCAGCAGATAAAGATATACATCGGCTGGTGCAGAGATTTCTCCAGAATAATAGTGACGAGGATGATCATGTTTGCAGAGATTATTGTCAAGTAAATCAACAAGCACAGTATGAAAAATAGATATCGAAGGCGTCCATAGTCGGAAAAAAGTGTCAGCTGGAAATAGGGGGGATTCTGGCTGAAGTTCCTCATTTCTTTTTGTGATCTACACTAGGTAGGTCAAGAGCAAAATATGCGACATTCACAGCAAGGACTATTGTTGTGATGATCTCAACAAAAATGAGAAACTGTCCTCACACTCCACTGTCTTATACCTTTTCCACATGAGCAGAACCACCCACTGAGAAGTTATGGCCTATAATAAAAAGGCCGTCCCCTGGAGCAAAGGAGGTTTCATAAAAAATATATATATAATATAATATAATATAATGCATTATTAGAATTTAGCAAGAAAAAACTTCAATAATGTTGGGCGGCACGGTAGTGCAGCGGTTAGCGCGCGTGTTCACAGCTAGAAGGTCCCGGGTTTGATTCCCACCTGGATGGGGCCTTTCTGTTTGGAGTTTGCATCTTCTTCCCGTGGTTGCGTAGGTTTTCTGGATACTCCGGTTTCCCCTACCACTAAAAACATGTACAATAGGTTAGCCAGGTGTTTCTGACCATCAGCTTGGCTTCACATCTGGAAATGGGTCCCCGAGCACCAGGTGATGCTGGTTTTGCTCCTACAGGTCGCCCCGGCGGCATTTATTTTTTTATTTTTTTTACGGACATCACATGTACATTGGGCAAGCCAGATGCAATGATTTTAGTGTGTTAGCAAAAGTGCTAATTTACAGCGCCTGTCCATTAAAGCAACAACAGTACATATTAAAACATGACATGCATGACACGCAAGTCATGACAACAGAAGAAATCATACATGTTAATCATTTTTGTTATTTATGAGAACAATGTTGAGTGGATTTTAAGTAGTGTTTTAATTTCATCTTAAATGTGGTATCGCTTGTTTTTAGTTTTATGTCTGTTGGTAAATTATTCCAGAGCCGGGCTCCGACAGCTGAGAATGAACCAAAAGCTCCATCTAAACATTGGAACAATACAATTACCATTGGTTGCACCTCTTGTTGTAGCTCTGTTAGTACAGTTTATATGCACGGCTAATTCTGAATGTGGGAGTGAGTCAGAATTCAGACACTTAAAAAATAGTTTAAGAGTTAAGAGTTAAAATTAATAAAATTCTCGAAATTTAAGAATTTATACTTCTGTATAATTTCACAGTGATGCCAGTGTCGGGGTTTCTTGTCAAAGACCTTAAGAGTTGTTTTGTATAGAGACCATAAGGGTTTCATTGAGGATGGGTCAAATGCAGAGAACACATTTTCCTACGGTGATTAGTAAAGTATAACTTAGATAATGTGTATGATTATTTCATCCCTCGTTCATGGGATTTCCATAATTGTTATAAAGATAGGAGAGTCATTCCCGAGCTCTGCACTGATCAGAACATCTGTCCACACGGTAAAGCGTCCTCCTATGTCATAAACTTGGACAAGTGTGCAGCGGCCCATGTAAAAGGAGAATGCATTAAAAAAGTGTCAAGGCTGAGACGACCACACTATCACTGAGCTATAAGTCCATACAAACAAATGAGGGCGAGGATTCTCGAAATTCACAGGCTGAAATAAGGTCCCAGCACCCCAGTGAAGGAGAGGGGTTATTTCCCCGTTTTTAATGAGGGTGGAACCATAGGCGGTGATTCATGTTCTTCCCAGTAAGTGCAGAGTCCAAAAGAAAAAAAAGAAAAAAAAAGGGTCAAGGCTGGGATTGATCCAGCAACCTTACAGATGGGAACCCTGCTGTCTACTTATGAAGCCACACAGGCTGAGTGATCAACATAGTAGATTTTCCATTAATCTTATGAAAGACCGCAGTTGTGTATTTGCAAAAAATCTGATCACAGTTTGGGCAATAATATATTGAATCATTTGTAATTAGAGTGAATTCCCATGGCCGTCCAAAGATTTGTTGAGATGGTTCTCGGTCGAAATGTGAAGCAATGTTGTTGTGTGACCCACATAGTACGAGGAACACACAGAGAGGCGGACAGGAAACAGCCGGACTGAACTTCCTGTGATTGTACAGTCCAGAAAAAGCTAAATTTGCAGCCAGAAACGTCCATATTAAAATTTCTTTCGCTGACAGAGGGTTAGTATATTAAGTCCGTACGAGTCTAAAATGGTGGCTTTTTTGAATAAAGGGGGAAATTTGCTGCCAGGCAAAGACCTCTGGCCATTTTCACGGAGGATGGGCGGGCCACTTACAAGCCACTTACAAGCCACTTACAAGCCACTTACAAGCCAATTTAAAGGCATTTTGGTGATAGCGGCTGAGTGGCTGTGCCGGATTGGGTTCGTTCCAATTCGACAAAGTCTGTGAAAGGCATGAGGCGTTGAAATTTGCTGAAAATGGGGATCAGGGGCCAGAGGTTCAAGAGGTACGATTTTGAAGGTTTGAGGCTTGGGCCAAGATGGCCGACTTCCTGTAGCATTTAGGGCGGGGTCATAATATAATTTTGTACATGTCCTGACGTGGTCTATGTCCTTGGCCAATGTCACTTTTATACAATGATTTTTTTTGCGAACGGTCTTCCATTGAGTCAATGTAAACTGCCTGTTAGAGGGGGCGCCACAGAGCCAACGTTTATTATTTTCCCTTGCGAACCCCCCACCCAAAGTTAGAGCTTGCGGAGCACTAAGTTTTGACCCCTTTTATGGAATAAATGATCATTATTGTTCTGTTTTCTGGTTCTAAATGACAAATATTTTAGTATCGTTATTGAGAAAAGTATTGTACAGGTATCACTTTTGTAAACCTAGTTTTGTTAAAGTACTGGTATTGAAACAAATAAAAATGGGTACCCAGCTCCATTTAGATGAACCCGAAATCTTATAATGTGATGATGTTTTATTTGGAGTCAGCTTTTTGACGAAATTGACGAATTTCAGGAGAAACTCTGACTGAGTCCAACATGCTGCCAGGCAAAGAACTCTAGCCATTTTCACAGAGGATGGGCGGGCCACTTACAAGCCACTTACTAGCCAATTTAAAGGCATTTTTGGCTAGAGCGGCTGTGTGTGCACACCATTAGGTCCAGGTCTGGGAATGTGCACGCGCGCCGGATTGGGTCCGTTCCAATCCGACAAAGTCTGTGAAAGACATGAGTCTTTGAAATTTGCTGTAAATGGCCTCTCCGTTGCGGCCTTGTCATGACCACGCCCAATAGTTTAAAACAAAATTTAAATGATGATTTTGAAAGCCACATGGGTTTGGGACATGTTGGCCAAAATTGGATTCCATTGAAAACTCGGGGATCAGGGGCCAGAAGTTCAAGAGGTACGATTTTGAAGGTTTGAGGTTTGGGCCAAGATGGCCGACTTCCTGTAGCATTTAGGGCGGGGTTATAATATAATTTTTGACATGTCCTGACGTGGTCTATGTCCCTGGCCAATGTCACTTTGTACGATGATTTTTTTTGCGACCGGTCCTCCATTGGGTCAATGTAAACTGCCTGTTTGAGGGGGCGCCACAGAGTCAACTTCTATTATTTTCTCTCGCGAACCCCACTCAAAATTAGAGCTTGCGGAGCACTACGTTTTGACCCCTTTTCCTTGCATATCGGTTCACGTTTGCTACGTGAATTCTTGCGTTTTTGTCCCCCGTTATCGATATTGATATTATTACCGTGATGAATTGAATTAATCACATCACATACTTTGACCAAACACACTCCTGGATCTGAACACACGCATGACCTGAAAGACAAAGCACCTTTATTAACTAGGCCTACACATTGTAGTCCAGGGATCTCCAAGCTTTTTATATGATTGACTACTTTTATGTAACAAAAGTGACAGGGAGCTACTTATGCATGAAACCTTATTCTCTACTTTATGAACCTAAAAGTTTCCAGATTCTGTTCAAAATGGTCATCACCCACAGTAAATCTAAAATGCGATTAATGTTGAGTGAGAGCTACTGTTTAGAGATCCCCGTCTCCCATAGAATTATGAAACTGTGAATATTTGGCTAATAAAATGTGAGCAAATGATTTAAATTACTGGTTCACCAGTAATGATTGGTATTATACAGTTTAAGGAAATACTCCATGTCACCACACAGATGCTGCTCACTGATAACCTGTACAATGCATTCCATTATGTAATATACAATGAACGGTAAAATGTAAATGATGTGAATATGATCTTGTTATAACACTGAAAGAATGAACTGAATGTAAGTCATAGGAAAGTGCACATGTGTTATTATGTGTCTACTTGCATGTGGAAGCAAAATCAATTCCAAATTGACAGGCTGTTGAACAAAAAAGGAAAAAGGAGAAAAAAATATATATTATAAAAAACAATTATAAAAAGTCACTACTGGATATGTACAGCACGAGGGTGATTAATAATGGTGAATGAGGGGTAGGCACTCATAAGATCTGCTTCAGCCTACTCCTTTTGAGCTTATTGGGATGAAATGTTTAAATAACTGTAAAAATATGAATGTAAACAGCTCAAATAAACAGCTCAATCAAATGTCAGGGATTAATCAAATTTCACACTTTTTTTTTAAATAAATACATTTAATCACAATCAAAAAAATTAATCGATTGAAAGCGCTAGTTGTGACATAATCATTGTGCAGATTCTTTGATTTCTAGTTCATGGGGATAATCTTCTTGGTGATGGTTAGGTCTTTCTTTCTCCTTTTTTTTTTCAAATCCCTCTTTCATTTTGAATCTTGACATATATGGTGGTCCCAGCTCAAATGAATGATAAAACGTGTGAGACATTAAGGGCTGTCCGTTCCCTGTATGACCGCAGCAGGAGCTTGGTTCGCATTGCCGGTAGTAAGTCAGACCTGTTCCCGGTGCGTGTTGGTCTCCTCAGGGCTGCCCTTTGTCACCGGTTCTGTTCATTACTTTTATGGACAGAATTTCTAGGCGCAGCCAGGGGCCGGAGGGTGTCCGGTTTGGGAGCCTCAGGATCTCATCTCTGCTGTTTGCGGATGATGTTGTTCTGATGGCTCCAACGAACCAGGACTTTCAGCACGCTCTGGGGCGGTTTGCAGCCGAGTGTGTAGCGGCCGGGATGGGGATCAGCACCTCCAAATCCGAGGCCATGGTTCTCCACCGGAAAAAGGTGGCTTCCCCTCTTCAGGTCGGTGGGGAGTCCTTACCTCAAGTGGAGGAGTTCAAGTATCTTGGGGTCTTGTAGTTAGGAATCCACACAACCTACGTGCCTAATCGGCGATATGCACAATGAAATAACACGCTTACGTTCGGTTGTTTGATGTCCACGCGCTGCATTCACAAGACGTGCTCCGAGTGACAGGGAGGCAAAGGGAGGTGCGTCATCACGCATTGCGGCTTAGTGCTCAGACTAGCGGAAGTCATCTCCCCCCACCAAAATAAATTAATTCATCCTATTACATTAATAAATAGGAAATATGCACAGAAAAAGCGTTTTGGGGGTAAATTTTGTCCCTCAGCACCCCCTAACTATAACATCTTCCCACGGCTCTGTCTTAAGGCGTTATTACGCCTTATTTAAATGAAGATAATGTGTATGATGATTTCATCTCTAGTTCATGGGATTTCCATAATTGTTAAAAAGTTAGGAGAGTCATTCCCGAGCTCTGCAGTGAACAGAATTTTGATTGTGTCCTTATACACTTTACTTTATGAGCCCAAAAGATTCTGTTCAAAATGTTCAGCACCCAAAGTACAGTTGTGCTCAAAAGTGAACATACCCTGGCACACATTTTCAAAGAATATGACAGGTGACAAAAAAAGTTATTTTTCACTCATAGTTAGTGGTTGTGTGAAGCCATTTGTGGTGAAAAACAGAGATTGCTGTTTTTAAATCATAATGAAAATAGAAAGTACCAAAATGACCTTGATCCAAAGTTTACATACTCCCTTTAAAGGAATAGGCCACCGTTTTTACATACTGAGATATGCTCTTACCTCACTTTAGCCGAGTTAATATATCCCCGCCTGGTCTTTGTCCGTGCGCTCACACATACGCAGCCTCTCCCACATGTCACATAGCTCCAAAAAAGCTCACGATAGAAGCTACCAAGCTCTTCCACGTGTTCCCTATTTAAATAAAGTTACGTGAAGTGTTTTCATGCGAAGTATATTTACACAGAAATGTAACATGTCGATTTTATAAGCAAATAAAAAGGGGGACTATATTGTGAGGCGTAATGATACGAGGAGCAAAACGTCCGCGCAGTAACTCCTAAAGGTTATTGACGGAAGTGAGCGGGGGAAGTTTTTAGGAGTTACTGCACGGACGTTGTGCTCCTGTATCATTACGCCTCACAATATAGTTCCCCTTTTTATTTGCTTATAAAATGGACACGTTACATTTCTGTGTAAATATACTTAGCATGAAAACACTTCACGTAACTTTATTTAAATAGGGAACACGTGGAAGAGCTTGGTAGCTTCTATCGTGAGCTTTTTTGGAGCTATATGACATGTGGGAGAGGCTGCGTATGTGCTCCGTTTGCACGGACAAAGACCAGATGGGGATATATTAACTCGGCTAAAGTGAGGTAAGAGCATATCTCAGTATGTAAAAACGGTGGCCTATTCCTTTAACATCAGTGACAGCTCAGAGTCTTGTGGTTGTGGTGGAGAAGCTTCTGTATCGAATCTAATGGTAAAGCGGCTCATTCCTCTTGATCAAAAACTTTTGATCAAGGTCATTTTTGGTACTTTTTGTGTAATTATTCATATTTTTTTGAAAAGTTGTAAAACCATTAAAAAAAATGATGCCAGGGTATGTAAACCTTTGTATCTAAAATGTGATTAATGTTGGGCGAGAGCTACTGTTTAGAGATGCCCATTATAATCTGTTGGGCTTTTCCCATAGAATGATGAAACTGTGAATATTTGATAAATGAAATGTGAGAAAATGCTTTGAATTTGAGTGTTTTATGTTGGTCACGTAGTAATAATAATGAATAGAATTCTTAACGGAAAAAAATGATAATCGAATTTCACAAGTGCGATTAAAAATGAATTGATCAATTGAAAGCACTGGTTGAGATATAATCACTATTTTTTCTTGTGTGCAACGTGTATGATTAACCTTGATTTCTAGTTCAAGAGGATAGTCTTCTTGGCGATGGCTCGGTCTTCTCTCTTTCTCTTCTTTTCTTTTTTAATCTTGACATTGACATGGTCGTCCCAGCTCAAATGAATGATAAAACCAATGAGTTTTGAACATAAAATGGATAAAGGGATGCATAAAGTACTGTGAAACAATTACCATTAAAGGACTGTTGCCCTCCACAATGGAAAGGTCCTCAGCATGGTTTATAGGGGTCTATAAGCGCAGATTTGTGCTTCTTGACTGTGACAGACTGCAGAGAGAGTCTCGGTTCTATTGTGTGGACCGTGTTTTTATTCCTAACAAAAATGTCACAAAGCAACAATTACCACAAATAAACCAAGTGTATATTTAACATGACTATAGCGTGGACAGCGGTTTATGTCAGGCATGAGCTCACACTTTAGTTCTCCTGAGTAACTTTATCTTGACACGTTTAGCGATGGCAGCTCTGATCAGGGGCAGCTTCAGCCCATAGATGAGAGGGTTATTGATCGAAGGCACCATCAGATACTCCATTGACAAAACAGCTGTGATTATTGGGTTGATTTTATTTGTGTCAAATCTGGCCAGTGTCAGCTCGATAAACACGGAGCAGGAGTAGGTCACAAATGTCACCATGTGTGGGAGGCAGGTTTGCAGCGCCTTCCCTCTCACCTCAGCGCTGCCTCTTTTGCAGACGATGAGGATACGCATGTACGAGTAAAGCACGAACAGCAGAGGGATTATTACAGTCGTAGCAGTCAGATACCGGCCCACAATATCATTGGGAGTAGTGTCCACACAAGAATTTTCCACGACACGCCAGATTGTGCAGAAAAGCCCAGGTAGTTTGTTTCCACATAGAGGCAACTCAACAGTCATAAATAAACCGGAGCCGATGGCAAAAGCAGGATAAACTACAGCGGCTGTCCAGAGACAAACCACCTTCTTTACGGTCATTTTAGAGTGATAGTGAAGGGGCTGGCAGATGGCCACAAGCCTGTCGTAAGCCATGGCTCCCAGGATCGTGAACTCACATGAAACATAAGTATAAATGACATATATCTGAGTGAAACATGAAGGTCGTGAGATAAAATGAGTGTCCGACAACAGATCGTACAAAAACCTGAGAAAGAAACCAGAAGAGCCGTACAGTGAGTTCACAGACAAGCAGCAGATAAAGATATACATCGGCTGGTGCAGAGATTTCTCCAGAATAATAGTGATGAGGATGATCATGTTTGCAGAGATTATTGTCAAGTAAATCAACAAGCACAGTATGAAAAATAGATATTGTAGGCGTCCATGGTTGGAAAAAAGTGTCAGCTGGAAATGGTTGGAATTCTGGCTGAAGTTCCTCATTTCTTTTTGCGATCTACACTAGGAGTCTAAAGATCAATGTGTTGGACATGCACAACAAGGATTTAGTTATAGTTGTGATGGTCTCAACAAAAATGAGAAACTGTCCTCACACTGCACTGTCTTATACTGTTTCCACATAAACAGAGAACCACCTCCACAGAAGAAGGGGCCAATAGTAAAATGGTCGTCCCCTGGAGCAAAGGAAACCTCCTCCTACAAAAAAAAAAAACATAATGCATTATTAGGATTTAGCAAGAATAAACTTAAATAAGTAGGAGAGTCAAAGACGAATGATTTCTGTCATGGGCTGACAGAACCTGCCAGGGTTTTGTGTAAGGGATAATGTATTGAACGCTGGTCATTACACTTATTATACGGCCATTTGCCAACTGAACACACACAGCATGAACTTCGTACACTTTTATCAAGGCCGAAAGGTTTATTAAATGATTTCTGCGGCAAATAGTTCCCAAAAGTTTGCGCGTTGCTCGGCAACGTTTGGCTAGGCTTGTAGCTAGCCGAGCTACTTAGTTGAAGGTAGGGATGCACCGATACCACTTTTTCTAAAACCGTTACGAGTACGAGTACTTGGATTTAAGTACTTGCCTATACCGAATACCGATACGAGTACAAGGCATTTTCTTCAACGTTCTTTTTTTTTCACAGCAGATTGGTTTGTAATTAGTAAATTTACTCATGTACATTTCCTTAAGTAATGTCGGCGACACATTTAAGAGCCATTATATTAGAATTGTGCTGATGCCATTTATTTATTTTATTTTCATTCAATATAATTTTTCATTTTTATGTCTCTGTCCATCACAGACAGAAAAGCCCATGTCCTAAAGCCCCAATGCCTGAGCTTTATTCATTTATGTATTTTTATTGAACAATAGTATTGAGTTGTTTCTTAAATGGTCTCTTTTCGTCTTTACTTCAGCTCCTGTAGATTTTCTCGTGTGTTTGTAGTAACTTAGCGAGTAGCTACAGCGTTTTCATTGTTCTGCTGCAGCTCATTTTCCCTCAATACAAACATGCTGTGTGTCTTTAATCTGGATTTTCTGAGGACTTTTTAGTCGCTGGGTTAGTTTTTCAGATGAATAAACCCCTGGGCATAAAACGGCATCAGAATGGCCAAAACTGTTAGCCGCGAGTTAGCAACGTTAGCCTGTATGTTGTAAACACTGCAGACGCTGCAGCGAGTTAGCAACGTTAGCCTGTATGTTGTAAACACTGCAGACGCTGCAGCGAGTTAGCAACGTTAGCCTGTATGTTGTAAACACTGCAGATGCTGCAGCGAGTTAGCAACGTTAGCCTGTATGTTGTAAACACTGCAGACGCTGCAGCGAGTTAGCAACGTTAGCCTGTATGTTGTAAACACTGCAGACGCTGCAGCGAGTTAGCAACGTTAGCCTGTATGTTGTAAACACTGCAGATGCTGCAGCGAGTTAGAAACGTTAGCCTGTATGTTGTAAACACTGCAGACACTGCAGCACTAACAACATTAAGCTCTGGTTAAATCCAGCTCAGACTCTGGTTTAGAGAGCGCAGTCTGTAATAAAGTCAGCTCTATGTGGATTATTGTGTTTACACTAAACTATTCTACAGTTTGTTGCTTCTTCTCTCCTCAGCTGAGAGCTGCGCCTCGTAGCTGCGCCTCGTAGCTGTGCAAAATCCAGCAGCTAGCAACAATATGCTAATGCTAGTGACAGCATGCTAATACTAGCGGCAACAAATGAAGTCTGGGACAAACAGGACTGGATCACCTAAAGTAATAAGATCAAACTGGCCACAGCTGGAGGGCCAAGTGTTTTATTTTAGTTCATGAAATGCTGGTAAAGAATAACTGATCTAACATATTTGTAAGGCACAAGTTTAGTCGTTAATATCAATGCAACCTAAAAGCCTGTTATGCAGCCAAGGATATTTACTGTAGAAAAGTCCAGTGATCCGTGTTTAATGTTTATATATTAGTTTATTAATAGATATCATTGATTAGTTAGTGGTGACCAGATGATGATAAGTTCTGCAGAGGATCGGCTTGAGTCATTTAGGGAAAATTCTGTTGAGATTAAGGCTGTCAAAATGAAAGCTTTAACTCACGATTAATAAATAAAATCACTCTCCTGGATCTGAGCCACACATGACCTCAAAGACAAAGCACCTGTGTTACCTACATATTGTAATTTATGGATCTCTAAGCTTTTTACATGGTACTTTTATGTAACAAAGGTGACAGAGAGCTACTTCTCCATCAAAGAGGCTTATCTAATAACTCAATTTCAACGATAATGACTTTAATTTTGTTCTTATACTTAAGTTTATGAAGCTTAAAGTTTCCAGAGTCTCTCCTTTTTTTGACATATACATGGTCGTCCCAGCTGAAAAACAAACATGAACAAACCAGTACTGTTAAACAATTGCCAAATATCTATTTTTTATTTAATAAAGAAATGTCTGAAGGCTGCCCCATATAGCACATGTGGAAAATGGGAGGACTACTTTCACTCCCCGTTGCCATGGGACGCAATATTCAAATTAATCTACAAAACTACTATCGATGTGCAAAATACTTATTTTCAAATTAAAATGATTTATAACTTCTTACCCACGGGTAAAATGTTAAAACTGTGGAATATGACAGAATCAGATGTTTGTCGTTTTTGTTGTCAGGAGTCGGAATCCACCCTGCATTTGTTTTGGTATTGTCATATTGTGTCTTTGTTTTGGGTAGAAGTTGAAAAAATGTGTTTAAGGATTGTTTTGTTTATGAAGCTTGATGTGGTTTCTGAGAATTCATTGACTGTCATGATTTAGTTAATTTAATTATTGTACTCGGTAAAAGGTTTATTTTTAAGGCCAAAAATAGATATTCACTTAATATTACTTTCTTTAAAACATTTATTCAGAATTTCTTAACTTTAGAAAAGTATATGGTTGAAACAGATAATGATGAAGTAGATGGGATGGTCTCAAATGCTTATTTTGAAAGTGTCATTATTGATTAGATTATATGAAATCTGTTGTTTTCCTAATTTGAGTGAACATATAAATAAAAGCGTGTGTTGCTGAGCCCGACCTGGACATGATCTGGACTGGACCTGGTTTTAAGAACCCTATAGACCTGGTCTGGTGAAGATAATGTCCTATATTTTTTGAAAAAAAAAAAAAAAAAAAAAATAATAGACAAAAAAAAGTTCCTAAAATAAAATTAAAACAATTCTGCATGAATTTTTAGTTAATGCAAAATGGTGCTGTCAATGGACCAGGAACACATGCACTTCCTGTTCCACGAACTTTGTTTCTTTGCTGACTGCAGTGATGTTTACTGTGGGAGCCAGAGTATTGATACTGTAGGTAACAGCCCTTTTGTGTGAATGAGTGTGAATGAGTGTAAATGGGGGTGGAGGGAGGGAGGGAGGGAGGGTTTTTGGGTTGGTGCACTATCTGTAAGTGTATCTTGTGCTTTTATGTTAAATGAATAATAAAAAAAACAATAAAAAAAAACAATTACCATTAAGTTACTTGTGCCCTCCAAAGTGGAAAGGTCCTCAGCTTGGTTTGATGATGGAGGTTTATGGACAAGTGCAGATTTGTGCTTCCTGACTGTGACAGACTGCAGAGAGAGTCTCGGTTCTATTATGTGGACCGTGTTTTTATTCCTAACAAAAATGACACAAATGAACAACTTGTATATTTAACATGACTAAAATTGGACAATAGTTCACACTTAAGTTCTCCTGAGTAACTTCGTCTTGACATGTTTAGCGATGGCAGCTCTGATCAGGGGCAGCTTCAGCCCATAGATGAGAGGGTTATTGAGCGAAGGCACGATCAGATACTCCATGGACAAAACAGCTGTGATTACTGGGTCGATTTTATTTGTGTCAAATCTGGCCAGCGACACCTCTAAAAATACCGAGCAGGAGTAGGTCACAAAGGTCAGTAAATGTGGGAGGCAGGTTTGCAGCGCCTTCCCTCTCACCTCAGCGCTGCCTCTTTTGCAGACGATGAGGATACGCATGTACGAGTAAAACACAAACAGCAGAGGGATTATTATTGTTGTAGCAGCCACATACCGGCCCACTATATCATTGGGAGTAGTGTCCACACAAGAATGTGCCACAACACGCCAGTTTGTGCAGAAAAACCCAGGTAGTTTGTTTCCACACAGAGGCAACTCAACAGTCAGTGATAAACAATGGCCAACAGCAAAAATGGGATAAACTACAGCGGCTGTCCAGAGACAAAACACTTTCCTTAAGGTCATTTTAGTGTGATAGTGAAGGGGCTGGCAGATGGCCACGAACCTGTCGTAAGCCATGGCTCCCAGGATTGTGAACTCACATGAAGCATATGTATAAATGACATAGATCTGAGTGAAACATGAAGGTCGTGAGATAAAATGAGTGTCCGACAACAGATCGTACAAAAACCTGGGAAAGAAACCAGAGGAGCCGTACAGTGAGTTCACAGACAAGCAGCAGATAAAGATATACATCGGCTGGTGCAGAGATTTCTCCAGAATAATAGTGACGAGGATGATCATGTTTGCAGAGATTATTGTCAAGTAAATCAACAAGCACAGTATGAAAAATAGATATCGAAGGCGTCCATAGTCGGAAAAAAGTGTCAGCTGGAAATAGGGGGGATTCTGGCTGAAGTTCCTCATTTCCTTTTGTGGTCTACAATAGGTCGGTGAAACAATGTGTTGGACATGCACAACAAGGATTTAGTTATTGTTGTGATGATCTCAACAAAAATGAGAAACTGTCACACACTCCACTGTCTTATACCTTTTCCACATAAACAGAACCACCCACTGAGAAGTTGTGGCCTATAGTAAAATGGTTGTCCCCAGGAGCAAAGGAGGTTTCATAAAAAAAAAAAAGTGTAATGCATTATTAGGATTTAGCAAGAAAAAACTTCAATAAGCTGATTAATCAATAGAAATCTTGGTGCTTTCAATGTTTTAATTCATTCACACAAAGTTTACAGCATTTAGAGGTTATTTTCCCGCATCCGCCACAGCCCAGTGAGAGCGGGACTGAAGGCTACGCGGAATATATTTCGAGCAGGGGCGAATCCGAGTATACAGGGGCTGGGGCATTGCAGGGGAACCACTGACAGAAAAACCGGCAGAGACTAACACAAATAAAAATATTATTTTATATTTATATTTCAGACTGCAAGGAAAAGCAGCTCATGTTTAAAAGACTCCTTAAAATGCTGTCCCGGTAATTTTGTCCATAGACTGGAGCATTTAAAATATATATAGTTTGAATTTTTTGGTGATTAAATATTAATTAAAATTTAAATAAAATCCATGAGATTTTAAAAAGTTTGATTTTAGCCTAAATGTTCAAAATCGCAGTATCTTGAGAACGCACTTGTTATTTTCAAGATTAAACACATTTTGAAAAGTAGACACGCTGGCGTTTGTGACTTGAGGTGACTTGCCGGCTAAAGCAAGACCTGACTTGACTTGACTTGACAAAAGCTAAGACTTGACTTGACTTGACTTGAGCCCATGACCGATTGACTTGGACTTGCTTGGGACTTGGACCTTCACGACTTGGACTTGACTCGAGACTTGAATTTCGTGACTCACTCCCTCCTCTGGTAAATAGAGTGAATTCCCCGGGCCGTTTAAAGATTTGTAGAGAGGGTGCTCGGTCGAAATGTGAAGCAATATTGCCGTGTGACCCATATAGCAGGAGGAACACACAGAGAGGCGGACAGGAAGCAGCCGGACTGAACTTCCTGTGATAGTACAGTCCGGAAAAAGCTGAATTTGCAGCCAGAAACGTCCAAATTAAAACTTCTTTCGCTAACAGAGGGTTAGTGTAAGTCCATAGGAGTCTAAAACTGTGGCTTTTGTGATTTAAGGGGTAATTTGGAAAATTTGGACTCTGACTGAGTCCAACATGCTGCCAGGCAAAGAACTCTGGCTATTTTCATGGAGGATGGGCGGGCCACTTATTAACCACTTACAAGCCATTTACAAGCCAATTTAAAGGCATTTTTGGCAAGAGCGGTTGCTTGTGCACACCATTAGCTCCAGGTGGGGAATGTGCACGCGCGCCGGATTGGGTCCGTTCCAATCCGACAAAGGCTGTGAAAGATATGAGGCTTTGAAATTTGCTGAAAATGGCCTCTCAGTTGCGGCCTTGTCATGACCACGCCCAATAATTTAAAAAAAAATGTAGTAGATGATTTTGAAAGCCACATGGGTTTGGGACATGTTGGGCAAAATTGGAGGCTTTCCATTGAAAACTCGGGGATCAGGGCCAGAAGTTCAAGAGGTACGATTTTGAAGGTTTGAGGTTTGGGCCAAGATGGCCGACTTCCTGTAGCATTTAGGGCGGGGTCATAATATCATTTTTGACATGTCTTGACGTGGTGTATGTCCTTGGCCAATGTCACTTTTGTACGGTAATTTTTTTTTGCGACCGGGCTCACATTGACTCAATGTAAACTGCCTGTTTGAGGGGGCGCCACTGAGCATTCTTTTACTATTCTCTCTCACAAACCCCACCCAAAATTAGAGCTTGCGGAGCACTACGTTTTGACCCCTGTTACTTGCATATCGGTTCACGTTTGCTACGTGAATTCTTGCGTTTTCGTCCCCCATTATCGATATTAATTAGTCCCTCGTGAGACACTGCGTGTCCGTTGCTCGGGCCTAAATATAACCGTGATTAATTTAATTAATCACATGAAATACTTTGACCAAACACACTCCTGGATCTGAACACACACATGACCTGAAAGACAAAGCACCTGTATTACCTAGGCCTACATATTGTAGTCCAGGGATCTCCAAGCTTTTTACATGACTGACTACTTTTATGTAACAAAAGTGACAGGGAACTACTTATGCATGAAACGAAAATGACTTTAATTGTGTCCTTATTCTCTACTTTATGAACCTAAAAGTTTCCAGATTCTGTTCAAAATGGTCATCACCCACAGTAAATCTAAAATGCGATTAATGTTGAGTGAGAGCTACTGTTTAGAGATCCCCGTTTCCCATAGAATTATGAAACTGTGAATATTTGGCTAATGAAATGTGAGCAAATGATTTAAATTACTGGTTTATTTATTTATGGTTTATTTGGTAGGGACAGTGCAAGTTAATGAACAAGCCACACCGGATTGTAGCCTTAGGCTAATTTCACCAGTTCACCAGTAATGATTGGTATTATACAGTTTAAGGAAATACTCCATGTCACCACACAGATAAATCGCTCCAGATTGATGCTCACTGATAACCTGTACAATGCGTTCCATTATGTAATATACAATGTACGGTAAAATGTAAATGATGTCTGTGTCTCGTTATAACACTGAAAGAATGAACTGAATGTAAGTCATAGGAAAGTGCACACGTGTTATTATGTGTCTACTTGCGTGTGGAAACAAAATCAATTCCAAATTGACAGGCTGTTGAACAAAAAAGGAGAAAAAATATATATATTATAAAAAACAATTATAAAAAGTCTCTACTGGATATGTACAGCATGAGGGTGATTAATAATGGTGAATGAGGGGTAGGCACTCATAAGCTCTGATTCAGCCTACTCCTTTTGAGCATAATTGTGATGAAATGTTTAAATAACTGTAAAAATATGAATGTAAACAGCTCAAATAAACAGCTCAATCAATCAAAATGTCAGGGATTAATCAAATTTCACACTTTTTTAAAAATAAATACATTGAATCACAATAAAAAAAAATAATCTATTGAAAGCGCTAGTTGTGATGAAATCATTCTGCAGATTCTTTGGTTTCTAGTTCATGGGGATAATCTTCTTGGCGATGGTTAGGTCTTCTTTCTTTCTCTCCTTTTTTTTTTCAAATCCCTCTTTCATTTTGAATCTTGACATAGGTGTTGTTCCGAGCTCAAATGAATGATAAAACGTGTGAGTTTTGCTCAAAAAACTTGTTTATTATGGATGCATATACATACCAGTACTGTGAGACAATTTGGCAACCATTAAAGTACTGGTGCCCTCCAAAATGGAACGGTCCTCAGCCTGGTTTGATGATGGAGGTTTATGGACAAGCACAGTGTTGTGATTCTTGACTGTGACAGACTGCAGAGTCTCAGCTGTGTTATGTGGGTCGTTTTTTTTCCAATTACCACAAATTACCACAAATAAACAATGTGTATGTATTCACGTTTGTCACTTTTTTAAAGTGACAAGCGTGGACAGCATCTACTGAGTAACTTTATCTTGACACGTTTAGCGATGGCAGCTCTGATCAGGGGCAGCTTCAGCCCATAGATGAGAGGGTTATTGAGCGAAGGCACGATCAGATACTCCATTGACAAAACAGCTGTGATTACTGGGTTGATTTTATTTGTGTCAAATCTGGCCAGCGACACCTCGAAAAATACCGAGCAGGAATACGTCACAAAGGTCAATAAATGTGGGAGGCAGGTTTGCAGCGCCTTCCCTCTCACCTCAGCGCTGCCTCTTTTGCAGACGATGAGGATACGCATGTAAGAGTAAAGCACGAACAGCAGAGGGATTATTATTGTTGTAGCAGCCACATACCGGCCCACGATATCATTGGGAGTAGTGTCCACACAAGAATTTGCCACAACACGCCAGTTTGTGCAGAAAAGCCCAGGTAGTTTGTTTCCACAAAGAGGCAACTCAACAGTCATAAATACACCGGAGCCGATGGCAAAAGCAGGATAAACTACAGCAGCTGTCCAGAGACAAACCACCTTCTTTACGGTCATTTTAGTGTGATAGTGAAGGGGCTGGCAGATGGCCACGAGTCTGTCGTAAGCCATGGCTCCCAGGATCGTGAACTCACATGAAGCGTAAGTATAAATGACATAGATCTGAGTGAAACATGAAGGTCGTGAGATAAAATGAGTGTCCGACAACAGATCGTACAAAAACCTTAGAAAGAAACCAGTGGAGCCGTACAGTGAGTTTACAGACAAGCAGCAGATAAAGATATACATCGGCTGGTGCAGAGATTTCTCCAGAATAATAGTGACGAGGACGACCATGTTTGCAGAGATTATTGTCAAGTAAATCAACAAGCACAGTATGAAAAATAGATATTGTAGGCGTCCATGGTTGGAAAAAAGTGTCAGCTGGAAATAGGGGGAATTCTGGCTGAAGTTCCTCATTTCTTTTTGCGATCTACACTAGGAGTCTAAAGATCAATGTGTTGGACATGCACAACAAGGATTTAGTTATTGTTGTGATGCTCTCAACAGAAATGAGAAACTGTCCTCACACTGCACTGTCTTATACTGTTTCCACATAAACAGAACCACCTCCACAGAAGAAGGAGCCAATAGTAAAATGGTCGTCCCCTGGAGCAAAGGAAACCTCCTCCTACAAAAAAAAAAAACATAATGCATTATTAGGATTTAGCAAGAATAAACTTAAATAAGTAGGAGAGTCAAAGACGAATGATTTCTGTCATGGGCTGACAGAACCTGCCAGGGTTTTGTGTAAGAGATAATGTATTGAACGCTGGTCATTACACTTATTATACGGCCATTTGCCAACTGAACACACACAGCATAAACTTCGTACACTTTTATCAAGGCCGAAAGGTTTATTTAATGATTTCTGCGGCACATAGTTTCCAAAAGTTTGCGCGTTGCTTGGCAACGTTTGGCTAGGCTTGTAGCTAGCCGAGCTACTTAGTTGAAGGTAGGGATGCACCGATACCACTTTTTCTAAAATCGGTACGAGTACGAGTACTTGGATTTAAGTACTCGCCGATACCGAATACCGATACGAGTACAAGGCATTTTCTTCAACGTTCTTACTTTTTTCACAGCAGATTGGTTTGTAGTTAGTTCATTTACTCTTTTTGTACTTCATGTACATTTCCTTAAGTAAAGTAGGCGGCACATTTAAGAGCAGTTATATTAGAATTGTGCTGATGCAATTTTTTTTTTTTTTTTCATTCAATATAATTTTTAATGTTTATTGCTCTGTCCATCAAAGACAGAAAAGCCCATGTCCTAAAGCTCCCAATGCCTGAGCTTTATTCATTTATGTGTTTTTATTTCACAATAGTACTTCAGCTCCTGTAGATTTTCTCGTGTGTTTGTAGTAACTTAGCGAGAAGCTACAGCGTTTTCATTGTTCTGCTGCAGCTCATTTTCCCTCAATATAAACATGCTGTATGTCTTTACTTTGGATTTTCTGAGGACTTTTTAGTCGCTGGGTTAGTTTTTCAGATGAATAAACCCCTGGGCATAAAACGGCGTCAGAATGGCCTAAACTGTTAGCCGCGAGTTAGCAACGTTAGCCTGTATGTTGTAAACACTGCAGACGCTGTAGCACCAACAACATTAAGCTCTGGTTAAATCCAGCTCAGACTCTGGTTTAGAGAGCGCAGTCTGTAATAAAGTCAGCTCTATGTGGATTATTGTGTTTACACTAAACAATTCTACAGTTTGTTGCTTCTTCTCTCCTCAGCTGAGAGCTGCGCCTCGTAGCCGCGCCTCGTAGCCGCGCCTCGTAGCTGCGCTGGCCGCACGTCAAATGGTATCGGTTTCTGGTATCGGGACCTCATGAATGAGTACGAGTATGAGTACAAGCATGTCGTATCGGCCCGATACCCGATTCTGGTATCGGTATCGGTGCATCCCTAGTTGAAGGTGCGGTTGGAGGAATGGTGGTGAATCTCGAGGTAAGTGGAAAGTCGGACTCCCGTTAACTTCACGAGCGATTCCCCGACTTCTCTCGCAGAGACGGGGACAGAGATCGTGTCCTCGACTATGTTCGTGCGGAGTGATGTGAAAGACCTGTATTACAAGTACGAACTCCGGCTTCGGTCATTATTTTTTGCTGAGGTCCTCTATGAGAAAATGATGACCGGTAGAACGTTGGAAAATCCCCACCAATCCGAACCGGTATCAGAGCCGATATTGCCAATTACATGATGCCGGTTTGGGTATCGATTCCAAATATCTTATACTAGACCCATACCTGTTCTCACCGTATTAAAATCACAACTTTCACCAACTGCATCTTCGTGAATATAGACGTGCTGTACCTCATTTAGAAACACAGAACCCGGAGAATCTCTGAGTTTGTTTTAGCCTCTGTAAAGTGTTTTTGATCGCTGTGCAAAATGCAGCAGCTAGCAACAATATGCTAATGCTAGCGACAGCATGCTATTTATACCGACTGCATGCTAATGCTAGTGACAGCATGCTAATACTAGCGGCAACAAATGACGTCTGGGACAAACAGGACTGGATCACCTAAAGTAATCAAATCAAACTGGCCACAGCTGGAGGGCCAAGTGTTTGATTTTAGTTCATGAAATGCTGGTAAAGAATAACTGATCTCACGTGTTTGTAAGGCACAAGTTTAGTCGTTTATATCAATGCAACCTAAAAGCCTGTCATGTAGCTAAGGATTTTTACTGTAGAAAAGTCCAGTGATCCGTGTTTAATGTTTATATATTAGTTTATTAATAGATATCATTGTTAGTTAGTGGTGACCAGATGATGAGAAGTTCTGCAGAGGATCGGCTTGAGTCATTTAGGGAAAATTCTGTTGAGATTAAGGCAAAATTAAAGCTTTAACTCACGATTAATAAAGAAAAAACACACTCCTGGATCTGAGCCACACATGACCTCAAAGACAAAGCACCTGCATTACCTACAGATTGTAATTTATGGATCTCTAAGCTTTTTACATGGTACTTTTATGTAACAAAGGTGACAGAGAGCTACTTCTCCATCAAAGAGGCTTATCTAATTATTAAATTTCAACGATAATGACTTTAATTTTGTTCTTATACTTAAGTTTATGAAGCTTAAAGTTTCCAGAGTCTCTCCTTTTTTTTAAATCCCTCTCTTTAATTTTAACATATACATGGTCGTCCCAGCTGAAAAATAAACATGAACAAACCAGTACTGTTAAACAATTAACATTAAACTACTGGTGCCCTAAAATGGAAAGGTCCTCAGCTTGGTTTGATGATGGAGGTTAAAGGATAAGCGCAGATTTGTGCTTCTTGACTGTGCCAGACTGCAGAGAGTCTCGTTCTATTATGTGGACCGTGTTTTTATTCCTAACAAAAATAACACAAATGAACAAATTGTATATTTAGCATGACTAAAACAGTTCACACTTAAATTCTCCTGAGTAACTTTGTCTTGACATGTTTAGCGATGGCAGCTCTGATCAGGGGCAGCTTCAGCCCATAGATGAGAGGGTTATTGAGCGAAGGCACGATCAGATACTCCAGAGACAAAACAGCTGTGATTATTGGGTTGATTTTATTTGTGTCAAATCTGGCCAGCGACACCTCTAAAAATACCGAGCAGGAATACGTCACAAAGGTCAATAAATGTGGGAGGCAGGTTTGCAGCGCCTTCCCTCTCACCTCAGCGCTGCCTCTTTTGCAGACGATGAGGATACGCATGTACGAGTAAAGCACGAACAGCAGAGGGATTATTACAGTCGTAGCAGTCAGATACATGCCCACGATATCATTGGGAGTAGTGTCCACACAAGAATGTGCCACAACACGCCAGTTTGTGCATAAAAACCCAGGTAGTTTGTTTCCACATAGAGGCAACTCAACAGACAGAGACAAACCCCAGCCGATGGCAAAAGCTGGATAAACTACAGCAGCTGTCCAGAGACAAAACACTTTCCTTATGGTCATTTTAGTGTGATAGTGAAGGGGCTGGCAGATGGCCACGAACCTGTCGTAAGCCATGGCTCCCAGGATCGTGAACTCACATGAAGCGCATGTATAAATGACATATATTTGTGTGAAACATGAAGGTCGTGAGATAAAATGAGTGTCCGACAACAGATCGTACAAAAACCTGGGAAAGAAACCAGAGGAGCCGTACAGTGAGTTCACAGACAAGCAGCAGATAAAGATATACATCGGCTGGTGCAGAGATTTCTCCAGAATAATAGTGACGAGGATGATCATGTTTGCAGAGATTATTGTCAAGTAAATCAACAAGCACAGTATGAGAAATAGATATCGAAGGCGTCCATAGTCGGAAAAAAGTGTCAGCTGGAAATAGGGGGGATTCTGGCTGAAGTTCCTCATTTCCTTTTGTGGTCTACAATAGGTCGGTGAAACAATGTGTTGGACATGCACAACAAGGATTTAGTTATTGTTGTGATGATCTCAACAAAAATGAGAAACTGTCACACACTCCACTGTCTTATACCTTTTCCACATAAACAGAACCACCCACTGAGAAGTTGTGGCCTATAGTAAAATGGTTGTCCCCAGGAGCAAAGGAGGTTTCATAAAAAAAAAAGTGTAATGCATTATTAGGATTTAGCAAGAAAAAACTTCAATAAGCTGATTAATCAATAGAAATCTTGGTGCTTTCAATGTTTTAATTCATTCACACAAAGTTTACAGCATTTAGAGGTTATTTTCCCGCATCCGCCACAGCCCAGTGAGAGCGGGACTGAAGGCTACGCGGAATATATTTCGAGCAGGGGCGAATCCGAGTATACAGGGGCTGGGGCATTGCAGGGGAACCACTGACAGAAAAACCGGCAGAGACTAACACAAATAAAAATATTATTTTATATTTATATTTCAGACTGCAAGGAAAAGCAGCTCATGTTTAAAAGACTCCTTAAAATGCTGTCCCGGTAATTTTGTCCATAGACTGGAGCATTTAAAATATATATAGTTTGAATTTTTTGGTGATTAAATATTAATTAAACTTTAAATAAAATCCATGAGATTTTAAAAAGTTTGATTTTAGCCTAAATGTTCAAAATTGCAGTATCTTGAGAACGCACTTGTTATTTTCAAGATTAAACACATTTTGAAAAGTAGACACGCTGGCGTTTGTGACTTGAGGTGACTTGCCGGCTAAAGCAAGACCTGACTTGACTTGACTTGACAAAAGCTAAGACTTGACTTGACTTGACTTGAGCCCATGACCGATTGACTTGGACTTGCTTGGGACTTGGACCTTCACGACTTGGACTTGACTCGAGACTTGCATTTCGTGACTCACTCCCTCCTCTGGTAAATAGAGTGAATTCCCCGGGCCGTTTAAAGATTTGTAGAGAGGGTGCTCGGTCGAAATGTGAAGCAATATTGCCGTGTGACCCATATAGCAGGAGGAACACACAGAGAGGCGGACAGGAAGCAGCCGGACTGAACTTCCTGTGATAGTACAGTCCGGAAAAAGCTGAATTTGCAGCCAGAAACGTCCAAATTAAAACTTCTTTCGCTAACAGAGGGTTAGTGTAAGTCCATAGGAGTCTAAAACTGTGGCTTTTGTGATTTAAGGGGTAATTTGGAAAATTTGGACTCTGACTGAGTCCAACATGCTGCCAGGCAAAGAACTCTGGCTATTTTCATGGAGGATGGGCGGGCCACTTATTAACCACTTACAAGCCATTTACAAGCCAATTTAAAGGCATTTTTGGCAAGAGCGGTTGCGTGTGCACACCATTAGCTCCAGGTGGGGAATGTGCACGCGCGCCGGATTGGGTCCGTTCCAATCCGACAAAGGCTGTGAAAGATATGAGGCTTTGAAATTTGCTGAAAATGGCCTCTCAGTTGCGGCCTTGTCATGACCACGCCCAATAATTTTAAAAAAAATGTAGTAGATGATTTTGAAAGCCACATGGGTTTGGGACATGTTGGGCAAAATTGGAGGCTTTCCATTGAAAACTCGGGGATCAGGGCCAGAAGTTCAAGAGGTACGATTTTGAAGGTTTGAGGTTTGGGCCAAGATGGCCGACTTCCTGTAGCATTTAGGGCGGGGTCATAATATCATTTTTGACATGTCTTGACGTGGTGTATGTCCTTGGCCAATGTCACTTTTGTACGGTAATTTTTTTTTGCGACCGGGCTCACATTGACTCAATGTAAACTGCCTGTTTGAGGGGGCGCCACTGAGCATTCTTTTACTATTCTCTCTCACAAACCCCACCCAAAATTAGAGCTTGCGGAGCACTACGTTTTGACCCCTGTTACTTGCATATCGGTTCACGTTTGCTACGTGAATTCTTGCGTTTTCGTCCCCCATTATCGATATTAATTAGTCCCTCGTGAGACACTGCGTGTCCGTTGCTCGGGCCTAAATATAACCGTGATTAATTTAATTAATCACATGAAATACTTTGACCAAACACACTCCTGGATCTGAACACACACATGACCTGAAAGACAAAGCACCTGTATTACCTAGGCCTACATATTGTAGTCCAGGGATCTCCAAGCTTTTTACATGACTGACTACTTTTATGTAACAAAAGTGACAGGGAACTACTTATGCATGAAACGAAAATGACTTTAATTGTGTCCTTATTCTCTACTTTATGAACCTAAAAGTTTCCAGATTCTGTTCAAAATGGTCATCACCCACAGTAAATCTAAAATGCGATTAATGTTGAGTGAGAGCTACTGTTTAGAGATCCCCGTTTCCCATAGAATTATGAAACTGTGAATATTTGGCTAATGAAATGTGAGCAAATGATTTAAATTACTGGTTTATTTATTTATGGTTTATTTGGTAGGGACAGTGCAAGTTAATGAACAAGCCACACCGGATTGTAGCCTTAGGCTAATTTCACCAGTTCACCAGTAATGATTGGTATTATACAGTTTAAGGAAATACTCCATGTCACCACACAGATAAATCGCTCCAGATTGATGCTCACTGATAACCTGTACAATGCGTTCCATTATGTAATATACAATGTACGGTAAAATGTAAATGATGTCTGTGTCTCGTTATAACACTGAAAGAATGAACTGAATGTAAGTCATAGGAAAGTGCACACGTGTTATTATGTGTCTACTTGCGTGTGGAAACAAAATCAATTCCAAATTGACAGGCTGTTGAACAAAAAAGGAGAAAAAATATATATATTATAAAAAACAATTATAAAAAGTCTCTACTGGATATGTACAGCATGAGGGTGATTAATAATGGTGAATGAGGGGTAGGCACTCATAAGCTCTGATTCAGCCTACTCCTTTTGAGCATAATTGTGATGAAATGTTTAAATAACTGTAAAAATATGAATGTAAACAGCTCAAATAAACAGCTCAATCAATCAAAATGTCAGGGATTAATCAAATTTCACACTTTTTTAAAAATAAATACATTGAATCACAATAAAAAAAAAAAATCTATTGAAAGCGCTAGTTGTGATGAAATCATTCTGCAGATTCTTTGGTTTCTAGTTCATGGGGATAATCTTCTTGGCGATGGTTAGGTCTTCTTTCTTTCTCTCCTTTTTTTTTTCAAATCCCTCTTTCATTTTGAATCTTGACATAGGTGTTGTTCCGAGCTCAAATGAATGATAAAACGTGTGAGTTTTGCTCAAAAAACTTGTTTATTATGGATGCATATACATACCAGTACTGTGAGACAATTTGGCAACCATTAAAGTACTGGTGCCCTCCAAAATGGAACGGTCCTCAGCCTGGTTTGATGATGGAGGTTTATGGACAAGCACAGTGTTGTGATTCTTGACTGTGACAGACTGCAGAGTCTCAGCTGTGTTATGTGGGTCGTTTTTTTTCCAATTACCACAAATTACCACAAATAAACAATGTGTATGTATTCACGTTTGTCACTTTTTTAAAGTGACAAGCGTGGACAGCATCTACTGAGTAACTTTATCTTGACACGTTTAGCGATGGCAGCTCTGATCAGGGGCAGCTTCAGCCCATAGATGAGAGGGTTATTGAGCGAAGGCACGATCAGATACTCCATTGACAAAACAGCTGTGATTACTGGGTTGATTTTATTTGTGTCAAATCTGGCCAGCGACACCTCGAAAAATACCGAGCAGGAATACGTCACAAAGGTCAATAAATGTGGGAGGCAGGTTTGCAGCGCCTTCCCTCTCACCTCAGCGCTGCCTCTTTTGCAGACGATGAGGATACGCATGTAAGAGTAAAGCACGAACAGCAGAGGGATTATTATTGTTGTAGCAGCCACATACCGGCCCACGATATCATTGGGAGTAGTGTCCACACAAGAATTTGCCACAACACGCCAGTTTGTGCAGAAAAGCCCAGGTAGTTTGTTTCCACAAAGAGGCAACTCAACAGTCATAAATACACCGGAGCCGATGGCAAAAGCAGGATAAACTACAGCAGCTGTCCAGAGACAAACCACCTTCTTTACGGTCATTTTAGTGTGATAGTGAAGGGGCTGGCAGATGGCCACGAACCTGTCGTAAGCCATGGCTCCCAGGATCGTGAACTCACATGAAGCGTAAGTATAAATGACATAGATCTGAGTGAAACATGAAGGTCGTGAGATAAAATGAGTGTCCGACAACAGATCGTACAAAAACCTGAGAAAGAAACCAGTGGAGCCATACAGTGAGTTTACAGACAAGCAGCAGATAAAGATATACATCGGCTGGTGCAGAGATTTCTCCAGAATAATAGTGACGAGGACGACCATGTTTGCAGAGATTATTGTCAAGTAAATCAACAAGCACAGTATGAAAAATAGATATTGTAGGCGTCCATGGTTGGAAAAAAGTGTCAGCTGGAAATAGGGGGAATTCTGGCTGAAGTTCCTCATTTCTTTTTGCGATCTTCACTAGGAGTCTAAAGATCAATGTGTTGGACATGCACAACAAGGATTTAGTTATTGTTGTGATGCTCTCAACAAAAATGAGAAACTGTCCTCACACTGCACTGTCTTATACTGTTTCCACATAAACAGAACCACCTCCACAGAAGAAGGAGCCAATAGTAAAATGGTCGTCCCCTGGAGCAAAGGAAACCTACAAAAAAAAAAACATAATGCATTATTAGGATTTAGCAAGAATAAACTTAAATAAGTAGGAGAGTCAAAGACGAATGATTTCTGTCATGGGCTGACAGAACCTGCCAGGGTTTTGTGTAAGGGATAATGTATTGAACGCTGGTCATTACACTTATTATACGGCCATTTGCCAACTGAACACACACAGCATAGACTTCGTACACTTTTATCAAGGCCGAAAGGTTTATTTAATGATTTCTGCGGCACATAGTTTCCAAAGGTTTGCGCGTTGCTTGGCAACGTTTTGCTAGGCTTGTAGCTAGCCGAGCTACTTAGTTGAAGGTAGGGATGCACCGATACCACTTTTTCTAAAATCGGTAAGAGTACGAGTACTTGGATTTAAGTACTCGCCGATACCGAATACCGATACGAGTACAAGGCATTTTCTTCAACGTTCTTACTTTTTTCACAGCAGATTGGTTTGTAGTTAGTTCATTTACTCTTTTTGTACTTTATGTACATTTCCTTAAGTAAAGTAGGCGGCACATTTAAGAGCAGTTATATTAGAATTGTGCTGATGCAATTTTTTTTTTTTTTTTCATTCAATATAATTTTTAATGTTTATTGCTCTGTCCATCATAGACAGAAAAGCCCATGTCCTAAAGCTCCCAATGCCTGAGCTTTATTCATTTATGTGTTTTTATTTCACAATAGTATTGAGATGTTACTTAAATGGTCTCTTTTCGTCTTTACTTCAGCTCCTGTAGATTTTCTCGTGTGTTTGTAGTAACTTAGCGAGTAGCTAAAGCGTTTTCATTGTTCTGCTGCAGCTCATTTTCCCTCAATATAAACATGCTGTATGTCTTTGATTTGGATTTTCTGAGGACTTTTAGTCTCTGGGTTAGTTTTTCAGATGAATAAACCCCTGGGCATAAAACGGCGTCAGAATGGCCAAAACTGCTAGCCGCGAGTTAGCATCGTTAGCCTGTATGTCGTAAACACTGCAGACGCTGCAGCTCTAACAACATTAAGCTCTGGTTAAATCCAGCTCAGACTCTGGTTTAGAGAGCGCAGTCTGTAATAAAGTCAGCTCTATGTGGATTATTGTGTTTACACTAAACAATTCTACAGTTTGTTGCTCCTTCTCTCCTTTGCTGAGAGGTGCGCCTCGTAGCTGCACCTCGTAGCTGCGCCTCGTAGCTGCGCTGGCCGCACGTCAAATGGTATCGGTTTCTGGTATTGGGACCTCATGAATGAGTACGAGTATAAGTACAAGCATGTCGTATCGGCCCGATACCTGATTCTGGTATCGGTATCGGTGCATCCCTAGTTGAAGGTGCGGTTGGAGGAATGGTGGTGAATCTCGGGGTAAGTGGAAAGTCGGACTCCCGTTAACTTCACGAGCAATTCCCCGACTTCTCTCGCAGAGACGGAGAGATATGAAAGACCTGTATTACAAGTACGAACTCCGGCATCGGTCATTATTTTTTGCTGAGGTCCTCTATGAGAAAATGATGACCGGTAGAACGTTGGAAAATCCCCACCAATCCGAACCGGTATCAGAGCCGATATTGCCAATTACATGATGCCGGTTTGGGTATCGATTCCAAATATCTTATACTAGACCCATACCTGTTCTCACCGTATTAAAATCACAACTTTCACCAACTGCATCTTCGTGAATATAGACGTGCTGTGCCTCGTTTAGAAGCACCGAACCCGGAGAATCTCTGAGTTTGTTTTAGCCTCCGTAAAGTGTTTTTGATCGCTGTGCAAAATGCAGCAGCTAGCAACAATATGCTAATGCTAGCGACAGCATGCTATTTATACCAACTGCATGCTAATGCTAGTGACAGCATGCTATTGCTAGTGACAGCATGCTAATACTAGCGGCAACAAATGACGTCTGGGACAAACAGGACTGGATCACCTAAAGTAATCAAATCAAACTGGCCACAGCTGGAGGGCCAAGTGTTTGATTTTAGTTCATGAAATGCTGGTAAAGAATAACTGATCTAACGTGTTTGTAATGCACAAGTTTAGTCGTTTATATCAATGCAACCTAAAAGCCTGTCATGTAGCTAAGGATTTTTACTGTAGAAAAGTCCAGTGATCCGTGTTTAATGTTTATATATTAGTTTATTAATAGATATCATTGTTAGTTAGTGGTGACCAGATGATGAGAAGTTCTGCAGAGGATCTGCTTGAGTCATTTAGGGAAAATTCTGTTGAGATTAAGGCTGTCAAAATGAAAGCTTTAACTCACGATTAATAAAGAAAAAACACACTCCTGGATCTGAGCCACACATGACCTCAAAGACAAAGCACCTGTGTAACCTACATATTGTAATTTAGGGATCTCTAAGCTTTTTACATGGTACTTTTATGTAACAAAAGTGACAGAGAGCTACTTCTCCATCAAAGAGGCTTATCTAATAATTCAATTTCAACGATAATCACTTTAATTTTGTTCTTATATTAAGTTTATGAAGCTTAAAGTTTCCTTTGACATATACATGGTCGTCCCAGCTGAAAAATAAACATGAACAAACCAGTACCATTAAGTTAGTGGTGCCGTCCAAAATGGAAAGGTCCGCAGCTTGGTTTGATGATGGAGGTTTATGGACAAGTGCAGATTTGTGCTTCTTGACTGTGACAGACTGCAGAGAGTCTCGTTCTATTATGTGGACCGTGTTTTTATTCCTAACAAAAATAACACAAATGAACAAATTGTATATTTAGCATGACTAAAATTGCACAACAGCTCACACTTTAGTTCTACTGAATAACTTCGTCTTGACACGTTTCGCGATGGCAGCTCTGATCAGGGGCAGCTTCAGCCCATAGATGAGAGGGTTATTGATCGAAGGCACGATCAGATACTCCATTGACAAAACAGCTGTGATTATTGGGTTGATTTTATTTGTGTCAAATCTGGCCAGCGACACCTCGAAAAACACGGAGCAGGAGTAGGTTACAAAGGTCAGTAAATGTGGGAGGCAGGTTTGCAGCGCCTTCCCTCTCACCTCAGCGCTGCCTCTTTTGCAGACGATGAGGATACGCATGTACGAGTAAAGCACGAACAGCAGAGGGATTATTACAGTCGTAGCAGTCAGATACATGCCCACAATATCATTGGGAGTAGTGTCCACACAAGAATTTGCCACGACACGCCAGTTTGTGCATAAAAACCCAGGTAGTTTGTTTCCACATAGAGGCAACTCAACAGATAGAGACAAACCCCAGCCGATGGCAAAAGCTGGATAAACTACAGCAGCTGTCCAGAGACAAACCACCTTCTTTACGGTCATTTTAGTGTGATAGTGAAGAGGCTGGCAGATGGCCACGAGCCTGTCGTAAGCCATGGCTCCCAGGATCGTGAACTCACATGAAGCGCATGTATAAATGATATATATCTGAGTGAAACATGAAGGTCGTGAGATAAAATGAGTGTCCGACAACAGATCGTACAAAAACCTGGGAAAGAAACCAGTGGAGCCGTACAGTGAGTTCACAGACAAGCAGCAGATAAAGATATACATCGGCTGGTGCAAAGATTTCTCCAGAATAATAGTGACGAGGATGATCATGTTTGCAGAGATTATTGTCAAGTAAATCAACAAGCACAGTATGAGAAATAGATATCGAAGGCGTCCATAGTCGGAAAAAAGTGTCAGCTGGAAATAGGGGGGATTCTGGCTGAAGTTCCTCATTTCTTTTTCTGGTCTACACTAGGCAGGTAAAGAGCAAAATATTCGACATTCACAGCAAGGACTTAGTTATTGTTGTGATGATCTCAACAAAAATGAGAAACTGTCCTCACACTCCACTGTCTTATACCTTTTCCACATAAGCAGAACCTCCCACAGAGAAGTCATGGCCTATAGTAAAATGGCCGTCCCCTGGAGCAAAGGAGGTTTCATAAAAAAAATGCATAATGCATTATTAGGATTTAGCAAGAAAAAACTTCAATAATGTTGGGCGGCACGGTAGCGCAGCAGTTAGTGCTCATGTTCACAGCTAGAAGGTCCCGGGTTTGATTCCCACCTGGATGGGGCCTTTCTGTTTGGAGTTTGCATCTTCTTCCCGTGTTTGCGTAGGTTTTCTGGGTACTCCGGTTTCCCCTACCACTAAAAACACGTACAATAGGTTAGCCAGGTGTTTCTGACCATCAGCTTGGCTTCACATCTGGAGATGGGTCCCCGAGCACCAGGTTATGCTGGTTATGCTCCTACAGGTCGCTCCGGCAGCATTGAGGATGGGTCAAATGCAGAGAACACATTTTCCTACGGTGATTAATAAAGTATAACTTAGATATTGTGTATGATTATTTCATCCCTGGGTGAAGCTCTTCCAGAGGTGGGAGTTGAAGACCCCACTGACAGAGGGATCCGCCAGACGTTCCCAACAGACCCTCACAACACGCTTGGGCCTGCCAGGTCTGACCGGCTTCCTCCCCTGCCAGCGGATCCAGCTCACCACCAGGTGGTGATCAGTTGACAGCTCAGCCCCTCTCTTCACCCGAGTGTCCGAGACACGCGGCCGGAGGTCAGACGACACAACTACCCTGACAATTTCCCTCCTTACTTTTTTGCTCTCCGAAGACAGGGGGCGCTTCACAGCGTGCGACCCGGCTGTCTCTCTGGTGTCTCTGATCTTTTATTCTCGTGGAATACTTGCTATTTTAAGTGGGGCGGCACGGTAGCGCAGCGGTTAGTGCTCTCGCTTCACAGCTAGAAGGTCCGGGTTCGATTCCCACCAGGGACGGGGCCTTTCTGTGTGGAGTTTGCATGTTCTCCCCGTGTCTGCGTAGGTTTCCTCCGGGCACTCCGGTTTCCCCTACCACTAAAAACATGGACATAAGGCCAGGATGAATGATGTGTGTGTGTGTGTGGTGGTGTCAGAGGGTCCGTTGGCGCAGACGTGTGTAGTCGCGTAGTCGTGTGTCTCATGTAAAGCGCTTTGTGACTATATGTCTGTGAAAGGCGCTGTATAAATAAAGTTCTTCTTCTTCTAAGTTAATTTTATGTGGATATGAACTGTGGGTGCATCGGTCACAGAATGGGGAAAGACGTCTGTTGGGAACGTCTGGCGGATCCCTCTGTCAGTGGGGTCTTCAACTCCCACCTCCGGAAGAGCTTCACCCAGGGATGAAATAATCATACACAATATCTAAGTTATACTTTATTAATCACCGTAGGAAAATGTGTTCTCTGCATTTGACCCATCCTCAATGCTGCCGGAGCGACCTGTAGGAGCATAACCAGCATAACCTGGTGCTCGGGGACCCATCTCCAGATGTGAAGCCAAGCTGATGGTCAGAAACACCTGGCTAACCTATTGTACGTGTTTTTAGTGGTAGGGGAAACCGGAGTACCCAGAAAACCTACGCAAACACGGGAAGAAGATGCAAACTCCAAACAGAAAGGCCCCATCCAGGTGGGAATCAAACCCGGGACCTTCTAGCTGTGAACATGAGCACTAACCGCTGCGCTACCGTGCCGCCCAACATTATTGAAGTTTTTTCTTGCTAAATCCTAATAATGCATTATGCATTTTTTTTATGAAACCTCCTTTGCTCCAGGGGACGGCCATTTTACTATAGGCCATGACTTCTCTGTGGGAGGTTCTGCTTATGTGGAAAAGGTATAAGACAGTGGAGTGTGAGGACAGTTTCTCATTTTTGTTGAGATCATCACAACAATAACTAAGTCCTTGCTGTGAATGTCGAATATTTTGCTCTTTACCTGCCTAGTGTAGACCAGAAAAAGAAATGAGGAACTTCAGCCAGAATCCCCCCTATTTCCAGCTGACACTTTTTTCCGACTATGGACGCCTTCGATATCTATTTCTCATACTGTGCTTGTTGATTTACTTGACAATAATCTCTGCAAACATGATCATCCTCGTCACTATTATTCTGGAGAAATCTCTGCACCAGCCGATGTATATCTTTATCTGCTGCTTGTCTGTGAACTCACTGTACGGCTCCACTGGTTTCTTTCCCAGGTTTTTGTACGATCTGTTGTCGGACACTCATTTTATCTCACGACCTTCATGTTTCACTCAGATATATATCATTTATACATGCGCTTCATGTGAGTTCACGATCCTGGGAGCCATGGCTTACGACAGGCTCGTGGCCATCTGCCAGCCTCTTCACTATCACACTAAAATGACCGTAAAGAAGGTGGTTTGTCTCTGGACAGCTGCTGTAGTTTATCCAGCTTTTGCCATCGGCTGGGGTTTGTCTCTATCTGTTGAGTTGCCTCTATGTGGAAACAAACTACCTGGGTTTTTATGCACAAACTGGCGTGTCGTGGCAAAGCACTGCTTTGCGCACTTCTGGTGTTTATGGACTTCTATGGCCATGGCGTGAAGGGACATGGCGTGAACGGGAGGCTAACGTACAGCCGTGATCATCTTCTTTCTCTGCGGACTTCAACTCTTGTCGCGGAATCACCGGACTCTATTCCACCAGAGCTCTGTAGGTCGGTTGCCGCAAAGCACCAAAAACGATGAAGACGCGGGGGAGTACGCAGGAGACTCAAATATCTCCAGGTGGAAAACCGCCATAAACTCCCTCCCCTCCCTACAGTTTTGCTTACAGTCTATCAGGAACAAGTTAGACGAGTAGGAGGCATGCGCCACTCTTAAACATGAAGTGAAAAATGCCTGCTTACTCGCTTTTACGGAGACTTGGCTCAGTGAGCAGGACTTGGACGCTGACCTCAACTTGACTGGATTTGGATGCCCTATACGCATGGACCGATCGGCGGAGGCCACCGGGAAAAGCCGTGGCGGAGGATTGTGCTTCTATGTGAATCCAAGGTACTGCAACACAATTGTAGTGAGAGAGAAATTGTGTACCGCTGATTTGGAGCTACTGACAATATCGCTTCGACCATTTTACCTTCCGCGTGAATTTCAGCATTTTTTACGTTAGTGTATATCCACCCGAAAGCTAACGCTACAGCTGCTGCTCAGCTGATCGCGGATGTAACCCATAAAATGGACACTATCAGTCCGGATGCTCCCAAGTTTATCCTCGGGGATTTTAATCATTGTAAGTTGGAAAAAACGCTAAAAACGTATGAACGATATGTGACGTGCGCGACAACACAACGGAATACGCAGTTGGATCTTTGTTATGGCTCAGTCACGGGAGCTTATAAATCCGTGTCACTCCCCCCTTTTGGAGCTTCGTACCACAGCAGTGTGTTACTACTGCCAGTGTACAAACCATTGTTCAGGCGTCAGGAGCCGACTCGGAAAACTGTTAAAGTTTGGAATGAGGACAGCATAACTACTCTCCAAGCATCGCCTGAATGCACTGACTGGGAGTGTTTTATCGACGTTTGTGCGGACATTAATGAAGTTGTTGACACTGCCATGGGTTACAAAAGAGCTCAAGTCAGTCTTATGCTACGCGGCGGCGGAGTGATCTGCTAGAAAATAGTCCCTCAAAATGTGATCATTCATGTGATCCAGGTCAGTTATATTCCAAACATGACTCTATGGACACAGACATTTCTATGGTGAGTCTGGTGTTATAAGTGATTTGCCTCAGGTGCTCTGTGGAGCGGGTCACACTGTTTTCAATGCAGGTTAGCTGATACCATAGACATGCACTAGCCTTGCATTAGCCTAGCGCCACGAAACTCTTCAAATATAAGAACTGCAGAAATTACACACACAAAAATTCCAGAAATCAGCAACACTCTGGATAACGAGGAAATGAGGCCCTATGTCAAAAATCCTGAATCATCCCTTTAACTGTAGTAAATGTAAATGTGATGAGGATTATCACCTCCTCATCACAAAAATCCATTGTTTGTGACTTTTTTGGGGCAAAGCAAGATTTGTTTGGTGACAAAAGGTTTCAGCCGCGTCCAGTGGTGACTCGTGGTAATAATCCCCATCCCAAACTGCAACCTGACAGTTCAACGTGACCTTCCTGACCCTTTACTTTCGGGCCAGTAGTCACTTTGGAGAGTGGCAGTGATGTCATCAGTTTGTGCCGAGGCCTCCCCCCTCCATCCCCACACTCTGACGGACTCCTGAGACTCCGGAGACAGGCCGGAGCGCTTTGTCCCTGGAGGATAATTACGGTGTTGTTCTCTTTCATCATGATGCTTTTACGTTGACCCTGAGCGTAATGGACCTCTCTTTTGAGTCTCTAACAAGGTCCACAGACACTGAACCAAAACACTCTCACCAACGTTGAACAAACATGATGCAATGCCAATTTCAGAGGATGTTTATTCCTAATTGTGTTTGCAGGAAGTTTATCAAACACTTGCAACAGAGAGGAAGAGTTAATCTAAAGTATTTCATTGAGTAGCTTTTCCAATAAAGTTAGCTTGAAGGTTTTTTTTAAGGGGTATTTTCTGAGTTGCAACAGTTATGGAAATTTGTTTTTAACCACGTCATTAACTGTGGTCAACTGGTTCTAAATGCACATTTGGAAGATTTGCATAAGAAACAAGTTGAAACTAGTTTAGTTTGTTTTGAGCAGTTTACGTTCTTAAGTTTTTGCAACATTAACATTATTCAGTTACAGAAGCTAAAAGAGGAGTAGGCTGAAGCTAAAGCTTATGTACGCCGTAATCAATAGAATAAACATCTACATTTCCTGGTGGTTCAGCACAATCCGGTCTGTATTCAAGATAATATGTTCGATTCCAGAGGCGGGAGGACTAAGTTACTCAAGTGCATGAACTTGAGTAACTTTTATAAGAACTTTAACTTCTTAGAGTAGTTTGTACAGTACTTTATACTTCTACTTCTACTGGTGGACTGGTGTGAGCGCAACCACCTGGGCCTTATAAGTTATAACTAACTTCTTCCTACTCCCTTTGACCAGCACTAACCTCTTATGTTGTGAATAATTCTGTATGTTATATGTATACTGTACCTGTATGCATCTGTTGCTCAAATAAACAAAATAAACCTGTGCTTGAACACCAGTAAGATGGTGATCGACTTCAGGAGGAAGTCACGATCGCACACACTGAACATCCAGGGGGAGGACATTGAGGAGGTGGGACAGTTTTAAGTACCTGGGTGTTCACCTCAACAATAAACTGGACCAACGCCCTGGACAAGAAGGGCCAAAGTCGCCTCCACCTTCTGAGGAGACTGAGGTCCTTCTGAGTGACCAGGCCTCTGCTCTGGACTCTGTGGAGGAGGTGAGGGACAGGAGGGTGTTAGCCAAGCTCACCTCCATCATGGACAACACCTCCCACCCACTGAAGTTTGATGCAGAGGATAGAGGGGACAGACTGGTGTGGACTGAAGCAGAAGAAAAGTGTTTCAAGTCACAGGTTTTCTGGTCTAAAATGATACTGTATATCCCAGATGTGCTGGAGAGCTCCAACATGACTGCACTGTCTTTGTCGCTGTAGATGCTGTGTCGAAACCTAGTAATTCAACAGCTTCTCCAATTAAAGGGTCCTATCTCCTTATGCCTCAGTGGGCGTTGCCACTTCTGAGGCCCAGAGAACTACTTAAGCTGCTTCGGCAATAATGTCTGACTTCTACTGCTGTGAGGTCTGCCCCGCTTCCGCCGTTGTGAGATCACCGTCGAGACACCAACTTCCGGAGACACTCACCTCGACCCCCTCAGTCTTAGCAGCTTGCCTTGTGTTTGGTTTCGTTGTTGTCAGAAGTACCTTTTAGTGGCCAGTTTTGGCCCCCGGGACATAAGTTTTAGGTGGAAAAACTGTAACAACCTATAGAACTATTTCTAAGCAGAAAGGGGAACTACCTAACAATTTACCTTCAAAAGACTTTGTACCAAAGAATGACATGAGAGATTAACTTACGATTTGGTTATTTTAATGCAGGAAAATGTTAAAGTACAGCTCATTTGCCAAATAATGATTCACATATAACACAACATAAATTGACTATATTAGGTTAATATAAATGAGGACCTATGACTAGATAATATCAATAACTTCGCAGTCCTTAAGATGACTAATGAACGTTGAATTATGGCACTTCTTCTTCTGTTGGTTTCAGGGAGAGGGAGAATGTCAGCTTCATCTACAGCAATTTAGACGCGTCGTGCTTGTAAGCCCGACTGAGGTATGCACTGAGGTCTCCTCCACTCAGCCTCGACAGTATCTAGTCTCACTCCTCGTTGTGAGCTGCCGTAAGGGTATCTCTTCTGTGGTCTCATACAATTTAGCGGTGGTACTCCGGAGCCAGAGTGACGGCCTTTCACAGTGCTCCTGCGAGTCTCCACCGTGCTCCTTTCAAAGTACGGGGCACGAGAGGTCGAAACGGGTGATTTCCTGTCACCAGCGTACTCTCACTCCCGCTCTCAACCGCTGCGTCAGCGGGAGGATGCAGCTGTCTGATTCAGGAAAGGCCGGTCGCCTTCTTCCTCATTTTCGTCCCGTCTCTGCGTGGAGCAGAGGAACTTCTGCAGTCCGGTGCGTCGAAATCTCTACTCGGCGTGTCTTGGGCTATACAGCGCCGTAGTCTTGGTAGATCTGCGTCCTCTATTGTTCTTCTGGAGGTGCTTCGAAGCAAAAAACCCCGCTAGGCTGCTTGTGCTGCCCTCTTTTATATTCTCCAAAAGCCCTTAATTTCCTCCCCCTGTTTTGCCCCTTGTTGATTTGGCCCAATCAGTATGGCTATTCCCTTTAGGCCCTTATTCGGTCAAGATTTCCTTCCGAGCTAACTCCTCCTCCCGTGTACTGTCGGCTATGAATGAATTCCCCATATCACATTATGGCAGCATACCCCCACCCAGAGCCTATCTTTCGCCACAATCGATCCAGTACTCATGGCCCACTCTGGTCGCAACAGACATAATAATGTCTTGTTTAAACATTTCAAGTTTACAGGTAAACACGATTTCTATTCCCCTCTGGCTATTCCAGAAAAGACTTTTAAGCGTTGCAGAGGCAGACAAAAGGGTCATATCCTTAAGCACTAGTCTGAATGATCTCATCTTTTCTGACACCCCCTCCATGAGGTTAATTCAGACTATAGGAGCTTTCCTTAATCAAAGGTCAAGTCCTCCGGTGGAAATATCTCCATCCGGTCTTGCAATTGCCCCTCTTCCAGGTTTTGATTCATATTTAAGCGCTCTCTGTGGCTCTCTACTCTGTTTACCAGTGGAAATGTCCCTCCATATCTTGGTCTGACCTCATCCGCACCACTTCTCATCCCTCCTTCTCTCTCCCTTCTCCCATACCCCTTCTCCTTTCTCCCTAACCCATGTCCAACCCGATTTTTGAATCTAAGCCCCCAATCCCCTGGCCCCTCAATATTTCTTTGATCCTGACCTGCTCTTGCCGCATCCCGATCCCTTCTACGCCCCCTTCCTTTCCACCCTGGCTCCTTCCTCTCGTCTCGCCAAATCGGGTGTCGGGCCATTTCCATTTTCGGCCTCTCCAGCTGAGGAGTTGGGTTCGACATCCCGACTTCAGGAGTGGCATTGTCTTCTGGGTCATTGTTGACGTTTAACCCTTGCCGCTGTGTTTTTCCTGAATCGGGTGCGACTGGTCCAGGAGTAGCCCCTCCATTCTTTTCAGCCACTCGTTGAGCAATCGGGGATTTCTCGCTTCCTAGTTCTTTTTCTACTTTCGCGGTTGACACAGGGTTGGTCTCAGCATTGCCATCCGGCTCTGCGACCATCATTTCCGGGTCTCGAGAGAGAGACAGGGAGTCCCCCAGCTGCAACTCAACGTTGCTGAACTCCATGATGGGCATCGGGATCTTGGGCTGCCCAAGAAGGAGAGTTCTCCCATCCTCGCGATGGACGGACATGATACTCAGTCCTTCATCATTCTTCCATTGTCGCGTGATGGTAGGAATCCAGTTCCCTTTCACCACCAATTTCGGAAACACCATTTGACTGGCTGAAGTCCAAAAAAGCTTCCAGTGGCCCTCTAGATGCCTCAGCGTCGTATTTGGCGTCTCTGGCAGCTGCGTATCCTCCCCGTTCAGGCTTATCAACCCATTGATCTGTAGTCCGTCGTTGGAGCTCAGGTAGCACCTTGTGCACCACAGGCCAACCAGAGAATCCCAGAGATGTTTGGTCGATCTCAATGTGGTATTACAAATGCCACACCCCGAGTTTTCATCAATAACTTGACTCGATCGGTTCATGTTGACACCCTTCTGTCTTAATGTCTCTCATCCAAGGGTGCAGATGCCTTTATAGCAGTGAACAGCCTCCCCTCGTGACCTCTGTCCACACTATACGCCAGACATCCTGTCATCACTGAAAGACACTTTCCCCTACAGCCCCCGTCTCCATGTGTCACTCTTATTTTTGCATATATATATAATTGTTTTTTTTTTTTTTTTTTGTTTTTTTCCTAGTCCATAGTTCTCTTGCGCAATCTCTCCTGCAGCCGTTGGTGACTTCCGGCACAGCTTGGGCAACAGTTCTCTTTCGCAATCTTCTATGAATCTGTTTTTCTTCCACAATTTCATATCCAAGTGGCTCAGGCAGCAATCTCTATCGCAGGCATACAGCAATGGAAAACTAGCAAAGTAGAGTAGCAAAGTAAGTCACGCCTTGTATAGTGGCTGACATACAAAAAATCAAATGGAAAAAATAAAAGATGTCCAGTTAGCGATTCTCTCTGTCAACTGGATCAGGCCCCGGGACTCACTTTCTTCGTTGCTTATATTGAGTAGGGAACTTCCTCATAAATCCTGCTAACCGTGTCCCACGGTCTTCGGCGGTGGTCCTGCTGCTCCACTTCCGGTTCTTGACGAGGCACGGGGAATAGATACCCGTACATAATGAAGAGCACGATTATGGGAAGGGTTCCAGTGTGCTTGGTTAGACAGAGGAAGCTCAAGACTCCCCAGAAAAATCCCCAAATCAGGAGTCTGACCAGCCTCACAGCCCAGAAAGGACTGTGCGATGTTCTCATCTGCTTGACTTGTGAATAAAAGTATAGCAGTATCATGCAGACCACCACACCTTCCACCACCTTCAGTACCCAGAATACGATCCGCGACCATAGTGCCGCCACGTCCAACGCGAGCCAGATTGCCAGGACGGAACCCCGTAGCAGTCCTCTCCTGGTTGTATCAATCTTCACTCTTGACAGTAAGTAGGTGACAAAGAAGGAGGTGGTGTACGTATTCTCATTCCTCCAGATGTTCTGAACTCCCACCTGGAAAAAGCCGTTGATGATCGTCACCACTCTCCATGCCTGGTTGTGTTTCCACAAGCCCGTGCATGAGTAGAAAAACCACAGTATTTCCACCGTGACAAATTCGGTTAGTTCCTCCTTCGGCCCTGGGTACCATGGTGTGGAGTTGGCGTTAGCTTCGGTATTATTAGCGGCGGGCATAGTAAAGTCTATTCCCATCTTGAGGTCTGCTTGTTCCCTTACTCAGAGCGGTGAGTCTATGAGCCCCGTGACCCTCAGTTCCGCTATATGAGCTGCATGGCGGTTTCACCCGGATATCTAGCGTCGTTACGCCATCCTCCTTCACTTCTGGCCACAGTTCTTGTTGACCTAGTGAACGCCCTCACAAATGCAAAGCTCAGCATTATCAACAGTAACGCCCCGAGTCCAATGAGCACGTACGCAGCTATTTTTTTGATAGTGTGCCCAACTTGGTCTGCTATCAAAGTCACTCCGTCTTCGGCCGCTTCCCAAACTTCCTTCGGGAGTTCCACAATGCCTTCGGTAAGGGTCCTGCCATATAGTTCCAAGACATAACAGTCCCTTCCTCCACATTGTAGCCAGTGCTCTGTGGGTTCTTGGCAGCTCCCGTTGTTATATATCTTGTTCGGGCCCATCCATTCAAATCCTTCCAGCATCTCTCCATCACACAAACTTTTCCTGAAGGCATGGCCCTCCATTCTGGTTAGTTCCGCTGGATTAACTTGAGGGACGGTTGCCCCGAGAGGCTTTTCTCGCCTCCTCATAGACCCTAACAGGTCTTTTTTACACCCGCTGTCTCCGGTGACATCTCCTCTCCGCCACTCGACAGCACCACTGTCTGGTCTTAGGTGTTTTTCCCACACCACGCCCTGCTCGTAGTCCTTATAGTGACCATTATACCATTTTGCACAGGTTTTCTCCCAGTTGGTCAGCTTTGTGCAGGGTTGTCTTGCCAACGAGACTTCACAGACCGTTTCCTCCAGATTACACATCATTTTCCAGGGACGTGGGGTCATTACCACCGATGGGCGTACGCCTGTCCAACCAAAAAAACTAGCGACACCATCCGCCGCTGAGTACATGGTTGCCAGAAATTGATATTTCACCCAATAGTTGGTGGTCAGTTTCAGGCACGGGAGCACCCAGGCTTCCACTTCCTGTCTTTGCAGCCCCCACCAGGGTCGTGTTGAGGTTATTTTACCCCAAACGAGAGGCCATTGTTCCAATACCCCTTTCATCGTCCCCTGGGCTTTCGTCCTGGAGCAGTTGTACTTCCAGTATCCTGTCTCCCATATCCCTGTCTGATAGATGTCACAGCGGGGAGATGCCCATGCATACGTTCTTGGCTCGTCCCACGCGTATTCCTTGCCATGCAATCTTTCGTACATGCGATTCAGTACACACCGATCAATTTCGGAAAAGTCATTTCTTGGTACTGACCATAATTCTTCTGGGGTGGGCACTCTCTGCACATACATTTCTGTCTTCAGAGGACCTTTTGTTATCATGGCCCCCCCAGTAGATCTCTTTTTAGTTGACTTCTGTACATAGCTCACAGTCAGGTGAGTTAATGACTCTGTATAGATCCAGGGCAATGATTTATTCAGCCATTCATCAAATAGAATCTTCCCCATTCTGGGTGGCTGCCCTACGGAGCCCTCATTGTTCTCTTGTACATAGCTGAGTACCACAAAATGCTCTCCATTGCAGGTCAATGGTCCCAAATTCCAATAACATGGGTTCAGCTTCAACGTTTCCTCCTGCATACATTCTTCACTGTCAGCATTACCTCCTCGTTTGGAAGTAGAATTTTCCGTGGGCATGCCCTGGGTAGTACGTTGTATACTGCTTGAACCAGTACTGGCATCATCCTCGCATGTCAGGTTCAAGTACCCAAAGAACACCGTGTTCCGTGGTACTATTTTCATGCAGGTTTCCCAGTGTTCCTCTGCCGGGAGTATTACTTCATTTGCCCAGTAGGTTAGATTTCTCTGGGTAACGCAGGCCTTCGTATAATACCATGATGGTCTGCTCTCTTCTGTCTGCACATAGTTGACTCTGACTTCCCTTGTCACCAGCTTCTGTGGTATGAGCAACCTTAGGACCAATTGTTCACCTTGTGCTGATATGTCAACAAGGGTACTTCCATCTTTGTAGTGTGGGTGTGAATCAACCCATCTCTGAACCTCAGGGATGGCAGCTTCACTGTTGTTCTGAAGATGATCCAGCTCCTTCCAATCATCCACAGTTAGATTTAGTTTTATCCATTCTTCTTCCACCGTCCAGCAGGTCAGTTTCAGAGTCCTGGTATTAGCATGCCTTATTTTTACATGCTGGTTACTCAATAGAAGACGCAAGACAAATCCAACGACCAATCCTGCTAACCCCAAGGCTAGCCATAAGATTATCTTAGCTTTGGATAAGCCCTCTCCCATCCCTGCTCCTCCTTTGGTGTTTCTTGTCGACTTATCCTTGTTGGAGCAGGGGGGTTATCTTCTCGCTTTTTAGTCCTCCGGCTCCTCCCCCTCCTCGGGGGTGGGGACCAGCAGTCCTACTATTGGTTGGCTCACATGAGCCCTCATCTTTTTTGGGGGCGCGATCCTTTGTTTCATGAGCTGGAACCATAACTTAGGAGGGCGTTTCCCCCCATCAACTCCCTTGAAACAGGAACATTCCGGAAGCGCCGGATCCAGGCCTTTCCACATGTACTTGAAGTATCTCACTTCAATACGACGAGTGTATTGCATTGGACCGATACTCTCCATCTTGCCCTCATCCCTAGCGATTCTTTTCATCCTCTCCCAGTCACGGTTGTACCTATCACAGATACAACCAGATACATTGATCAGTTCTGCATACACTGGTTCTCCGAATCCATCCACCAATTCGACAACCTTCCCCCAAACATCCGAGCGGATCGGCTCGTTTGTTTCCCAGCATCCAACTGGACCTTTCAACCCCTCCATGCTCCCTTCCTGCGGGTAATAATGTTTTACCACTTTCAACGGCACTGTTTGATTTTCAATTGTCGTTCGGGTAGGTTTCTTAATTCTTTCCGCCAAGACTTTGCTCATGGCTGGGCTGGATGTCCACATCATATAGGATGCAATGCAAATTTCAACAAAGTCTTCTTGTGAAGGATCTTCATAGTTTGGGCTCCATCTTAACTTTATTAATTTTCCTTTTACGGTGAAATACACCGTATTAAGTATCCACGGCATTCTGGATGGACACCGTGGCGCTCCGTTATATGGTCCCACAAGTTCAAGCTCATGCGGTCTGTTGGGTTTTCCAACCGTGATATCTGACGGTCGTCTGTAGAAGCCAGTGGAGCAAAAGTAATTCCTTGTTACTGCGTTTTGTTTTATATAATCAAAATCCTTCTTCGGGTAATTCAATTTAATTTTAGTTGGTCCTAATATTATGTAGCAGGGGCGTTCCTCTTCTCTCTCCCCCCTCCTTGCTTCCTCCTGAAGCCGCCGTGCAGGAGGACGCAACTGCATCCCTGCTACTCCCGCATACTGCTCCTTCTCCGCCATGGTCCAAACGCCCAGTCGAAGAAACGATCCCACCAGCCCCGTGGCGCGTTACGTCGTTCCTCGCAGTCTTGAGCGATCGGGGTGACCTCCACACCCATCGAGAATACTCCTTCGTATGGTACGAGCACTGTTTTGACCGTAACTCTAACAAGCACAGCTTCAGCCCTCCCTCCTTCCGCTGAACCGATGAGGAAGTCCCTGTACCTCCCTCGAGTGCAAGCAGCGTTACGACCGCATGCGTCGAGAGTAGTACAGTTATAGTAGAGGGTATTGCTTCTAACCCCCTCCTCTACCGGGATCGGGCCAAGATCAAAAGGCCGATTCTCACTGTCAGTGAAAATAGTCAGCAGAAGTTGGTACCACGTGCACAGGACACCGTATTGAGCCTCCAAGGCCGTAGCACAGAAGCCAGTAATGACTAATGTGTCATCCAAAGAGGTTGGATAAACTTTAATGGACGAATGAACAGGAGGACACATGGGACCTGGAGCCAGATTTATGTAGAGTAAGTTAGGCCAGTTCATCTCCAGAATATCCTTCCATTTTCTTTCCAGGGTTTGTAGTTTGCCCTGTTTGCGCTGGCTGAAAATCCCAGGAAACCCAGGGATAACGCTTGAGTCATCCGTGCTTGAACCAGGCAGGTCCACTGTTCCCGATAGCGTCGGGGCTACAATGTGGATGGGATCCAAGAATCGTCTCACCTGCCAGCCATCTGCGCCTGCCACTTGGACTAGGCAGCCACTTTTCTGGAGGGTGATGCAACGGCCACATACATGTACTCGTACACCATCCCATCGGCACCCACACTCAGCAATGGCACCGTTGTCATCACCGGAGTACCATTGAGTAAGTATAACCATTCTGGGAGAAACTGCCAGTCTGCAGTCTCCACAGATAAATGCATCCAAAACCTTCACAGGCTTGGTTTCCATGCCCTTGAACTCTGAACGGTTCGGCATGAGTTGGACAGGCTTATCCTTCCCCTGTCCTTGCCACTTCAGCTCCAATCCAGTAGGGGCTGTACATATGGCACAGGTGTTCTTGACGTCACTCCACGTCAACGTCTCCAAGTCTTCCGAAATCATTCCTAACTTCGCATACTCCAACATCCCCAGGGCTTTTCCTGCGAAAATCCTTGTCGCGGCACGTCTGATGATAACCACCCCTTTTATCGTAGCGACTTTGATATAGGGTGGTAGGTTGTTTCCTAAGTTCGCCATAGTTGTTCCTAGTTGTCAGTCAAAAAACTGGTTTTAGTTGCTCTACTCCTTGAGTCCCAGATTTCTTCAATTGCACCGTATTCCGGTCCAAAATTTCCACCACTGTGTCAAGTTTGTCGTATTTTGCTTTCACAGCGGATCCCGTCGACAGGCCCTGAGCCTTGATCCACACTCTCTGTCCCTTTGTGAATGAACGGTGAGAGTGATCGACGTCAGACTTATTTGGTTGGCTCCGCCCCACTTCCTCTGTAGTGAAGGGGCGGGCGTTCAGCTCATGTGAGGGAGTCTCTCGGCCCACACGAAATCTATCGTTCAGCGCTCTAGCTAACTCCAACGTCTTTGTACTCCAATCACGATCGTTAGAATTCTTTGCAATCCATGCCTTAACCAGTCCCACTGACCTCTCCGCAACTCCATTGCTAGAGGGTGTGTATGGAGGGGAATAGACACGTATTACTCCATGACGTTCGCACCACTGTGTGACTGCTGCACAGCGGAAATGTGTGCCATTATCCGTACGTAGCTCTTTTGGTACTCCAATAATGCTGCACGTCTGATCCAACATAGATACCACAGCATTACCGTTGGCACTTCTAACTGGTTTCGTGATGGTATATCCGGACATAGAGTCAACCAGAACGATCAGATATTTTTCACCCTTGCGTCCGTTCACTCCCATTGGTCCTGCAAAGTCCATACATATAGAACCCCATGGTATAGTACTTTTAATTGTGAGACCAGCAGTTCTTTTGCCTCTTTGTCCCGCATTATAACGGCCACATGTCTCACAGGACTTCACCACCTTCCGAGCATATTTTTCTGGGACATAGAGCCGCAACCGTTCCAGTTCTCTCCGTGTTGGGACAAGGCCCACATGGCCCAGGGCCTCATGCACTGCCATGACCGTGTCCTCCACACTATTTTGGGGGACTATCCTGCCTTTTGCAGACTCCTCCCATTCCTTGGTGCCAATCACAACAACCTTTCGCATCTGGACAAATTGATCCACCTCATCATTCTCTGCCCAATGCTTCCCGGTTTTGACGTGTGCCCTCTGATGGCACACGTCAATCTGCATGAACATGTTCAATTCAGAAATTTTCTGCCACAATTCTTCATGCATAACCTTCTTCCCTTTAGCAGTTTCATATCCATTTTCCATCCAAATGGACAAGTCTTCCTTAAGTGCTTGAGCGCAATAGTAACTGTCTGTGACAACAAGGACTTCTTTTACTTTCCGTTGTTCACATTCTAATAGACCCTCCAGTACCGCCATTACCTCTCCAGCCTGAGCACTGCCAGGAATTTTTCCACGTTTCCGTGTAATTTCAACCCCTTTGTGCTTTAGGATGTAGCCCCAGTAAGCAGTCTCGTCGGGTCCTTTTTTGGATCCATCAGTATACACAATCCATTCATGCTCTTTTGCGTCAGTTTCACTGACGTTGACGCCCTTTTTAGGGGTTTCACGTTTCTCGGGTCCAATATCGAGTTGATCATCACATAAGAAATACTCGTAGGCCGACCATCTTTGATTACTGGCCTTTGAGTTTTCAACAGTGGCTTTGCGAAGAAGACGATGCACAGCGCTCTGTGTGTGTACACGTATGTCTTGTCCCTGTGCCAACTCTTTCAGGACACTCCAGTAACGTGCCAGAACAGCAAGTTCTTTCTCTGCTAGGGGGAACTTTCTCTCTACTGATGATAAAGTATAGCTCCAAAGAGCCACAAGACCCCCTCCATGGTTGCATACTTTTACCATAGCATCATCTTCCTCGCAGAAAATACTAGCCTCTAGTTTAGCGGTGGTGCTCCTTGGTTCCAACCGCATTGCTCCATTGATAGCTTCTCGTAGAGCCTGTAAATTTCCTTGGTCTTCCGCAGTCCAGTTCCAACCAGAAAGAGAAGCGTGTTTCTTTAGCTTCCCGTACAATGGACGTGCGAATCTCTGAAAATGTGGCACATGGTCTCGTACATAATTGCACAGCCCCAAAATCTTCTGTAGATCATTTATTGATTTCGGAGGCTCAATCTTCAGCAACTTTGCGCGATAACCATCAGACACGCCTAGGTCTGAGGAAACCTCAAATCCCAAGTAGTTCACTGTGTGTCGTGCAAGCTGGCATTTTTTTAGGTTCAGCTTCAATCCCGCGTCCGTCAACCGTTTGATGACCTGTTCCAGGCGGTCCAAATGCAGTGTCTCTTCCTTATCGCAAATCATAACATCGTCGATGTAGACAGTAGTGTCCAGGCCGTCCAGGATGTTCATTATCGTTCTACTGAAGAAAGCGGGTGCCGTTTTTACTCCCATCGGCATTTTTAACCATACGTATGAACATCCTCTGTGACTGAAGGCTGTCTTAGCCTGTGAAGCCTTCGCCAAGCGCACAGAAAAATAGCCGTTTGCTAGGTCGATGCATGACTTGAAGGGTTGTAACTTTAAAGTCCTCAAGGTCCCTTGAGGATTTATCAGGCTCACCCGATCCGAGAGGGTGCGACGGTTTAATGCCTTGAAATTAACCACAGGTCTCCATCCACCTCCTGACGATTCTGGCTTTTTTACTGCTTGTATTGGACTGTTTGTAATCGGGTTAGGTTCTTTCCTAATGACGCCCAATGCCGTTAATTCTCGCACGATTGTGTCCATTTCTTCCACAGCAGCTGGGTTCAGCGGATACTGCCGTACAGGTGGGTGCACTCCTCCTAGTATGGAGTAAACGTAATTTTCCCCCAAATCTCCTGTATCATTCTTAAATCTCGCCACATTGGCCTTTGAAAGGATTTCCTTTAGCCTTTCCTTCCCAGCTTGCGTTAAGTCGCTTTCTGCCACCTTTTGATCAATCACGGCAGGCACGTCCACCGGCTTATGCCATGGGAGTGTCTGTGGTGTGTCCGCAGTTGACGGCAGAGTAATCAATCGGGCGTGCAGTACTTTCAGCCTTTTTCCCAAGCCCTTGCGTCTTCTAGAGGGTTTATTTAGTTCTTCCAAATCTTTTATCGTTATCAGATTATAAGCTCCCAAAATCCATACAACTCCTTTCCATACTCCATACGGAATTTCTGCTATGGATTGGTCCGCCATCATGACTTTGAGGCAACCTTTTGATGTCAGGCTTCTGCGAGTCATTGATACCTCTGCCCCAGAATCAACAAGATACGGCACACCCTCCACTTGCGTGTAAAGTTGGTCTCGTATCCGGTAGACATTATCTAGGGTGACCCGCGCCTGGATGTCCATCAGTGCTGCTGTTCAGCGCTTCCCGCAATCTGGCGAGCAGCGCGAAGGGCAGATTTTTGCTCTTGCGTGAGCTTGTTGTATTCTTCTGGAGGTAGGTAGCCAGGTTTCTTGTCCTCTGGCTTCTTATCCTCTTTTTGTTCTTTGTTACTTTTAGGGGGCGGACCTTGCCCCAACGAGGAGGATGGTCTCCGTCCGTTGTTCTGACCCTTCTGAGGATTGCTTTTTTGATTTTTTTGCTGTCCTCGATCATTCTGGGAATCCCCTTTGTTTCCTTTACTCAGCTTTTCTTGATGATATTGCCTCTTTAGATCCCACTTTCTTACGACAGCCTCAATTTCCTCCGATGTTCCTGCCGCTGGGTCCAGCTCTGCAAAGTCCATCTCATACTCCATGCCATCCATGACTTTCCTCAACACTCGGACTCTCCTGCCTCGAGGGACTGATTGGCTCAGTTTATACCAGACTTGGGTTAAGGATAATCCTTCCCCCAAATTCCTGCGAGCCCTTCCAACTTGTGCATCTTCATCTTCCAAGTGGTCCAAAACCACCCGCTTATAATGACTCTCCGCACTTTCGTTCATAGCCTCGGCATCCCCAGTGGCGTTAGTCATCCACAAGCGTTTGGCCTCCTCTGTTTGTGTACAACCGTTCACAACCTGCCAATTCTTTTTCAGGTAGTCCTGCAAGCTCTGGTCGGGGTGCCGATCAGGCACAAGCATCTTGATCTTTTGGAACTCTACAAATGGGTAGGAGTCTGATCGCACCGGGTCACGCTTTCTGTCTGTAGTTGCTGGTTCAGGACCTGGCTTGTTTAGTGGCCCTTCCTTGGGCAGCCTTACCGACTTCTTGAGTTGTTCGCCATCACTGTCAGATATTCCAGACTTTGCGCCTTCTAGCACCTCCAAGGATGACTTATAAGCCGCCTTTTTAAGCCTCCTGACCATCACATCGTACGCTACAGTCAGGAATGCATGCCGAAAATTGTTAGTCAACCGCTGACAATTCCTCAGGGAGCCGTAGGTGGGTAACATAAGGAAATTCGCCCACTCCCGATATGGTGCTCTTATCACCAAAGAGTGTTCCTGCTCTAGGTTGTTTTTCCAGGATTGCGGCACCTCGTACTCTTTTTGATCAACCTCAGGAACATAGCTCCTTCGTCCATCACTCGTTTCCAGATAGCCACAGGAGGCATCTCGGGCGATTCTCATCGAGGCTTCTCCTATAGCATATATCATTTCTTTTTTCTTCTCCACACGATTTATCGATCTTTTTAGTGGAAAGTTTGCTGCCGGGTTTTCCTGATGTAGGGATCGCAAGGAGGGCATGCTCACGTTGGCTTCAAACACCCCTTGTTCCAGGGTTTCTCCCAGGTCTTCAACGCCACTCTCCTGGTGGAAGATTACTCTCTCGCCCTCAGGTGCATATGTGTATCGCATGGGAGCTACACCTTCCACATGTCCAAGCCCCGTGGGGCCGGCTGGCACTGGTCGTCCTCCAGTCCCACCAGGGGGTACTCCTTCACCAACAGGTGAGTTCGCGGCTGACGTTCTCATAACTGGCCCCTGCGTTTCCGATTCCCAAGCCTCTAAGCTCACACTTCCCATACTCCTACCGCTGCCGAGTGGGGAAGCGCTCAGTGACCTTGCCACTCGTATCTTGTGGCCAGGAACCTCAGGCCCATCCAGCTTTTTCACACAATCCACTTGCCAGTTTCTGGCCTCCTCTAGTTGTCTAAGGCTCTGGGATATTTTTGTAGATCTTTCTTCTTGTTGCACTTTGGAGGTTACAACCACAAGCTCCCGTAAGACCGTCCATCCTGCCATTTCGATCATATATTGGCGGCCAGCTCGTATTATAGCATCCTCTGCCATGGTCCAATGCAGGCCGTTTGACTTGACAGCCTCTGCACAGAATACCACTCTTACAAAACCAAGCAAATTTGCAAACTTGATGCCCTCGACCAAGAGTTTTGCCAAGTAATCTTTGTAGCTCGGCGTGTCATCACCTTCTTGGTAGCCCTCACATGGCACATGCAGAATTGAATAGTATTTTGAAGTGCCTCCACTGATTACCACAATTCCATCCGTGTCGGCGTCTTTACAAGCCGCTCGCTTCGCATTCCATTCCGACCCATACTCTCTTCCAGCTTCCTGGAAGAGTTTGTTACGGAAGGTAATGTCATATGGGACTAGTTCAGGATTCACCAGGACCATTAGAGCATGGCCTTCGATGTCCCAAGGCTCACCGATGTAGTTATACATAACTAGCCCGGCTTGGTTTTGCCATTTTGTCGTTCCAGCTGGCAGGGCTGATAAGGCAGGTAGCCATTCGGATGTGCTGCTTTCTCCTCCTGCCGTGGCCGCCAGCGCCTCCTTCACCTTCCCTTTTTCCATGCTGTCCAATTTGTTCTTGTTCCCACTGGAAGCGTGTGGTCGTTCTTTCTGGGTACTGCGTTCCAAAGCCCACCGTGGCAGAGGAGCGCCACCACCTCTGAATTTTTGCTCCAGGCATTCCTTTACCACTTGGGGGGTTTGAGAAACCCTTTCCAGCTTTAAGGGAAGAGGTATACGTTCCCCCTCGTCACTGGTATTATTGAGGGCTTTCCCAAGTTCCCCCAAGTAACTTTCATCAGAACTTAACTGGTACACTTCATCTGCCACTAGGGAGCCAGCACCAGCCTTCTCCGAAGGACGCGACTCCACCACACACTCCCGTAATGCCGCCAACCGTCCGAGCAGATCTGCATGTGCTCTAAATCTTGGTGCGGCTTTAGTTTTAGCAGACATCAACAGGAAGTTGATACCACATGTTTTGGCGATCATTTTCACGATCGCATCCAACTCATGGCTGGGGCTGACCAGAGTCTCTATCAGTATCTGTGTTCCTGGTCCTTTGATTAGTAGCTCCGATAGAGCCCACTCGATCCATCGTTTGATGTTGTTTTTGTCCTGACTTGGTCCGGGGGAGGGGGCTACTCTCACCACGATTTTCCCCAGGACTGCTGGAGTTTGATATATTTCCTGGTTGTCACAACATCTGTGAATTATGCTGCCCACTTCCTCGGCGTCCAATCTCGGGCAGCGCTCAATGACATGCGCCCGAATTAACCCTTCCCAGCTACTCCATCCATTACCCCAAGGGATAAGGTGATAGCTGACTCCAAGAGTCGGCGGATCAGTCTGTTCTGTATCCGTATTGTCGTCGCCGTCGATCTCTACTGTCCTTTCTACCTCCAGCTCTGCTCCAGACGGTCCAGCATTAATGCTGACGTTGTCCTGCCCCGTCTCAGCCTCGTGCTGCCTCTGCTCGTCAAGCTGTTTTACTTCCTCCATTGGGAAGCTGAAGGTGAAACTATTTCTAAAGGTTGGCTTGGCACTAGGTGCTATCCCCAACCGCCTCTTACCTTCCGGATGTAGGTGAGGGTGTGGGTCTTAGCCGTTGTGTCTCGTAGCAACTCAGTTTGTCCTTCTCTTGCGAGGTACACTCACATCTGCTGCTAGTGTCTGGCTCCGCCTTCTTTTTGCAAGGCTGGCTCAGACCGAGTGATTCAACTTCCGTGTAGTTTATCTCACCCAGTGAAGCGTCTTCCACTCCGTGTAGAATGCTTCTTCAGGTTTCCGGCACAAAATGTTCAGTAGCCTCTGCGGCTATCGGGGTTCTTAATGCAGTAGAGTTCTCAGAGCATCTGCAGATACTCCTTTTTACTCCCTCCTGCAAACACGTTGGGCGCCATGTGTCGAAACCTAGTAATTCAACAGCTTCTCCAATTAAAGGGTCCTATCTCCTTATGCCTCAGTGGGCGTTGCCACTTCTGAGGCCCAGAGAACTACTTAAGCTGCTTCGGCAATAATGTCTGACTTCTACTGCTGTGAGGTCTGCCCCGCTTCCGCCGTTGTGAGATCACCGTCGAGACACCAACTTCCGGAGACACTCACCTCGACCCCCTCAGTCTTAGCAGCTTGCCTTGTGTTTGGTTTCGTTGTTGTCAGAAGTACCTTTTAGTGGCCAGTTTTGGCCCCCGGGACATAAGTTTTAGGTGGAAAAACTGTAACAACCTATAGAACTATTTCTAAGCAGAAAGGGGAACTACCTAACAATTTACCTTCAAAAGACTTTGTACCAAAGAATGACATGAGAGATTAACTTACGATTTGGTTATTTTAATGCAGGAAAATGTTAAAGTACAGCTCATTTGCCAAATAATGATTCACATATAACACAACATAAATTGACTATATTAGGTTAATATAAATGAGGACCTATGACTAGATAATATCAATAACTTCGCAGTCCTTAAGATGACTAATGAACGTTGAATTATGGCACTTCTTCTTCTGTTGGTTTCAGGGAGAGGGAGAATGTCAGCTTCATCTACAGCAATTTAGACGCGTCGTGCTTGTAAGCCCGACTGAGGTATGCACTGAGGTCTCCTCCACTCAGCCTCGACAGTATCTAGTCTCACTCCTCGTTGTGAGCTGCCGTAAGGGTATCTCTTCTGTGGTCTCATACAATTTAGCGGTGGTACTCCGGAGCCAGAGTGACGGCCTTTCACAGTGCTCCTGCGAGTCTCCACCGTGCTCCTTTCAAAGTACGGGGCACGAGAGGTCGAAACGGGTGATTTCCTGTCACCAGCGTACTCTCACTCCCGCTCTCAACCGCTGCGTCAGCGGGAGGATGCAGCTGTCTGATTCAGGAAAGGCCGGTCGCCTTCTTCCTCATTTTCGTCCCGTCTCTGCGTGGAGCAGAGGAACTTCTGCAGTCCGGTGCGTCGAAATCTCTACTCGGCGTGTCTTGGGCTATACAGCGCCGTAGTCTTGGTAGATCTGCGTCCTCTATTGTTCTTCTGGAGGTGCTTCGAAGCAAAAACCCCCGCTAGGCTGCTTGTGCTGCCCTCTTTTATATTCTCCAAAAGCCCTTAATTTCCTCCCCCTGTTTTGCCCCTTGTTGATTTGGCCCAATCAGTATGGCTATTCCCTTTAGGCCCTTATTCGGTCAAGATTTCCTTCCGAGCTAACTCCTCCTCCCGTGTACTGTCGGCTATGAATGAATTCCCCATATCACATTATGGCAGCATACCCCCACCCAGAGCCTATCTTTCGCCACAATCGATCCAGTACTCATGGCCCACTCTGGTCGCAACAGACATAATAATGTCTTGTTTAAACATTTCAAGTTTACAGGTAAACACGATTTCTATTCCCCTCTGGCTATTCCAGAAAAGACTTTTAAGCGTTGCAGAGGCAGACAAAAGGGTCATATCCTTAAGCACTAGTCTGAATGATCTCATCTTTTCTGACAATGCTAACAACAGTCCATCACAACTAATGGACAAGTTAGCCAACTAAAAGTGATCTTCATTAGTAAATGTAGAAAACACATTCTCTGTCGGCCAATCTTACACTATAGCCACGAGGTGCACATGTACCCAGCCCTGTTTGGCCAATGTACGCAACACAATACATTTTTTTACGTGTAGTGTTTCCATAGCAAAAGGGCCACAATTGTTGTGGGCGGAGTTCTCCGACCGCATCAGCTGGAGGACATGTTACTTTTGGTGGGGTTTATGGAATCATTTCGGAGTGCCAAGGCAAATACTAGAGGAAAGAAGCAGCTAAAAGACAAGTAAAGCCGCAGTTCCACATAACACGTTTGTATCCCGCAGGACTCTGTCGAAGTACTCGCCTTGTCACATATTGACTCTACCCAGTTTAGAAGAAGAAGATCTTTATTTATATAGCACATGGTCACAAAGCGCTTCACATGAGACACTTGTACATTCACTCCACACTCGGTGGTGTAAACTACATTTGTAGCTTCAGTTTCCCCTGGGGGAGACTGTCAGAAGCGCTTTCGCGACTGCACACGTCTGCGCCAACGGACCCTCTGACACCACCACACATTCACTCACACACGTCAAGACATTTTCAACCTTGATCCTGTGAAGAGCCAAAAAAGGCACCGACCATTAGCGAGACCCCGGGGCGGTGCTTTATTGTGATTAAACAGAATGTGACCGTTTTATTTAATCACAATAAACTATAACTTTTTGCCTTTTGCTTTTTTTTGTTCAATAATTGTGTTAGATTTAATGGTTTTACTCCTCACCAAGAATGAAATACATGTATATTAACTGACATTTTGTGCTTTCTGCTCTGACTGAGACAGAATTATATATATATATATAGATTTTTTTTTTAATTCTGGGGTGTGTTTGTATGTGGGGCCCTGCCCACTGAGCCCCTTCTCTGATTCGCCCCTGGCCTGTGGCTCAGTGCAGCTTCGTCCTGACTGGACTGTGCAGAGAGAACGCACTCTCGGCTGCACAAAGTTCTTAAACTTTAACCAGGAGCCTCTGGACGACTGAGAGTCTGTTTTAAGTTCTATCTGTTACAGTTTCTGTCACATGTGAAAGAAAAGTCATGACTTTGTGTATTTCCGTGTTACGATGTCGCGTTTCGCATCATTTGCTACATAAGAGCTCCGCTTTTTTCCATTTCCTAATGTAGATCTTTTTCTGTGAATATGAGGCCAAATTACAGCAGATAAAGAGTAGCTGATCAGAAACCTGAAAAGCAGAAGCTGATCCCAGAGCCACGATCTGCCTGTTGTTTAACCTACATCCCGCTGTGAGTGAGGCTGCACGGGCACCTTTACACCGCCTCGAAAACGAGACAGATGCGGACTCTCATTCATGCGTGTAGAGAGGAAACAGGGTCTGTAGGACGATGGTTGGATGGGAAATATTTACCAATTATTTTGCAAAGAGCCACACTCTGATTGGCCAAGAGCCGCGTGTTGGCCACCCCTGATTTAGGTGATCCAGTCCTGTTTGTCCCAGACTTCATTTGTTGCCGCTAGCATTAGCATGCTGTCACTAGTCAGTATAATTAGCATGCTGTCGCTAGCACTAGCATATTGTTGCTAGCTGCTGCATTTTGCACAGCGATCAAAAACACATTTACGGAGGCTAAAACACTCAGAGATTCTCCGGGTTCGGTGCTTCTAAATGAGGTACAGCACGTCTATATTCACGAAGATGCAGTTGGTGAAAGTTGTGATTTTAATACGGTGAGAACAGGCATCGGTCTAGTATAAGATATTTGGAATCGATTCCCAAACCGACATCATGTATTTGGCAATATCGGCTCTGATACCGGTTGGGATTGGTGCACCCCCAGTTTCATAACTTAATAGGAATCATGACATGAACATTAGCACTCTTCAGATTAGCCTAAGCAATCCTTCCTCAGACACCAGTATGTTTGGCTTCATCCCACAGATTTGCCACATCCCATCACAACAACGTGTTGATCAGTTCAGCCAAACTGTCCAGATCTGACTGTCCTCTGTTAGGCAGTGTGTGGAATTAGTTAGAAATAGTTGTTAGTCAATGTAGCCTCATGACTGTTTATTTTAGCACAAGGCAAGCACTGCTGCGGTTTAGGGGTAAACTCGCACCACGGGGACGATGGGGCATACACTGTGGCAAAGTTTATTTATTTGGACGGGACAGTGCATGTTAATGAACACATGGGCTGGACTGGAGCCTTGGGCTAATATCCAATTTCTCAAACATACTCTCATTCATCCTGGCATATTGTACATGCTTGTAGTTGCAGGAGAAACCGGAGAACTTGCTGAATCCTAAAAATGCATTATGTTTTTTTTTTCGTAGGAGGAGGAGGTTTCCTTTGCTCCAGGGGACGACCATTTTACTATTGGCCCCTTCTTCTGTGGAGGTGGTTCTGTTTATGTGGAAACAGTATAAGACAGTGGAGTGTGAGGACAGTTTCTCATTTTTGTTGAGATCATCACAACAATAACTAAGTCCTTGTTGTGCATGTCCAACACATTGATCTTTAGACTCCTAGTGTAGATCGCAAAAAGAAATGAGGAACTTCAGCAAGAATTCCCCATATTTCCAGCTGACACTTTTTTCCGACTATGGGCGCCTTCGATATCTATTCTTCATACTGTGCTTGTTGATTTACTTGACAATAATCTCTGCAAACATGATCATCCTCGTCACTATTATTCTGGAGAAATCTTTGCACCAGCCGATGTATATCTTTATCTGCTGCTTGTCTGTGAACTCACTGTACGGCTCCTCTGGTTTCTTTCCCAGGTTTTTGCATGATCTGTTGTCGGACACTCATTTTATCTCACGACCTTCATGTTTCACTCAGATCTATGTCCTTTATACTTATGTTTCATGTGAGTTCACGATCCTGGGAGCCATGGCTTACGACAGGTTCGTGGCCATCTGCCAGCCCCTTCACTATCACACTAAAATGACCGTAAAGAAGGTGTTTTGTCTCTGGACAGCCGCTGTAGTTTATTCCATTTTTTCTATTGGCCCTTGTTTATCACTGACTATTGCGTTGCCTCTATGTGGAAACAAACTACCCGGGGTTTTCTGCACAAACTGGCGTGTCGTGGCAAATTCTTGTGTGGACACTTCCTCTAATGATATTGTGGGCCGGTGTCTGACTGCTACGACTGTAATAATCCCTCTGCTGTTCGTGCTTTACTCGTACATGCGTATCCTCATCGTCTGCAAAAGAGGCAGCGCTGAGGTGAGAGGGAAGGCGCTGCAAACCTGCCTCCCACACATTGTGACCTTTGTGACGTATTCCTGCTCCGTGTTTATCGAGCTGACACTGGCCAGATTTGACACAAATAAAATCAACCCAGTAATCACAGCTGTTTTGTCAATGGAGTATCTGATGGTGCCTTCCCTCAATAACCCTCTCATCTATGGGCTGAAGCTGCCCCTGATCAGAGCTGCCATCGCTAAACGTGTCAAGATAAAGTTACTCAGGAGAACTAAAGTGTGAGCTCATGCCTGACATAAGCTCCTTTTGTAGATGCTGTCCACGCTATAGTCATGTTAAATACACACTTGGTTTATTTGTGGTAATTGTTGCTTTGTGTCATTTTTGTTAGGAATAAAAACACGGTCCACACAATAGAACCAAGACTCTCTCTCTGCAGTCTGTCACAGTCAAGAAGCACAAATCTGCACTTGTCCATAAACCTCCATCATCAAACTGAGGACCGCTCCATTTTGGACGGCACCAGTAATTTAATGGTAATTGTTTAACAGTACTGGTTTGTTCATGTTTATTTTTCAGCTGGGACGACCATGTATATGTTAAAATTAAAGAGAGGGATTTAAAAAAAGGAGAGACTCTGGAAACTTTAAGCTTCATAAACTTAAGTATAGGAACAAAATTAAAGTCATTATTGTTGAAATTGAGTAATTAGATAAGCCTCTTAATGGAGAAGTAGCTCTCTGTCACTTTTGTTACATAAAAGTACCATGTAAAAAGCTTAGAGATCCATAAATTACAATATGTAGGTAATGCAGGTGCTTTGTCTTTGAGGTCATGTGTGGCTCAGATCCAGGAGTGTGTTTTTTTCTTTATTAATCGTGAGTTAAAGCCTTAATCTCAACAGAATTTTCCCTAAATGACTCAAGCCAATCCTCATCTGGTCTGATATCTATTAATAAACTTACATATAAACATTAAACACGGATCACTGGACTTTTCTACAGTAAAAATCCTTGGCTACATGACAGGCTTTTAGGTTGCATTGATATAAACGACTAAACTTGTGCATTACAAACACGTTAGATCAGTTATTCTTTACCAGCATTTCATAAACTAAAATACAAACACTTGGCCCTCCAGCTGTGGCCAGTTTGATCTTATTACTTTAGGTGATCCAGTCCTGTTTGTCCCAGACGTCATTTGTTGCCGCTAGTATTAGCATGCTGTCGCTACAATTAGCATGCAGTCGGTTTAATTAGCATGCTGTCGCTAGCACTAGCATATTGTTGCTAGCTGCTGCATTTTGCACAGCGATCAAAAACACTTTACGGAGGTTAAAACAAACTCAGAGATTCTCCAGGTTCGGAGCTTCTAAACGAGGTACAGCACGTCTATATTCACGAAGATGCAGTTGGTGAAAGTTGTGATTTTAATACGGTGAGAACAGGCATCGGTCTAGTATATCGGTAGTAGTCCTTTGTGAGATCAATAAAGGTTTATCTTATCTTATTTTATAAGATATTTGGAATCGATTCCCAAACCGACATCATGTATTTGGCAATATCGGCTCTGATACCGGTTGGGATTGGTGCACCCCCAGTTTCATAACTTAAAAGGAATCATGACATGAACATTAGCACTCTTCAGATTAGGCTAAGCAATCCTTCCTCAGACACCAGTATGTTTGGCTTCATCCCACAGATTTGCCACATCCCATCACAACAGTGTGTTGATCAGTTCAGCCAAACTGTCCAGATCTGACTGTCCTCTGTTAGGCAGTGTGTGGAATTAGTTAAAATAGTTGTTAGTCAATGTAGCCTCATGACTGTTTATTTTAGCACAAGGCAAGCACTGCTGCGGTTTAGGGGTAAAGTCGCACCACGGGGACGATGGGGCAAACACTGTGGCAAAGTTTATTTATTTGGACGGGACAGTGCATGTTAATGAACACATGGGCTGGACTGGAGCCTTGGGCTAATATCCAATTTCTCAAACATACTCTCATTCATCCTGGCATATTGTACATGCTTGTAGTTGCAGGAGAAACCGGAGAACTTGCTGAATCCTAAAAATGCATTATGTTTTTTTTTTTGTAGGAGGAGGAGGTTTCCTTTGCTCCAGGGGACGACCATTTTACTATTGGCCCCTTCTTCTGTGGAGGTGGTTCTGTTTATGTGGAAACAGTATAAGACAGTGCAGTGTGAGGACAGTTTCTCATTTTTGTTGAGAGCATCACAACAATAACTAAATCCTTGTTGTGCATGTCCAACACATTGATCTTTAGACACCTAGTGTAGATCGCAAAAAGAAATGAGGAACTTCAGCCAGAATTCCAAACATTTCCAGCTGACACTTTTTTCCGACTATGGACGCCTTCGATATCTATTTTTCATACTGTGCTTGTTGATTTACTTGACAATAATCTCTGCAAACATGATCATCCTCGTCACTATTATTCTGGAGAAATCTCTGCACCAGCCGATGTATATCTTTATCTGCTGCTTGTCTGTGAACTCACTGTACGGCTCCTCTGGTTTCTTTCCCAGGTTTTTGTACGATCTGTTGTCGGACACTCATTTTATCTCACGACCTTCATGTTTCACTCAGATATATGTCATTTATACATATGCTTCATGTGAGTTCACGATCCTGGGAGCCATGGCTTACGACAGGTTCGTGGCCATCTGCCAGCCCCTTCACTATCACACTAAAATGACCGTAAAGAAGGTGTTTTGTCTCTGGACAGCCGCTGTAGTTTATCCCATTTTTGCTATTGGCCATTGTTTATCACTGACTGTTGAGTTGCCTCTGTGTGGAAACAAACTACCTGGGTTTTTATGCACAAACTGGCGTGTTGTGGCACATTCTTGTGTGGACACTACTTCCAATGATATTGTGGGCCGGTTTGTGGCTGCTACAACAATAATAATCCCTCTGCTGTTTGTGTTTTACTCGTACATGCGTATCCTCATCGTCTGCAAAAGAGGCAGCGCTGAGGTGAGAGGGAAGGCGCTGCAAACCTGCCTCCCACACATGGTGACCTTTGTGACCTACTCCTGCTCCGTGTTTATCGAGCAGTTGCTGACCAGATTTGACCCGAAAAAAATCAACCCAGTAATCACAGCTGTTTTGTCAATGGAGTATCTGATGGTGCCTTCGATCAATAACCCTCTCATCTATGGGCTGAAGCTGCCCCTGATCAGAGCTGCCATCACTAAACGTGTCAAGATAAAGTTACTCAGGAGAACTAAAGTGTGAGCTCATGCCTGACATAAGCTCCTTTTGTAGATGCTGCCCATGTCACATTAAATATACAATTTGTTAATTTGTGGTAACTGTTGCTCTGTGTCATTTTTGTTAGGAATAAAAACACGGTCCACACAATAGAACCAAGACTCTCTCTGCAGTCTGTCACAGTCAAGAAGCACAAAACGGCACTTGTCCATAAACCTCCATCATCAAACCAAGCTGAGGACCTTTTTTGATCATTCATTTGAGCTGGGACGACCGTGTATGTCAAGATTAAAAAACAAAAAAGACAAAAACGAGGATGAAAGCACTACAAAAAAACATTAAAAAATTGACAACATTAATCATGTTTTCTCTAAAGTAGAGTAAAGGACAAAATTAAAGTCATTTTCGTTGAATGGCATCATTAGACAAGCCTCTTTTATGCATTAGTAGCTCTCCGTCGCTTTTGTTACATAAAAGTGCCTCATCATGTGAAAAGCTTGGAGACCCCTGGTTTGTCTTTCAGGTCATGCATGTGTTCAGATCCAGGAGTGTGTTTGGTCAAAACATGTGATGTGATTAATTTAATTAATCAGCTACTTTATTACAACCCTGTGAACTGCTACCTTAACGTGGTGGGGTTGTTTGAGTGCCCGAATGATCCGAGGAGCTCTGTTGTCTGGGGCTTTATGCCCCTGGTAGGGTCTCCCATGGCAAACAGGTCCGAGGTGACGGGTCAGACGAAGAGCAGCTCAGAAGACTCTTATGTACGTACAACATACAAGGACCGTGACGCCGCCCGGCATGGCGCAGCCGGGGCCCCACCCTGGAGCCAGACCTGGGGTTGGGGCCCGAACGCGAGCGTCTGGTGGCCGGGCCTCTGCCCACGGGGCCACATGGAACGTCACTTTGCTGGGGGGGAAGGAGCCTGAGCTTGTGCGGGAGGTTGAGAGATACCGACTAGATATAGTCGGGCTCACCTCCACGCACAGCTTGGGTTCCGGATCCCAACTCCTGGAGAGGGGCTGGACTCTCCATTTTTCTGGAGTTGCCCGCGGGGAGAGGCGGCGGGCTGGGGTGGGTTTGCTCATATCCCCCCAGCTCAGCCGTCACGTGTTGGAGTTCACCCCGGTGGACGAGAGGGTCGCGTCCCTACGCCTTCGGGTCGGGGACAGGTCTCTCACCGTTGTCTCGGCCTACGGGCCCAACATCGGTGCAGAGTACCCGGCCTTCTTGGAGTCCCTGGGAGGGGTACTTGATGGTGCTCCGACTGGGGACTCCATTGTTCTGCTGGAGGACTTCAACGCCCACGTGGGTAACGACAGTGAGACCTGGGAGGGGGTGATTGGGAAGAACGGCCTCCCCGATCTGAACCCGAGTGGTGTTCTGTTATTGGACTTCTGTGCCAGTCGCAGTTTGTCCATAACGAACACCATGTTCGAGCACAAGGGTGTCCACAAGTGCAGTTTGCAGATGATGTTGTTCTGTTGGCTTAAACGAACCAGGTCCTTCAGCTGCTCTGGGGCGGTTTGCAGCCGAGTGTGTAGCGGCCGGGATGAGGATCAGCATAGGGTTGGGAGATGTTTCCTTAATTGGCCGTTGACGATGTTTACAGATCGACATGATATCGTCCATTTCTCGACTTAAGAGCGTCAACTCCTCAAAACCAAGACTCTTCTCACACTAATACGAATGTAAATCGGAGCTTATTATTTGCATTTGCTCAGTTTTAACGTAATGTTTAGAAACAGTGGGTGAACGGGACAATATGTTCACGTTTGCGTCGTAGCTTGCGTTTTTTAAGCCGCTCCAGGCGCTTCCCGGGCCGTGAGCTCGTAACCTCGTACCTCCTGCACCGCCTCTTTCTCTCCTCTCTCTCTTCTCTCAGTCCTTCGTGAGAATTATCCAAATCCATGCGCGCTCAGCTAGCTCCGATGTGAGAGCCATCTCGTCATTTTAAAACGGTTTAAGTTTCCGTATGAAGCAAAGCAAAGCAAAACCACGCGCTGTTAAACTCTGAGCTGCAGAGAGAGAGAGAGAGAGAGAGAGAGAGAGAGAGAGAGAGAGAGAGAGAGAGAGAGAGAGAGAGCTCTGCGCGTCAGAAACAGAGCAGCTGCGTCTTTACTTTAATAATTACGGCGAACACGTCATGGCTTCTGGCAGGTACTGAAACTTGCGTGTATATTAGTTATATTCGTGATTGAATTTACAGTGCAATCCCTGCACAGTTTGAAGGTTTACAAGGCCTACAGAAGATCAGTGCCTGTTTCTGACAGGAGGGGGTCCGGACCTCGGTAAAATTTTAGCTTTTTTTTTTTTTTTCACATTTAATCCTTTACTGCGCAAATGAATGTTGTAAACACGCGCTTCTACAGGCGGAAGAGCCTCTAGTTCAGACGTGGATGAGCTCATTATGAACCTAAATGTGTCCACTCTAAAACTGAACCTCATGAGCTGCTTTGGACACGAGTGCGTAAAACTCCGCGGAGGCGCAGCTGTGAGTCAGCCTCACTACAACAGCAGCGCCTTCAGCATGAACCGCGCCAAAGTTTGATCGAGATGCAATTTCTTTGCTCGGTCATAAAGAGAGAGGAGCCAGTGCCTCAGACTGACGGTGACTTCATTTACAACAGGAGTTTTCCTCATTCTGATCTGAGGAGCGAGAGGAGAAGCGTCTGTGCCTCATCACTGCTCTCCTCCTCTGCTGCTCACTTTGTTTCTGTCTCATGCAGAGATTGTCCTGCGTATAAATGATCTTCGCTTTATACACAAGTGACATGGCGGCCATGGACGTGCGCCCTCAAAACGGTGCTCAATGCACCGTGGCTAAAATGCTTAAACCATCAAAAAGGGGGATTACATTTACGATTTTAGTAATGTGCCTCTTACTGTTGACAATGCGACGGCGTTTAGCAAAAGAGGACTTTGTAAAACCGTGCTCTACAGCCATGGAAGCCACTCATCTGTGCTACTACACACTCCTCGAGGATGGCCGTGCCAGACTGGCTACCTCGAAACAAGACAATGCGAATGCAGCGAACATCTTCAAAACATTGGCACATATAACCATAATGATGCTACTGGCAGGAGACGTGGAGCTAAACCCAGGTCCACAGCCCATGGTCAATGCTAACATGGCTAAGTTCAGCCAGCCAGCCAGACTGCTGCATCACTCACTGTCACCACAATCCGAACCTGGGCTAAGGTCTCACCTACTGAATCAAACTACAACTCTGCTTACCGATGCGGTGGGGGACTGGCGGCCGCCGGCGTCGGTGAGGCGGGGGCCCGGCGAGGCGGCAGCGGCGCCGCCCGAGTCGGGGGCAGCAGTGAGGATATCGCACCTAGGATCCGGTGAAGCTGCACAGCTGTGTGGTCACACGGCTTCCTACGCCTTGGTGCTGTCATCCACAATGAAGCCATGCACGCGACTCAGCGCAAAGCAGCAGGTCGCTGACACCACCTCCGCGGAGCGATGCGTGCGGGTGGCTACACCAGATCCCGGAGCGGCAGCGGTAAAACCTAGTACGAAATCTCATACAAGACCCAGAACGAAACTGCTCTTCGGCAGGGCCTCGGCGGGGCCCGGCGCGGGGCTGGATACAGCGGATCCCGGGGCGGCAGCGTTTCCATCTACAGCGGGACCGCGTACTCGGGCCAGAGCGAAGCAGCTGTTTGGTGACACCGCGGCAGGACCTTGCGTCAGGCTGGATACAGTGGATCCCGGAGCAGCAGCGTTGCCATCTACAGCGGGACCGCGTACTCGGGCCGGACCGGGGCGGCTGTTTGGTGGCACCTCGGCGGGACCTTGCGTCAGGCTGGATGTGGATCCCGAAGCAGCAGCGTTGCCATCTACAGCGGGACCGCGTACTCGGACCAGAGCGAAGCAGCTGTTTGGTAACACCTCGGCAGGACCATGCGCCAGGCCGGAGATAACTGACCCTGGAGCGGCCCTGCTTACATCTACAGTGGAACCAAGTGTACAACACAACGCGAGGCGTGTGGCCGATGATATCCCAACGGGACCATGCGCAAAGCTGGAATCACTGGATCCTGGAACACCAGCTATAATACCTACAGTGGGACCGCTCACTCACCTGGTCGGCAAAGCCCCAACAGGGCTCTGCGCGAGGATGGATACATCTGATCCGGGAGCAGCAGCGCTAACATCTACGGGGGAGCCCAGTACACTCACGGCATGCCCGAGGATAAGTTCACACCTATTGTATAGCGTTGAGCAGCCGGATAAGAATGCCTCGAAGGAACAAACGTCATACTCAACAACTGCGGTCAGTAAAAGTTCACATCTGGCGAGAAAGAAAGTTATTTTTAAATCTGCTAAACTCAGGTTTTTCCAGACCTTAAACCATGCCCGTGTACTATGGAACCCTAAAGCTAAACCCAAAGGCTTACTCGGTGGACACATTAACATTCGAAGCATTGTGCCTAAATGTGAGCAAATCCAGCATTTGTTAAATGAATCCAGTATTGATTTTTTATGTATCACTGAGTCTTGGTTACACGCAAACTCTGCAACTGCGGGATTGAATGTACCAGGATATAACATCTTTAGAAAAGATCGGCCAGAGGGGAGGGGTGGAGGTGTAATGTTCTACATAAAGAAACATCTAACATGCACCCAGTTAAAGTGGTCCTCACCCAATAACTTAGAATGCATTGGGCTAAATGTAAGTCTTTCTCCGCAAATGTCAATCATACTGATCGGAATATACAGGCCTCCAGCTGCCTCTAATGGATTTTACGATGAACTACAGACCATTCTTAAAGAGTGTAATCGGAAGAAGGAGACGATTCTCCTTGGAGATTTTAACATCAACTGGCTTGAAAAATCTAATCGGAAAAGGCTCAAATCAATTGTAAGTAGCCATGACTTAGTCCAAGTAATAGAGGGTCCAACTAGAATAAGTAAATCTACTGAAACTTGCATTGACCTTGTTTTCACCAATAGGAAGGACAGAATTCTTAAAACCTACAACATGATCACAGGTCTCTCAGACCACAATATGATTCTTTTCTCAAGGAAATTATGCAAAAATAGATTTATCCGACCCTTCAACAAACCAAGTGAACACCTCCGAATTCCAAAATCCGAAATAAACAACTTAGAAACCGCCTTGAGTGAAATAAATTGGCCTGAGCATCTTGCACAAGAACATTTAGACCTTGATGAAAAGTGCAACGTGTTCACAAAAAAAATCCAAGAAACCATAAGTCACTTTCAAAAAATAGTAAAACATAGGCCTCAGAAACAACACTTGCCTTGGCTAAATGAAGAAATTTGGGCTTTAATGAAGCAACGTGATAGGGCACTTAAGACTGCTCTTAAAACTAAAACAACTACTGATAGGCAAATCTTCACCTCACTAAGAAACAAGGTGACAAAAGATATCAGATTCGCTAAAGCAAACTTCTTCATTAATGCCATTAAAAATGCAAAATGCAATATAAAAGAGGTCTGGACACACATAAAGAAACTGACTGGAAGTTTCAGTTCAGTGAATAACATTAAGGAATTAAAATTTAATAATGACTTGATCAATAATCCAACACAAATAGCAGAGGTTCTGAACTCCTACTTTCTGGATTCTGTTAAGAATCTTACATCAAGTGCATCGACAATGGCAGACACCAGCCTTTCAATGGTGCCTTCTATTGCTGAGGCACCAGCTTTTGATCTGTGTCCAGTATCTTTTATGAAAATTGAGAAGATCATCGGTGAACTGAATAACTCTGGAGCCAAAGATGCATTTGGGATGAACACAATGTTCATAAAAACATACAACAAATCTCTTATCGCTCCAATTACAAGCCTTATAAATGATTCAATAAACACAAGCACATTCCCAGACCACTGGAAGATCTCTGTGATTACACCGATCTTTAAATTGGGAGATCTGACAGAACCTTGTAATTATAGACCCATAAGCATCTTACCAGTGGCATCTAAATTGATAGAAAAATGTGTTGCAGAACAACTTATCAATCATTTAAATCAAAGCTCATTCAACCTTCATCAAATGCAGTTTGGCTTCCGAAAGCATTATTCCACCGAAACAGCCGTATGCTTTCTTCTGGAAAAAATGAAATACAGCCTTGACAAGGGTGGCGTGGTCGGAGCCGTGTTCCTTGACCTCAAGAAAGCATTGGACACGGTCAACCACCAGATCTTGCTCAATAAATTGTCCCATTTTAATTTCTCACCGCGCACTGTACAGTGGGTGGAATCCTATCTGAGTCAAAGAAAACAGTATGTTAAAGTGCAAAATTTTATTTCAACAACTCGTAACAATGGACTAGGGCTACCTCAAGGTTCAGCCTTATCACCATTATTATTCAGCCTTTATATAAATGATTTCCCTGAAAGTTGCCCTCCCAATGTACAGTGCCAGATGTACGCAGATGATGCAATCATCTATGTCCACTCAAAAACAAAACATCAAGCAGCTCAAGAACTGTCGTCAGCAGAAGGTTTCAGAGCAGCTGCAAAAGTCACAACTCGTACTCAACGTGTCAAAAACAGTCAGCATGTTTTTTTCAAAAACTGCTTCTGCTGAAGATACACATCCTCCTGTATTGATACAGGGATCCCAAATTGAATCGGTCCATGAATTTAAATATTTAGGTGTAATTGTAGACGCAAAACTTTCATTTAAACAACAAGTGAAAAAAACAGTGAACAAAATGAAATTTAACTTGTCAAATTTTAGATTTATTAGAGAAAACCTAACACTTGAATCAGCTAAACTTTATTTCAAGGCCATGATTGTTTCACACATGATGTACTGTATGACGAGTTGAGTGCTTGCAAGCAAGACCACTCTGAAACCTATCGAGACGACATACAAGCAAGCGCTCAAGGTCTTGGATAGAAAACCAAAGACATACCATCATTGTAAAATCCTAAAAAGTATGAGATATTGAGCTGGGAAAACCTCATCAAATATGTGGACTCCATTCTTGTATATAAAATCTTCAAAGGACTAGCCCCACCCCCATTACAAGAATTTATTCAAAAGAATCACAACAAATCAACAAGAGCAAGTTCCAGAGGTGATTGTACAATTCCTTTCCGAAAAAGTGCCTTTGGACAAGCAGTATTCTCCTTCCGAGCCTCTCAAACTTGGAACACTAAACCACCGAGCATAAAAGAGATGCCTACAATCAGCTCGTTCACCAAACATCTCAAGTCATGGCTATTGGACAATCAAAACTGCCCACACAACCTGGCATAAGCTGAAAACTGCCCACACAACCTGGCATAAGCTGAAAACTGCCCACACAACCTGGCATAAACTGAACTCTGGCAAAGAAATGTTTATGTGTTTTAACATTGGACATTGTACAGTATTTGATATGTAGTATGAGAGTGTATGTTAGGTAGAAGTGACCTTTTATTATCATTTTTAGGAGACTGGGCTGGTTGCAGGGTGGGGGTCGGTGTGGGTATGGGAATGAGGGTGGATGCGGGTGGAAAGTGTGTGGGTATGGGAGGGCGGGTGGGGGTGGGTGAAAGGTGTGTGGGTATGGGAAGGCGGGTGGGGGTGGGTGAAAGGTGTGTGGGTATGGGAAGGCGGGTGGGGGTGGGTGAAAAGTGTGTGGGTATGGGAAGGCGGGTGGGGGTGGGTGAAAAGTGTGTGGGTATGGGAAGGCGGGTGGAAAATGTGTGGGTATGGGAAGGCGGGTGGAAAGTGTGTGGGTATGGGAAGGCGGGTGGAAAGTGTGTGGGTATGGGAAGGCGGGTGGAAAGTGTGTGGGTATGGGAAGGCGGGTGGAAAGTGTGTGGGTATGGGGGTGTGGGTGGAAAGTGTGTGGGTATGGGAAGGCGGGTGGAAAGTGTGTGGGTATGGGGGTGTGGGTGGAAAGTGTGTGGGTATGGGAAGGCGGGTGGAAAGTATGTGGGTATGGGAAGGTGGGTGGTTGTGGGTGAAAAATGTGGGTATGGGAAGGCGGGGGGGGTGCGGGTCGAAAGTGTGTGGGTATGGGAAGGTGGGTGGTTGTGGGTGAAAAATGTGGGTATGGGAAGGCGGGGGGGGTGCGGGAGCAAAGTCTGTGGGTATGGGAATGTGGGTGTGTGTAGATGTAAAGTGTGTGGGTTTTAGAAGGTATAGGACTATGCGAGTGAGTGCAGGGGTGAATGTGCAGAACAAGTGTTAAGGACTGACTGATGCTCTGCAGAGTGAGTGGTGTGTGGTGGAGCCGGGCCTGGTCCAGTTGGGGACAGAGGATGGAAATTAGCTTGAGCTATAATCCTGCATTTTAAGTATACTGTACTTTGTGTAAATGCATTGTCCCTTTTAAATAAATAAATACAAATACAAATACAATGAGCTTAAACCAGCGCATTCACCTTTGTAGCGACCAGTGGTTTGAAAGTGAGGGCAACGCAGAGGGGGCGGGGCCAGAGAGGGCGACGCAGAGGGGGCGGGGCCAGAGAGGGCGACGCAGAGGGGGCGGGGCCAGAGCGCAGAGTCCAAACAAGAGTCTGATGTTCAGAATGAGCCAAAGCAAAACCCTCAGCTTTACCCATTCACACCCACAGCCTCGTTTTCAAAACACTTAAAAACTGACATTTTCATTTAATATTTTAGTGTTTATTTAGGACAAGACTTTCTTATTGCCTCTCAATCAGGCGAGCACAAATGTTTGAAAAACCTGCTTACAGTAATAATGGATGAAATAGATATTAAATAGATTTTATTTTGTGATATTCAACATGTCAAAGTAGGGGGTACGACGTGACTCGTCACCTAAAACTTCAGGGGGTGCACGGCTGCACCCACTGCCGGACTGCATGTCCGACCACCATCCACTCACTCACTACATTCACTCAGGCTCCTGGTCCCAAACGGTGCAACAAAAAGCAATTTTTGAAAACAGCTTAAGGATGAGACAAAAGTGTTTTTGATCACTTAAAATACAGGAAATTACATCTGAATCTTTAAAAAAACTCCTGGGGGAGGACCCCCAGACCCCCCGGTTTAAAGAACTATCCGGACCTCACTGTTTTTTACATCCTGGCTACGGCCCTGGGCGTGGCATCACGATGATGGCTCTCCATCGCGATGTTGCTCATCCATCACAACCCTAGATCAGCACCTCCAAATCTGAGGCCATGGTTCTCCTTCCCCTCTGCAGGTCGGTGGGGAGTCCTTACCTCAAGTGGAGGAGTTCAAGTATCTCGGGGTCTTGTTCTCAGTGAGGGACGGATGGAGCGTGAGATGGACGGACGGATCGGTGCGGCGTCAGCAGTGATGCGGTCGCTGTATCGGTCTGTCGTGGTGAAGAGGGAGCTGAGTCGGGGCAAAGCTCTCGATTTACCGATCGATCTACGTTCCCGCCCTCACCTATCGTCATGAGATTTGGGTCATGACCGAAAGGACGAGATCGCGAATACAAGCGGCCGAAATGAGTTTCCTTCGCAGGGTGTCTGGGGGTGAGGAGCTCAGTTACCCGGGAGGAGCTCGGAGTAGAGTCGCTGCTCCTTCACGTCGAAAGGAGCAGCTGAGGTGGCTCGGGCGTCTGTTCCGGATACCTCCTGGTCGCCTCCCGCGGGAGGTGTTCCAGGCATGTCCTAGTGGGACAAGGCCTCGTGGAAGACCCAGGACACGTTGGCGGGACTTTGTCTCCGAGCTGGCCTGGTGTGGCCTCGGGGTCAGAACAGCTGGACGAGGTGTGGCCTCAGGGTCAGAACAGCTGGAGGAGGTGTGGCCTCGGGGTCAGAACAGCTGGAGGAGGTGTGTGTGGATCGGGAAGTTTGGCATCTCTGCTGAGACTGCTGCCCCCGCGGCCCGGCCCCGGATAAAGCGGAAGAAAATGGATTGATGGATCTTTGAACAAAGTCCAATCGTGGCCTAAAGAGTTAGAAAGGAAAACCACAGAGGTTCAAAATAGTGATGGGCTTCACGGCTCTTTCTGGGAGACAAGTTTATTTTGTTTCTTTGGTCGGGACAGTTGATGTTAATGCACATACTGTCCATGGATGCACCATAGGCTAATTTCCACTCACACTCTCATTCACCCTGGCCTATTGTACATGTTTTTAGTGGTACACACGGGGAGAACAAACTCCACAGAAACATTCTTGTGTTCATTCTTGGAAGTTCTGGGTAAAATTGACTGAAAAAAAAAGATCTGGCTCTTTCCACAATTGAGATCCGGTTGGAAGCGTTCACCTTAAAGAGCCGCTCGGTCGTGCACATTACATCACCAGTCGGCAGGTTCATGTAAAGGCACTTATAAAGAGCCGGAGGCCACAGATGTGTGAGACACTTCTGGGAGAGTCACAGACGAGGAGACCAGTTCAGGCCTTTGATGGAGAACAGGTCGAGCTCTTTACACTTCATAACAATCGAGGGTTATGTGGAAGTGTCCAAATACGGTCATCTTTATTTCGTCATCATGTTTGCAGCTTATTTACTGACCTTGTGCAGCAATACCCTGATTATATCCCTGATCTGGACTCACCCGAACCTACACGAGCCGATGTACGTTTTCATCGCCGCTTTGTCGGTGAACTCCATCGTTTACGCCTCTGCGATCTACCCCAAACTCATGATCGACTTTGTGTCCGAAAAGCAGGTGGTGTCTCTCCCGGTCTGTCTCTTCCAGTGGTTCACCTATTACACTTTAGGCGCTTGTGAGTTCATGCTTCTGACAGCGATGGCGTATGATCGATATGTGTCTATCTGCAAACCCCTGCAATATCCGACCATCATGACAAAGACCAGAGTGTGCGTTCTCTTGGCTCTGGCGTGGCTGCTTCCTTTCTCCCAGAATACAGTCGCTCTGTGTTTGAATGTAAAGAAAAAGCTTTGCCGTTTCCTTTTCAAAGGGGTCATCTGTAACAGCAGCGTTTACAGGCTCTACTGCACCGGCTCCACCACATTAACCACGTACGGCATGTTCGTCTTCACCAACGTCGTCATCCTCCCCGTGCTGTTCATACTTTACACGTATTCCAGGATATTCTTCTTGGCGAGACGCTCCAAAGACATGAGAAGGAAAGCGATGGAGACCTGCCTCCCACATCTGCTGGTTCTGATCAACCTCACCGTGTTCATCTTTTACGACGCTCTCTTAGTGCGGATCCAGACGGAATCTAGTAAAACTGTGCGGTTTGTCGTGACCCTGCAGGTGATCATGTACCATCCGCTGCTTAACCCGGTCATCTACGGGCTCAAGATGAAGGGAATCAACAGACACATACAGAAGCTGCTCTGCCCGTGCGTGAAGCCTAAATAACTGATTCATGTGGAAAGTAATGACATCTCTCAACAATGTTTTACTGTTTAGGTGAACTGAAAATGTCAATATTCTCAAAAGTTTCCCATTCTGTCCAATTCTCATCCCTCTGTTTGATGAAATGTTAAAAGCATTATATTTGACTTGCTTCTGCCTGTATAAACCCTGAGCATAGACACTATTTCTCGGTTGTGTGTTTGCAGATTGTGTTCAGCATGTTCAGAGAAACAGAAAAGGCTTCTAATAAATGTTTTATTAAGCGTATAGAGATGTAGAAAGTCCTTGGCGAGCGACCTTTAACCTGTTACCTGCTACCTTAGGGTTAGGGCTAGAAATGATGCATATCTAAATCTCAAAGCGTATCGACAGGAGAGCTTACAGCCTATGTGCCAGTGTGATGCCTCATTTGAAAGCCAAGACCCTCTAGTTTCTAAAGCTCTGTAAGATCTGTGTGAGAGAAACACAATTTACATGACATTTACCGTTCCTAATCCTAACCCTAACCCTCACCCCCTGATGAGTTTAAAGCTACTGGTTGGAGATCTCTTGTTTAAAGGCTGCTGGTTTTCAAACAGATGCTTTCGTGATGGAAAACCTCACAAGAAGCTGTGGGTGAACTCCATCAGCGCCGCTCTCTCCACCAGTCCTGACTTGAACCTTCCCCCAGCGCCGCGGTCGTCTGTCGCAGATCAGGATGTCGTGGATGGACAAAAAGTGGACGTTCAAAAGCACGAGCTCTGCAGCAATGCTTTTATGCTCCTAATGTTTCCACTGTGTTGTGTTCAAAACTATCATTTCAATACAGAGCTTCAACACAAAGCGCTGTGATTCTTTATTTCATCATAAACAGGGCTTGAGTTTCCCCCAGTTACATAAACACCTTCCAGAAAACTGCCATAACTGGAAGTTACAAACACCTGCATGTCCCTGGGATTAATGCAATCTTAAACCCAACTGGTGGACTCCGGTTTAGGAGCTTAAAGGGATGTTTCAGGATGTTTGACATAGGGCCTCATTTCCTCGTTATCCAGAGTGTTGCTGATTTCTGGAGATATTTTTTTCTGTAATTCATGCAAGGCTAGTGCATGTCTATGGTATCAGCTAGCCTGCATTAAAAACAGTGTGACCCGCTCCACAGAGCACCTGAGGCAAATCACTGATAACACCAGACTAACCATATACATGTCTGTGTCCATAGAGTCATGTTTGGAATATAACTGACCTGCATCACATGAATGATCGCATTTTGAGGGACTATTTTCTAGCAGATCACTCCGCCAACGCGTAGCTTATACAACCACGAAGCTGATGCTGCTCAAATATAAGATATTTTAAATGACTCTCTAGACACAGACATTTATATGGTTAGTCTGGCGTTATAAGTGATTTGTCTCATCGTAGAAAAGCACTAGCCTTGCATTAGCCTAGCGCCACGAAACTCTTCAAACATAAGAACTGCATGAATTACTAAAAAAACATCTCCAGAAATCAGCAACACTCTGGATAACGAGGAAACAAGGCCTTATGTAAAAAAATCCTGAAACATCCCTTTAATGTTTGGGAGCTTCGGCACAACAAAATGCACGCTTAGTCCGCGATCAAGCTCACATTTAAAATAAAACATGTGAACTTCACCCACCTCCATGTTTATTAGCCTCATTGTTCTTTTATTTTAGACAATGATTGAAACGGACAAAGGCCAAAAGAGTCAGCGAGTAAAACCACAGAGGTTCACGGTGTTGATGGGATTCACGGCTCGAGTTCATTTTATTTATCTGTTTAAATGGACACGCCGGATTGACTGAAAAAAAGATCCGGCTCTTTTCACAAATGAGATCCGGTTGGAAGCGTTCACCTTAAAGAGCCGCTCGGTCGTGCACATTACATCACCAGTCGGCAGGTTCATGTAAAGGCACTTATAAAGAGCCGGAGACCACAGAGGTGTGAGACACTTCAGGGAGAGTCACAGACGAGGAGACCAGTTCAGGCCTTTGATGGAGAACAGGTCGAGCTCTTTACACTTCATAACAATCGAGGGTTATGTGGAAGTGTCCAAATACGGTCATCTTTATTTCGTCATCATGTTTGCAGCTTATTTACTGACCTTGTGCAGCAATACCCTGATTATATCCCTGATCTGGACTCACCCGAACCTACACGAGCCGATGTACGTTTTCATCGCCGCTTTGTCGGTGAACTCCATCGTTTACGCCTCTGCGATCTACCCCAAACTCATGATCGACTTTGTGTCCGAAAAGCAGGTGGTGTCTCTCCCGGTCTGTCTCTTCCAGTGGTTCACCTATTACACTTTAGGCGCTTGTGAGTTCATGCTTCTGACAGCGATGGCGTATGATCGATATGTGTCTATCTGCAAACCCCTGCAATATCCGACCATCATGACAAAGACCAGAGTGTGCGTTCTCTTGGCTCTGGCGTGGCTGCTTCCTTTCTCCCAGAATACAGTCGCTCTGTGTTTGAATGTAAAGAAAAAGCTTTGCCGTTTCCTTTTCAAAGGGGTCATCTGTAACAGCAGCGTTTACAGGCTCTACTGCACCGGCTCCACCACATTAACCACGTACGGCATGTTCGTCTTCACCAACGTCGTCATCCTCCCTGTGCTGTTCATACTTTACACGTATTCCAGGATATTCTTCCTGGCGAGACGCTCCAAAGACATGAGAAGGAAAGCGATGGAGACCTGCCTCCCACACCTGCTGGTTCTGATCAACCTCACCGTGTTCATCTTTTACGACGTTCTCTTAGTGCGGATCCAGACGGAATCTAGTAAAACTGTGCGGTTTGTCGTGACCCTGCAGGTGATCATGTACCATCCGCTGCTTAACCCGGTCATCTACGGGCTCAAGATGAAGGGAATCAACAGACACATACAGAAGCTGCTCTGCCCGTGCGTGAAGCCTAAATAACTGATTCATATGGAAAGTAGTGACATCTCTCAACAAAGTTTTACTGAAAATGTCAATATTCTGGCCTAAAACATAATAAGTTGCAGTTATTCCTGAAAGTGACAACTTTTTTTGCTCAAAAGTTTCCCATTCTGTCCAATTCTCATCCCTCTGTTTGATGAAATGTTAAAAGCATTATATTTGACTTGCTTCTGCCTGTATAAACCCTGAGCATAGACACTATTTCTCGGTTGTGTGTTTGCAGATTGTGTTCAGCATGTTCAGAGAAACAGAAAAGGCTTCTGAAAAATGTTTTATTAAGCGTATAGAGATGTAGAAAGTCTTTGGCGAGCGACCTTTAACCCGTCACCTGCTACCTTAGGGTTAGGGTTAGAAATGAGGCATATCTAAATCTCAAAGCGTATCGACAGGAGAGCTTACAGCCTATGTGCCAGTGTGATGCCTCATTTGAAAGCCAAGACCTTCTAGTTTCTAAAGCTCTGTAAGATCTGTGTGAGAGAAACACAATTTACACGACATTTGCCGTTCCTAATCCTAACCCTAACCCTCACCCCCTGATGAGTTTAAAGCTACTGGTTGGAGATCTCTTGTTTAAAGGCTGCTGGTTTTCAAACAGATGCTTTCGTGATGGAAAACCTCACAAGAAGCTGTGGGTGAACTCCATCAGCGCCGCTCTCTCCACCAGTCCTGACTTGAACCTTCCCCCAGCGCCGCGGTCGTCTGTCGCAGATCAGGATGTGGTGGTTGGACAAAAAGTGGACGTTCAAAAGCACGAGCCCTGCAACAATGCTTTAATGCTCCTAATGTTTCCACTGTGTTGTGTTCAAAACTATCATTTAAATACAGAGCTTCAACACAAAGCGCTGTGATTCTTTATTTCATCATAAACAGGGCTTGAGTTTCCCCCAGTTACATAAACACCTTCCAGAAAACTGCCATAACTGGAAGTTACAAACACCTGCATGTCCCTGGGATTAATGCAATCTTAAACCCAACTGGTGGACTCCGGTTTAGGAGCTCAAAGGGATGTTTCAGGATGTTTGACATAAGGCCTCATTTCCTAGTTATCCAGAGCGTTGCTGATTTCTGGAGATATTTTTTTTTGTTGTAAAAAAATATAGTACTGACAGTAGTGTCAGTCGTCTGATGAAGCACATATGGCCCGAAATGTCACAATTTAATACAGTGTAAGAAAATAAAAAGTGAGATTTCCTGCTGCCTTGCGGACTCTCCATTTACATTTTTACTGTTTTCATTTTTGGATTCAGCACTTTTGGACAGTTGTTCCTAAACCAGTGGTGCCAAACACATTCAGGCCAGAAATCATAAACATCCATGTCGGAATTCAAGAACATTTTAATGTATGAGATCAACAACACACTTTGTTTAAAGGGATGTTTCAGGATTTTTGACATAAGGCCTCATTTCCTAGTTATCCAGAGTGTTGCTGATTTCTGGAGATATTTTGTTTTAGTTTTTTAGGCTAGTGCAAGGCTAGTGCATGTCTATGGTATCAGCTAGCCTGCATTAAAAACAGTGTGACCCGCTCCACAGAGCACCTGAGGCAAATCACTGATAACACCAGACTAACCATATACATGTCTGTGTCCATAGAGTCATGTCTGGAATATAACTGACCTGCATCACATGAATGATCACATTTTGAGGGACTATTTTCCAGCAGATAACTCCGCCGCTGCGTAGCTTATACAACCACGAAGCTGAAGCTGCTCAAATATAAGGGATTTTAAATGACTCTATGGACACAGACATTTATCTGGTTAGTCTGGTGTTATCAGTGATTTGTCTCATCGTAGAAATGCACTAGCCTTGTATTAGCCTAGCGCCACGAAACTCTTCAAACACAAGAACTGCATGAATTACTAAAAAAACATCTCCAGAAATCAGCAACACTCTGGATAACGAGGAAACGAGGCCCTATGTCAAACATCCTGAAACATCCCTTTAATGTTTGGGAGCTTCGGCACAACAAAATGCACCCTTAGTCCGCGATCAAGCTTACATTTAAAATAAAACATGTGAACTTCACCCACCTCCATGTTTATTGGCCTCATTGTTCTTTTATTTTAGACAATGATCGAAACGGACAAAGGCCATAAGAGTCAGCGAGTAAAACCACAGAGGTTCACGGTGTTGATGGGATTCACGGCTCGAGTTCATTTGATTTATTTGTTTAAATGGACACGCCACGCCGGATTGACTGAAAAAACGATCTGGCTCTTTTCACAATTGAGATCCGGTTGGAAGCGTTCACCTTAAAGAGCCGCTCGGTCGTGCACATTACATCACCAGTCGGCAGGTTCATGTAAAGGCACTTATAAAGAGCCGGAGACCACAGAGGTGTGTGACACTTGTGGGAGAATCACAGACGAGGAGACCAGTTCAGGCCTTTGATGGAGAACAGGTCGAGCTCTTTACACTTCATAACAATCGAGGGTTATGTGGAAGTGTCCAAATACGGTCATCTTTATTTCGTCATCATGTTTGCAGCTTATTTACTGACCTTGTGCAGCAATACCCTGATTATATCCCTGATCTGGACTCACCCGAACCTACACGAGCCGATGTACGTTTTCATCGCCGCTTTGTCGGTGAACTCCATCGTTTACGCCTCTGCGATCTACCCCAAACTCATGATCGACTTTGTGTCCGAAAAGCAGGTGGTGTCTCTCCCGGTCTGTCTCTTCCAGTGGTTCACCTATTACACTTTAGGCGCTTGTGAGTTCATGCTTCTGACAGCGATGGCGTATGATCGATATGTGTCTATCTGCAAACCCCTGCAATATCCCACCATCATGACAAAGACCAGAGTGTGCGTTCTCTTGGCTCTGGCGTGGCTGCTTCCTTTCTCCCAGAATACAGTCGCTCTGTGTTTGAATGTAAAGAAAAAGCTTTGCCGTTTCCTTTTCAAAGGGGTCATCTGTAACAGCAGCGTTTACAGGCTCTACTGCACCGGCTCCACCACATTAACCACGTACGGCATGTTCGTCTTCACCAACGTCGTCATCCTCCCTGTGCTGTTCATACTTTACACGTATTCCAGGATATTCTTCCTGGCGAGACGCTCCAAAGACATGAGAAGGAAAGCGATGGAGACCTGCCTCCCACACCTGCTGGTTCTGATCAACCTCACCGTGTTCATCTTTTACGACGTTCTCTTAGTGCGGATCCAGACGGAATCTAGTAAAACTGTGCGGTTTGTCGTGACCCTGCAGGTGATCATGTACCATCCGCTGCTTAACCCGGTCATCTACGGGCTCAAGATGAAGGGAATCAACAGACACATACAGAAGCTGCTCTGCCCGTGCGTGAAGCCTAAATAACTGATTCATATGGAAAGTAGTGACATCTCTCAACAAAGTTTTACTGAAAATGTCAATATTCTGGCCTAAAACATAATAAGTTGCAGTTATTCCTGAAAGTGACAACTTTTTTTGCTCAAAAGTTTCCCATTCTGTCCAATTCTCATCCCTCTGTTTGATGAAATGTTAAAAGCATTATATTTGACTTGCTTCTGCCTGTATAAACCCTGAGCATAGACACTATTTCTCGGTTGTGTGTTTGCAGATTGTGTTCAGCATGTTCAGAGAAACAGAAAAGGCTTCTGAAAAATGTTTTATTAAGCGTATAGAGATGTAGAAAGTCTTTGGCGAGCGACCTTTAACCCGTCACCTGCTACCTTAGGGTTAGGGTTAGAAATGAGGCATATCTAAATCTCAAAGCGTATCGACAGGAGAGCTTACAGCCTATGTGCCAGTGTGATGCCTCATTTGAAAGCCAAGACCTTCTAGTTTCTAAAGCTCTGTAAGATCTGTGTGAGAGAAACACAATTTACACGACATTTGCCGTTCCTAATCCTAACCCTAACCCTCACCCCCTGATGAGTTTAAAGCTACTGGTTGGAGATCTCTTGTTTAAAGGCTGCTGGTTTTCAAACAGATGCTTTCGTGATGGAAAACCTCACAAGAAGCTGTGGGTGAACTCCATCAGCGCCGCTCTCTCCACCAGTCCTGACTTGAACCTTCCCCCAGCGCCGCGGTCGTCTGTCGCAGATCAGGATGTGGTGGTTGGACAAAAAGTGGACGTTCAAAAGCACGAGCCCTGCAACAATGCTTTAATGCTCCTAATGTTTCCACTGTGTTGTGTTCAAAACTATCATTTAAATACAGAGCTTCAACACAAAGCGCTGTGATTCTTTATTTCATCATAAACAGGGCTTGAGTTTCCCCCAGTTACATAAACACCTTCCAGAAAACTGCCATAACTGGAAGTTACAAACACCTGCATGTCCCTGGGATTAATGCAATCTTAAACCCAACTGGTGGACTCCGGTTTAGGAGCTCAAAGGGATGTTTCAGGATGTTTGACATAAGGCCTCATTTCCTAGTTATCCAGAGCGTTGCTGATTTCTGGAGATATTTTTTTTTGTTGTAAAAAAATATAGTACTGACAGTAGTGTCAGTCGTCTGATGAAGCACATATGGCCCGAAATGTCACAATTTAATACAGTGTAAGAAAATAAAAAGTGAGATTTCCTGCTGCCTTGCGGACTCTCCATTTACATTTTTACTGTTTTCATTTTTGGATTCAGCACTTTTGGACAGTTGTTCCTAAACCAGTGGTGCCAAACACATTCAGGCCAGAAATCATAAACATCCATGTCGGAATTCAAGAACATTTTAATGTATGAGATCAACAACACACTTTGTTTAAAGGGATGTTTCAGGATTTTTGACATAAGGCCTCATTTCCTAGTTATCCAGAGTGTTGCTGATTTCTGGAGATATTTTGTTTTAGTTTTTTAGGCTAGTGCAAGGCTAGTGCATGTCTATGGTATCAGCTAGCCTGCATTAAAAACAGTGTGACCCGCTCCACAGAGCACCTGAGGCAAATCACTGATAACACCAGACTAACCATATACATGTCTGTGTCCATAGAGTCATGTCTGGAATATAACTGACCTGCATCACATGAATGATCACATTTTGAGGGACTATTTTCCAGCAGATAACTCCGCCGCTGCGTAGCTTATACAACCACGAAGCTGAAGCTGCTCAAATATAAGGGATTTTAAATGACTCTATGGACACAGACATTTATCTGGTTAGTCTGGTGTTATCAGTGATTTGTCTCATCGTAGAAATGCACTAGCCTTGTATTAGCCTAGCGCCACGAAACTCTTCAAACACAAGAACTGCATGAATTACTAAAAAAACATCTCCAGAAATCAGCAACACTCTGGATAACGAGGAAACGAGGCCCTATGTCAAACATCCTGAAACATCCCTTTAATGTTTGGGAGCTTCGGCACAACAAAATGCACCCTTAGTCCGCGATCAAGCTTACATTTAAAATAAAACATGTGAACTTCACCCACCTCCATGTTTATTGGCCTCATTGTTCTTTTATTTTAGACAATGATCGAAACGGACAAAGGCCATAAGAGTCAGCGAGTAAAACCACAGAGGTTCACGGTGTTGATGGGATTCACGGCTCGAGTTCATTTGATTTATTTGTTTAAATGGACACGCCACGCCGGATTGACTGAAAAAACGATCTGGCTCTTTTCACAATTGAGATCCGGTTGGAAGCGTTCACCTTAAAGAGCCGCTCGGTCGTGCACATTACATCACCCATTGGCAGGTTCATGTAAAGGCACTTATAAAGAGCCGGAGACCACAGAGGTGTGTGACACTTGTGGGAGAATCACAGACGAGGAGACCAGTTCAGGCCTTTGATGGAGAACAGGTCGAGCTCTTTACACTTCATAACAATCGAGGGTTATGTGGAAGTGTCCAAATACGGTCATCTTTATTTCGTCATCATGTTTGCAGCTTATTTACTGACCTTGTGCAGCAATACCCTGATTATATCCCTGATCTGGACTCACCCGAACCTACACGAGCCGATGTACGTTTTCATCGCCGCTTTGTCGGTGAACTCCATCGTTTACGCCTCTGCGATCTACCCCAAACTCATGATCGACTTTGTGTCCGAAAAGCAGGTGGCGTCGTTCCCGGTCTGTCTCTTCCAGTGGTTCACCTATTACACTTTAGGCGCATGTGAGTTCATGCTTCTGACAGCGATGGCGTATGATCGATATGTGTCTATCTGCAAACCCCTGCAATATCCGACCATCATGACAAAGACCAGAGTGTGCGTTCTCTTGGCTCTGGCGTGGCTGCTTCCTTTCTCCCAGAATACAGTCGCTCTGTGTTTGAATGTGAAGAAAAAGCTTTGCCGTTTCCTTTTCAAAGGGGTCATCTGTAACAGCAGCGTTTACAGGCTCTACTGCACCGGCTCCACCACATTAACCACGTACGGCATGTTCGTCTTCACCAACGTCGTCATCCTCCCCGTGCTGTTCATACTTTACACGTATTCCAGGATATTCTTCTTGGCGAGACGCTCCAAAGACATGAGAAGGAAAGCGATGGAGACCTGCCTCCCACATCTGCTGGTTCTGATCAACTTCACCGTGTTCATCTTTTACGACGCTCTCTTAGTGCGGATCCAGACGGAATCTAGTAAAACTGTGCGGTTTGTCGTGACCCTGCAGGTGATCATGTACCATCCGCTGCTTAACCCGGTCATCTACGGGCTCAAGATGAAGGGAATCAACAGACACATACAGAAGCTGCTCTGCCCGTGCGTGAAACCTAAATAACTGATTCATGTGGAAAGGAATGACATCTCTCAACAATGTTTTACTGTTTAGGTGAACTGAAAATGTCAATATTCTCAAAAGTTTCCCATTCCGTCCAATTCTCATCCCTCTGTTTGATGAAATGTTAAAAGCATTATATTTGACTGGCTTCTGCCTGTATAAACCCTGAGCATAGACACTATTTCTCGGTTGTGTGTTTGCAGATTGTGTTCAGCATGTTCAGAGACAAACAGAAAAGGCTTCTAAAAAATGTTTTATTAAGCGTATAGAGATGTAGAAAGTCCTTGGCGAGCGACCTTTAACCTGTCACCTGCTACCTTAGGGTTAGGTTAGAAATGATGCATATCTAAATCTCAAAGCGTATCGACAGGAGAGCTTACAGCCTATGTGCCAGTGTGATGCCTCATTTGAAAGCCAAGACCTTCTAGTTTCTAAAGCTCTGTAAGATCTGTGTGAGAGAAAAACAATTTACATGACATTTGCCGTTCCTAATCCTAACCCTAACCCTCACCCCTGATGAGTTTAAAGCTACTGGTTGGAGATCTCTTGTTTAAAGGCTGCTGGTTTTCAAACAGATGCTTTCGTGATGGAAAACCTCACAAGAAGCTGTGGGTGAACTCCATCAGCGCCGCTCTCTCCACCAGTCCTGACTTGAACCTTCCCCCAGCGCCGCGGTCGTCTGTCGCAGATCAGGATGTGGTGGATGGACAAAAAGTGGACGTTCAAAAGCACGAGCTCTGCAGCAATGCTTTTATGCTCCTAATGTTTCCACTGTGTTGTGTTCAAAACTATCATTTAAATACAGAGCTTCAACACAAAGCGCTGTGATTCTTTATTTCATCATAAACAGGGCTTGAGTTTCCCCCAGTTACATAAACACCTTCCAGAAAACTGCCATAACTGGAAGCTACAAACACCTGCATGTCCCTGGGATTAATGCAATCTTAAACCCAACTGGTGGACTCCGGTTTAGGAGCTTAAAGGGATGTTTCAGGATGTTTGACATAGGGCCTCGTTTCCTCGTTATCCAGAGCGTTGCTGATTTCTGGAGATTTTTTTTTTAGTAATTCATGCAGTTCTTTTGTTTGAAGAGTTTCGTGGCGCTAGGCTAATGCAAGGCTAGTGCATGTCTATGGTATCAGCTAGCCTGCATTAAAAACAGTGTGACCCGCTCCACAGAGCACCTGAGGCAAATCACTTACAACACCAGACTAACCATATACATGTCTGTGTCCATAGAATCATGTTTGGAATATAACTGACCTGCATCACATGAAAGATCGCATTTTGAGGGACTATTTTCTAGCAGATCACTCCGCCGCCGCGTAGCTTATACAACCACGAAGCTGATGCTGCTCAAAGATAAGTTATTTTAAATGCAAAATGGTTGAAATTATTCTATCGACATATTCCATCGTTTAGGCCGGAAATCATAAACATAATCAAAAACATCCACATATGAATTCAGGAACATTTTATCGACCGACGTCACGGTCCTTGAATATTGTATGTCCATAAGGGTCTTCTGAGCTGCTCTTCGTCTGACCCTTCACCTAAGACCTGTTTGGGGTCTGTTTGGGGTGTTATGTCCGTGGTAGGAGACCCTACCACGGACATAACACCCCAGACAACATAGCTCCTCGGATCATTCGGGCGCTCAAACAACCCCACCACGTTGAGGTAGGTGGTGAGGCGAGCATGCTGCCGAATTTAGTCAGCTTTTATAATATTTACTGTAGTCATATCATGGAGCTTCTCCAACATGAACAAAGCTCAGAGCTTTTGGCAGAGGATTTAAATGATCTGAGGCCCTTCCAAACTGTCACTGGAAGTTCGGATGATTTTAGGCTCTTCATTTCATGTAGTCGACAAAAATATCTGGATATTTTAGTCATAGTTTCAGTCACACCAACTTTTAATTTAGTTTCAGGATGGAAAAATATTACTTTGACTAAAATGATGACAAAATAAGTTAGTCCATGAAATTAGGGACGAGACTGATTTGATATGGAAAAAAATACCAGTCGAAACTTTCGCCAAAACGGACTAGACTTCACATGTAAACGCAGATAGAGTTTGATAAGAGTCCAAAGTTTGTTGTAATTTACTCCCCATTCCCAGTTGTTTACGGCTCGCTCACTGCCGCCGCTTCCTCTGAGAGTAAATGCACTGTATAAAAGTCCGGTCTGACTCGGGGCTCTGTCATTCTGCCATCTGTGTGAATGACTTTCATCACATGTGTTTCTAATGGAGCTCAATGTGACCTATATTACTCTTGATGGTTATGTGGATTTGGACAAATACAGAGCGCTCTATTTTGTCATATTTTTCTCTGCTTTTGTCGTCATCATCTGCAGCAACAGCACTATTGTCTGTCTCATTTGGATCCACAAAAACCTCCACGAACCAATGTACTTTTTCATCGCTGCTTTGTTACTAAACTCAATTCTGTTCAGCTCTGCTATTTATCCCAAAATACTGGTAGATATTTTGTCTGAGAAGCAGGTAGTGACTTATTCAACATGTCTGTTTCAGTGGTACATACTTTATGCTATTGGAGGGGCTGAGTTTTGGTTGTTGATGTTCATGGCCTTGGACAGGTATCTGGCCATATGTAAACCTCTGCAATATCCCACTATTATGACTAAATCCAGGGTGAATACATTGTTAACAGTAGCTTGGACTGTGCCGGGTTTTCAAGTTGCAATAACTATTTCAACAGCGAGTCAAAGGAAGATTTGCTATTTCATTACCAGGGGCATCATTTGCAACAGCACAACATACAAACTGCACTGTTTTCCATCCGCTGCATTAAACAAATGGGGAATATTTGTTTTGGTAAATTTTGTTTTCATCCCTGTGATTTTCAACTGTTTTTCCTACATACACATATTCATAACTGCAAACAGAAGAGGTTTAGAGGTGAGAAAGAAAGCCATGCGCACGTGTTTACCACACTTGATAGTTTTTTTAAACTATGTCTGTTTGGGTTCTTTTGACGTGTTATTGGCTCGATTTGAAGGAGAATTTCCAAAACTCGGGCGTTTCATTATGAGTCTTCAGTTATATTTGTATCACCCTCTCTTTAACCCTTTCATTTACGGGCTGAAAATGAAGAAAATCTCAACACATTTGCAGAGAATATTCTGTGCCGTCAAACACGTTGAGCGATTGTGATGCAATAAATGCAAACTTTGGTGAATCAGATTTTGTATAAATGTAAAGCATTTAACTCTTCAGTATTCAGACTGAATTGTTCACTGATCTGAAAGAGCCATTTTCATGTTTTAGTTAAAAACATCAACATATTAATACAACCCCCCTCAGTCCTAATACTGGGTTTACCATGCACGAACCATCATGCTTTTTTCCGTCATTCGTAAAGGCGCTTTCACACCAAACGCGGCCAAGCGTCAGGTTTACATTGAAACAACATGGAGGCGCCTCAGGGAGCGTCGAAATGTCCCGCAGCGAGTCAAAAACCTTAAAGGTCTAGCGGAGGATGCTCTATTTCCGGGTGGATCATCAGGACGATTGGTCCTAATTGTCAGTCATTCTGCTGATCTGCTACGTGAGGCCGTCGTGCGCGCTCGCCCCTTGTTACTTTCAGGCCTATGTGAGTTACGCTGTTAGCCGTTCATTGCTGCTGCAGAAGCACCGAGTCGTTTGAAAATGGCAGAGAAAAAGTGTCTTGGAAGTGTCTGAGAAGAAGAGAAAGGTTTCAGAAGAGAGAAACAAGACCAGAGTGTTTTTGGGAGATTCTTCCTCCTCAGAGGCAGGGAGAGCGTTGCGCATAAGCATTTTTTTTAAAGAGTGGAGAGGGCGGTTCTTTCCTAAAATTCGGGAAAATCCTCTTTTATACCTTTAAGTCATGCACTGTCTGTCAGATAAAATGAAATATCTGCACTATCAAATAAGATCTTTTTCATGAAATTTGCACTGTATGTGTAGTTTCACAATATCTCACTTCACAGGAAATCTTAGATTTAAAGATTTAAAAATAAACAAATTATGTCAGTTTTTCATAGTGGAAACAAGATGGCTGCCATAACTGAACTGGCTGATACTCAGTTCAATAGTTGTATCTTCAAAACGATACCAGATCTTCTGAAATCATTATAGTGTATACACTATATCAACCTCATGAAGTGTGCAACATTCCACCTTCATCGGTTAATGCATCAATAAATTACATTAAATTTAAAGGAATAGGCCACCGTTTTTACATACTGAGATATGTTCTTACCTCACTTTAGTCTAGTTAATATATCCCCGTCTGGTCTTTGTCCGTGCGCTCACACATACGCAGCCTCTCCCACATGTCACATAGCTCCAAAAAAGCTCATGATAGAAGCTACCAAGCTCTTCCACGTGTTCCCTATTTAAATAAAGTTACGTCAAGTGTTTTCATGCGAAGTATATTTACACAGAAATGTAGCATGTGGATTTTATAAGCAAATAAAAAGGGGGACTATATTGTGAGGCGTAATGATACGAGGAGCACAGCGTCCGCGCAGTAACTCCTAAAGACTTCCCCGCTCACTTCCGTCAATAACCTTTAGGAGTTACTGTGCGGACGCTGTGCTCCTGTATCATTACGCCTCACAATATAGTCCCCCTTTTTATTTGCTTATAAAATCGACATGCTACATTTCTGTGTAAATATACTTCCCATGAAAACACTTCACGTAACTTTATTTAAATAAGGAACACGTGGAAGAGCTTGGTAGCTTCTATCGTGAGCTTTTTCGGAGCTATATGACATGTGGGAGAGGCTGCGTATGTGTGAGCGCACGGACAAAGACCAGACGGGGATATATTAACTCAACTAAAGTGAGGTAAGAGCATATCTCAGTATGTAAAAACGGTGGCCTATTCCTTTAATCTGTGAATGTTACTGAAATGGCTCATTTCCATCCATGTACTGTTGTCACATAAAATGAAATATCTTCAACATGAAATTAGATTTTCTCATGAAAGTTGCACTGTGTGTGTAGTTTGACATGATATCACGTCACAGGAAATGTTTGTTTTATAGGTTTAAAAATAAACAAATTATGTCTGTTTTTTCATAGTGGAAACAAGATGGCCGCTGTAACTGAACTGGCTGATACTCAGTTCAATTGTTGTATCTTCATAATTGTGCCAGATTTTCTGAAATAATTTACACTGTATATAGACTATATCAACCTCATGCAGTAGCAACATTTCATCTTCATCGGTTACTGCATAAAGAAATTACTTGAAATTTAATCGGTGAATGTTAACCAAAATGGCTCATTTTCATCATGTACTGTTGTCACATAAAAGTTAAAGAGGGGGTGTTCTGCTTTAAAGAGGGGGTGTTCTGCTTTAAAGAGGGGGTGTTCTGCTTTTGTCAGTCCCATAGCACCAGTCTATATCTCACTACAATGATGACAAACCTTCTGTTGGTCTGTAAATGCAGTAAATTAGAATAACTGCCTTGTATAAAATGTCTCTCTCAAAATGGCTGTAGTGAATGTCTTGAAATAGGCCTCTGTCTCTTTAAGAACCTCTGAGCCTTTAGACACGCCCCCTCCACACGCTGTCTGTGGCATCAGTGGGGAGGGGGTTCTGCTGAGGAGCAGTGGTTGGTTACTCGGCTGGTGACGAAAGCTCGGAGGCGTCTCCAGGAGGTGGGGGCGTTCCTAGGAGGACTCAGGCAAACCTATCCCTAAAATGGCCGCCATCAGAGTTTTTACAGATTACTCAGAAATACGTGAATGTGCCAAGGCAACACTTCAGCCATGTTTTTAATGAGGGAGTGACAGAATAACATGATGGAAAGCTGGAAAAAGTCGGCATAGTGTGTGTGGTTTGATGTGATTCTATCAACTCTCAGGAAATTTCGGCCTTACAGGTTTGAAAATCAACAAAATATGTGAGTTTCATTAGTTGAAGAAGCAAGATGGCCGCCGTAACTGAAACGACTGCTATTCAGTAAAATTGTAATATCTTCAAAAATATACCAGATTTTCAGATAAAACTCTCCCAGTATATAGAGTTAATCAAACTAAAGCTGTGTACAACATTTTATTTTCATACATTGATGTATATGGAAATAACATGCAATGGAATTGGAGTCTAATTATACTTTGAAAAGAGAACACAGCACAGAGAAGCTTTGCCCCTCAGAAACACTCAACATGTCTCATAAACGTTGTTTCGGTGGTGCTGATGTTTGAATGTGTTGGTGTGAGGCTGTTTCTAAAGGTGGTCGATCGGCCATTGGCACAATATCACCAATAATCTGCCTCAGACCAGACCTGTGTGATAGTGTATAGAGTCAACAGCTTTATGCATGAACACAGCATATGAATTTGATCTGAACAATGGGTACTCTAAGTAAAAATGTAAAATACAGAATGCATTAAATGATTATTCTTAATTAATACATGAAATATACAACGTATTTCTAGTCACAAGTATCATCAGCTTTTAGGGCGTTTTGATGAACACTCCCATGGCGTCCATATCCCATGATTTGCTTCTGCATTTTGCTTCATTACAGCAGTTGCGTTGTCATTGTGTTATACCTGGAGCACTTCATGAGGTTGATATAGTGTATACACAGTGTAAATTATTTCAGAAAATCTGGCACAATTATGAAGATACAACAATTGAACTGAGTATCAGCCAGTTCAGTTACAGCGGCCATCTTGTTTCCACTATGAAAAAACTGACATAATTTGTTTATTTTTAAACCTATAAAGCAAACATTTCCTGTGACGTGACATCATGTCAAACTACACACGCAGTGCAACTTTCATGAGAAAATCTAATTTCATGTTGAAGATATTTCATTTTATATGACAACAGTGCATGGATGGAAATGAGCCATTTCAGTTAACATTCACAGATTAAATTTAATGTAATTTATTGATGCATTAACCGATGAAGGTGGAATGTTGCACACTTCATGAGGTTGATATAGTGTATATACTGTGTAAATTATTTCAGAAACTCTGGTATCGTTTTGAAGATACAACAATTGAACTGAGTATCCGCCAGTTCAGTTATGGCAGCCATCTTGTTTTCCACTATGAAAAAACTGACATAATTTGTTTATTTTTAAATCTATAAATGTAAGATTTCCTGTGAAGTGAGATATTGTGAAACTACACATACAGTGCAAAATTCATGAGAAAATCTAATTTCATGTTGAAGATATTTCAATTTATGTGACAACAGTACATGGATGGAAAGGAGCCATTTCAGTTAACATTCACAGATTAAATTTAATGTAATTTATTGATGCATTAACCGATGAAGGTGGAATGTTGCACACTTCATGAGGTTGATATATATATACTGTGTAAATTATTTCAGAAAATCTGGTATCGTTTTGAAGATGCAACAATTGAACTGACTATCAGCCAGTTCAGTTATGGCAGCCATCTTGTTTTCCACTATGAAAAAACTGACATAATTTGTTTATTTTTAAATCTATAAATGTAAGATTTCCTGTGAAGTGAGATACTGACATAATTAAACTACACAGACAGTGCAATTTTCATGAAAAAATCTTGTTTGATATTGCAGATATTTCATTTTGTCTGACAGACAGTGCATGACTTAAGGTGCGACTTTTTGGTAAACATTCTCTTCTTATTTCTTTAATAAAAAACAAACGATACATTGGCATAATCAGGAAATATGTTCCCATCATCTTATATTAACATAAAAACAAGGTTTCAAACATTCCTGGTTTTGCATCGGTTGCTGTAGCGGCACAAGATGGCCGCTACATTGCTGTTAATTTTGCTGTTTTTTGTCATATAAAATTATCTTTTATTTTATGGATGTGAAAAAAAGTTGCTCAATCCCAAGTTTTAATCCAAAGTTTGTTGTAATTTACTCCCCATTCCCAGTTGTTTACGGCTCGCTCACTGCCGCCGCTTCCCCTGAGAGTAAATGCACTGTATAAAAGTCTGGTCTGACTCGGGGCTCTGTCATTCTGCCGTCTGTGTGAATGACTTTCATCACATGTGTTTCTAATGGAGCTCAATGTGACCTATATTACTCTTGATGGTTATGTGGATTTGGACAAATACAGAGCGCTCTATTTTGTCATATTTTGTTCCGCTTTTGTCGTCATCATCTGCAGCAACAGCACTATTGTCTGTCTCATTTGGATCCACAAAAACCTCCATGAACCAATGTACTTTTTCATCGCTGCTTTGTTACTAAACTCAATTCTGTTCAGCTCTGCTATTTATCCCAAAATACTGGTAGATATTTTGTCTGAGAAGCAGGTAGTGACTTATTCAACATGTCTGTTTCAGTGGTACATATTTTATGCTATTGCAGGGGCTGAGTTTTGGTTGTTGATGTTCATGGCCTTGGACAGGTATCTGGCCATATGTAAACCTCTGCAATATCCCACTATTATGACGAAATCCAGGGTGAACGTGTTGTTAACAGTAGCTTGGACTGTGCCGGCTTTCCAATTTATAATAACTATTTCAACAGCGAGTCAAAGGAAAATCTGCTATTTCATTACCAGGGGCATCATTTGTAACAGCACAACATTCAAACTGCACTGTGTACCATTTGCTGCTTTGAAAAGTTGGGGATTATTTGTTTTGGTAAATTTGGTTTTTGTCCCTGTGATTTTCAACTGTTTCACCTACATACACATATTTAAAACCGCAAACAGAAGAGGTTTAGAGGTGAGAAGAAAAGCCACACGCACATGTTTACCACACTTGATAGTTTTGTTCAACTACTTCTGTCTAAGCACTTTTGACGTGTTATTGTCTCGATTTGAAGGAGAATTTCCTAAACTCGGCCGTTTCATTATGAGTCTTCAGTTTCTTCTGTATCACCCTCTCTTTAACCCTTTCATCTACGGGCTGAAAATGAAGAAAATCTCAACACATTTGCAGAGAATATTCTGTGCTGTCAAACAGGTTGAGTGATTGTGATGCAATAAATACAAACTTTGGTGAATTAGATTGTTTTGGCCCAGCTCTTTTGTATCACGCCAGGATGGGTGTTTGGATATAGCAAAAGCCAGGGCTTGAAGTGAAAAAAAATCCTGAGCCTGAACTTTCTGTGGCTCAACCAGGACTTATCGATACTCATCGATCCGGGACTTTAACGGTGCTCTTATCGGTACTTAAAAGAAGAAAAAAACATTAGATAGAGGCTACTGTATATGGGCAATGCAGCCTAGGCCAATATTTTTATTACACTTTTTATTACACATTTACTCTGCATTTGGACCTAATTTATATGGGAGGTAAAGTACAAGTATAGACCAAAATGTAAAGTTTAATATTTTTCAAAATAATCTAGTTAAAGTAAAGTAAAGGATTAATTGTCACACATGTTTGTTAATCAGGCTGTTGGTTAGATTTGGCTGGAGCTCGTGGGACTGAGCCTAAAGGAAAACTGCTGTAAAATAATGACCTGGAGCCACTTTCAGCTTGTGTCCAGTGGGTCAACGCCGGCCGCACTGACACATAAATAATAAAAATAATTAAAGCCGCAAGCGGCGTTGTGCGGCCCTCGCCCCTGGCATTCCCCCCCTTGCAATCGCCCCTGCTCGCTGTCGCCCCATGCGAGCCCCCCGATTGCTATGCTCTTTGTGAGCCCTTCTGATCGCTCTTGCCCCTGGCGACCTCCCCCCTTGCGAATGCCCACATTCGCTGTCACCCAAACCTGCTTTAGCCTCTGTCTCACACCCAAACCACTCTCTTACGCCTGCTAACCCATCCCACTCTCGCCTGAGCTTTTGTCACACACCGGCCTCACTCTTGTCCCAAGTAGCTTTGGTGCCGGCCCCCTGTCCTCAGCCTGGGCTGCTGTTCCAGATATGAAGCTTGTAACACAAGCCTATAAGTAATGTAAGTCTATCAAAGATAACAAACGGATACAGGAGAATCAGAAAAAGACGTTGCATCAAACTTTTCATACTTGTTGTAGGAAGACACGTTGTACTGTAATGTGGAACGAACCAGAGGGGTGTATAAATGGAACACCTCTCTGCAATGGGCTGCACGAGTGAAGAGGGGGAAGGGAATACACAATTGTGTCACATTACTTGGTTCTCATTGTGTACTTTTATCAGGCTCGAAAATATGTGAATCTTGTGAAAAAACAAAGAATTGGAAAATTGTCGTGGCAGTGTTTGAACTGGCAAACTCCTATACCAGAGACCAGCACACTAACACTGAGCTATAACTACATACTATCATTGGCTTGATGTGGACTACTATTCTCTAAAATAACGCTCCAAAATTAGGTCCCAGTACCTGAGGAGAGGTCATTTTTGGTCAATTTTCCCCCTCCATTTTCTAGATTGTTTTCGACATTGTCCCTGGTGTTGCCTCAATAGTTTCCCTACTATCCTGCCATGTCTGTAGTTAGGCAAATTCTGTAAGCGTTCTTTCCACTGTTTTCATGAGGGTGGGACCATAGGTGCTGAATTATGTAATTTCCAGTAGGTGCCGAGGAAAAAAAAAAAAAAGATAAAAATAGTACAGGTCAGAAATGATCCAGCAGCCTCATGGTTATGAACCCAATGCTCTACCTATGACACTATACAGGCACAGTTAAAATACTAGCTGAACAAAGGAATTTCTTATAAAACTCCCCGTGCATTAGAAATGTTAGGACTAGCTACCTCCTTCACCTAAGATGACCTTTTACCACTGAGATATAAGTCCATACAAACATGGGCCTGATGAGGGCAAGGCTTCTCTAAATTTCTGGGCCGAAATTAGGGGACAGCACCCCACTGGAGGAGAGGGAACATTTCCCCATTTTTCATGAGGGTGGGACCATAGGCGGTAAATCATGTTCTTCCCAGAAAGGGCCAAAAAAAAGAAAGAAAGAAAGGAAAAAAACAAAAAAACTTCTGAAGGTCAGAATTGATCCAGGGGCCTCTTGGTTTTAAACCCAATGCTCTGCCCATGACACTATACAGGCACAGACAATGTTTTAGTCGAACAAAATAATATCTTATGAAACACCCGCACTCATGGTCTTAGGCTGAAACAATGTGTACAGTGGTCCATGTAAAATGAGAAAGCATAAGAAAAGTGTGAAGGCTGTGTTAGGACTAGCTCATTCACCAAAGACAACCTTGCTACTACTGAGATATAAGTCCATACAAACATGGGCCTGATGAGGGTGAGGGTTCTCTCAATTCTCAGGCCAAAATTAGGTCACAGCACCCCACTGGAGGAGAGGGATCATTTCCCCATTTTTCATGAGGGTGGGACCAGAAAGTACCAAGTCCAAAAGGAAAAAAAAAAAAGGGGATGGCTGGGATCGATCCATCAATCTCACATATAGGAACCCAACACTCCACCAATGGAGCTTCACAAGCTTAGTGAATTCTGCAGCCAATTTAACATTAATGTTATGAAAGACTGCACTTGTGTATTTGCAGAAAACTGACATTACAGCTTAAGCATTAATATATTTCATCTTTTTAATTAGGGTAAATTCCTCCAAAGATTTGATGAGAGGGTGCACCAGCCCAGCAGCACCCTCCATATAAAGAATATTTCGTTGAGAGCAAAATAGTACGAGGAACACACAGAGGGACGGACAGGAAACGGGTAAACTAAACTTCCTGTCACTATAAACTTTAGAAAAAGTTGATTTTGGAGGCAAAAACATGGAAATTGAAGCATCTTTCTGTGACAGAGGGGTAGTATAAATATGTATGTTGTGAATAAAGGAGGAAATTTGGAAAAATGACGAATTTCAGAGAAAAGTCTTACAGAGGCCACCATGCTGCCTGGCTAAGACCTCTGGCCATTTCCACGGAGGATGGGTGGGACCACTTAGAACCACTTAAAACCCACTTAAGGCCCAAAGGCGCGAGTGTGTGTCCAAGTTGGTGGAGGCTCTCCAGTATTTTTTTCAATTTTGCAGGTGGCGCTGTTGTGCCATTTTGCACGTCCCACATTGGACACTCACATTTTCGTAAATTTTTCACCAGACCGGATTTTTCGGTGATTTTTAAATGAGTTTTCGCGCACGTTCAGGGGGTGAAAATCCAGTTTTAAGAGGTGGAAAGAAAGAAAGAAAGAAAGAAAGAAAAATAATCGTTTTTTGCCAAAAAAAACCTAAGCCGTTGCCGTTACCACCACATGCTGTACACCGTTGGAAAGCTCTGACTAAGGCGCACAAAAAAGTTGGTCATTTTTTTCTGGCGTGTACGTGGAGCGCGCGGTTGGCCGCTGAAGCCTCCGGGAGGGCTTTTCTGCAAAAGAAAAACAACAATAGTCCCTACCGCCATGTATGGCGCTCGGGCCTAATAATACATTTTATTTGTAACGCACTTTTCATTCGGAGAATCTCAGAGTGCAACAAGACAACACACACATTAAAAACATCAACAATTAAAAGCTTTCTTAAAAAGGAACGGGGAGGCTGTTCCAAAGCCTCGGTGCAGCAGAACGAAAGGCTCTGTCCCCCGTGGTTCGGCGTTTGGTTGAAGGAACATGGAGGTGGAGGTACTGGATGACCTGAGGGTGCGGTTGGAGGGTTTCCGTGATATGAGTTCTTGTAGGTATTGTGGAGCGTGACCAGTGATGCATTTATGGGTGAGTAGAAGGATTTTGTAGTCGATCCGGGCAGAAACCGGGAGCCAGTGCAGTGAAAACAGAACGGGTGTGATGTGCTCATAATTCCAGGAGTTACGTTTCCCTTTTTACAGCGGGTCAGCGGCAGCAGCTCGGGGGGGTTTACGCAGCAGGTCTTTCCCGTGAATTCATGTGAGCGACAGAGCCTTTTGGTGCTTATTTTAGCGCGGGTGACGACCCCGTTAGCCCGACTGTGCTCTACAGAATACATGAACTCTACACTCACTGTGGACCAGTCGTAGAGCCTGCTGCTCTTCGCTCTTTATCCGATGATTCTCACTCGTCTGGTCATAGCGTCCATTTGGCAAAACTTAACCCATGACAAAAGGCCTGTCTGCACCTGTCCATCCAATAAATGCAGAGATGTCAATTTGAAACATTTGCTGAACATCACAGATATAAATATGAGAAAAAAATGTGTTGCATTTTTTCTGTCATTTTATGTCTTCATATAAAAATAAGGCATTTTGAGCATTAAAATGGCCAAAATTGCCTATATTTTGGGCAACGAAATCAAAATAATGAGCCAGATTCAATGTTATGGCTTTATTTTATTGACATATTAGTGACTAAGATTTTTTCAGAGGGGATTTTGGATATTTTGTTTAGTTTTTCAATAAACTAATCATCAGTGAAAAAATCTGTAAAAACTCAAATTCCGCCTGTTTTTTTGGTTTCAAAGCTGAATAAATCAGGCTAGGAAGTAAATATTATTTAATCCCTCTGAAAAAACCTTGTTGTGTCTCAGCCTGTAAAGTGTGGAGTCTGTGGGAGCTTCTATAAGGGCTCAGGCTCTGCCCGAGTGCGGCTTCTCTCATTCAGAGAAAACCAGCCCTGAAGTTTTGTAGCGAGTGCGCATGCTCGGCCCGTTCTTCCACTTTTCCGCTCCAGCGTCTCGTAGGAGGAAAAACACCATATTTGGGTGAAAGCGTCATCATGGGGCCCCTTAGCAGGACACGTGGATGTCAAATCTGTCAATATTTATGAATGAAAACCCGCGGGAAAGACGGCCTTTCTACTTCCGGGTCGCCCCCACCTCGCAGACAAAACATCAGAAAATAAACATCATCATTTTTATATCTGACATGAAAACTAAGATGTAAAGGGAGGAAAACAGATACAAATCTCCACTTCCACCACTGCGGGAAACATCAATACTTTCACCTAAAGTGTCTCGCCTTAAACGCTAGAGGTTTACAAGACAGGGTCAAGAGAAAATATATTTTTTTATTTAGTAAAAATCAGAAAGCTCAGATTAACTTTCTACAAGAAACACACTCAACATCTGCTGATGAAAAATTTTGGAATAATCAATAGGGGGACAACATTTATTGTAGCCATGGTACCTCGAGTAGCCATTTTACTAAATAAGTAAGTCAGACCTGTTCCCGGTGCGTGTTGGTCTCCTCAGGGCTGCCCTTTGTCACCGGTTCTGTTCATTACTTTTATGGACAGAGTTTGGGAGCCTCAGGATCTCATCTCTGCTGTTTGCGGATGATGTTGTTCTGTTGGACCTTCAGCTGCTCTGGTTTGCAGCCGAGTGTGTCGCGGCCGGGATGAGGATCAGCACCTCCAAATCTGAGGCCATGGTTCTCCTTCCCCTCTCCAGGTCGGTGGGGAGTCCTTGCCTCAAGTGGAGGAGTTCAAGTATCTCAGGTCTTGTTCTCAGTGAGGGACGGATGGAGCGTGAGATGGACGGACGGATCGGTGCGGCGTCAGCAGTGATGCGGTCGCTGTATCGGTCTGTCGTGGTGAAGAGGGAGCTGAGTCGGGGCAAAGCTCTCGATTTACCGATCGATCTACGTTCCCGCCCTCACCTATGGTCATGTGATCCTCACCTATGGTCATGTGACCCTCACCTATGGTCATGTGACCCTCACCTATGGTCATGTGATCCTCACCTATGGTCATGAGATTTGGGTCATGACCGAAAGGACGAGATCGCGAATACAAGCGGCCGAAATGAGTTTCCTTCGCAGGGTGGCTGGGGGTACCCTTTGAGATCGGGTGAGGAGCTCAGTTACCCGGGAGGAGCTCGGAGTAGAGTCGCTGCTCCTTCACGTCGAGCGGAGCAGCTGAGGTGGCTCGGGCATCTGTTCCGGATGCCTCCTGGTTGCCTCCCGCGGGAGGTGTTCCAGGCATGTCCTAGTGGGACAAGGCCTTGTGGAAGACCCAGGACACGCTGGTGGGACTATGTCTCCGAGCTGGCCTGGTGTGGCCTCGGGGTCAGAACAGCTGGAGGAGGTGAAGTCTGGGCGGCTCTGCTGAGACGCTGCTCCCGCGACCCGGCCCCGGATAAAGTGGATGAAAATGGATGGATGGATTTATTTAAAGTCTAATTAATATTTAATCGCCACAAAATTCAAAATATATATATTTTAAATAAACAGTCTATGTACAGAATTACTGGGGCAGCATTTTAAGGAAGGGGGCCCGGGGGGTCTTTTAAACATGAGCTGCTTTTCCTGCCGTCTGAAATATAAATATAAAATAATATTTTTATTTTTGTTAGTTTCTGGCAGTTTTTCTGTCAGTGGTTCCCCTGTAATGCCCCAGCCCCTGTATACTCGGATTCGCCCCTGCTCAAAGTAGATCCCGCGTAGCCTTCAGTCCCGCTGTCACTGGGCTGTGGCGGATGTGTAAAATAACCTCTAAATGCTGTAAACTTTGTGTGAACGAATTAAAACATGGAAAAACCCTGAGATTCCTGTAGATGAATCAGCTCTGACATGGTGGTTCTGGAGGCTCCGTCTGCGCTGTAGGTCCAGCCCATTGTTTCAAACGTTTTCCTGTCCGTAAATCTCCTCCTCTTCACTGTCTTTACAAAACTCTTAATGCATCCAAAGAAACACGTGGTATTTCCTCCTGCCTTTTAGCGCTGTATTGATTAGAAGTGCTGTGTCAGGAAACCGAACACGCATGAGGATGATCACCAAATGTAAACAAAGATGCGCCGCTTTTACAAATGAATCTTGATCTTTCGACAGTTTTACTCAAATAAATAATAACTATAAAGTCACAGCGAGTCATTGAGAGTCACTGGCCTCAAGTCCAAGTTAAGTCTCGAGTCACAAACAGCAAGTCCCAAGTCAAGTCTTTGTGGAGCTTTGTTCAAGTCAGTCTCCCACCTCTGCTCACAAAACACACAACGCTTTCTCCTCTGACAGATTTTAATCGATCATTTCAATTGTTTCTTTACAAAACAGCCTGTTCAGATGCCTGGAAATCTCCTTCATTTTGAGCCCGTATATGATGGGGTTGAAAAGCGGGTGATACAGCACGACTTGCACCGTCATGACGAGGCGAACGATCCTGGGAAAGTCCGCCTCGAGTTTCACCGTGATGACGTCGTAAGTCACCAGGCACGAGAAGTTGATCAGAACCAGCAGATGCGGGAGGCAGGTCTCCGCCGCCTTCTTCCTCACCTCCTTACCGCTCCGGGACGTGATCACCAGTATTTTCCCGTACGTGAACAGGATAAAACACACGGGAATGATCGTGACGTTGATCAGCACGAACACCCCGTAGACGGACACGGTTACAGAAGTGACACAGTGCAATTTCTGAATCATATTATTACAAAATATCCCCTTCAAATTAAAGCTGCACAGTTTCATGTCAGCGACTAATATATTGGGAACAGCTATTTGAGCGCTAGGAACAACCCAAGCCAAAACTAGAAAACCTCTCGCTTTGCTTTTCGTCATTATAGTCGGATATTGCAGAGGTTTACATATAGACACGTATCGGTCATAGGCCATCACTGCCAGAAGCATGAACTCTGATCCGTATAGAGAGTAGATCAAGAAACACTGCAACAAACAAGCCGGGTACGTGACAACCTGCTCCTCGGATAAAACATCGATCAGCATTTTGGGGTAGATGACGGTGCCGAAGAGGACGGAGTTGCACAGCAAAGCGGCGATGAAAACGTACATGGGTTCGTGGAGGTTTTGGTGCCTCCAGATGAGACACACGATGGTGACGTTGCTGCAGATGATGATGATGTAGACCGAAAACAACACGAAGAAGTACAAGAGCCGGTACTTTTCAACCTCCACAAATCCACCGATAGTGAGGTACGTGACATTTGAAAACATTCTCAGAGAGACAACAATAGTCGAGGAAGACGGCGAACCCACTTGAGAAAATGTTGAGCTTTCAAAGGACCTTAAACACACCATGAAGTCTAAGTAAACATGTACAGTTGACAAAGTGACTACATAGTAACATTAACTGTGAGCTCTCATTCACACAGTTCTTATATTCTCTCCAGGTCCCACAGTGCAAACGCATCATGTGGTTAAGTCACCATGATGAAAAAGCCACATGATGCAACTGAGCTTTGTAGTTTGAAACAGAACTCACTCCAGAGAAAACAAGGAATACTTTTACAAACTTTTCTCTCATAACTCACGACACGTGTCCAAAGTCATTGAAAGTGTTAAAACTTGAGCACAGTTTGTCTTTTTACATAGCAGAGCTGATCAATGAATCAATCACTGCAAAAAGTAATTAACTAGATCAGTATAAACATCTCAATTTGAGCACAATAATCCAATTTTTTGTTGTTTTGACTTGGTAAGAAGTTGTTGGGCATTTGTCCTGGATTATTTCACTTGTTCTGAGATGTTTCTGACTCGTTTCGATACATTTCCTCCTTATTTCAGGTCATTTTCTTTGCCAATGGGGAAAGAAAATTGGTCTTATCTCATTGGCAATTTTACTTTCTTATTTCAAGCGAGATTTACCCAAGAACTGGTCTGAAATGTCCTCAAACAAGCAAAGTGAACTCGGTCCGATCAGAAAAAGTGTCTAAATGAGTGAAAACCGCTCAAAACAAGAAACATTTCCTCAATTCAAGTCATTTAAGGCAATGCTTGATATTCACTTTTTGCAGTGATGATTTTGCCATTTTATTTCAGTGTTTCAAATTATTCAGGTCATTTTTAGTTCAGCCTTAGAAATGAAGCGTATTGATGAATGAAGAGGCTTTGGGGTCCGGACTGAAGCCTCTGGAGGTCCTGCTTTACGCCCTCAGGTCAGCGTTTTCACCTGTGATCCCACCAAATCGCTGTTCGAACTCATTCATCCCTTCTGCTTTACACTGCGCTCCAAATTATAATGCAAATTGTAAAAGGTAAAAAAAAAAAAACTCATGGATGGTTTTGTGTCTCGGGCTCTTTGAATCACTGACATTAATCTCACAGACCTGGGATGATTAGTTTTCAGGTTAAGCCCAGTTAAGGGAAAAACTACTGAAAAAGGATGTTCCACTTTATTATGCAGATCATCATTTTCAAGCAATATGGGAAAGAAAAAGGATCTTTCTGCTGAAGAAAAGCGTGAAATAGTTGAATGTCTTGGTCTAGGTATGAAAACCTTCGATATTTCATGAAAGATGAAACGTAATCCTTGAACTGATAAGAGATTTGTGGATGATTCAGACACACTCAGGTTTGTGCAGATAAAAGCAAAATGAGGACGGTTTCTGCCAGACAAACACATCAGATTAAGAGAACAGCAGCTACAAAGCAGCAGACAGGTATTTGAAGCTGCTGGTGCCTCTGGAGTCTCTGAACATGAAGGTGTCGGACCCTCCAGAGGCTGCAGTTGTGCATAAACCTTCTATCCGGCCTCCCCTAAACTGTTCACTGAAGCTGAAGCAGAAACGGCTGCAGTGGCTCAGAAATACATGAGACTCATTTTCAAACAGTCTTGTTCACTGATGAGGCCGTGTGACCCTGGATGGTCAGATGGATGGAGGAGTGGATGGAGGTGAATGGCCACAATGTCCCAACAAGGCTGTGACGTCAGTAAGGAGGGGGCGGAGTCAGAATCATGGTGAGAGAGCTGGTCGGCCCCTTTAGGCCCTTTAGGCTCCCTGAAGGTGTGAAAATGACCTTTACCTATGTGGCGTCTAGCGTGTAAATAAACTATGCCTTGGCTGAGGCTGGAAAATGTTTACTGGTGCTTTTATGCCAAATATGCCGTTTCCCTGTGGCTTCAGCCAGAGGAGCCTCCAGCTCCAGGCTGAGTGAGCCGCTGCCCCGCCCTCGCTCACTGCACCACCTGGGCAGCGCAACAGCCGCTCCCACATCAGCCGGCTGAACGTAGGCTCGTCTACTCGCTAACCCCGCTCCAACAGACGCACCGCTGAGGGCGATGAACCGCATGAGACATCGCGCTGACGCTGAGGTGAACGTTACACCACTTTATATTACCACAAGTTAACTTTTACTGCTCTTACTTCATAGCTAACGGCAGCGGCTAATGCATTAGCGCAACAAAGCTACGCTGACAGCGCGCAACTGTGCACGAGACTGAGCACAAAACTACTCCAAGCTTTGTGATGACAGTGGATTTCATATTTGACAATAACCGCATGAACCGTGAGAGCATCTATAAGCTAACCTATAAAGCTAACGGAGCTACATTTACTGTGAGGCTAAATCCTATGGGTACATTGACCGGGCAGGTGTGGCTCTGTGTGGTCAGTGAGGAGAGGGCGGACCTCTCCAGGTGGACGGTGTGGTCAGAGATGTTATGTTTCTAAAACTGAACGTGTCCAAAGAGCAACTATTCAAAAAGCCAAACCATTTGAAAGCTTTTAGTCGCTACTGTTGCCAGAAAAAAAACTGATACCATTTAATTTAGTATGGTATAGGGTGGCATAGTCTGCAGTGTATGTTTATATTTATGTTTATTTCTGTAAATAGTCAATACAATTTTAAAATCTATATTTAAAAATAAAAAATGTAACAATATTTGATCCTTTTTTAATATAATTCAAATAGAAGACAGTATCTTCTGATGTACAGAACCTGATTTGGAATTCCACATTATGTACAAATCCTTTACTCTGTTCACTCTGTGATGAAACTACCATTAGTAGAACCACATTTCTAAAACAAAATGAAAGTTTAGTGTTGAATTAATATAGTTGTCCATATGCTCTACAAAAAAGTGGATTGTTTGAGTTCATTAATCATAGAATCTACGTGTTCTGTTAAAAAACGTTGGCCGCGGCCCCGTGAACTGTCACCTTTTTCACTGTATCTGTGTTTGTCTCATGATGTGGACCCCCTCCTCCCCTGACCTCAGCCCTATTGAAAACCTTTGGAGCCTCAACAAAAAACACTTCTATGAGGGTGGGAGGCAGTTTTCATCCAGCAGCAGCTCTGGGAGGTTATTCTAACATCCTGTACACAAATCCAAGCAGAAACTGTCCAAAAACTCACAAGTTTAATGGATTTAAGAATGTTGAAGCTGCTTCACACAAGGGCTCCTCTGGTTAAATATAACTTGACCTGTTAAGATGTTTTTGATTGAAATATCTTCTGATTTCAGTAAATACGACCTCCTAATGCTACAAATACAACAAATGACCATTTTCAGTTAATTACAAGCTTTAAAATGCAGGCCTTTAACCTAATACAATAGACCTGAATGGTGTTAAGAAGCATTTAGAGCTGAAACAATAATATCTACGACTTTGCTGTTGTTTTATGAAGGGGCTTGAAATGCTGCAGTGATAAAACTGTTTTTGTTTTAATGTAAAATGCCATTTTAGCCTGTATTTACCTTCTGATTTAAAACTTAAAGCTAAATCCCAAATCCTTCCTGCATATTTACTGAAAGGCCTGTAATAGACTAATGTGTACAATATGTTTTGAATATGTATAATGTAATATATAATGGTATACAATACAATAAGACTGTGAAGTAACATGTGCAATAATCTCTGCATCAGCTGCACTTTATTAACTCTGAGTGATCTTCTTGAACGCCGTCTGTAACTAGTGAATTTCTCCTTTGTGAGATCAATAAAGGATAATCTTATCTTATCTTATATCTATTTTATAAAGATTTCATACATAATACAAAAAGACTATATCGCATCGGTATCGGCCACTATGAAATGTCACAATATCGGATCGGTAGCTCAGAAAAGTGGATCGTACAAATCTTAGACAGGCCCTACAGATTACCATATAGACTCTTCTTTTTTGCATATATTTGAGTTGTACGATGAAACAATTGATTTGCCATTGAAAGATCATATTTTATTTATAAAAAGATAGTTTACAAAGTGCTGAACAGCGTGTATTTACAAAACGGAATGGAATTAAGCCAGATTTCCCTTTGACCAGGCGGCGGCTGCTGAGTGAGAGGCGGAGAAGGAAAATGGCTCATTGAAATTAATAATTAGAGTAAAGTTTCCATTCATTGCGTCACAATCGCTCATCGTGTTTGACGGCGCAGAATATTCTCTGCAAATGTGTTGAGATTCTCTTCATTTTCAGCCCGTAGATGAAAGGGTTAAAGAGAGGGTGATACAAAATTAGCTGAAGACTCATAATGAAACGGCCGAGTTTAGGAAACTGTCCTTCGAATCGAGCCAATAACACGTCAAACGAACCCAGGCAGAAGTAGTTGAACAAAACTATCAAGTGTGGTAAACACGTGCGCATGGCTTTCTTTCTCACCTCCAAACCTCTTCTTTTTGTTATGATGAATATTCGTATGTACGTGAAACAGTTACAAATCGCAGGGATGAAAATTAAATTCACCATAACGTACAATCCAAACTTTTTCAATGCAGCGGATGGAAAACAGTGCAGTTTGTATGTTGTGCTGTTACAGATGATGCCCCTGGTGATGAAATTGCAAAGTTTCTTTTGACTCGCTGCTGTAATGAGTATAGCGACTTGCAAAGCCGGCACAGTCCAAGCTACTGTTAACAGCACGTTCACCCTGGATTTAGTCATAATAGTGGGATATTGCAGAGGTTTACATATGGCCAGATACCTGTCCAAGGCCATGAACATCAACAACCAAAACTCAGCCCCTCCAATGGCATAAATGATGTACCACTGAAACAGACATGTTGAATAAGTCACTACCTGCTTCTCAGACAAAATATCTACCAGTATTTTGGGATAGAAAGCAGAGCTGAACAGAATTGAGTTTAGTAACAAAGCAGCGATGAAAAAGTACATTGGTTCATGGAGGTTTTTGTGGATCCAAATGAGACAGACAATAGTGCTGTTGCTGCAGATGATGACGACAAAAGCGGAACAAACTATGACAAAATAGAGCGCTCTGTATTTTTCCAAATCCACATAACCATCAAGAGTAATATAGGTTACATTGAGCTCCATTAGAAACACACGTGATAAAAGTCATTCACACAGACGGCAGAATGACAGAGCCCCGAGTCAGACCGGACTTTTATACAGTGCATTTACTCTCAGAGGAAGCGGCGGCAGTGAGCGAGCCGTAAACAACTGGGAATGGGAAACACAAACTTTGGACTCTATCAAACTTGGATGGGAGTAACTTTTAACCACATCTGTGTTACGGCAGAAAATACATTAAAAAAAAGATGATTTTATGTGACAAAAAACAGCAAACTTAACAGCAATGTAGCGGCCATCTTGTGCCGCTGTAGCGACCGATGCGAAACCAGGAGCAGCATTTTCATCGATTAAACGGCATAATCTGAGACACACTCATTGTTTATGATCGGTTTCTTACTTCTCAGTCTCGTATCCCAGTCAGGATGTCATTTCTTTGAAAAACAGTGTCGTGTTGTTTAGCCGTGTTAGCATTGTTTCTCCATTCATTCCCAGGGTTCAGGGGTTAGCATTCATTGTATCACTGTCCCATGTTCAATAAATATTGGTCATGTCGTATTAAAAAGTACAGAAACATTGCTTTAAAGTCGGAAACAAATGTTGTATTTGATATAAATAGAAGTGAAGAGAAAATCCATGAACGAAAAATGTCTGTCTCCTATAAAACTGGAATACATAAATCAACATCGACATCCACACTGTAGTACCTTCACTTTACTGTGCGGATGTCGAACTACTCCTGGTATTATTACGCCTTACAATATAGTTCCCCCTTTTATCCACTTAGAAAATCCACATTGTTTCATTGTGTGTAATTATACTTTATCGTGTAACACTTCACGTAACCATATTTAAATGGAGAAAACGCGGAAGAGCTTGGTCCCTTCTATCTTCACCTGGTTTGGAGCTATACATGCATTTCCAATGACATCACGCATCGCTCCAGCGGCCATTTTGAATACCTTTCTCTGTGATTTTTACAGTTTGTCATGTCAACAGAGTGTCAGTCTGAGTCAGTGTTTAAGCTGCACAAGACGTTAGCATGCTAGTGGTTAGCAACTGCCAATGGTTTATTCAATCAACTGCCAATGGCTTCAACACAATAGAGTTCGGGAAAGTCTACAGTTACCATGGAGATCGGCCATCTTTGCAGCTGTTAGCATACATTTCCATTTACTAACATTAGCTAAAAACAGTTTATAAAGTGGAGAAAAATAGCCGTGGAACAGCTCCGTTAGCTGCTGAGACACTGCTGGTAAAAACATTTAACCCACTGTGGTGTCCAAGTGTTTTAATGTGAGCTGAGCTGTTGAAGCTAAATGCTAACCGGTAGCATGCTAACATCTTGAACACTGTCTCCCTGGTTTCTTCACATAAACGTGCGTCTCTGGGGCCGTGTTTTTACTGTTATCTTGAGCAAAGATTATGAGTTCATAAAAATGCCACAGTCAATCAGTTGTCTTTCATTTTCATACTAGAGTAGAGATACTGTTACATGTGGTAGTGCTACATAAGGCTACTTCGGTATTCAAAATGGCCGCCATAACAAAGGTCACATGACTGAAAGGCATGTATAGAGGAGAGAGGGAGGGGCTAAATGCTAACGCCGTCTGTGCTGTGTTTACGTGACTGAGGGCACGCGTGAAGACCAGACAGGTACACATGAACTCGTCTAAGCTCAGGTAAGAACATATCTCAGTGTGTAAAAACGGTGGCCTGTTCCTATTCCTAACTCATGCCCCTACAGGCCATAAGCGCCACTGCAGGTGTTTCCCACTCAAACTTGGCTATAAATACTGTTTAAGTGGTGCTAGCCTGCAGTTAGCTTTGCCCGTTAGCCTGCTAGCTCCTTCTTCGTGATTCCATTAGTGTGTATTGGTGACTCCGACTCGGAGGCAGGAATGTTGCAATTGTGGTTTTCTGGCCAGAGACACCAAGGGGAGATGAAAGACCCCCCAATCATCCCATTAACACTTGTATTTCCCCCACAGGGACTACGGAAAGGATTTATAAAGGTAAACACGTTACTTAGCATTGCTTTAAATAAATAAATACATGTAAATAAATTAACCTATAATAAATATTTTTGGTTTGAGGTAGCTTTATGGTGCTGCCTATGGTGTTTACACATAATGATGACAAGCCACACAATCTACATCACAAACTGTTGCCACATGTAAAGATTAATGGCACAAATTATTATGCACAGCTATAAATACTTTCCCACGGGCCACAATAGTCGAGTCCTGTCAGGAATCTGTTAAGACAGTCAAGAATAGGGCGAAAGTGGAAGATAAAGATACAGCATATATAAATAAAATCACTCCCAAACTAAACTATATAAAGCTGACTTCATTTAGGCCGTGCATATTGTGACAATCATAGGTTATTTAAACATTGAGAAACTGCACTGGTACCATAGAAATATATACATGGAAGAGGCATGCTGTCCCAGCTCATATCTCTTTACATAGAGGTGCTCAGTGGCGCATGACTCCAGTTTCGTCCGCCATAACGGCCCAAAGTGCCCGTATGACGCGTCACCTGTATCTATGCTCCCACGGCCCAAGTGGGTGAAAGCAGCGTGAGCACACGGCTGCCGACGAAGCCTCAGAGCGGAGCGGACGCCATTACGCAAAAAGTCAAATCTCTTAATATCATCGTTCTTTAAACACAAAATGTTTTTTTAAGGCCATTTCAGGCGAATAAGCTACCATGCTACGATGACTTTGGGGGTTAGTTTGTCAGTGCGGGGCTTAAAAAGCTCGTTTAGCCGCTCTTGGAACAACCGGGCGCTTAGCGGCCCTTCAGACGTACGTAACCGCGCTCATGAACTCACGCTCGGTCACTTTTCTGGGAAGTTTCGTAAGTGCTGGAAGTCTTGATATTGTGATAGAATTGATAAAAATCGAGTTGTTACTTCACTGTATTTGCTTGTATAACATCACAACTAGAATTGTTTGGCTGAAATACAAAGAATGAGCACTGCAAAAGTGTTTTATATTACATTTTCATTGGTAAAATGTGAGATTGTTTTTTATATAGCATTTATCTGTACTGTACTGTACTGTACTGGATCCAGGACAGATGCGGAAATCATGCATTTTTTTCTGTTTCATTCTACTTACACAAATAATGGTGTAAGTACATAAGTACATTAAATGCTGCTAGTATGTTTTTAATTAATAAAACAGTTACAGGTTATTAGTGCCATTATTTAATTTTCAGAAATGAGTTTAATAACATGTAGACTAGTTGTTTCTTATTACCCATAATCCAATGCTATAAACACATGCTATATTCATCATACAAACGTATTTAGTTTTTGGTAAAAACGTAGAGAAACATAAAGTTACTTGAGATGTTTGTTAGTTGTCGTTTATCCTTGTTTTTAGTCCAGTTCATTTGTTTTGCTCAGACTTCAGTCGCTAAATCACACGAGGGAGAATCTGCTCGTTCATGAGTCATCACGCACACGCTCGTGCACGTCTACGGCCCGGGTGACGTCACGTCATTAGAAAACCTTTAAAAATTTATTTTTGATGCTTTACAATTTTTTTTACAAAGAAAAAAAGTCCATGTCCTTAAAAATAGTAATTTTAAAGAAATATATTTCCCTCAGTCTGAAACTCCAGATGCCTGTGGACCATTTTACAGGCTGCTCCTTTTACATGAGTGTCTATGACAAAAAGGGCTTTTTGGGCTGCTGGCTGCAATACCACGGCCTGACACTAGCACGTACTGGAGACGGGTGTAAAGGGCGGACCCCCCCACTGACTGGTACAGGCGCTCCCTCCAGCCTGCTGCTGCTCTCTGCCCTCCCCATCGCCGCAGGTTTTCTATCAACTTTAGCGCAAGGGCGAGAGAAAACAAGGTTTCCTAGACAAAGAATGCTCTCACGCTGCATTACGAATCATCACGAAAGGACACGCTCTGCTGAGACCTCCACGGATTGAGTGTGAATTCATTCTTAGATTTTGGCCAAAAAAATCCTCCACAAACGTCACGAACCAATGCACTCTGTTAAGAACCGTATTGAGATGTGTTAAAGGGGGGGTATTATGCAAAATGGACTTTTTCCAGCTTTCCATCATGTTATTCTGTCACTCCCTCATTAAAAACATGGCTGAAGTGTTGCCTTGGCACATTCACGTATTTCTGAGTAATCTGTAAAAACTCTGATGGCGGCCATTTTAGGGATAGGTTTGCCTGAGTCCTCCTAGGAACGCCCCCACCTCCTGGAGACGCCTCCGAGCTTTGGTCACCAGCCGAGTAACCAGCGGATGTGGTGGACGACAAAGGCACTACCTCGGGCCACCTGGTGGTCCGATCCACCATAGTAAACAGATGCGTGAAACCAGAGGGCCAACCAGATCCACGTGCACATGGTCGAAACGCCTGGCTGGAATCGGAAAAGGTTCCAAAGGGGTTTTGGTATGCCGGTGCACTTTGGCGCGCTGACATGCAGCGCAAGATGCCGCCCACCCCCTTAACGTCTTTGCGTAAACCAGGCCAAACAAAACGGGAACTGACCAGCTTCACCGATGCCCGCACACCCGGGTGTGAGAGAGAGTGAACAGAGTCAAAAATGCGACGGCGCCAACCTGCTGGAACCACAGGACGAGGCCGTCCAGTAGAAACGTCACACAGGAGGGCCGAACCCCCTTCTCGCAGTACCTGCTCCTCAAGCTTAAGGCCTGTACCAACGGAGCGAAGGGCCAGGATATCCGCGTCACCAGGCTGCTCGGCAGCCATCTCAGAAAAATCTGTCCCAAGAAGCACAGGGCAAACACGGGATAGACATTCCGCGACGGAGTTGGACTTTCCCGCGACATGCCGTACATCAGTGGTAAATTCAGAAATAGCAGCTAAGTGACGAGCCGACCAGGGTTCCGTCACCTTAGACATTGCAAACGTGAGCGGTTTATGGTCCACGTAAGACGTAAAAGAACGTCCCTCCAGCAAAAACCGAAAATGCCAAAAAGAGCGCCAACAACTCATGGTCAAAAACGCTGTACTCGCTCGCAGTCCCGCACCTTGCGGCTAAAAAACGCAAGAGGCTGCCATGCGTCTGCCACCCGCCTCTCCACAACAGCCCCAACCGCTAAATCAGAAGCGTCGGTAGTCAGGGCAATCGGAGCCTCTGGATCAGGGTGAGCGAGGAGAGCTGTACTGGCTAACGCAGACTTAGCCCCATCAAAAACAGCAGTCCGTTCCGGTGTCCAGACGACGGCGTCCGTAGCTTTCCTCGAACGCAAAGCATCATAAAGCGGCTGAAGGAGGTGGGCAGCGCGAGGAATAAAGCTATTGTAAAAATTCACCATGCCCAAAAACTCCTGTAAGGCCTTGACCACAACTGAACGAGGAAAATCTGCCACTGCCTGGACCTTGGTAGGCAAGGGGACTGCACCGTGCACGGAAATGCGATGACCTAAAAAATCGATCACCGGAAACCCAAACTGACATTTGGCAGGGTTGACTATCAGGCCATGAGTGTCCAAACGCTAAACTTCCCTAAGAAATAATGAAAAAGCTGTTTTACAAATTAAAATCACGCTGTAAGACATTACATTACAGACGTCGAGCACTTCAGTTCCGCTGTGACGACACAATTGAGCAGGTCAGTCGTTCACCAGGAGAGGGCGGAGCCTCAGAGAGCAGGAGGGCGGAGCCTCAGAGAGCAGGATTCAGGAGGATTACTGAGAGCTGCGTGAATGAAGCCACAAACCACTCTGGGGGTGTTTTTGATGAGGAAATAGCAAAACAACATGGCTAAAAGCTCCAAAAAGTCGATTTGGCATGATATAGGCCCTTTAAGGTGAACGCTTCCAACCGGATCTCAATTGTGAAAAGAGCCGGATCTTTTTTTCACTCAATTTTACCCAGAACTTCCAAGAACGAACACAAGAATGTTTCTGTGGAGTTTGTTCTCCCCGTGTCTGCGTGTCCACCACTAAAAACATGTACAATAGGCCAGGGTGAATGAGAGTGTGTTTGAGAGTGTGAGTGGAAATTAGCCTATGGTGCCTCCATGTCCAGTATGTGCATTAACATCAACTGTCCCGACCAAAGAAACAAAATAAACTTGTCTCCCAGAAAAGAGCCGTGAAGCCCATCACTATTTTGAACCTCTGTGGTTTTCTTTTCTAACTCTTTAGGCCACAATTAGACTTTGTTTGAAGATTTATTCAGCAATTTTCTTTAGGGATGGCCGATATTTGTCATTTTTTCACCTATTGGTATCGGTCCGATATGGGAAAATATCGTCCGATATATATTTTTTTCTTTTAATTATTTACTGCACCGTAATGTCATAGCGCACCTGAATGCAGCAGCAGTGTAGACGGGCTACACTGACCTGACTGGGGCAACAGTTTATTCAAATTATCTGAAATAAACAGTGGGTCCTAAAAATAAAGAACCTCCAGCATAAATTCACACGTCTCCAAAAGAAAGTATGTTTTTACTAAGTTTAAACAAAGTGGACACTTTGACACCACAGAGATGCAGAGCCACAAGTTACTGCTGAAACAAACTGGACTAAATCTGCCTCATGGACATTATATGGAGTCAGGAAAAACATGAACCATTTTCTGATGGATTATTTGTCGCTACATCTGAGGTGAGTGTTGTAAAAGTTTCTCCGTCCTGACGCCAGATTTATAACTTTGTTTGTTAGCGCTAGCATAGCTGCTAACAGGCTAAAGGCTACAACACGTAAACATGACCTATCTGTCATCATGTAGGTGTAACTACAGTGATGATAATGTAGGTGTAACTACAGTGATGATAATGTAGGTGTAACTACAGTGATGATCATGTAGGTGTAACTACAGTGATGATCATGTAGGTGTAACTACAGTGATGATCATGTAGGTGTAACTACAGTGATGATCATGTCTGTATTCATGTTTACTCTGCCCACCTTTGTCATGTTACTGACCCGTGAAAACGAGATGTTATGTCTCATTTCCGTGCATATTTAATTAGACGCATTAGCATCGTTAGCGCATTTACCATTGAAAACAATGCAGTTCAAAGCTCATGCTAATCTTGTAAATCTACTGTTTGCGTTTGCCAACTCTAAATCTTTACATTCTGGCCTCATAAGTTCAGTATAAGGTTCTGTTAAAGTGACATGATGATATGTTTTGCAGTTCCAAAGCTTCATACAGAGCTGTGTGTCCTCAGATGTAATTAAAGTTAAAACATGTAGCTTAAACAACATGATAGGCGACATGTTTAAATAAAAAATACAATCAATAGTAGCCTAGCATATTCCCAGTGTCAGTGTTTCCCATTACTCAGACCTACTTATTATTATACTTTCACCCATGTCCTCTGTTAAATATTTAGCCAAAATCCAAATGACATTTCACTCCAACATTGCATTTGGTCTTTTTAATATTTTTCTAATAAAAGGGATTGTTTGTTTCATCCTGGTGTGTGAGACGTGTCCCGGGCATAAGCACAAGACATTCCAATGATGGAACAATTTACAAACTTTACCACATTTGAGTAAACCTTTCTATTGATTTTTAACGTTGAAATAAATATCGGCAAATATCGGATATCGGCCACAGCAGCGAGGCAAATATCGGATATCGGTATCGGCAGAAAATTTTCATATCGGAGAGAACTGTGCACGACTGTTTCTTTTCATCCCGCTCCTAAACTGGAGTCCACCAGTCGGATATGAGATTGTATTGCGGGTATTTGTAGCTTCAAACCGTTTATTAAGTGTGAAGACGTTTAGAAATTGACACACACACATTCAAAAGTGGAGAATTCAGGTTTCTCATTACCTGGAAATAGTTTTATTCTTAATGGACAAAACGGAATATTAAAAAACTCCGGATAATAACACCCTCACACCCTTTATCGAGATGTACAAACTTCCTCTGAGCAAATAGATCTGTTATTTCCGCTTCACGCACGGGCAGAGCAGCTTCTGTATGTGTCTGTTGATTCCCTTCATCTTGAGCCCGTAGATGACCGGGTTAAGCAGCGGATGGTACATGATCACCTGCAGGGTCACGACAAACCGCACAGTTTTACTAGATTCCGTCTGGATCCGCACTAAGAGAACGTTTTGTTGTGCCGAAGCTCCCAAACATTAAAGGGATGTTTCAGGATGTTTGACATAGGGCCTCGTTTCCTCGTTATCCAGAGTGTTGCTGATTTCTGGAGATGTTTTTTTTAGTAATTCATGCAGTTCTTATGTTTGAAGAGTTTCGTGGCGCTAGGCTAATGCAAGGCAAAAAAATATCTCTAGAAATCAGCAACACTCTGGATAACGAGGAAACGAGGCCCTATGTCAAACATCCTGAAACATCCCTTTAAGCTCCTAAACCGGAGTCCACCAGTCGGGTTTAAGATTGCATTAATCCCAGGGACATGCAGGTGTTTGTAGCTTCCAGTTATGGCAGTTTTCTGGAAGGTGTTTATGTAACTGGGGGAAACTCAAGCCCTGTTTATGATGAAATAAAGAATCACAGCGCTTTGTGTTGAAGCTCTGTATTGAAATGATAGTTTTGAACACAACACAGTGGAAACATTAGGAGCATTAAAGCATTGTTGCAGGGCTCGTGCTTTTGAACGTCCACTTTTTGTCCATCCACCACATCCTGATCTGCGACAGACGACCGCGGCGCTGGGGGAAGGTTCAAGTCAGGACTGGTGGAGAGAGCGGCGCTGATGGAGTTCACCCACAGCTTCTTGTGAGGTTTTCCATCACGAAAGCATCCGTTGAAAACCAGCAGCCTTTAAACAAGAGATCTCCAACCAGTAGCTTTAAACTCATCAGGGGGTGAGGGTTAGGGTTAGGATTAGGAACGGCAAATGTCAAGTAAATTGTGTTTCTCTCACACAGATCTTACAGAGCTTTAGAAACTAGAAGGTCTTGGCTTTCAAATGAGGCATCACACTGGCACATAGGCTGTAAGCTCTCCTGTCGATACGCTTTGAGATTTAGATATGCATCATTTCTAACCCTAACCCTAAGGTAGTAACAGGTTAAAGGGAGCTCGCCAGACACTTTCTACATCTCTATACGCTTAATAAAACATTTATTAGAAGCCTTTTCTGTTTCTCTGAACATGCTGAACACAATCTGCAAACACACAACCGAGAAATAGTGTCTATGCTCAGGGTTTATACAGGCAGAAGCAAGTCAAATATATTGCCTTTAACATTTCATCAAACAGAGGGATGAGAATTGGACAGAATGGGAAACATTTGAGAATATTGACATTTTCAGTTCACCTAAACAGTAAAACATTGTTGAGAGATGTCATTCCTTTCCATATGAATCAGTTATTTAGGCTTCACGCACGGGCAGAGCAGTTTCTGTATGTGTCTGTTGATTCCCTTCATCTTGAGCCCGTAGATGACCGGGTTAAGCAGCGGATGGTACATGATCACCTGCAGGGTCACGACAAACCGCACAGTTTTACTAGATTCCGTCTGGATCCGCAGTAAGAGAACGTCGTACGCGCTGAACACGGTGAAGTTGATCAGAACCAGCAGATGTGGGAGGCAGGTCTCCATCGCTTTCCTTCTCATGTCTTTGGAGCGTCTCGCCAAGAAGAATATCCTGGAATACGTGTAAAGTACGAACAGCACGGGGAGGATGACGACGTTGGTGAAGACGAACATGCCGTACGTGGTTAATGCGGTGGAGCCGGTGCAGTAGAGCCTGTAAACGCTGCTGTTACAGATGAGCCCTTTGAAAAGGAAACGGCAAAGCTTTTTCTTTACATTCAAACACAGAGCGACTGTATTCTGGGAGAAAGGAAGCAGCCACGCCAGAGCCAAGAGAACGCACACTTTGGTCTTTGTCATGATGGTCGGATATTGCAGGGGTTTGCAGATAGACACATATCGATCATACGCCATCGCTGTCAGAAGCATGAACTCACAAGCGCCTAAAGTGTAATAGGTGAACCACTGGAAGAGACAGACCGGGAACGACACCACCTGCTTTTCGGACACAAAGTCGATCATGAGTTTGGGGTAGATCGCAGAGGCGTAAACGATGGAGTTCACCGACAAAGCGGCGATGAAAACGTACATCGGCTCGTGTAGGTTCGGGTGAGTCCAGATCAGGGATATAATCAGGGTATTGCTGCACAAGGTCAGTAAATAAGCTGCAAACATGATGACGAAATAAAGATGACCGTATTTGGACACTTCCACATAACCCTCGATTGTTATGAAGTGCAAAGAGCTCGACCTGTTCTCCATCAAAGGCCTGAACTGGTCTCCTCGTCTGTGACTCTCCCAGAAGTGTCACACACCTCTGTGGCCTCCGGCTCTTTATAAGTGCCTTTACATGAACCTGCCGACTGGTGATGTAATGTGCACGACCGAGCGGCTCTTTAAGGTGAACGCTTCCAACCGGATCTCAATTGTGAAAAGAGCCGGATCTTTTTTTTTTCAGTCAATTTTACCCAGAACTTCCAAGAACGAACACAAGAATGTTTCTGTGGAGTTTGTTCTCCCCTTGTCTGCGTGTCCACCACTAAAAACATGTACAACAGGCCAGGGTGAATGAGAGTGTGTGTGAGAGTGTGAGTGGAAATTAGCCTATGGTGCATCCATGTCCAGTATGTGCATTAACATCAACTGTCCCGACCAAAGAAACAAAATAAACTTGTGTCCCAGAAAGAGCCGTGAAGCCCATCACTATTTTGAACCTCTGTGGTTTTCCGTTCTAACTCTTTAGGCCACGATTGGACTTTGTTCAAAGATTTATTCAGCAGTTTTCTTTAGGGATGGCCGATATTTGTCATTTTTTCACATATTGGTCCGATATGGGAAAATATCGTCCGATATATATTTTTTTCTTTTAATTATTTACTGCACCGTAATGTCGTAGCGCACCTGAAAGCAGCAGCAGTGTAGACGGGCTGCACTGACCTGACTGGGGCAACAGTTTATTCAAATTATCTGAAATAAACAGTGGCTCCTAAAAATAAAGAACCTCCAGCATAAATTCACACGTCTACAAAAGAAAGTATGTTTTTACTAAGTTTAAACAAAGTGGACACTTTGACACCACAGAGATGCAGAGCCACAAGTTTCTGCTGAAACAAACTGGACTAAATCTGCCTCATGGACATTATATGGAGTCAGGAAAAACATGAACCATTTTCTGATGGATTATTTGTCGCTACATCTGAGGTGAGCGTTGTTAAAGTTTCTCCGTCCTGACGCCAGATTTATAACTTTGTTTGTTAGCGCTAGCATAGCTTCTAACAGGCTAAAGGCTACAACACGTAAACATGACCTTTCTGTCATCATGTAGGTGTAACTACAGTGATGATAATGTAGGTCTCACTACAGTGATGATAATGTAGGTGTAACTACAGTGATGATCATGTAGGTGTAACTACAGTGATGATAATGTAGGTGTAACTACAGTGATGATAATGTAGGTGTAACTACAGTGATGATAATGTAGGTGTAACTACAGTGATGATAATGTAGGTGTAACTACAGTGATGAGGTTGCTATGGCGCCGGCCCTAACTGGCAGCTAGTTACGTTGGCTCTGTTACCTCTCTTACACTTTTTGCTTTTATCTTTATTTATAGACGTGTTTTTTATTTTTTATTTTCATCAAGTAGACTAGACATTGTGCATTTGTGCCCAGGGGAAGCTGTTTTTTGTTGCACTTTCCCTTTTATTTGCGATGTCTTCGGCATTTTGAGATCTGCGTCTCCTTCTTGTTGTTCTCGTTGCCACGGTGACACACACGGTCCTCTTGTTTATTCACGAGAGCAGCTCCTCGGACTCAAGGACTCACCTCTCATGCATGTGGAGAGGCCGGTGATCCCCACCGAGATACGCAGGAAACGCAGAGGCTGCAGAGGTGGACGCAAGAGGAGAAGATGGCTACCCTCAGTCATCCTGGGTAATGTACGCTCCATCTCGAACAAGACCGAGGAGCTGGCCGCACTAACCCGACATCAGAGGGCTTATCGGGAGTGCGGACTGATGTGCTTTACGGAGACGTGGCTGAACGGGAATATACCGGACTCTGTGGTTTCCCTGGACGGATTTAAACTGGCGCGCGCAGACCGGTGTGTGGAGGGGAGCGGGAAGAAGAAAGGCGGGGGAGTAGCTGTGTTTGTGAATGAGAGATGGTGCCACCCCGGCCACGCGCACGTGAAAGAACAGATATGCACCCGGGACCTGGAGATGATCGTCGTCAGCATGAGGCCTAGGTATCTACCGAGGGAGTTTTCACACATGGTCGTGTTGTGCTTGTATATCCCCCCCTCGGCCGACGCCGCCGCAGCCTGTGAGCGCATCCACAGTACCGTGACCCAGACCCAGATGCGTCACCCCCGCGCCCTGCTGCTCATCACCGGTGACTTTAATCACGCCTCTCTTTCAGCCACTATCCCCACACTCACGCAGTATGTTAAGTGCCACACAAGGAACAATAAGACCCTGGACCTTCTGTATGCTAACGTGAAGGGCGCTTACACCTCTGCCCCCCTCCCCCCGCTCGGACGCTCAGACCACAATCTCGTCCTACTGCGGCCGGATTACACACCCAAGGTGCGAAGAGAGCCAGCACAGAAGAGGTCTGTGAAAGTGTGGAGTGAAGAGGCTGAAGAGAGACTTAGGGACTGTTTCCAGACCACAGACTGGAACATGATCTGCAGCTCTCATGGAGATGACATCGACAGCCTGACCCACTGCATCACAGACACATCAACTTCTGTGTGGAAAACACTGTACCAACCCGGAAGGTACGGTGTTTCTCCAACAACCACCCCTGGGTGACCCCTGAACTTAAAGCCCTCCTGAACCAAAAGAAAAGGGCTTTCAACTCAGGGGACAGAGAGGAGCAGAGGAGAGTCCAGCATGAACTCCAGTGGAGGATCAGGAAGGCCAAGAAGGACTATGGCGAGAAGCTGGAGCAGAAGCTGGCGCAGGGCAACGCACGGGACGTGTGGAGGGGACTGAAGAACATCTCCGGTTTTGGACAGAGTGCCAGAGGGACAGCTGATGGAGACCAGCGCGGGGCGGATGAATTCAACCAACATTTCAACCGGTTTGATTCTCCCCCCACTCCCTCCTCTTCACACGTCTCCAGCACAGTGGACACTGCCCCCCTCCCCCGACCACCTTCACCTGCCTCCAGCCCCCCTGCACCCACGTCTCCAGCCCCCACCATACGGACTTCCTCTAGCACCTGCCCCACCCCCGGCAGTCCACCCCCACACCACTCCCCCCTCTCCATCACACCGGACCAGGTGAGGAGGGAGCTGAGGCGACTGAAGCGGGGGAAAGCTGCAGGACCAGATGGCATCAGTCCCAGGCTGCTGAGGACCTGCGCAGACCAGCTCTCCGAGGTCCTCAGCCACATCTACAACCTGAGCCTCAGCCTGGAGAAGGTCCCCGTCCTGTGGAAGACCTCCTGTCTGATCCCGGTTCCTAAAACAGCGCACGCCAGGGAACCGGCCCACTACAGACCAGTCGCCCTGACCTCCCACCTGATGAAGACGATGGAGCGGCTCATCCTCACCCGCCTCCGCTCTGTGGTAAGCCCCATCTACACATCGGACTTCACATACAACACGGACAGCTGTCATCTCCAGAAGTTCTCCCACGACTCCGCCATCGTGGGCTGTGTGTCTAAGGGGAACGACCTGGAGAACCGGTCAGTCATCATAGACTTTGTGGACTGGTGTGAGCGCAACCACCTGTGCTTGAACATCAGTAAGACGAAGGAGATGGTGATCGACTTCACGAGGAAGCCACGACCGCACACACCGCTGAACATCCAGGGGGAGGACATTGAGGAGGTGGACAGTTTCAAGTACCTGGGTGTTCACCTCAACAATAAACCGGACTGGTCCCACAACACCAACGCCCTGTACAAGAAGGGCCAAAGTCGCCTTCACCTTCTGAGGAGACTGAGGTCCTTCGGAGTGAGCAGGCCTCTGCTCAGGACTTTTTATGACTCTGTGGTAGCCTCTGCTCTCCACTACGCTGCCATGTGTTGGGCCCCGGGCAGCACAGAGCGGGACAAGAACAGACTGAACAAGCTGGTCAGGAGGGCCAGCTCCGTACTGGGCTGCCCCCTGGGGGACAGGAGGGTGTTAGCCAAGCTCACCTCCATCATGGACAACACCTCCCACCCACTGCACGGGACTGTAGAAGAGCTGAGCAGCTCTCTCAGTGGCAGACTGAGACACCCTCAGTGCAGGACGGAGCGCTACCGCAAAGCCTTCATCCCCACTGCTGTCAGACTGTACAATAAGACTGTGAAGTAACGCCGACTGTAACAAGTGAATTTCTCCTTTGTGAGATGAATAAAGGTTTATCTTATCTTATCTTATCTTATAATGTAGGTGTAACTACAGTGATGATCATGTAGGTGTAACTACAGTGATGATCATGTAGGTGTAACTACAGTGATGATCATGTAGGTGTAACTACAGTGATGATCATGTAGGTGTAACTACAGTGATGATCATGTAGGTGTAACTACAGGGATGATAATGTAGGTCTCACTACAGTGATGATCATGTAGGTCTCACTACAGTGATGATCATGTAGGTCTCACTACAGTGATGATAATGTCTGTATTCATGTTTCCTCCGCCCACCTTTGTCATGTTAATGACCCGTGAAAACGAGATGTTATGTCGCATTTCCGCGCATATTTAATTAGACGCATTAGCATCGTTAGCGCATTTATCATTGAAAACAATGCAGTTCAAAGCTCATGCTAATCTTGTAAATCTACTGTTTGCCTGCTCTAAATCTTCACATTCTGGCCTCATACGTTCAGTATAAGGTTCTGTTAAAGTGACATGATGATATGTTTTGCAGTTCCAAAGCTTCATACAGAGCTGTGTGTCCTCAGAGAAGTTTAGCAGATGTAATTAAAGTTAAAACATGTAGCTTAAACAACATGATAGGCGACATGTTTAAATAAAAAATACAATCAATAGTAGCCTAGCATATTCCCAGTGTCAGTGTTTCCCATTAACAGAGGACATGGGTGAAAGTATAATAATAAGTAGGTCTGAGTAAATATTTAGCCAAAATCCAGATGACATTTCACTCCAACATTGCATTTGGTCTTTTTAATATTTTTCTAATAAAAGGGATTGTTTGTTTCATCCTGGTGTGTGAGACGTGTCCCAGGCATAAGCACAAGACATTCCAATGATGGAATACCACATTTGAGTAAACCTTTCTATTGATTTTTAACGTTGAAATAAATATCGGCAAATATCGGATATCGGCCACAGCTGCGAGGCAAATATCGGATATCGGTTTCAGCAGAAAATTGTCATATCGGACCATCCCTAATTTTATTTTATTTTAGACAATGATTGAAACGGACGATGAGGCCAGTAAACATGGACGTGTGAAGTAGAGAACTGTGCACGACTGTTTCTTTTCATCCCACTCCTAAACTGGAGTCCACCAGTCGGATATAAGATTGTATTGCGGGTATTTGTAGCTTCAAACCGTTTATTAAGTGTGAAGAAGTTTAGAAATTGACACACACACATTCAAAAGTGGAGAATTCAGGTTTCTCATTACCTGGAAATAGTTTTATTCTTAATGGACAAAACGGAATATTAAAAAACTCCGAATAATAACACACTCACTCCCTTTATCGAGATGTACAAACTTCCTCTGAGCAAATAGATCTGTTATTTACGTTTCACGCACGGGCAGAGCAGCTTCTGGATGTGTCTGTTGATTCCCTTCATCTTGAGCCCGTAGATGACCGGGTTAAGCAGCGGATGGTACATGATCACCTGCAGGGTCACGACAAACCGCACAGTTTTACTAGATTCCGTCTGGATCCGCAGTAACAGAACGTCGTACGCGCTGAACACGGTGAAGTTGATCAGAACCAGCAGATGTGGGAGGCAGGTCTCCATCGCTTTCCTTCTCATGTCTTTGGAGCGTCTCGCCAAGAAGAATATCCTGGAATACGTGTAAAGTACGAACAGCACGGGGAGGATGACGACGTTGGTGAAGACGAACATGCCGTACGTGGTTAATGTGGTGGAGCCGGTGCAGTAGAGCCTGTAAACGCTGCTGTTACAGATGACCCCTTTGAAAAGGAAACGGCAAAGCTTTTTCTTTACATTCAAACACAGAGCGACTGTATTCTGGGAGAAAGGAAGCAGCCACGCCAGAGCCAAGAGAACGCACACTTTGGTCTTTGTCATGATGGTCGGATATTGCAGGGGTTTGCAGATAGACACATATCGATCATACGCCATCGCTGTCAGAAGCATGAACTCACAAGCGCCTAAAGTGTAATAGGTGAACCACTGGAAGAGACAGACCGGGAACGACACCACCTGCTTTTCGGACACAAAGTCGATCAAAAGTTTGGGGTAGATCGCAGAGGCGTAAACGATGGAGTTCACCGACAAAGCGGCGATGAAAACGTACATCGGCTCGTGTAGGTTCGGGTGAGTCCAGATCAGGGATATAATCAGGGTATTGCTGCACAAGGTCAGTAAATAAGCCGCAAACATGATGACGAAATAAAGATGACCGTATTTGGACACTTCCACATAACCCTCGATTGTTATGAAGTGTAAAGAGCTCGACCTGTTCTCCATCAAAGGCCTGAACTGGTCTCCTCGTCTGTGACTCTCCCAGAAGTGTCTCACACCTCTGTGGTCTCCGGCTCTTTATAAGTGCCTTTACATGAACCTGCCAATGGGTGATGTAATGTGCACGACCGAGCGGCTCTTTAAGGTGAACGCTTCCAACCGGATCTCAATTGTGGAAAGAGCCGGATCTTTTTTTCAGTCAATCCGGCGTGTCCATATAAACAAATAAATCAAATGAACTCGAGCCGTGAATCCCATCAACACCGTGAACCTCTGTGGTTTTACTCGCTGACTCTTATGGCCTTTGTCCGTTTCGATCATTGTCTAAAATAAAAGATCAATGAGGCCAATAAACATGGAGGTGGGTGAAGTTCACATGTTTTATTTTAAATGTGAGCTTGATCGCGGACTAAGCGTGCATTTTGTTGTGCCGAAGCTCCCAAACTTTAAAGGGATGTTTCAGGATGTTTGACATAGGGCCTCATTTCCTCGTTATCCAGAGTGTTGCTGATTTATGGAGATGTTTTTTTTGTAATTCATGCAGTTCTTGTGTTTGAAGAGTTTCGTGGCGCTAGGCTAATGCAAGGCTAGTGCTTTTCTACGATGAGACAAATCACTTATAACACCAGACTAACCATATAAATGTCTGTGTCTATAGAGTCATTTAAAATATCTTATATTTGAGCAACATCAGCTTCGTGGTTGTATAAGCTACGCGGCGGCGGAGTGATCTGCTAGAAAATAGTCCCTCAAAATGCGATCATTCATGTGATGCAGGTCAGTTATATTCCAAACATGACTCTATGGACACAGACATGTATATGGTTAGTCTGGTGTTATAAGTGATTTGCCTCAGGTGCTCTGTGGAGCGGGTCACACTGTTTTTAATGCAGGCTAGCTGATACCATAGACATGCACTAGCCTTGCACTAGCCTAGCGCCATGAAACTCTTCAAACAAAAGAACTGCATGAATTACAAAAAAAAATATCTCCAGAAATCAGCAACGCTCTGGATAACGAGGAAATGAGGCCCTGTGTCAAACATCCTGAAACATCCCTTTAAGCTCCTAAACCGGAGTCCACCAGTTGGGTTTAAGATTGCATTAATCCCAGGGACATGCAGGTATTTGTAACTTCCAGTTATGGCAGTTTTCTGGAAGGTGTTTGTGTAACTGGGGGAAACTCAAGCCCTGTTTATGATGAAATAAAGAATCACAGCGCTTTGTGTTGAAGCTCTGTATTTAAATGATAGTTTTGAACACAACACAGTGGAAACATTAGGAGCATTAAAGCATTGTTGCAGAGCTCGTGCTTTTGAACGTCCACTTTTTGTCCATCCACCACATCCTGATCTGCGACAGACGACCGCGGCGCTGGGGGAAGGTTCAAGTCAGGACTGGTGGAGAGAGCGGCGCTGATGGAGTTCACCCACAGCTTCTTGTGAGGTTTTCCATCACGAGAGCATCTGTTTGAAAACCAGCAGCCTTTAAACAAGAGATCTCCAACCAGTAGCTTTAAACTCATCAGGGGGTGAGGGTTAGGGTTAGGATTAGGAACGGCAAATGTCATGTAAATTATGTTTCTCTCACACAGATCTTACAGAGCTCTAGAAACTAGAAGGTCTTGGCTTTCAAATGAGGTATCACACTGGCACATAGGCTGTAAGCTCTCCTGTCGATACGCTTTGAGATTTAGATATGCATCATTTCTAACCCTAACCCTAAGGTAGCAGGTAACAGGTTAAAGGTCGCTCGCCAAAGACTTTCTACATCTCTATACGCTTAATAAAACATTTTTTAGAAGCCTTTTCTGTTTCTCTGAACATGCTGAACACAATCTGCAAACACACAACCGAGAAATAGTGTCTATGCTCAGGGTTTATACAGGCAGAAGCCAGTCAAATATAATGCTTTTAACATTTCATCAAACAGAGGGATGAGAATTGGACAGAATGGGAAACTTTTGAGAATATTGACATTTTCAGTAAAACATTGTTGAGAGATGTCATAACTTTCCATATGAATCAGTTATTTATGTTTCACGCACGGGCAGAGCAGCTTCTGTATGTGTCTGTTGATTCCCTTCATCTTGAGCCCGTAGATGACCGGGTTAAGCAGCGGATGGTACATGATCACCTGCAGGGTCACGACAAACCGCACAGTTTTACTAGATTCCGTCTGGATCCGCACTAAGAGAGCGTCGTAAAAGATGAACACGGTGAGGTTGATCAGAACCAGCAGATGTGGGAGGCAGGTCTCCATCGCTTTCCTTCTCATGTCTTTGGAGTGTCTCGCCAAGAAGAATATCCTGGAATACGTGTAAAGTACGAACAGCACGGGGAGGATGACGACGTTGGTGAAAATGAACATGCCGTACGTGGTTGCTGCGGTCGAGCTGGCGCAGAAGAGTCTATAAATGGTGCTGTTACAGATGATCCCTTTGAAAAGGAAACGGCAAAGCTTTTTCTTTACATTCAAACACAGAGCGACTGTATTCTGGGAGAAAGGAAGCAGCCACGCCAGAGCCAAGAGAACGCACACTTTGGTCTTTGTCATGATGGTCGGATATTGCAGGGGTTTGCAGATAGACACATATCGATCATACGCCATCGCTGTCAGAAGCATGAACTCACAAGCGCCTAAAGTGTAATAGGTGAACCACTGGAAGAGACAGACCGGGAGAGACACCACCTGCTTTTCGGACACAAAGTCGATCATGAGTTTGGGGTAGATCGCAGAGGCGTAAACGATGGAGTTCACCGACAAAGCGGCGATGAAAACGTACATCGGCTCGTGTAGGTTCGGGTGAGTCCAGATCAGGGATATAATCAGGGTATTGCTGCACAAGGTCAGTAAATAAGCTGCAAACATGATGACGAAATAAAGATGACCGTATTTGGACACTTCCACATAACCCTCGATTGTTATGAAGTGTAAAGAGCTCGACCTGTTCTCCATCAAAGGCCTGAACTGGTCTCCTCGTCTGTGACTCTCCCTGAAGTGTCTCACACCTCTGTGGTCTCCGGCTCTTTATAAGTGCCTTTACATGAACCTGCCGACTGGTGATGTAATGTGCACGACCGAGCGGCTCTCTAAGGTGAACGCTTCCAACCGGATCTCAATTGTGGAAAGAGCCGGATCTTTTTTTTTCAATTTTACCCAGAACACAGCAAGAACATGAAAATGAACTCGAGCCGTGAATCCCATCAACACCGTGAACCTCTGTGGTTTTACTCGCTGACTCTTATGGCCTTTGTCCGTTTCAATCATTGTCTAAAATAAAAGAACAATGAGGCCAATAAACATGGAGGTGGGTGAAGTTCACATGTTTTATTATAAATGTAAGCTTGATCGCGGACTAAGCGTGCATGTTGTTGTGCCGAAGCTCCCAAACTTTAAAGGGATGTTTCAGGATGTTTGACATAGGGCCTCGTTTCCTCGTTATCCAGAGTGTTGCTGATTTATGGGGATGTTTTTTTAGTAATTCATGCAGTTCTTGTGTTTGAAGAGTTTCGTGGTGCTAGGCTAATGCAAGGCTAGCGCATTTCTATGATGAGACAAATCACTTATAACACCAGATTAACCATATAAATGTCTGTGTCCATAGAGTCATTTAAAACTTATATTTGAGCAGCATCAGCTTCGTGGTTGTATAAGCTACGCGGCGGCGGAGTGATCTGCTAGAAACAGTGTTGTCTTTGGCCCTTTTAGTTTTAGTCTTAGTCTTAGTCTTTTGGACGAAAATGCATTTAGGTTTCGTCACATTTTAGTCATTTCAAAATGTGATCGTTTTAGTCACGTTTTAGTCAGACGAAAATTAAAAAGGTTTTTGTCAAGTTTTCGTCGGTTTCATTATAAGAAGTGATAATTCATTTCGATAAGTCTTGGAAATTGGGATAAATAAAAGCTTCTATTGGCTTTTGACAAACAGATAGATGACACCACGAGGCTCTGGCAGAAGTGGTCGGCCTGCGGTGAACAGTACTTTTCCCAAAAGCGCCCGCTCTCCTCGTCCTCTGATCATCACTTCGAGATTTTTTTATTTTTTTTTACCAACAGCGCTGTCTGCACATATGTGGCCTACCTCAATGTGCTTTCTGCGTTCATACGCCACGGTATTGAAAACTGTCCTGAGAAACAACAAAGTCCCTGTGACCTGGATGTCAGACGCTCCGAGGAGGATGAACGCGAGCAGTGACCGCACGCCACGTGGAGAGAGAGAGAGAGAGAGAGAGAGAGAGAGAGAGAGAGAGAGAGAGAGAGAGAGAGAGAGAGAGAGAGAGAGAGAGAGAGAGAGAGAGAGAGAGAGAGAGAGAGAGAGAGAGAGAGAGAGAGAGAGAGAGAGAGAGAGAGAGAGAGAGAGAGAGAGAGAGAGAGAGAGAGAGAGAGAGAGGAGAGAGAGAGAGAGAGAGAGAGAGAGAGAGAGAGAGAGAGAGAGAGAGAGAGAGAGAGAGAGAGAGAGAGAGGCGCCGCTGCATCATGAGCAGCACGGCGCTGCTCCGGGTCACGTTTACCGTGTGTTCTCTCACTCCGCGCACTAACTCTGTTTGTGAACCATCTGACGAAGAACTTTCTCCCATTTTTGTCTCGTCTCGTCTCATTGACGTAAACTCGTAAACGTCTCGTCATGTTCTCGTCCCCAAAGAGCTCATTTTAGCTCGTCATCGCTACGTTATCGTCATTAAAAAAAGGGGCGTCAACGAGAAGATATCGTTATCGTCTTCATTGACGAAAACAACACTGGCTAGAAAATAGTCCCTCAAAATGCGATCATTCCTGTGATGCAGGTCAGTTATATTCCAGACATGATTCTATGGACACAGACATGTATATGGTTAGTCTGGTGATATCAGTGATTTGCCTCAGGTGCTCTGTGGAGCGGGTCACACTGTTTTTAATGCAGGCTAGCTGATACCATAGACATGCACTAGCCTTGCATTAGCCTAGCGCCACGAAACTCTTCAATCAATCAAAGTTTATACATATAGAACCCTACAACAAGCCTTGTTGGCTTCAACAAACCAGGACCTTCAGCTGCCCTGGGGCGGTTTGCAGCCGAGTGTGTAGCGGCCGGGATGAGGATCAGCTCCTCCACATCTGAGGCCATGGTTCTCCTTCCCCTCTACAGGTCGGTTGGGAGTCCTTACCTCAAGTGGAGGAGTTCAAGTATCTCGGGTCTTGTTCTCAGTGAGGGACGGATGGAGCGTGAGATGGACAGACGGATCGGTGCGGCGTCAGCAGTGATGCGGTCGCTGTATCGTCTGTCGTGGTGAAGAGGGAGCTGAGTCGGGGCAAAGCTCTCGATTTACCGATCGATCTACATTCCCACCCTCACCTATGGTCATGTGATCCTCACCTATGGTCATGTGATCCTCACCTATGGTCATGAGATTTGGGTCATGACTGAAAGGACAAGATCGCGAATACAAGCGGCCGAAATGAGTTTCCTTCGCAGGGTGGCTGGGGGGGAGGAGCTCAGTTACCCGGGAGGAGCTCGGAGTAGAGTTGCTGCTCCTTCACGTGGAAAGGAGCAGCTGAGGTGGCTCGGGCATCTGTTTCGGATGCCTCCTGGTCGCCTCCCGCGGGAGGTGTTCCAGGCATGTCCTAGTGGGACAAGGCCTCGTGGACCCAGGACACGCTGGTGGGACTATGTCTCCGAGCTGGCCTGGTGTGGCCTCGGGGTCAGAACAGCTGGAGGAGGTGTGGCCTCGGGGTCAGAACAGCTGGAGGAGGTGTGTGTGGATCGGGAAGTTTGGGCATCTCTGCTGAGGCTGCTGCCCCCGCGACCCGGCCCCGGATAAAGAGGAAGAAAATGGATGGATGGACCTTACAACAACACAAGGAAGACCAAAGTGCTTCACAGAAAGATAAAATATAAAAAAATCCATCAATCAAATAAGTGCGTCTAAGTCTTCAAAGCTAGTTTGAAAAGATGAGTCTTTAATCTAGACTTAAAGAGGGACGGCTCAGTGAGAACACGCAGACTGAGGGGCAGCTGTTCTACAACCCTGAAAGAACCATCGCCCACTGTTTGTACCGGGACCTGGGCACGTCCAGAACCATCTGCTCAGAGACCGGAGACTCTGCTGGGGCGATGTACGGTCACCAACTCATTCAGATCTATCAGAGCGAGACCATGGAGGGCTTTAAAAACAAACATTAACATTTTGAAATCAATCCGAAAACGGAGCCAGTGCAGGGGGAGAGGACGGGAGTGATGTGGCTGAGTCTGGATGAACCGCTGAGAAGACGAGCTGCTGCTTCTGTAACTGTAGCCGGTGGAGTGACGAGTGTGGGAGACCGGAGTCGAGAGTGTTGCAATCTCGAGGTCTTGGCGCGAGAGAAAGGGTTTAACTTTGGTCAAAAGGCGCAGCTGGAAAAAACTGGCTTTGACAACAGCATTTATTTGTTGTTTAAAGTTCAGCTCTCGGTCAAAGACGACTCCCAGGTTCCTTCAAATATAATAACTGCATGAATTACAAAAAAAATATCTATACCTATAACTAGGAAATGAGGCCCTATGTCAAAAATCCTGAACTATCCCTTTAACTGTAGTAAATGTGATGAGGATTATCACCTCCTCATCACAAAAAATCCATTGTTTGTGACTTTTTTTTTGGGCAAAGCAAGATTTGTTTGGTGACAAAAGGTTTCAGCCGCGTCCAGTGGTGACACGTGGTAATAATCCCCATCCCAAACTGCAACCTGACAGTTCAACGTGACCTTCCTGACCCTTTACTTTCGAGCCAGTAGTCACTTTGGAGAGTGGCAGTGATGTCATCAGTTTGTGCCGAGGCCCCAGACTCTGACGGACTCCTGAGACTCCGGAGACAGGCCGGAGCGCTTTGTCCCTGGAGGATAATTACGGTGTTGTTCTCTTTCATCATGATGCTTTCACGTTGACCCTGAGCGTAATGGACCTCTCTTTTGAGTCTCTAACAAGGTCCACAGACACTGAACCAAAACACTCTCACCAACGTTGAACAAATATGATGCAAAGCCAATTTCAGAGGATGTTTATTCCTAATTGTGTGTGCAGGAAGTTTATCAAACACTTGCAATAGAGAGGAGGAGTTAATCTAAAGTATTTCATTGAGTAGCTTTCCAATAAAGTTAGCTTGAAGGTTTTTTTTAAGGGGTATTTTCTGAGTTGCAACAGTTGTGGAAATGTGTTTTTCATCAATGTCATTAACTGCGGTCAACTGGTTTTAAATGCACATTTGGAAGATTTGCATAAGAAACAAGTTTAGGTCGTTTAGTTTATTTTGAGCAGTTTACATTCTTAAGTTTTGCAACATTAACATTATTCAGTTACAGAAGCTAAAAGAGGAGTAGGCTGAAGCTAAAGCTTATATACGCTGTAATCAATAGAATAAACATCTACATTTCCTGGTGGTTCAGCACAATCCGGTCTGTATTCAAGATAATATATTCGATTCCAGAGGCGGGAGGACTAAGTTACTCAAGTGCATGAACTTGAGTAACGTTTGTAAGAACTTTCACTACAGTACTTTATACTTCTACTTCTACTTCTACTGGTGTGAGCGCAACCACCTGTGCTCGAACACCAGTAAGATGGTGATCGACTTCAGGAGGAAGTCACGATCGCACACACTGAACATCCAGGGGGAGGACATTGAGGAGGTGGGACAGTTTTAAGTACCTGGGTGTTCACCTCAACAATAAACTGGACCAACGCCCTGGACAAGAAGGGCCAAAGTCACCTCCACCTTCTGAGGAGACTGAGGTCCTTCAGAGTGACCAGGCCTCTGCTCTCCACTACGCTGCCATGTGCTGGGCCCCGGGCCGCACAGAGAGGGACAAGAACAGACTGAACAAGCTAGTCAGGAGGGCCAGCTCCGTCCTGGGGCCCCCTGGACTCTGTGGAGGAGGTGAGGGACAGGAGGGTGTTAGCCAAGCTCACCTCCATCATGGACAACACCTCCCACCCACTGCACGGGACTGTAGAAGAGCTGAGCAGCTCTCTCAGTGGCAGACTGAGACACCCTCAGTGCAGGACGGAGCGCTACCGTAGGGCCTTCATCCCCCTGCATGTTGTGGAGGATGGAAACAGGTTAATGGCATGAAGTTTGATGTGGAGGATAGAGGGGACAGACTGGTGTGGACTGAAGCAGGAGAAAAGTGTTTCGAGTCACAGGTTTTCTGGTCTAATATTATACTGTATATCCCAGATGTGATGGATAGTCCAACATGAATGCACTGTCTTTGTCGCTGTAGAATGCAACAACAGTCCATCACAACTAATGGACAAGTTAGCCAACTAAAAGTGGTCTTCATTAGTAAATGTAGAAAACACATTCTCTGTCGGCCAATCTTACACTATAGCCACGAGGTGCACATGTGCCCAGCCCTGTTTGGCCAGTGTACGCAACACAATACATTTTTTTATGTGTAGTGTTTCCATAGCAACAATTGTTGTGGGCGGAGTTCTCCGACCGCACCAGCTGGACGACATGTTACTGGAGGATTTTACTTTTGGTGGGGTTTATGGAGTGCCAAGGCAAACACTAGAGGAAAGAAGCAACTAAAGCCGCAGTTCCACATAACACGTTTGTATCCCACAGGACTCGGTCTAAGTACTCGCCTTGTCACATATTGACTCTACCCAGTTTAGAAGAAGAAGAAGAAGATCTTTATTTATATAGCGTCTTTCACAGACCTGGTCACAAGCGCTTTACATGAGACAGTTGTACATTCACTCCACACTCGGTGGTGGAAACTACGTTTGTAGCTTCAGTTTCCCCTGGGGGAGACTGTCAGAAGCGCTTTCGCGACTGCACACGTCTGACCCTCTGACACCACCATACATCCACTCACACACAAGAAATGTTCAACCTTGATCCTGTGAAGAGCCATAAAAGGCACCGACCATTAGCGAGACCCCGGGACGGTGGTTTATTGTGATTAAAAAGAATGTGACCATTTTATTTAATCACAATAAACTATAACTTTATGCCTCTTGCTTTTTTTTGTTCAATAATTGTGTTAGATTTAATGGTTTTACTCCTCACCAAGATTGAAATACATGTTTATTAACTGACATTTTGTGCTGTTCTGCTCTGACTGAGACAGAATTAGATTATTATTTTTTAATGCTCGAGTGTCTTTGTATGGGGGGCCCTGCCCACTGAGCCCCTTCTCTGATTCGCCCCTGGCCTGTGCGCTCAGTGCAGCTTCGTCCTGACTGGACTGTGCAGAGAGAAGGCACTCTCGGCTGCACAAAGTTCTTAAACTTTAACCAGGAGCCTCTGGACGACTGAGAGTCGGTTTTAAGTTCTATCTGTTACAGTTTCTGTCACATGTGGAAGAAAAGTCATGACTTTGTGTATTTCCATGTTACGATGTCGCGCTTCGCATCTTATGCTTCAAAAGAGCTCCGCTTTTTTCCATTTCCTAATTTAAATCTTTTTCTGTGAATATGAGGCCAAATTACATCAAATAAAGAGTAGCTGATCAGAAACCTGAAAAGCAGAAGCTGATCCCAGAGCCAGATCTGCCTGTTGTTTAACTACATCCCGCTGTGAGTGAGGCTACACGGGCACCTTTACAGAGACAGATGCGGACTCTCATTCATGCGTGTAGAGAGGAAACAGGGTCTGTAGGACGATGGTTGGATGGGAAATATTTACCAATTATTTTGCAAAGAGCCGCATTGTATTAAACATCTCCAGTCACGCAAAGAGCCGCACTCTGATTGGCCAAGAGCCGCGTGTTGGCCACCCCTGATTTAGGTGATCCAGTCCTGTGTACGAAAAGTGTACGAAGTTTATGTTGTGTGTGTTCAGTTGGCAAATGGCCGAATAATAAGTGTTATGACCAGCGTTCAATACATTATCCCTTACACAAAACCCTGGCAGGTTCTGTCAGCCCATGACAGAAATCATTCGTCTTTGACTCTCCTACTTATTTAAGTTTATTCTTGCTAAATCCTAATAATGCATTATGTTTTTTTTTTGTAGGAGGAGGTTTCCTTTGCTCCAGGGGACGACCATTTTACTATTGGCCCCTTCTTCTGTGGAGGTGGTTCTGTTTATGTGGAAACAGTATAAGACAGTGCAGTGTGAGGACAGTTTCTCATTTTTGTTGAGAGCATCACAACAATAACTAAATCCTTGTTGTGAATGTCCAACACATTGATCTTTACCTACCGAGTGTAGATCGCAAAAAGAAATGAGGAACTTCAGCCAGAATTCCAAACATTTCCAGCTGACACTTTTTTCCGACTATGGACGCCTTCGATATCTATTTTTCATACTGTGCTTGTTGATTTACTTGACAATAATCTCTGCAAACATGATCATCCTCGTCACTATTATTCTGGAGAAATCTTTGCACCAGCCGATGTATATCTTTATCTGCTGCTTGTCTGTGAACTCACTGTACGGCTCCTCTGGTTTCTTTCCCAGGTTTTTGTACGATCTGTTGTCGGACACTCATTTTATCTCACGACCTTCATGTTTCACTCAGATATATGTCATTTATACATATGCTTCATGTGAGTTCACGATCCTGGGAGCCATGGCTTACGACAGGTTCGTGGCCATCTGCCAGCCCCTTCACTATCACTCTAAAATGACCATAAGGAAAGTGGTTTGTCTCTGGACAGCTGCTGTAGTTTATCCCATTTTTGCTATTGGCCATTGTTTATCACTGACTGTTGAGTTGCCTCTGTGTGGAAACAAACTACCTGGGTTTTTATGCACAAACTGGCGTGTTGTGGCACATTCTTGTGTGGACACTACTTCCAATGATATTGTGGGCCGGTTTGTGGCTGCTACAACAATAATAATCCCTCTGCTGTTTGTGTTTTACTCGTACATGCGTATCCTCATCGTCTGCAAAAGAGGCAGCGCTGAGGTGAGAGGGAAGGCGCTGCAAACCTGCCTCCCACACATGGTGACCTTTGTGACCTACTCCTGCTCCGTGTTTATCGAGCAGTTGCTGACCAGATTTGACCCGAAAAAAATCAACCCAGTAATCACAGCTTTTTTGTCAATGGAGTATCTGATGGTGCCTTCGATCAATAACCCTCTCATCTATGGGCTGAAGCTGCCCCTGATCAGAGCTGCCATCACTAAACGTGTCAAGATAAAGTTACTCAGGAGAACTAAAGTGTGAGCTCATGCCTGACATAAGCTCCTTTTGTAGATGCTGCCCATGTCACATTAAATATACAATTTGTTCATTTGTGGTAACTGTTGCTCTGTGTCATTTTTGTTAGGAATAAAAACACGGTCCACACAATAGAACCAAGACTCTCTCTGCAGTCTGTCACAGTCAAGAAGCACAAAACGGCACTTGTCCATAAACCTCCATCATCAAACCAAGCTGAGGACCTTTTTTGATCATTCATTTGAGCTGGGACGACCGTGTATGTCAAGATTAAAAAACAAAAAAGACAAAAACAGGGATGAAAGCACTACAAAAAAACATTAAAAAATTGACAACATTAATCATGTTTTCTCTAAAGTAGAGTAAAGGACAAAATTAAAGTCATTTTCGTTGAATGGCATCATTAGACAAGCCTCTTTTATGCATTAGTAGCTCTCCGTCGCTTTTGTTACATAAAAGTGCCTCATCATGTGAAAAGCTTGGAGACCCCTGGTTTACAGTATGTCGTTAATACAAGAGGTTTGTCTTTCAGGTCATGCATGTGTTCAGATCCAGGAGTGTGTTTGGTCAAAACATGTGATGTGATTAATTTAATTAATCAGCTACTTTATTACAACCCTGTGAACTGCTACCTTAACGTGGTGGGGTTGTTTGAGTGCCCGAATGATCCGAGGAGCTCTGTTGTCTGGGGCTTTATGCCCCTGGTCGGGTCTCCCATGGCAAACAGGTCTGAGGTGACGGGTCAGACGAAGAGCAGCTCAGAAGACTCTTATGGACGTACAACATACAAGGACCGTGACGCCGCCCGGCATGGCGCAGCCGGGGCCCCACCCTGGAGCCAGACCTGGGGTTGGGGCCCGAACGCGAGCGTCTGGTGGCCGGGCCTCTGCCCACGGGGCCACATGGAACGTCACTTTGCTGGGGGGGAAGGAGCCTGAGCTTGTGCGGGAGGTTGAGAGATACCGACTAGATATAGTCGGGCTCACCTCCACGCACAGCTTGGGTTCCGGATCCCAACTCCTGAAGAGAGGCTGGACTCTCCATTTTTCTGGAGTTGCCCGTGGGGAGAGGCGGCGGGCTGGGGTGGGTTTGCTCATATCCCCCCAGCTCAGCCGTCACGTGTTGGAGTTCACCCCGGTGGACGAGAGGGTCGCGTCCCTACGCCTTCGGGTTGGGGACAGGTCTCTCACCGTTGTCTCGGCCTACGGGCCCAACATCGGTGCAGAGTACCCGGCCTTCTTGGAGTCCCTGGGAGGGGTACTAGATAGTGCTCCGACTGGGGACTCCATTGTTCTGCTGGGGGACTTCAACGCCCACGTGGGTAACGACAGTGAGACCTGGATGTGAGTGATTGGGAAGAACGGCCTCCCCGATCTGAACCCGAGTGGTGTTCTGTTATTGGACTTCTGTGCTAGTCGCAGTTTGTCCATAACGAACACGATGTTCGAGCACAAGGGTGTCCATAAGTGCAGTTTGCAGATGATGTTGTTCTGTTGGCTTAAACGAACCAGGTCCTTCAGCTGCTCTGGGGCGGTTTGCAGCCGAGTGTGTAGCGGCCGGGATGAGGATCAGCATAGGGTTGGGAGATGTTTCCTTAATTGGCCGTTGACGATGTTTACAGTGAACCATCGTGATGGACGATGATATCGTCCATTTCTCATTATAAGCATTTTTTTTAAAGACATTTACATAGCCTATAAATATGCTGCATATTACTATGTATGTTAGGAAAATGTGAGATTGCAGATAAATGGATCTAAACTAAACATGATCTGAACACAGTCATGGAACACGACTTTTGCAACAGAAATGTGTTAAACTCGTGCGTAAAGTGTGAGAGGAGAACGACTTAAGAGCGTCAACTCCTCAATACCAAGACTCTTCTCACACTAATACGAATGTAAATCGGAGCTTATTATTTGCATTTGCTCAGTTTTAACGTAATGTTTAGAAACAGTGGGTGAACGGGACAATATGTTCACGTTTGCGTCGTAGCTTGCGTTTTTGAAGCCGCTCCAGGCGCTTCCCGGGCCGTGAGCTCGTAACCTCGGACCTCCTGCACCGCCTCTTTCTCTCCTCTCTCGGTCCTTCGTGAGAATTATCCAAATCCATGCGCGCTCAGCTAGCTCCGATGTGAGAGCCATCTCGTCATTTTAAAACGGTTTAAGTTTCCGTATGAAGCAAAGCAAAGCAAAACCACGCGCTGTTAAACTCTGAGCTGCAGAGAGAGAGAGAGAGAGAGAGAGAGAGCTCTGCGCGTCAGAAACAGAGCAGCTGCGTCTTTACTTTAATAATTACGGCGAACACGTCATGGCTTCTGGCAGGTACTGAAACTTGCGTGTATATTAGTTATATTCGTGATTGCATTTACAGTGCAATCCCTGCACAGTTTGAAGGTTTACAAGGCCTACAGAAGATCAGTGCCTGTTTCTGACAGGAGGGGGCGTGGCATCACGATGATGGCTCTCCATCGCGATGTTGCTCATCCATCACAACCCTAGATCAGCACCTCCAAATCTGAGGCCATCCCCTCTACAGGTCGGTGGGGAGTCCTTACCTCAAGTGGAGGAGTTCAAGTATCTCGGGGTCTTGTTCTCAGTGAGGGACGGATGGAGCGTGAGATGGACAGACGGATCGGTGCGGCGTCAGCAGTGATGCGGTCGCTGTATCGGTCTGTCGTGGTGAAGAGGGAGCTGAGTCGGGGCAAAGCTCTGGATTTACCGATCGATCAACGTTCCCGCCCTCACTTATGGTCATGAGATTTGGGTCATGACCGAAAGGACAAGATCGCGAATACAAGCGGCCGAAATGAGTTTCCTTCGCAGGGTGGCTGGGGGGGAGGAGCTCAGTTACCCGGGAGGAGCTCGGAGTAGAGTCGCTGCTCCTTCACGTCGAAAGGAGCAGCTGAGGTGGCTCGGGCATCTGTTCCGGATGCCTCCTGGTCGCCTCCCGCGGGAGGTGTTCCAGGCATGTCCTAGTGGGACAAGGCCTCGTGGACCCAGGACACGCTGGTGGGACTATGTCTCCGAGCTGGCCTGGTGTGGCCTCGGGGTCAGAACAGCTGGAGGAGGTGTGGCCTCGGGGTCAGAACAGCTGGAGGAGGTGTGGCCTCGGGGTCAGAACAGCTTGAGGAGGTGTGGCCTCGGGGTCAGAACAGCTTGAGGAGGTGTGGCCTCGGGGTCAGAACAGCTGGAGGAGGTGTGGCCTCGGGGTCAGAACAGCTGGAGGAGGTGTGTGTGGATCGGGAAGTCTGGGCATCTCGGCTGAGACGCTGCCCCCGCGACCCGGCCGTGGATAAAGCGGAAGAAAATGGATGGATGGATCTTTGAACAAAGTCTAATTGTGGCCTAAAGAGTTAGAAAGGAAAACCACAGAGGTTCAAAATAGTGATGGGCTTCACGGCTCTTTACTGGGAGACAAGTTTATTTTGTTTCTTTGGTCGGGACAGTTGATGTTAATGCACATACTGGACATGGAGGCACCATATGGTAAATTTCCTCTCACACTCTCAAACACACTCTCATTCACCCTGGCCTATTGTACATGTTTTTAGTGGTACACACGGGGAGAACAAACTCCACAGAAACATTATTGTGTTCGTTCTTGGAAGTTCTGGGTAAAATTGACTGAAACAAAGATCTGGCTCTTTCCACAATTGAGATCCGGTTGGAAGCGTTCACCTCAAAGAGCCGCTCAGTCGTGCACATTACATCACCCATTGGCAGGTTCATGTAAAGGCACTTATAAAGAGCCGGAGACCACAGAGGTGTGAGACACTTCTGGGAGAGTCACAGACGAGGAGACCAGTTCAGGCCTTTGATGGAGAACAGGTCGAGCTCTTTACACTTCATAACAATCGAGGGTTATGTGGAAGTGTCCAAATACGGGCATCTTTATTTCGTCATCATGTTTGCAGCTTATTTACTGACCTTGTGCAGCAATACCCTGATTATATCCCTGATCTGGACTCACCCGAACCTACACGAGCCGATGTACGTTTTCATCGCCGCTTTGTCGGTGAACTCCATCGTTTACGCCTCTGCGATCTACCCCAAACTCATGATCGACTTTGTGTCCGAAAAGCAGGTGGTGTCTCTCCCGGTCTGTCTCTTCCAGTGGTTCACCTATTACACTTTAGGCGCTTGTGAGTTCATGCTTCTGACAGCGATGGCGTATGATCGATATGTGTCTATCTGCAAACCCCTGCAATATCCGACCATCATGACAAAGACCAAAGTGTGCGTTCTCTTGGCTCTGGCGTGGCTGCTTCCTTTCTCCCAGAATACAGTCGCTCTGTGTTTGAATGTAAAGAAAAAGCTTTGCCGTTTCCTTTTCAAAGGGGTCATCTGTAACAGCAGCGTTTACAGGCTCTACTGCACCGGCTCCACCACATTAACCACGTACGGCATGTTCGTCTTCACCAACGTCGTCATCCTCCCCGTGCTGTTCATACTTTACACGTATTCCAGGATATTCTTCTTGGCGAGACGCTCCAAAGACATGAGAAGGAAAGCGATGGAGACCTGCCTCCCACATCTGCTGGTTCTGATCAACCTCACCGTGTTCATCTTTTACGACGCTCTCTTAGTGCGGATCCAGACGGAATCTAGTAAAACTGTGCGGTTTGTCGTGACCCTGCAGGTGATCATGTACCATCCGCTGCTTAACCCGGTCATCTACGGGCTCAAGATGAAGGGAATCAACAGACACATACAGAAGCTGCTCTGCCCGTGCGTGAAACCTAAATAACTGATTCATGTGGAAAGTAATGACATCTCTCAACATGTTTTACTGAAAATGTCAATATTCTGGCCTAAAACATAATAAGTTGCAGTTATTCCTGAAAGTGACAACTTTTTTTGCTCAAAAGTTCCCCATTCTGTCAAATTCTCATCCCTCTGTTTGATGAAATATTAAAAGCGTGATATTTGACTTGCTTCTGCCTGTATAAACCCTGAGCATAGACACTATTTCTCGGTTGTGTGTTTGCAGATTGTGTTCAGCATGTTCAGAGAAACAGAAAAAGCTTCTAAAAAATGTTTAATTAAGCGTATAGAGATGTAGAAAGTCTTTGGCGAGCGACCTTTAACCTGTTACTACCTTAGGGTTAGGGCTAGAAATGATGCATATCTAAATCTCAAAGCGTATTGACAGGAGAGCTTACAGCCTATGTGCCAGTGTGATGCCTCATTTGAAAGCCAAGACCTTCTAGTTTCTAAAGTTCTGTAAGGTCTGTGTGAGAGAAACACAATTGACATGACATTTGCCGTTGCTAATCCTAACCCTAACCCTCACCCCCTGATGAGTTTAAAGCTACTGGTTGGAGATCTCTTGTTTAAAGGCTGCTGGTTTTCAAACAGATGCTTTCGTGATGGAAAACCTCACAAGAAGCTGTGGGTGAACTCCATCAGCGCTGTGATTCTTTATTTCATCATAAACAGGGCTTGAGTTTCCCCCAGTTACATAAACACCTTCCAGAAAACTGCCATAACTGGAAGTTACAAACACCTGCATGTCCCTGGGATTAATGCAATCTTAAACCCAACTGGTGGACTCCGGTTTAGGAGCTTAAAGGGATGTTTCAGGATTTTTGACAAAGGGCCTCATTTCCTCGTTATCCAGAGTGTTGCTGATTTCTGGAGATATTTTTTTTTGTTGAAAACAAATATAGTACTGACAGTAGTGCCAGTCGTCTGATGAAGCACATATGGCCCGAAATGTCACATTTAATACAGTGTAAGAAAATAAAAAGTGAGAATTCCTGCTGCTGTGCGGACTCTCCATTTACATTTTTACTGTTTTCATTTTTGGATTCAGCACTTTTGGACAGTTGTTCCTAAACCAATGGTGCCAAACGCATTCAGGCCGGAAATCATAAACATCCATGTCGGAATTCAAGAACATTTTAATGTATGAGATCAACAACACACTTTGTTTAAAGGGATGTTTCAGGATGTTTGACATAGGGCCTCATTTCCTAGTTATCCAGAGTGTTGCTGATTTCTGGAGATATTTTTTTTTAGTTTTTTAGGCTAGTGCAAGGCTAGCGCATGTCTATGGTATCAGCTAGCCTGCATTAAAAACAGTGTGACCCGCTCCACAGAGAACCTGAGGCAAATCACTTACAGTGCCTCTCGAAAGCATTCATACACCTTGAACTTTTGCACATTTTGTCATGTTTACAACCCTAAACATAAAGATTTTATTTTGATTTTTTTACTGAACGTTCACACACAAGTAACAGACAACTGTGAAGTGAAAGCAAAATGATACATGATTCTGTTAATTTTCAAAAAATAGAAAAGTGAAAAGTGGGGCGTGCATAAGTATTCATACAGCATGAATGAATACTTTGTGGAACCCCCTTTTGCTCTAATAACAGCACAAGTCTTTTGGGGTTTGACTCTACAAGATTTGCACATGTAGAGACTGACATTTTAGCCCATTCCTCTTTACAAAACAACTCAAGTTCTGTCACATTGGAAGGAGAGCGTTTGTGAACAGCAGTTTTCAGATCTTTCCACAGATTTTCAATAGGATTTAGGTCAGAATTTGACTGGGCCATTCTAACACATTAATATATTTTATTGAACCATTCCATTGTAGATTTATCTTTGTGTTTTGGGTCATTGTCCTGCTGAAGGAGAATCTCCGCCCCAGCCTCAGTTCTCTTGTGACTCCAGCAGGTTTTCCTCCAAAATGTCTCTGTATTTGGCTCCATCCATCTCCACAACTATTCTTACAATCTCCCCAGTCCCCGCTGAGGAAAAGCAGCCCCACAGCATGATGCTCCACCCCGTATATCTGACACTGGGGATGGTGCACTCAGGACGATGAGCAGTGTTAGGTTTGCTCCATACATAACGTTTGTCTCATCTGACCAAAGCTCCTTCTCCCACATGGAGCTGTGTCCTCCATATGACTTCTACAAACTTCAAACGGGATTTCTTATGGCCTCCTTTCAATAATGTCTTTCTTCTTCCACTCGTCCATGAAGGCCAGATCTGTGTAGATACGACTTATAGTTGTCCCATGTACAGATTCCCCCAGCTCAGCGGCAGGACTTCACAGCTCCTCCAGAGTTATCTTGGGGCACTTGGTTGTATTTCTGACCAGTGTCTCCTTGTTCAGTTTGTTAGTTTAGGTGAACGACCTTGTCTTGGTAAGTCTGCAGTGGTGCTTTACTCTTTCCATTTCTGAATGATGGATTGAACAGTTGCTCCGGGAGATGTTTAAATCTTGGGAAATCTTTGTATAACTTAACGCTGCTTTAAACTTCTCCACAGCTTTATCCCTGACCTCTCTGGTGCTCCTGGACCTTCATGATGTTGTTTAGTGACCAATACACTTCGACCACAGCTCTGAGGGCCTAAAAGAACAGCTGAAATTATACTGAGAGTAGATTACACACAGGTGCCTCTGTTTAACCGTTAGGCCAAGGAGTGAACATTCTGGAGTCATTAGGAATGTTTTAAAGGCAATTTAATGCACTCAGAAAATGCTGTATGATACTTATGCACGCCCCACTTTTCACTTTTCTATTTTTTGAAAATTAACAGAATCATGTATCATTTTGCTTTCACTTCACAGTCGTCTGTTACTTGTGTGTGAACGTTCAGTAAAAAAATAAAAATAAAATCTTTATGTTTAGGGTTGTAAACATGACAAAATGTGCAAAAGTTCAAGGTGTATGAATACTAACGAGAGGCACTGTATATTGGCAGAAGAAAACCACTGGCCACATGAGAATCCAATAAGTATAATCTAAACGGTGGCTCAGCGGTTAGTTTCCTGCACGGGGCCTTTCTGTGCGGAGTTCGCATGTTCTCCCTGTGTCTGCGTAAGTTTCCTGCAGGTACTCCGGTTTACCCGACCGCTAAAAACATGTACAATAGGTGAATCCTCCAGCCAGGTGTTTCCATCGTTAACCTCTTAACCCCCGCCTTAACCCAGCACATTTTCTCCAGTTCAGTTTTACCCAAATCTAAAAGCTTCTGGAGCTCTGGAGCTTATAGCTTATCGGCGAGTCTAACGCCTCATTTGAAAGCTAAGACCTACAACATGGATCTGAGATTTTTCCTTGTATTATCGTCACATTATGTTTGTGTTTTTGTTTTTTTTGTGGCTTTTTCATCACGTTTTTTTTCACATTTTTTGTTGCTCTTTTGGTGCTTTTTTTGTGTTCTCTGCGTCATGTACGTCTCATTTTTGTTAATATTTTGTGGCTTTGTTTTATTGCGCTGTGTGTGGCCGGGACTCTCCAAACAGGTGCATTTCTCTAAACGCTGAAACGTCAAACTCAAACCCGCCGTAAACAGCTGCTCTCTGGACAAAAGCATCAGCTCTTTTCCTTTGGCAGAACTGAGGACTTTAATGACGCTAATGTCCAGTTCATCCAGGATTTGTTTGAAGTGATACAAGTCACCTTTTTAGACATATCTGCCAACAAAACAGTCACCGGTCATTATCACTTTTCTAAACTCGATGAAAAATTGTGTTTCTCTCATACTGGGTCCACTGAAGGATCGTAATGTTTTGCCTGATTCGTCTGTAGCTCGACTGTGAGGTTTTGTTTAACTGAAAGAAAAACTGACCGTAAGACTTTATGAAGCTGAGCTATGATGGAGATGAAAATATATGTTATTTATTTACATTTTATCGACAATTGCCAAATGTGAGCAGCTATTTTTGTTTACAGTCATAACTCAAGGTGTTTCTTGTATTTCTGTTTCAGTCATTTACAGAAAAGCCAAACCTTGGATAATTCCTGGTTATTTGTTGCTGTGTCTCCAAATACACTGTTGTATAACTCGAAACAATAAACATGCACGTGCTATATTTTATGGAGTCAAAAGAAATACATCTACGATCATGAGAGGCTGTCACTCAAAGTAAAGAAACATCCACTAGAGCAGGGGGGTCCAAAATACGGCCCGCGGGCCAACTGCAGCCCGCTTTTAATTGGCCCACGGCAAATTCTAAAAATGTAATTGAAAAACATAATAATAATACTTTTTGTTTTGCTTTGATTGAATATATATGAAATAAATGAAAATCCATTAGCTGTGATGAAGGCTGTTTTTTGTTTTTTACTTGAAGCATATGCTTAAAGTAGCTGAGAGAAGAATCAAAGGCCTGCGCCCCCTGAAAGAAAACTGATCGATTACATTATATATATAAAAAAATCTGTACCCTGTGTATATTAACCAGAAATTATTCTTTTCACTGCAGCATAATAGCCAAAAATGTTTTAGTTATTACTTAAAATGCACCAGATTGTAGGAAAACGCATCTAAATGTAAAAAAAATCGGACGGGATCTGAAAAAAGTTGGGATCCACTGTGTATGAGATATTAGATTGATTTATTTAAAAGAGAGTGTAACCTGACACCTTTTATAAGGTTTCAGGTTACACGCCTACTTTAACCTTTGCCTAGAAATCCAGTTTAACAGGATAGAACAAAGAACTGAAAGCATTCGAAGACGGGCGAGAGTGTTTACCAGGTAAGTTAACATGATTACAAATGTTGCTTATATGTTTATAAAGTACTGTGTGGGAATGTACAGCGCTGTATTACATTAATATTAATAATACAGGTATCTGTTTTCATGTAAAAGGTTTCTATTCTAACGAGAGAAGTAAGCAAGGATTTAACACTTCAAGTATATGTATGTGGGAAAATGTAAAAATCCTCTGAGGAGTTACTTTGTTCCTCTGGGAGGTGTATTTTTTCCATCAGACTCATGTACAATAACAAGACCCAATTAAAGCCGCAAGCGGCATTTAGAGGCCCTCGCGAGCAGCGTTGGCCGGTTGGCGCACGCCGTCGCACGCCACCGCAACAACCGGGGGGCGCTGCCGCGCCCTACGTGGTAATGCCGTCCCTGCCACCCTCGGTTGAGTTTATAAAAGAGCAAAGGCAAGAAATGCGCCTTCGGCGCCAGATCACGCTATTTTTCCCAAAATGGCCGACTTTGTGTTGGTTGCCTAGCAACCACGTGATGTACTTTTTTGTTCGGACAGTCACGACGAAGGTGTGTACCAATTTTGGTTTGGCTATGCCAAACTTTATTTCGGGTCGTTGCCATGGCAACACGGTGGGAAAATGGGCGTGGCCATAATTTACTTTTTGATCGAGGTCACGTGACGGATGTCTGTGCCAAATTTTATTTGTCTACGACAAAGTTTACTTTTTTTCCCCATTCATTTTTATTCGGTGCTCTGCAGGGGGCGCTATCGCGCCCATTTTCCAAAATTCCTATATCAAAACATCCGGGGTCGGGGACTGTAGCAACTAATAATTCAAGTTAACTTTTTGCTTTTGCTTTTTGCCCACTGAACTTCTGATCAAAGCAAGTACAAAACAGATCTTGTGCAAATGTGTCGCTAATAAAATAAAACTTCTTGGAGTTTTATGCCACTTTTTTATTTTTAGTCCTAATGCCACTGTTTTTTCCCAGCTTGATGGCATTTCCGTTTCAAACCATTCACTCATAGACCCATAGTTACGGAAAGTAACTGAGCACATGCATCAGGGCCAGAGGCCACACACATTTATTTTTGTGTAGTCAGATATTTGCTCCACTGACACTAATTACTAAGTCTTTGTATCAGTTTGTTGGACTCACAGGTGAGTTACACCATTTCTGTGAAAGTGACTCTGATAAGAGACCCTGCAGTGAAATGCAGCTGTGAACTCACCCCTGTGAAGAATCAGGATGCTACAAATATGTTATGTGTTTAATATGTTATTAAATATGAACCACATATAATGGCCTCCTCTTCCATTATTGTAAAAAATATTGGGTACTGTGGCTTTAAGGCACCACGGTGTAAACAAGGAGGCCACGCGGAGGATTGTCACGAACAGCTCTGCACGCGGAGAGAGAGGGAGAGAGAGAGAGAGAGAGAGAGAGAGAGAGACGCACAGTTGAATCAAGCGTGATTACGTATGTTTTTAATATGGTTTGACCTATCAGCCTATCAGCACTATGAAACGTGAGTGACGTCACGCGTTGGACCGGTATATAAACTCCGCGGACCCGCCCCTCTTTGGAAGTTTTCAGTTCTTCAAGAGCCGATAACTTTCTCCCTCTGCGTCTCTGAGCCTAATCCTTTTTGGACCAAGCCCCGAGAAGCCCCTTTTCAGCCCTTTCTGAGCCTTTTCCCTGTGGATTACTTTGCTGTTTCTGAGTTGATTCTTTTTTGGATTCTTCTCTGAAAACGTCTTAAGGTAAGAACTGTTTTTCTTCTCTGTAATAGCTCTGGTTTAAGCTAAACGCTGCATTAAAGCAGTAGCCACACATGTATGCTCTGCCCGGGGCTGTAATAAGTATATTTTCTGTATATTCAAGCGTTATTAAGCGTACATATTGAGCTCTATCGTGGTGACCGTGGGGAAAGCTTGGTTTTGTGCGCTGCTGCCACAGCCAGGCTGATGTAATGTCTGAAATGGTGGAAATTAAATGGTTTCTTTGAGCTGCTCGTGTTATTTAAGTCCGTGGCTTGAGAGCATGTGTTTAGATGTGTGTGCCTGTGGTGGTTTTAGTCACATAAGGTGATTATTAGTTTTATTTTATTTGGTTTTTATGGGTAAAAAGAAAGCTAAATACTGAAAAGTCCCGGAGAGTGTGTGCGGGAGATGGTGCCGCGCGCTCATTGGCTGTGTGTGCGCGGGAAGCTTGGGGGACAGCCAATGAGTGGCTCCGTTGCTATGCCGTTGCTATGCCGTTGCCATGCTGTTGCCATGCTGTTGCTGAGAGCAGGGGGAGAGACTCAGGGGAGCAGGTATACTGTGTAAGGCAGGACTTTTCTGTTGGAGTTCTGGGTTAGACCAAGTCTTTCACTATTAGACCTCATGTAGTCCTGGTTTGGTTCTGGTTCTAACTTGTTAAAGCTAATGATGACGTGTTTCTGGTAGAAGTGGCCATTGCATGTGCAGCACAGTTGCTATGTCAGTGTAGCGTGAGAGCTTAGAGCCAATCAGAGAGGAGCTGAGGGTGGAGTCAGCCAATGAAGTTCCTCTGTCCAGCAGCGCCACATTTGAAGTTCTGTTGCCGTGGTGACGAGTATAGACTGTAGGGGCAGGAAAAATATTTGAAAAATGCACCTGAGGAGGCGTTTCCTAGAGGAGCTGGGACAGGCGGGGGAGGGGGGTGTTTATGTGTGTATGAGGCTGACGTCACAGCAGAGCCAATGATTCAACATTAAAACAAAGTATATTTTTAACCATAAGAGAGAGTTTCAGGTTAAGACAAATACTCACTGAAGTGCCAAAATAATGACACATGTACACAGTACTGTTAAACACTCATTGTACACAGTACTATTAAACACTCATTGTACACAGTACTATTAAACACTCATTGTACACAGTACTATTAAACACTCATTGTACACAGTACTATTAAACACTCATTGTACACAGTACTATTAAACACTCATTTATACAGTTTATGAGCCCAAAAACATTGATTTTAGGGCTGCAACTAACGATTATTTTGGTAATCGATTAATCTACCGATCATTTTTACGATTAATCGATTAATCGCTAGACTGTGAAAGGTGCAAGGAAATTGTATTTTTTTTTTTTTATCACATTCAGCTAAAGTGGCGCCGTTTGAGGACATGCTGATGGAGTAAACTTAAAGTAAACGTTTGTACGAGGCTCTTTGTGCTACTTCTGCTTTCTGATTGGACGAGACAAAGACAGATATTTGTGAAATTTACAATGTACAAAACACTGCAGACCCTAACTTTATCTCTATTTTAGTCTGTGTTTACTAGAAAACGATTAATCGATTACTGAAATAGTTGACAACTATTTTAGTAATCGATTAGTTGTCGATTAATCGATTAGTTGTTTCAGCCCTAATTGATTTGGTCATTTACATAGATTATATCTTTGCTTACATTTTTCTATAACATGTTAAATGTTTTCTCATATTTCAGATGCCTCGTGGAAAGTCTTTCCGTCGTTCCCAGGCAGCTCGGGAGAGGTTGGCAGAGCGGACCCCCGCTCCTGTGCAGCCTCCCACAGCTGATGATGCGGAACTTTACCGTAAGTGTTACTCATTTGTGTCACTATCTTAAGTGTAAACTGTACAGTCATATAAAATAAATACATGTACAATATAAAGATTAATAATTGAATTATTTGTTTCTTTTCTTATTAGCGAAAGGAACAGGATTCCGCCATAAGGTCCGCCGATGGCCAATGTCCAAGCTGACGGGAAAGCAGCACAAATTGGCCATCCCTCCTCCGAGCCCCAGCAAGAAGGTTTGCCTTTTTTTATAATTAAAGAAAAACATTACAATAATCCTTATGAACTGAAATGACTGTGCATTGTGATATTATAGGTCTAACTGATTTTCCTCTATTTTAAGTGTAAACAATTGTACTCAATTGGCAGATGATTTTATCTATCTACTCAAATCTATGTTACATCGTATTATTTAAAGAAAATTGGACTTGGTTTAGTAAGTTTTCATGTTATTAACTGCCATTATTGTGCTGTGTTTTTCCAGTTTGTTCTGATTGTTGGGGCCAGCCATCTGCGCCACTTCGTAGATGGCTATGTCAAGATACCTGGCAACAAGGTATTGTTTGGCATCAGCTGCACCCCTGGAGCGAGCGCCGCGCAGCTCGAGGTCGAGCTCGCGAACGACAGCCGCCATCCATCGCTCATGGATCGCAGGCCATCGCTCGTGGTCGTGACCGCTCCCTCCAACAACCTCAAGTCCAGCCGTACCATCTCTGAGGCTGGTGTGGACTTTGCCCACTACCTGGCATCTGTCTGCAGCCGCTGGCCTGAGGTCTGTGTCCTGGACTTTCCACCTCGCGGTGATAGTCCAGTTTACCTGCAAGAGCACCTGCGGCAGGAGTACCACCGTGTCGCAGCACGCATGGGTGAGTGTTATAGGGATACATTTAACTATAGAGTCTGATCACCATATATGTTTAATTTTATTTGAGCTTTCATAGACATTAATGCTATGTTTGTATTTTTATGTTCAAGGTATCAAGTTCTACCCTGCTGCTGAGTACTTCCCGCTGAAAGAACAGCACTTGCGGTGCCATGATGGTGTAAGTACTCTGATATAGTTTGAATCAGATGCAAGTTCATCTGCATTACAAGTCTAGTAGAAATAATTAACTCAGTAAAGTGGTGCCCAGAATAACTGTTTTTCTCCCATATCTTTCACAGGTCCATCTGAGCGACACTGATGGGGGGATGAAGTTGTACGCTGACCTGCTGTTCCAAGTGTCCTACATCCACATGGAGACACATCCCAGTCCACCCCCTGTGTCTCCACTCCCCCCCCCACCAGTCATCAGTGATCCAACGCCGGATCCTGATGCCTTTACCCTGGTGGAAAGGAGACGGAGGAACAAGGTGAGACTTGCCCCTACTTTCAAAGCTTCAGCTCCATCAGTGCATGTTATTAAGACTGTGGATACTGTCCTTACAGAGGAGCCAGCTGGGGAGCCCCGCGCACTCCCAAAGGGGTCCCAAGAGGCGGCTGGTTCAGCAGGAGGTTTGTAATATTTCTGAACCATTTGGCATCTTTGTATTATTGAATTGTTATATATTAATGATTGTGTTTATTTTTATTCTTTTAAGGTGGAGTCTGTCTTCTCCATCCCGCTTTCCCCCGTTCTCTTCAGCAGAGCCATGCTAAAGAAGATGGACAAGCTTGTCCCTTCTGGCTCTGTGGAGTGCAAGGTGAGCTCTTGTGCTTTGCAACACAATGTTGAAATAATTGAAGTAAAAGTGGATGATTTGCCTTGTGTACAAATATGAAGTATTTATGTTTTTTTTTTGTTCTTTAATTATTAGGCGTCACGTGCGAGACGTCAGAAAGCTGCTGCCTCAAAGCCAAGCCAACCCCAGCGGAAGGTTTGTACCTTTTTCTGCTTGATATATTGTATATTTAACCTCTTAACCCCCACCTTGACTGAGCACATTTATTCCAGTGCACCTTTACCCAAATCTAAAAGCTTCTTGGCCAGTGTAACAGCTCATTTAAAAGCTAAGATCTGCAAAAGTGATCATAACTTTTTTGTCACATTTTTACCCCGTTTTTTTAAGCGCTTTTGCTGTGTTTTCATTGTGTTTTTATGATTTTTCACAGCTTTTTGTCATTTTCATTGTATTTTTGTGGCTTCTTTGTTTCATTGTCATGACTCTTTAGTCGCCTTTTCAGGCCTTTTTTATTGTGTTACTGTTGCTTTTCCGGCATGTTTTTTCCAGTCTTTTGCAGTTTTTTTGAACACTTTTTTTTGGTTGCGTTTTCATTCTCGTTTTTATCTCCATTTTGACACTTTGGTCAAGAAGCTTTTAGATTTGGGTAAATGTGCTCAGTTCAGGTGGGGGTAAAGAGATTAAAGACTGAATATTTAAATACATTTCAGGTGAAGGCAGCAAAGGCAGTGAAGGTGAAAGCCAGTTCACCTCCCACTCCTACAGCACCTGCGGTGCCAGACCTGGTAAGTGTTTTAGAATGTAAACAATGTGCATGTAATCATTATAAAGCCTTTCAGACGTGAACCACAACATTCTTTTCATTTTGTCATTTCTTAAGCGGCCCCCCGCCGAGGTCGTGGTGGTGACACCTGCTCCGTCACCCACCGGTGCTGCGAAGATCCTGGACTTGAAGCTGAAGGACCGGGTAGGTGTCTTTAGTGTGGGCTTACATTATTAGTATTCAAGTATTTGTCTCATCGTATTTTGTTTATTTACTGTCCAGGCGGTGCCAGCTGTGGAGGTGACGCCTGGAAGGTCATCTACCAGTGCTGATGTGACCGCCGTTTCCCCTGCTGTGATGGAGAAGGACCAGGTTGGTGTCTTTAGTGTGAACTTATTTTATTACTACCTAATACTGATGCGCAGGTCGACCCGACACCCGCAGTGTTTTGTTGAACGTTTAGTTTTATGGGGTAAATGTATCATTAGTGTTTTTGTTTAGATGTCACCTGGCCTATCACTTCTGTATAACTTTGATCACCACTACAAATGCGGCACATTAGCAGTGCCCAAGCACATATGGGAAACACACATGTGATTAAAATAATGCATCAACAAGACACAAGGTAAAACTAAAATAAAAAAGACACAGCATCTTGTTAACCTGAGGAGAGCAACACCTTGTAGCGTCAGGTAAAGGCTGCTCCACTTTAGTTCAAACTCTGTTTAGTTTGACGGAAAGAGATGTTCATAACGTGATAGAAGTAAAGCCTCATGATAGTTTCTGCTCCTTGTTTCATGATAAGCGATTTCAAAGGTTCCTCAGCGGTGCAGTAGCAAAACAAAGCATCAAGTGTTAATTCTCCACTGACGCGCTCCTGTTTAAAGGAATAGGCCACCGTTTTTACATACTGAGATATGTTCTTACCTTAGCTTTGACGAGTTCTTTAGGACCTGTCTGGTCTTCACCCGTGCCTTCAGTCACGTAAACACAGCTCAGACGGCGTTAGCATTTAGCCTCTCTCCCCCTCTCCTCTATAGCTCCAAAACTGGTCAAGATAGAAGCTGCCAAGTTCCCAAGGGGAACTATATTGTAAGGCGTAATAATACCAGGAGTAGTTTGGCATCCGCGCAGTAAAGTGAAGATTACTAGGCGGATTTCGAACTACTCCTGGTATTATTACACCTTACAATATAGTTCCCCCTTTTATCCGCTTAGAAAATCCACATTGTTTAATTTTGTGTAATTATACTTTGTAGTGTAACACTTCACGTAACCATATTTAAATAGGGAAAACGTGGAAGAGCTTGGTAGCTTCTATCTTGACCTGTTTTGGAGCTATAGAGGAGAGAGGGAGGGGCTAAATGCTAACGCCGTCTGCGCTGTGTTTACGTGACTGAAGGCACGGGGGAAGATCAGACAGGTCCTAAAGAACTTGTCAAAGCTCAAGTAAGAACATATCTCAGTATGTAAAAACGGTGGCCTATTCCTTTAAGTCATAGAGGCTGCAACGTGACTCATGTTGCAGTTTTTCAATGTGTGCGGGTTCGGGGGTTCGGGTTGGGTTGGCAAACTTTTTTTTCGGGTCGGGTGGGTCAGGTTTGATATACAGTGGGTCAGGAAAGAAAACGACCCGTACTATCTAAATATTTGTCTCATTGTGTTTTATTCATTTACTGTCCAGGCGGTGCCAGCTGTGGAGGTGACACCCGGAGCGTCATCTACCAGTGCTGATGTGGGCGCCGTTTCTCCTGATGCGATGAAGGACCAGGTTGGTGTCTCCAGCATGACCTTTATCCTCTTAACCCTGCATTAACCGGGCACATTTTCTCCAGTTCAACTTTACCCAAATGTAAAAGCTTCTTGAAAAAAACATATCTTAATAGTGACAAAAACACAGCATAACAGGTGACAAAAAAGTCACGGGCTATGTCCACAACACAACGGCGGTTGTGTCCACATTGGGAACATTTTAGAGCAGTTTTGTAGGTCTTTGCTTTCAAATGAGGTATTACACTGGCCTACAGGCTGTGAACTCTCCAATCAAGAAGCTTTTAGATTTGGGTAAAGCTGAACTGGAAAAAATGTGCTTGGTTAAAGGAATAGGCCACCGTTTTTCCATACTGAGATATCTTCTTACCTGAGCTTAGGAGTTCTTTTGTAGCTGTCTGGTCTTTATGTGCGCTCAGTCACGTAAACAGAGCACAGATGGCATTAGCATTTAGCCTCTTCTATGGGACCAAACAGGAGTGAAGTTAGAAGCGACCAAGCTCTTCCAGGTTTCCCCTATTTACATACGGTTACATGAGCCTTTACACAATCCAAGTATAGTTACACAAAATTAAACATGACGATTTTGTAAGCGAATAAAAAGGGAACTATATTGCAAGGCGTGGTGATATTACTACGCCTTGCAATATAGTTTATATATCTTTTTATCCGCTTAGAATATGCACATGTTTAATTTTGTGTAACTATACTTGGATTGTGTAAAGGCTCATGTAACCATATGTAAATAGGGGAAACGTGGAAGAGCTTGGTCCCTTCTAACTTGACCTTCTTTGGAGCTATAGAGGAGAGGGGGAGAGGCTAAATGCTAACGCCGTCTGCGCTCTGTGAAGCACCTGCACCTGTGAAGACCAGACAGCTACAAAAGAACTCCTAAGCTCAGGTATGAAGATATCTCAGTATGTAAAAACGGTGGCCTATTCCTTTAAGCTTATGCTTGCCTATATTATGGTAAAAATCTGTTTTCATTAACAAAACTTCCAGCATCTGTACATGCAATGTGATTTAACCTCTTAACCCCCACCATAACCGAGCACATTTTCTCCAGTTCGGCTTTACCTAAATCTAAGCTTCTGTACTGTAGAGCAACAGTGTTACGCCTCATTTGAAAGCCAAGGCCTACAAAACTGATCCTGTTTTTGTCGTGTTATCGTTGCATTTTTGTTACGCTCTTTTGTCATGTTTTTGTTGCATTGTTGTTTCTTTTCTGGCATTTTTTCGTCGCTCTTTTTCTCACTTATTTGCTCGGCTTTTGTCACTTCTTCATGGTCTTTCTTTTTTGTTGGTCCTTTTTCTTATGTTTTCATCGCTCTTTTGTCACATTTTCATCCTCGTTTTTGTTGCTATAACTTTTCCCAAAAGCTTTTAGATTTGGGTAAAGCTGGAGAAAATGTGCTCAGTTCAGGTGGGGGTTAAGAGGTTAAAGCCTGATGTACTAAACTGAAATCTAAAGTCTGTCTGTCACATTCGTTTATCAGATTTGCACAAGTTATATAAAAAGGTTTCTACTGATGAATAGCTTGTACCATTCTGTGAAATGTCCCTGTTTCAGTTTGAAGTAGTGCTTGCTATTAACCTCCTGCATTAGTAAATCATCTTTTGTATTAGTAGAGGTTAATTCACTGTTAATACAGAATTAGTTATTTTCTAGTATATTCTCAACCAAACATAAACTTTCAGGCCTTTGCCATGAAGGAAGCCTGGTTCCCCTCTCAAGTTTTTCCCACAGCATTATGAATAAACCAAGTATTGTTTTTTCCCTATTACACATTGCTGTATCATATGCTTTGTCTCTTTTATAGGGCAGGAAGAAGAGGAGGAAGGGTCACAACCGCGGTCCAAGGAAACTCCTTGTTAGGACCAAGAGTGACCAGTCACCCACTGATGACCTGAAGATCCTGGACTCGTTGCTGGAGGACCTGGTCGGTGTCTTTGGCGTGAATGTATTTTATCACTGTATAATAATACTTAACTCATTGTGTTTTATTCATTTACTGTCCAGGCGGTGCCAGCTGTGAAGGTGACCCCTGGAGCATCCAGTGCTGATGTGGGCGGTGTTTCTCCTGCTGTGATGAAGGACCAGGTTGGTGTCTTTAAAGGAATAGGCCACCGTTTTTACATACTAAGATATGTTCTTACCTCACTTTAGCCGAGTTAATATATCCCCGTCTGGTCTTTGTCCGTGCGCTCTGTCACGCAAACGGAGCACATTCGCAGCCTCTCCCACATGTCCGCGCAGTAACTCCTAAAGGTTATTGACGGAAGTGAGCGGGGAAGTCTTTAGGAGTTACTACGCGGACGCTGTGCTCCTCGTATCATTACGCCTCACAATATAGTCCCCCTTTTTATTTGCTTATAACATCGACATGCTACATTTCTGGGTAAATATACTTCGCATGAAAACACTTCACGTAACTTTATTTAAATAGGGAACACGTGGAAGAGCTTGGTAGCTTCTATCGTGAGCTTTTTCGGAGCTATGTGACATGTGGGAGAGGCTGCGTATGTGCTCCGTTTGCGTGACAGAGCGCACGGACAAAGACCAGACGGGGATATATTAACTCGGCTAAAGTGAGCTAAGAACATATCTTAGTATGTAAAAACGGTGGCCTATTCCTTTAACTTTAAAAGCATACTTTATATGCATAACCTGCCTGTGTTCCCAAGTCTGTTCAAAGCAAATATAGGCTTTACTGATGACTATTGTGATATTATTTACAATTACAAAAACACTCTACACGCTAATGTTTTTACATATACTTTTTTTTAAGCCCTTAAAGACACTTGTTCAATTGTAGTTCACAATAAGCCCAATCAAGCCCTTATTAGTGCTAGTGCAGCTGAGAGTTGAAGCTCAGTGAGTGAATTCTGGAGGTTATTGTTTTGGTTAATTATATTACTTTATTTACCACACAGACGGAGCCTGGAGCTGGGCCACTTGGAACACCGCCTGCCAACGACGCTGATGTTCTGGTGAAAGGCCAGGTTGGTATTGGAGTGTTCATTTGAGTATTATCATTATAGGTATTATAAGTCAAAAAGTGTTATTCTTGATGAACGTAAAAAGAGGCTGTATAGAGTGAATGTTCTGTGACTTTACCTGATAGCCAAGTGCATTTTCTACAGTTTGACTTTACCCAATTATAAAAGCATCTGTACTGGAGAGCAACAGTGTTACACTTCATTTGAAAGCTAAGACCTACAAAACTGATCCCAACTGCTTTGTCGTATAGCCGCATTTTTTTACACTCTTTTCACTTTTTGTGTTATTGTTGCTTTTTTGGCATGTTTTTGTTGCTCTTTTATTGCTTCTTTGTCTCTGTTTTGGCACATATTTGCTTCATTTTTGTCTTTGTGTGGCCTTTTATTTGTAGCTTTTTAGTTTCTGCTTTTGCTGTCGCATTTGTTATATTTTTGTGAACGTTTTATCATTTTTTCGTTGTATTTCTGTCACTTTTTTGTCATATTATTGTCGCTCTTCTGTAACATTTTTGTTCCATTTTCATCCACTTTTTTGTTCTATTTTGACACCTTTTCCAAAAAGCTTTTAGATTTGGGTAAAGTCAAACTGGAGAAATGTGCTCAGTTCAGGTGGGGGTTAAGAGGTTAAAGCCTGATGTACTAAACTGAAATCTAAAGTTCAGGTGCCGTTGTCTGTCACACTCGTTTATCAGATTTGTGCAATTAATAATATAAAACAGTTTGTAATGAGAAATCACTTCAAACTTACTATAAAATGACATGTTCTAGATTTAGTTTGAAGTAGTGCTTTACCACCTTATTTGGAGGTAATTCCCTGTTAAAACAGAATTAGTTATTTTTACTATATTCTCAGCCCAACAAACTTTCAGGCCTTTGCGATGAAGGAAACCTGGTTCCCCCACGCTATTTTCTCATAGCTTTATCAATATAAATCAAGTATTGATTTTTTCTTTGTATTATACATTGCTCAAGCATATTTATTTTTCTTTTTACAGAAGAGGAAGAAGAACAGGAAGCGTCACATCCGCAGTCCAAGGAAAGCCGATGGAAGGACCAAGAAGACCCGGAGTGATGTTGTTGATGTAGATGATGGTGATGTTGAGATTGTTGGTTTTGGTCTTGATGCACCGGTTAAAGCAGGTTGTAGAAGAGAAGAAGACGGCCCCGGTGTTGCTGAGGTAAGTCAAGGTGAGTCGGTGCCGGTCACTCTTCCACGGAACATCCGTGGCTCCTTTCACCAGGGGAGTAATCGGTTCGCGTTTGCTGGCTCTCAGTGTATGGGGATTGCACTGATGAGTCTTGCTAAGCACACTGTGGGTCGTGTGTCGTTGTGGCAGAAGCAGGACTTAGACCGGACTCTTGTTTTGGGTGATGAGTTGTATAGATACTGCAAAGTTAGCGGCAGGATTGCTCCCGGGTCAAGTATGTTGTTGGTCCCAGAGCTCCCACATGAGTGGGACATTGAGGGACAAAAGGTTTGTTTTGAGTTTACTGAAGGTCTTCCCGGTGTAGTTGGTGTTGACAGTGGGGAGTTTATTGATAACATGATCATTGTGAGCCTGCGCAGTGGTTTAGAAAGAATGTTGGCACTGTATGACACCTGCCTGTTCACCATGTGTGGCAGCACTTGTGCCATCATTCATGATAACGGTGTGTACGCTGTGGTCGACTCTCACTCTCGGAGTGTGAGTGGGATGGTAGATGCTTATGGCAAAAGTGTTGTGGTGTTCTTTAGGTCTATTGAAGATCTGTCTGGGCACTTTTGTCGTTTAGCACGTTGTTATAAGCGTGCGGAGAAACAGTTTGAGCTGACTGGTGTTGTTGTAACTGTTGCATCTGAGGATGTTGCCATCAGCGAGGATGTTGCCATCAGCGAGGATGTTGCCATCAGCGAGGATGTTGGCATCGTCGAGGATGTTGGCATCGTCGAGGATGTTGGCATCGTCGAGGATGTTTGCATCGTCGAGGATGTTTGCATCGTCGAGGATGTTGCCATCGTCGAGGATGTTGCCATCGTCGAGGATGTTGCCATCGTCGAGGATGTTGGCATCAGCGGGGATGCTAATATTAGCGAGCAGATGCAGTCAGTTGGTAATAGTGTGCCTAAGGTTAATGCAAAGCCTCCAAACACCAAAGGCATTCACACATCAAAGAAATCTAAATCTATCCTCTCTAAAAAGGTTGATGCTGGTTTAGAGTTTATTAGCCACACTCAAAGAACTAGATCTTTCACCCCCATAGATAAAGATATTAGCCAATCTTTGTGTAGAAAGGTAGAAATACAGTTTGAACATATTACTATGCCCCAAATTACCACCCGTAGATCATTAGGCGCCCCATGCAAAAATGAGTCCATTGTTGCTGATGGGAATTGTTTTTTCCGTGCAATCTCCCTCGCAGTAAGTGGAACTCAAAAGAATCATAGGAGAATTAGGATTTTGGTTGTAAAAGAACTTGAAAAGAATCCTTTAAAATATAAGAGTTTATGGTGTCCCTATTCCCCCTCAGTGTATGAGTATATCCAAACTAAAAGAATGAAATATGTAGGTAGTTGGGCCACAGAGGTGGAGATACAGGTAACGGCTGACCTTTTAGGGGTAGGTATATTTACATTCTTTGATGGGAATTGGCTTGAGTATGCATGTAAGAATAAAGCACTGTCAAGCCAATCTATATACTTAGAAAACTGCAATCGAAATCATTACGAGGTAGTCATTTGTGTTAAAGATTCTGGGGGGGAGGGTTGTTGCGGCATTTGCCAAATCAATGGTAATAAAACAGGGTACAGACTCCGATTTCGTAAGAACTCTTCAGCTCAGGTAAGTAACCCCATCAATGAATTTGTGCTTGAACGTCGAGAGAAAGCGAGTGAAAAATTTAGGAAACGGTACACACAGGGGGTTTTCCAAGAGAAAGTTAAAGAACTACGTAGAGTAACATATAGACAGAACACCGCCCATAGACAGAAAATAAGGCAAATAAACAGACAGAAGTACTGGCAACAACTTTTGCTAAGAAACAACTTAAAGAAAAGAAGTATAGACTTATATAAAGAAAATATGTTGCATAGAGATAAAGTTAAGGCAATGAGCATTAAAAAATATTGTAATGATAAGTCTCACCAAGAAAGCGTTAAAGCTTCCAGCAAAGAAAAATATAGTAAAGATAAGCTGCACCAACAAAGCGTTAAAGCTTACAGTGTAGAAAAATATGGTAGGGATAAGCTGCACCAACAAAGCGTTAAAGCTTACAGTGTAGAAAAATATAGTAAAGATAAGCTGCACCAACAAAGCGTTAAAGCTTACAGTGTAGAAAAATATAGTAAAGATAAGCTGCACCGAGAAAGCGTTAAAGCTTACAGCACAGAAAAGTACAGAACTAGTCTGTCACATCGTGAGAATTTAAAAGCAGCAAGTAAACATAAGTATGAAAATCCCATTCATAGGGAGGATAAAATAATAAGCAGTAAAACTAGATACCATAATAGTGAAAATAAAAAGCATATTCAAAAGACTTCAAAAAAACAGCATAGACTGAAATTGAAGGACTTTGATTATGTTGCACAGTGTTTCTTGGCGAAAGTTGAAAAAGGGCCAGAGTACATCTGTTCTGTTTGCCATAGGCTATTCTTTGAAAAATCTGTAAAACCTTGTAGCTTAAATAACTATAGAAAGAATGACAGAGTTTTAGATGTAGCTACTAAGTGTATTAAAGACACATATTTACATAAATGTAGTAAAGCCTGTCCCCGCCCATGTTCAGTTAAGAAAACAGCTAGAGGTAAGTTGTGGATTTGTTTCACCTGTCATCGTAAGATACTTAGGGGTTGCATTCCACCAGAAAGTTCTTTTAACAACTTGGAACTTGATCCCATCCCAGAAGAATTGGCATTTTTAAACGATGTGGAGGAACTTTTGGTCTCGCCTAATGTAGCTTTGATGAAGATGGTAGCTTTACCTAAGGGAGGCCAAAAGGGAATCCACGGGCCAGTCACCTGTGTCCCTTCAAATATAGCAGAAACAGCCAAGTTATTGCCCCGTTCAGATTTGGGTGGAGTTGTGTTGCCAATTAAACTGAAGCGTAAGCTAACATATAAAGGCCATTATAAATATAGGTTTGTCAATACAATGCGCATTAAGTTAGCAATTCAGCGTTTAAAAAGCATTAATAAGTATTTTTCTGATATTAATTTTGATGAAACTTGGATTAATGAATTTTCTAGAGAAGATCAGGATCAATCTGACATTGAAGAAATGGATGTTTCTTCAGATGAAGGTAAGGACAAGTCATCAAATTCACATCAAGAGGATGGAAAACATCCTGAGGTGAACCTTGATGACGAAGTCCTGCATGACCAACAGCGATACTGCATCTTTCAGGATACTTGTTCTTTGCCCGTGAATTTAGGGCAACACATTTTAGATCAGTACTTGGACGGGGTTTTAAATCTAGCTCCTACTGAAGGTAACAACCCTATCAAATTACTTTCAGATAAGGGAAATGAAGCCAAATGCTTTCCTTGTTTGTTTCCACAAGGCCGCGGTACATTTCTTGACAAAAGACTAATTCGTATAACTTTATATCGTTATTTAAACAATCGTATAATGCATGCCGATGGCCGATTTGCGCGGTGTTTATCGTTCATTTTTTATGCATATTATTTATCGGTTCTTCAGCAAGTGGTCTCTAGCGTATCCATCGCACTTCGGAAGGGCGACACTAATCCTAACCGACCTCACGATCGCGGCAGCAATGATTCGGATCTAAAAGAATCACTTAAGAAGATGGTAGAGCGCGATTGTGGCTATCGTTTTCTTAGGCCGATTAGAGGCTCTCCACCATATTGGGGCGGTGGTAAGAGACACATGATGGCATTGCTGCACAAGCGCGAAAACCCGACCTGGTTCTGTTCTTTTTCCAGCGCAGATATGCGCTGGAAAAACTTAATTAACACCGTTCTTAGACAGGATGGCCGTGATCAAACTTTAGAGGACTTAGAGTGGGCAGAGCGTTGTGAACTCTTGCAGCGTAATCCGGCTACCGCGGCAAGGATGTTTGATTATCGCTGGCGTATATTTCTCAAGGAAGTTTTAATGTCCCCAGCACATCCTATAGGTGAAATAGATGACTATTTTTACCGCGTTGAGTTCCAACAGCGAGGCTCCCCACATGTCCATGTACTTCTGTGGGTTCGAGGAGCACCTAAATTAGATGTTAACACAGATGAAGAGGTGATCGCGTTTATAGATAAATACGTCACCTGTGAGCTGCCACCAGAGGACGATGCGTTACACGAAATCGTCACCTCTGTGCAGAAACATTCAGAGAACCACTCCAAATCATGTAGGAAAAACAAAACTGTTTGTCGTTTTAATTTCCCCCGTCCCCCGTCTGCGCGCACTTTTATAAAACGATCAAGCAAACCCAAATGCCCCAAGTGTCACAAAGACAATAAAGATAACCCCCAGGATGAAGCCCGAGAAGTGCCATGCATATGCCATAGGACCATAAATGCTGAACGAGCTGCAGCGCTTGTGGCTGCCGTCAAAAAAGCTAGTTCTGCCAAAGATTGCGCATATGTCCTCCCCGAAGATCTGTTTGATTCTCTGGGGTTTAATCAGGAAGTTTTTGAAATAGCTTATTGTTCTTTGGGTGGTCGTACGCATATTGTTTTGATGAGGAAAGTCAACGCGATTTGGATTAATAATTTTAGTAGGGGGATCGCCAAATTGTGGAATGCAAATTTTGATATTCAATATGTATGCAATCCCTATGCTTGCATTGTGTATGTAATATCATATATGGGCAAATCGGAACGGGAGATAGGATTATTATTAGCCAACTCTCAAAAGGAAGCTCAGAAAGGGAATCTAGACGCCAAGGAGGCATTGAAAAAAGTGGGTACAGTTTTCCTCCATAATAGAGAAGTATCTGCTCAGGAGGCCATTTATTTATTAACGGGGATGCATTTGATGGAGTCTTCCAGGAAGCTCGTTTTTATTCCAACGGGAGAAAACATAGTTAGAATGAGCAAACCGTTAAGCACCATTGAGGAAACAGATCGCGAGGAGGACATATGGATGCTAAACATTGTGGACCGGTATAAGAACCGTCCCGACGATAGCGTGTTTAATGATATGTGTATTGCGACGTTTGCGTCAGAGTATCGCGTCCTTTCAAACAGCCAAAGATCTAAGAAGTCCGTTCAACTTCAAAATGATTGCGGATATATTGTTAAGCGAACGAGATCTGAAGCTGCCGTAATCGATCACATGCGTCCTTCAAAAACCAAAAATCCAGAACTGTACTATAGGGTCCTGATTGAACTGTTTGTGCCCTATCGTACAGAATTGAAACCGGATACTTGCGAGACGTATTTGCTGTTTTATAAAAATGGCAGGATTCAGTTCTCCGACGGTTCAATACATAGTGTACGTTCAATAGTTAAATTGAATAGAAGCAAATTTGATGTCATAAAAGAAGACATCGAAAAACTCCAGGAGGAAATCGTCAGTGACGAAGTCCTGGAGAGCGGATGGGCTTCGTTGTGTCCCGAGCAGGAATCTGAACGTTTAGACTGCATCGAGGAAATAGAACAGCAACGAGCCCAATACCCTGAGGAAGAGGAGCCTCTTCCCATTCCTGAGTTGGCCGTACGCCACGAGGAAATAGCCCATATAGAAAGACAAAATAATATCCTTAGTAGGCAAGAGGGTTTGGCTTTAGTCCGTTCACTAAATGAACAGCAATTTGCCATTTTTTACAAAATCCGGGCATGGTGTTTGAACAAAGTAGCGGGTACCAAACCAGAGCCATTTCATGTATTCATTACGGGTGGGGCGGGAACCGGGAAGAGTCACCTGATTAGAGCAATACAGTATGAAGCTACCAGGTTGCTGGCACCTTTGTGCCGGGATCCTGATGGCATCAGCGTCCTCCTTACCGCGCCAACAGGGGTAGCAGCGTACAATTTAAAGGCAGCTACTATCCATAATACTTTTCACATACCAGTCCCCCCAACAAAGCCAGTCAAAACATTATTAGAAGACAAGGCAAATACTGTCCGTGTCAGATTTAGGGATTTACAGATTTTGATTATTGATGAGATTTCCATGGTCGGCCATAATTTAATGCTATATATTGACAGTAGACTGACACAAATTAAACAATCAGGTGACTCTTCCCGGTTTGGTAATATTTGTGTAATAGCTGTAGGGGATTTTTATCAGTTAAGGCCAATTAAAGATACAGCCCTCTATAGAGATGGAGACAGTTCAGACTTGTGGGCAAAATTCTCATTTGTGGAATTGACGACGATCATGCGTCAGAAAGATGAGGATTTTGCCCAATTGCTGAACCGTTTGAGAACGCGATCCAGGACTACATCCCTGCTAAATTCAGATATTGACTTATTAAGACTTTGTGAAACCGGGGAAGAGTCTGATGCTTTGCATATTTATTCTAGAAATAGGCAAGTTGACGACTTTAATCATCATAAACTTTGTGAAACCTGCCCGGATTTTGTAAAGATAGTTGCAAAGGATTATAGTCGCAATAAGAAAACAGGGAAATTGGAGGAAAGAATAACCCCTCTGTTAAATACCGAGCATACATGCTTGCCAGAGGAGGTATTTTTGGGTAACGGAGCACGCATTATGCTATGTAAAAATATAGATGTTAATGATGGCCTTGTTAATGGCATATGCGGTACAATTACAGATATTATCTGGTCAGGTAGAACGTTCCCAGTAGCTGTTTACATTTTATTTGATGATAGCGTTGCTGGTTCTCAAAAAAGGCAACGTTATAGACACCCGTCCCCTAATCTAGCTGGATGTACACGTATTGAACCGGAGGAGGAACGTGCAAACAATCAAGGTGGCATTCGGCGTCAGTTTCCTCTTAGACTTGCGTGGGCCTGTACTGTTCATAAGGTCCAAGGCATTTCTGTCAATAACGCAGTTGTGTCCCTTGATCAAATTGATTCTGCTGGTCAAGCATATGTTGCTTTGAGTAGAGTAAGAACCCTGTCTGGTCTCATCATCCAAGACTTCAAAGAAAAGGCCATTTATTGCAATGATCAGGTTAAATTTGCTCTACATTTTATGCCTCCCTTCTTGACAGAAAGTGTGTCTCGGCCCATCTACAATGAACCCTTTTTTGTGTTGTTTTTGATGAATGTTCAAAGTTTAAGTAGGCATGTGTCTGATTTGACACGGTGCACACAGCTTTGGCGGCCTAACTGCATTGCTGTGACAGAGACATGGCTAAGTGCTGACTCGTGTTTAGACACGGTGCAGATAGATAATTTCCTATTTCATAGTCGGTCCCGTAGTGATAGTTACAATAGTAGCACCAATCCAGCACTTGTAGAGTTATGTGGCCAACAACATGGGGGAGTTGGCGTGTACTGTGATGTAAATGGGGCTTATGATGTCACAGTACCTGATTTTGATTTGGAATGTATAGCATATAATAATCAGGCTTTCAATATTTTAGTTGTTGTGATTTATCGTCCCCCATCTTATGCCATGTCTTTGTTCATCAAAAACTTGAAGAGGCTATTTAATTGGCTGCAGTCTAAGAGCGGAACCATTGTTATTGTTGGAGACTTTAATGAGGACATACTGAAATCTTCCAAATTGTCCAAATTGATGCTTGATAGAGGCTATATTCAGTATGTTGACTCTCCTACAACCGAGAGAGGGACCCTAATTGACCATATATATGTCAAAACAACACAGTTTGAAGTTCACTCTGTAGTGGTGCCAACATATTTCTCTGATCACGAAGGGATTGCATGTTCTTTTAAGTATTTGACTGACTAGATTATGTGTTGCTGTTGGTCATGCAAGATCATGTTTGAGTTGTACATATTGATTACATAATCATGTTTATTATCATGTTTATACATTATCATGCAAGATCATGTTTGAGTAGTAGTTACTGATTACATAATCATGTCTATTCATTATCATGTTTCTATATTATCATGCGTGATCATGTTTGAGTTGTAGATACTGATACATCATCATGTCTAAAAGCTCATTCATACTTCACAAGACGCAAGAACTTCTTGTTCTTGCACCCGTAAGCTGTATAACAAAATGAAGTCACTTTTGCCTTGCAACCATGGAAACGTTTTCTAACTGAGGACAGTTCCATGGTTGCAAGGCAATAATGACTTTTGTACTGCAGCTCAGGGTGCAAGTACAAGAAGTTCTTGCGTCTTGTGAAGTGTGAATGAGCCTTAATACATTGTCATGTTTATATATTGTCATGCACAATCATATTTGAGTAGTAGATAACGATATCATGTTTATACATTATCTTGCATGATAATGTTTGATTACTAGATTACATTGTCATAAATAAATCATGTTTATAAATTATCATGTTTATTCATCATCATGTTTATACATTATCATGCGTGATCATGTTTGAGTAGTAGATACTGATACATCATCATGTCTAAAAGCTCATTCATACTTCACAAGACACAAGAACTTGCTCTTGCACTCTGAGCTGCAGAACAAAATGAAGTCACTTTTGCCTTTTAACCATGGAAACGTTTTCTAACTGAGGACAGTTCCATGGTGACAAGGTAATAATGACTTCATTTTTTTCTGCAACTCAGGGTGCAAGAACAAGAAGTTCTTGCATCTTGTGAAGTATGAATGAGCCTTAATACATTATCATGTTTATGTATTATCATGCATGATCATGTTTGATTAGTAGGTACTGATTACATTATCATGTTTTTTTTTCATAATCATGTTTTTTCATTATCACGCATGATGATGTTTGAGTAGTTGATATTGATTGATTCATGTTTATTCATTATCATGTTTATAATTATCATGTTTATATACCATCATGTTCATACATTATCATGTGAATGCCTTTGGAGTTTGATGCTTTGAAGGTGAAGTTGTCTACATTTCGTCGATTATGGTCAATTTTTATTATGATGATGATGATTATGGTTGGTTTGATTTGATAAGGGTTAGACTAGTTTTGGTGTAATGCTTGTTTTGGTCTGCGGTTGTGTTCTGCTTCTGGTCTGGTGTAGTGCTTCTTTTTGTCTGGTCTGGTGCTGCTTTTGGTCTGGTGTAGTTCTTTTTTGGTCTGGTGTAGTTCTTTTTTGGTCTGGTGTAGTGCTTCTTTTTGGTCTGGTTTTTGTTTTGGTCAGGTCCGGTTTTTGTTTTGGTCAGGTCTGGTGCTTGTTTTGTCCTGGTGTAGTGCTTCCTTTGTCCTGGTGTAGTTCTTTTTTGGTCTGGTGTAGTGCTTCTTTTGGTCTGGGGTAGTGCTTCCTTTGGTCTGTGTTTTGTTTTGGTCTGGTCTGGTCTGGTGCGTGTTTCATCCTGGTGTAGTACTTCTTTTAGTCTGGTTCAGTATCTTTTTGGTCTGTGGTCGTGCTTCCTTTCGGTTATGGCGCTTGTGTCAGTCTGGGTGGGGCTTGTTTTGGTTTTGTTGTGGTGCTTGTGTTGGTCTGGTGTGATGTTTGTGTTGTTCTGGTGTGATGTTTGTGTTGTTCTGGTGAGGTGCTTGTGTTGGTCTGGTGAGGTGCTTGTTTTGGTCTGGTGAGGTGCTTGTGTTGGCCTGGTGAGGTGCTTGTGTTGTTCTGGTGAGGTGCTTGTGTTGGTCTGGTGTGGTGCTTGTGTTGGTCTGGTGGGGTGCTTGTGTTGTTCTGGTGAGGTGCTTGTGTTGTTCTGGTGAGGCGCTTGTGTTGGTCTGGTGAGGTGCTTGTTTTGGTCTGGTGAGGTGCTTGTGTTGGTCTGATGTGGTGCTTGTGTTGGTCTGGTGTGGTGCTTGTGTTGGTCTGGTGAGGTGCTTGTGTTGGTCTGATGTGGTGCTTGTGTTGGTCTGGTGGGGTGCTTGTGTTGTTCTGGTGAGGTGCTTGTGTTGGTCTGGTGGGGTGCTTGTGTTGGTCTGGTGTGGTGTTTGTGTTGGTCTGGTGGGGTGCTTGTGTTGGTCTGGTGAGGTGCTTGTGTTGGTCTGGTGAGGTGCTTGTGTTGGTTTGGTGAGGTGCTTGTGTTGGTCTGGTGGGGTGCTTGTGTTGGTCTGGTGGGGTGCTTGTGTTGGTCTGATGTGGTGCTTGTGTTGGTCTGATGTGGTGCTTGTGTTGGTCTGGTGGGGTGCTTGTGTTGGTCTGGTGTGGTGCTTGTGTTGGTCTGATGTGGTGTTTGTGTTGGTCTTATTTATTTCCTCTCTTCAGTGTGGTCCTATTTAGACTCTTTGGTCTGGATGGGTCTGGCTTTGACCCTTTGGTCTGATGTTTGTTTGTTTGTTCCTGACTCAATGTTGTCCTTTCTTCTTTTTCTGGTCCTATTTAGACTCTTTTGTCTTCTTCAGTCCTTTCTCCGTTTCCTTTCTTTTATGTGGTCCTCCTTTGGTCCAGCTTTAGACCCTTTGGTCTTTCCTTGGTCGAGACAGACGACCCACCTTGAGCCGGGGTCTGTCCGAGGTTTCTGGCCGTTAAAGGGAGTTTTTCCTCGCCACTGTTGCTCAAGGTTAGCTTAGAGAGGGATAAATTAGTTCAATAAAACAGTTAGGTTAATCCAAAACTAAATTTTAACATGTTAATAATAATAATAATAATAATAATAATAATAATAATAATAATAATAATAATAATGGATTTCAATCCCCAGATCACAAATCAATCTCGAGATAATAATAGTTGTAATAATAATATTTGTAGTAGTATTTACATATAATAGTTGTAATAATAGTTTTAAAATACTTAAATTAAATATGGTGTTCTAAAAGTGTTCTTTAAAATAATCAACTTATCTAGTTCTCTTTAGTGTTTTACTTATATCTAGTTCTATTTTCCTCCTTACATGTATTTACAATTTAGATGTATATAGTTCATATTGTTTGAATTATTGATTGTGTAAAAGCCAAAATTAAAATTAATTTGCAATCAATGTATCTATGCGTTTCTGTTGTCTAATTCTTTTTTTATTCTTATTATTATTAAATATTGCTGTGAAAACTAGAATGTGTGTCCTTTATTTTTCCATGTGCTGCATTTAAATTCATTACCTGAATGAGAAGTAAATAAATCTGTAAAAACATTTGTGTCTGTGTATTTTTGTAATCATGTTGTTTTGTTGAAGGTGTACAGCTAAATGATCATTTATTGATACATTAAGCCAGGGGTCCTGAATTAAATTTAACTGAGGTCCAAATAAAAAATAAAAAGTCAATCAATGAAATATACACAGTTATGTGGGGGGTTTTAAGCCTTTATTTAATCCAATAATAATAACTTTACTTTGAAAATAATGCAATTAATTGAATCCTGTTTTTTTTTTTTTACTAAGATTTCAAATTAAGATGTTATATGAACAATCTGGTAAACAAATACACCACATTCTCTTGTGGTGCTGAACTGGACAGCGCTCACATTTGTAGCTAAATTAATGTCTGCATTCAGCACCATGGACAGTTCCAAAGGCACTTTTTGACCGCAGAAATCAGGGAAATCAAATGACAGGATGCTTCTGAAATAATTGGCTGCACCAAACTTGACTCACCACCTTTGCTAGGCCCGATCCCGTCAGACCTCGGAAGCTCAGCAGGGAAGGGCCTGGTTAGGACTTGGATGGGAGACCATTTGGGAACACCAGGAAGCCTGGCGAATGTAGTGAGTAAGTGAGTGGTTGGTGGTGGGGGCTGATGTGTGCAGACTGGGTGCCTCGCTTATCATCACCGAGTATGAAGTGAATGAATAATGCACCAAATTGTAAAGCGACTTTGAGTGTCTGGAAAAGCGCTATATAGGACTAATGCATTATTATTATTAGATATTGGGATGTTACCATGGCAACTTGTTCAGAGATGGGGCGTAGCCATCATTTCCTTTTTTTAATCGGTGTCACGTGGCTCATGTCTGTGCCAAATTTCTTTTGTCTGCGACAAACTTTATTTTTAAATTTTGTTGTTTACTCCCGGAGGAGGGAGGCCACTCCATATCATCTTTTTGCATGGATGATGTGGAGTGGCTTAAAGAGTAAAGGCAAGACATGGTGCCTTCAGCCAGGTCGGTTGATTTACCCAAAATGGCCAACCTCCTGTTGGTTGCCTAGCAACCAATATATACACTTATTTGTTCGGACTGTCATGACTCTACCAATTTTGATTTGGCTGTGCCAAATTTAAATGCGGGTTTTGGTATTGGTAAGTGTTGCTTTGGAAGTCATTACAATGGCAACACAATGAGAAAGGTGGCATGGGCATCGTTTACTTTTTTGATTGGGGTCATGTGACATATGTCTGCCAAATAATTCCTGTCTACGACAAAGTTAATTTGAACTCTCCTATTAATTTTTTTAATTTGGTGCTCTGAAGGAGGGCGCTTTTGCGCCATTTTGAAATTCCCTATATCTGAACACCCAGGACTGGGGACTCTATCAACGATTCAAGTTACACTCAAATTGGCCCCAGTATGTGCGAGTTATTACTCTTCGAAGGTGACGGCGAGTGCCGAAAATGAACACCAAATTCATGGCGTTGCCATGACAAAACCAGAAATCCTATTAGAAAGTTTTTAATAACTTTTAATGCCCCACATGTGTAGATGATCTGGAGCGACCGGGGAGTCGCTGCGTTCAACACCCTAGGACGAGTTCGTTCAAATGCGAGGGCATGAAATGGCACCTTCAGCGCCAGATCACACGATATTTCCCAAAATGGCCGACTTTGTGTGGGTTTCCGAGCAACCACGTAATGTACTTTTTTGTTCGGAAAGTCATGACGAAGGTGTGTACCAATTTTGGTTTGGCTACGCCAAACTTGATATCGGGTCGTTGCCATGGCAACACGGTGGGAAAATGGGCGTGGCCAAAATGTACTTTTTGATCGAGGTCACGTGACGGATGTCTGCGCCAAATTTTATTTGTCTACGACAAAGTTCACTTTTTTTCTTCATTCATTTTTATTTGGTGCTCTACAGGGGGCGCTATCGCGCCCATTTTAAAAATTCCCATATAAAAACATTCGAGGCCGAGGACTCGACCAACGATTCAAGTTACAGTAAAATCGGCCAAAGTATGTGCGAGTTATGACTCTTCGAAGGTGACGGCGAGCGCCGAAAACGAACGCCAAATTCATGGCGTTGCCATGACAAAACCGGAAATCCTATTAGAACGTTTTTAATAACTTTTAAAGCCCCACATGTGTAGATGATCTGGAGCGACCGGGGAGTCGCTGCGTTCAACGCCCTAGGACGAGTTCGTTCAAATGCGAGGGCATGAAATGGCGCCTTCAGCGCCAGATCACGCGATATTTCCCAAAATGGCCGACTTTGTGTGGGTTTCCTAGCAACCACGTAATGTACTTTTTTGTTCGGAAAGTCATGACGAAGGTTTGTACCAATTTTGGTTTGGCTACGCCAAACTTGATATCGGGTCATTGCCATGGCAACACGGTGGGAAAATGGGCGTGGCCATAATTTACTTTTTGATCGAGGTCACGTGACGGATGTCTGTGCCAAATTTTGTTTGTCTGCGACCAAGTTTACTTTTTTTCTCCATTCATTTTTATTTGGTGCTCTGCAGGGGGCGCTATCGCGCCCATTTTCAAAATTCCCATATAAAAACATTCGAGGCCGAGGACTCGACCAACGATTCAAGTTACAGTAAAATCGGCCAAAGTATATGCGAGTTATGACTCTTCGAAGGTGACGGCGAGCGCCGAAAACGAACGCCAAATTCATGGCGTTGCCATGACAAAACCGGAAATCCTATTAGAAAGTTTTTAATAACTTTTAATGCCCCACATGTGTAGATGATCTGGAGCGACCGGGGAGTCGCTGCGTTCAACGCCCTAGGACGAGTTCGTTCAAATGCGAGGGCACGAAGAGGCGCCTTCGGCGCCAGGTCGCTCTTCTGGCCAAGATGGCCGCCATACAGATGGTTGCCTAGCAACCGCGTAATATCTTTTTTTTTTTGGTTCCATGTGACCAATCACTGTGCCGAATTTTTTTCGTCTACAACGAACTAAAATTTTCGGGGTTTTCCGGATTTTGGGGGGTCTGGCCATAGGCCGCAATGTTAACGCCGTTTTTCCAGGGGGCGCTGACGCGCCATTTTTTTGAATTTTTGAAATTTGGAGATGTGATACACAGGACCAGATATTATTTCATTGTTTTGGGAAAGATGTTTAACTGTCGTCTTTCCCAAACAGGTCCTGTTTATTGTCCAGCCTCGAGGACGATGGACGATCCTAATCCCAGCTGTGAGTCCATCAAGAGTGAACGCTCTATAGATCTTCCTATGGCCTTCAAAGCTGGATGTTCTACACATTTAGAGTAAGTCCATTCAAGCTATAGAATATTTTCAGCATCATTTATGAATTGTGTGTTTTATTGCATCTCAACAGTGTGGCAGAAGGCTCTGGTCCAAGCAGTGAATCCATCGCAAGTAAACACTTCTTGGATCTTCCTTTAGCCTTCAATGAAGAATGTTCCACTACAGATTCCAAGTGAGTCCCTAAAACGACTATAACATATACAGTTATCATGAGTTGATCTAGTATTTTACTAACTTTACCATGTAACTCAACAGACTTGAAGACACCTCCCCCACTGGTCCCAGCTGTGAATCCATCAAAAGCGACCAATCTATGTATCTCCCTTTAAAATTCAAAGATAAACCTTCTGTTGAGCCTCGGTGAGTTACTGGATCTGGAACTGGTCCTCCTCTCAAGGCAACTCTCCAACAAGCTCAGGGCTTGTAGCCATTGGCTGCTGGATGCTCTGCTTCATGATCGTGAAGCTAGGGGCCACCATTGTCCGCCATTGCTGTGGTACCTCCATATAGCTGGCAGAACAAGCTTGTTTTCCATTAGAAAGCATTGCACTTGACACACGTTTTAAGCAGCTTTAAAGCCTGGTTTTTATTTTTTTTGGTGAACTTTCTACAGCTAGATTTTCCTCCTGTGATAACGCTGGGTCAGTTACTGAAGCGTCCAGTCAATATAAGAACGCCATAACTGGTGGTGAAATGACTTTTAAAAATGTAAAACAAATAAAACCATACGTTGCCATTACATTTTACCGTTACAGCTCATGAATTAGTTTCCTTCCATTAGCATTATCAACAATTACAATAAACATTTCAAGTTGCTCAAACATATTACTCATGAAATTTACAAACCTTGTTCCCCAATTGACTGAAGCTAAAGTTCCATTTTTTAACTGTTTTTTTTCCGTCGTTTTTCCTTTTTTAGTGTGAACCTTTTAGACCATTCGACTTTTTCTCCGTTCAAGCTAACTTCCGTTGTCATGCTTCCGGTTTCCTTGGTTACCAAAATAATAGCTCAATACCTTAATAATTAGCGTTATACCGTAGCCACAATCAAAATAGTGCAAAACTACTCTGTTGGTCTTTACAGTTACAATTAAAGAAACCGGGCTGATTTTCATAAGGTATATTTTAGAAATCTCATATCCTAATGAGGGCCGGACTTTGATTGACAGGCTGTTAGCATTAGAGCTAACGGCGCGGCGGGTAAAAACCGAACTGCATGCCCCGCGAGGGCCGAGTCTACAGTGAAGATCCTGCCCTCATGCCTTTTCCAGGAACATGCTCTGTCAGAGCCGGGTAGGAGGAGTCTGTAAATCTGCCATAGATTCTCTTTCGAACGTGGTCATTTTAGCAAAAAAGGGGGAGTGAGCCCCCATTATTTTTTACAGTATATGCTTGTAACTCGATCTTGAAAGCAGGGTAGACAATTGACAGAGTTTAAACATGATTTTATTGTGTTTCATCAGTGAAACAGAACATCACAAACCAGGACCTGAGCCCGGTGCCAGTGGACAGTGGTCTCGGACTGAGCTGGACGGTGTATTCAAGGTCTGTACTTTACTTACTGTGTCTCAACTCTTTGATTTTATTTTGATTTTGTGCACATTGTAGCAACTGGAGGAAAACATTGTGACCTTTGTCAAAGATGAGCTGAAGCGGTTCCATGGGTTTCTGTGGTCAGAAGACCCAGAATGCTTTGACAGTAAGGGGGAGGAGGAAAGGCAGATTTTCCGAGAGGCTATTCTGAACATCACTGTGGACTTCCTGAGGAGGATGGAGCAGGAATCACTGGCTCAGCGCCTTTTCAGCAGTAAGTTCACTCTGTCGGACTCACTGTGTTCAGGCCTTTGCTGTTTCCTCTCATAATGTTTTGTGTTCCAGAAAGTCCTTCAGGCGTTTGTCAGACCAAACTGAAGAGTCTCCTGAAGCAGAGGTTCAGCTGTGTGTCTGAGGGCATCAGTAAAGAAGGAAAACAAACCCTCCTGAACCAGATCTACACAGAGCTCTACATCACAGAGGGAGGGGCCTCAGAGGTCAACCAGGAACATGAGGTTAGGCACATCCAGGCTGCGTCCAGGAAAAGATTCACATCTGAATCTACTATCTTATGTGAAGACCTCTTTAAAGGCCCCGCCCCAAAACTGGGACCAATCAGAGAGGAGCCAACAATGGGACAGGAGCAAATCAGAGCAAAGGAAATAAGGAGGCAGTCACCACCAGTCACGGAACAGGTGATACTGAAACCAGGTAGAGTAAAAAACATGTTTAAAAAGGTGACTTCTGGAGAGCAACCAGAGGAGACAGAGAAACCAATCAGAGCAGAGCTGACAGAGGAACCAATCAGAGCAGAGCTGACAGAGGAACCAATCAGATCAGAGCAGACAGAGAAACCAATCAGAGCAGAGCTGACAGAGGAACCAATCAGATCAGAGCAGACAGAGAAACCAATCAGAGCAGAGCTGACAGAGGAACCAATCAGATCAGAGCAGACAGAGAAACCAATCAGAGCAGAGCTGACAGAGGAACCAATCAGATCAGAGCAGACAGAGAAACCAATCAGAGCAGAGCTGACAGAGGAACCAATCAGAGCAGAGCAGACAGAGAAGCCAATCAGAGCAGAGCTGACAGAGAAACCACTCAGAGCAGAGCTGACAGAGGAACCAATCAGATCAGAGCAGACAGAGAAACCAATCAGAGCAGAGCTGACAGAGGAACCAATCAGATCAGAGCTGACAGAGGAACCAATCAGATCAGAGCAGACAGAGAAACCAATCAGAGCAGAGCTGACAGAGGAACCAATCAGATCAGAGCAGACAGAGAAACCAATCAGAGCAGAGCTGACAGAGGAACCAATCAGATCAGAGCAGACAGAGAAGCCAATCAGAGCAGAGCAGACAGAGAAACCAATCAGAGCAGAGCTGACAGAGGAACCAATCAGATCAGAGCAGACAGAGAAACCAATCAGAGCAGAGCTGACAGAGGAACCAATCAGATCAGAGCAGACAGAGAAACCAATCAGAGCAGAGCTGACAGAGGAACCAATCAGAGCAGAGCAGACAGAGAAGCCAATCAGAGCAGAGCTGACAGAGAAACCAATCAGAGCAGAGCTGACAGAGGAACCAATCAGATCAGAGCAGACAGAGAAACCAATCAGAGCAGAGCTGACAGAGGAACCAATCAGATCAGAGCAGACAGAGAAACCAATCAGAGCAGAGCAGACAGAGAAACCAATCAGAGCAGAGCAGACAGAGGAACCAATCAGATCAGAGCAGACAGAGAAGCCAATCAGAGCAGAGCTGACAGAGGAACCAATCAGAGCAGAGCAGACAGAGAAACCAATCAGAGCAGAGCAGACAGGGAGGCGGGGGCCAGTCAGGACGGTGCTGACGAAGGGCGTGGCTGGCATCGGGAAAACGCTGATGACTCAGAAGTTCAGTCTGGACTGGGCTGAAGGCAAAGCCAACCAGGACATCCAGCTGCTGTTCCCCTTCACTTTCAGAGAGCTCAATGTGCTCAGAGACAGACAGTTCAGTCTGATGGGACTTCTGCACCATTTCTTCAGTGAAACTAAAGGACTCAAAAGTTTAGAACATCTAAAGGTGCTCTTCATCTTGGACGGTCTGGACGAGTGCAGACTTCTTCTGGACTTCAGCCGGACCCGGGTCCTGACTGAGCCCACAGAGAGCGCCTCAGTAGAGGAGCTGCTGGTGAACCTCATCAGGGGGAGCCTGCTTCCCTCCGCTCGCCTCTGGATAACCACACGTCCCGCGGCGGCCAATCAGATCCCAGCGGAGTGCGTCTCCATGGTGACAGAGGTGCAAGGGTTCACCGACCCACAGAAGGAAGAGTACTTCAGGAAGAGGTTCACAGACGAGGCCACAGCCGTCATCTCCCACATTAAGAAATCACTAAGTCTTTACATCATGTGCCACATGCCAGTTTTCTGCTGGATCCTCTCCTCAGTCCTGGAGCATGTGCTGAAAGAGAAAGAGGGAGAAGAGCTGCCTCATACCTTCACACAGATGTACATCCACTTCCTCGTGGTCCAGGCCAAAGTCAAGGGCCTCAAGTACGATGGACGCTCTGCAACAGACTCTCCCTGGAGTCCAGAGACCAGGGAGATGGTGCAGGCTCTGGGAAAACTGGCCTTTGAGCAGCTGCTGAAAGGAAACCTGATCTTCTACGAGTCAGACCTGAGCGAGTGTGGGCTGGACGCTGCAGAGATCGCTCGTTACTCTGGAGTCTTCACACAGGTCTTTAGAGAGGAGCCAGGCCTGTACCAGGACAAGGTCTACTGCTTCATCCATCTGAGTGTGCAGGAGTTTCTGGCTGCGCTTTACGTCCATCAGACCTTCTTCAGCTCTGGAGTTAACCTGCTGTCCACACAACAGACCTCTGAGAGCCCTGAGGATGAGTTTGTAGCCTTCTACCGCTCTGCTGTGGACCGTGCTTTAGAAAGTCCAAACGGACACCTGGACTTGTTCCTGCGCTTCCTCCTGGGGCTGTCTCTGCCAACCAATCAGAGTCTGCTGCCAGTTTTACTGACTCAGACAGAAAGTAGCCCTGAGGTGAATCAGAAAACTATTGAGTACATCAAAGAAAGGATTGGTGAGGGTTTGTCCACTGAGGGAAGTATCAACCTGTTCCACTGTCTGAATGAACTGAACGACCACACACTGGTTGAACAGATCCAGGAAAACATCTCAGAAGGACGTCTGTCTGACATGACTCCTGCTCTGTGGTCCGCTCTGGTCTTCATCCTTCTGTCCTCAGACACTGAACTTGAGGTCTTTGATCTGAGGAAATACTCTGTTTCGACAGAAGCTTTTTTGAAGCTGCTGCCAGTCATCAAAGTCAGCAAAACGGCCATGTGAGTTACATCATTTTATTCACAGATATTAACACATTGAGGCTGCGCTGTTTTGGGGATTCAGCTGTTGAGTGCCAACAATCTAGACCATTTTTATAATTCTAGCACCACAGCATATTCTATGTAGCTATGGACACATGCTACATTTTAAAGACGATAATCTAATCCCTCCATAGGTGAAAACAGCTTAATTCTACGTGCCTCGGTTCCTGAGAAATCCAAAGCTAGACAGAGGCTAGTTTGGATCAAGATCACAGCTTTTTTTCTAGATTCGGAGATACATAGGGCCAGATCTTGTGGCGGCGCACGGGGCGGCGCAGGCTCTTGGCGAATTATTTTCCGAGTGGCGGGGCTGTATGTGCCATTCGCCTCCGCCACCTGTGAGGGGGCGTCACAAGAGGAGGTGACTACACTGATGGAAACACGGCTGACGTTCACTTCCTCGTTTACATTGCGCTGTCTTGCGTTCTTTCTTAAGCCTTAGGCTCTCACAGGTCAAACTAAAAAATTTATTTACCCCATCGTGAGCTAAACGATGTTCACGTCTCGAGAGAAAAAGAGCTACAGCGTCCGCTGTGGTGCGGATCGGCCGCGCTTGGCGTGAACGCGAAGCAAAACAAAAGCACATGTTCACCCCCCACTCCCCCACAACCACTCTCCTGGAGGAGGAGTCGATCTGGTTGGAGGAAAATGTGTATGTCTCAACCCACTTAAATGCGCCAAGTCTGGAGTGGCAAGATCACAAAGTGCGCCCCGACTGAGCGCAAAATGTCACGCTATCGTCTCCGTTTTGATGCACAAGATCGGGCCCTTAGTGTTTTATGCAACTCTCTCCTTTCTGATTAACTCCTCTTAAACCCTAGCCTCTCTGGACAGACACTAACGTTATGGGAAGAGGCAAATGCCTAAATATATTCATTTTGACATGTTTTGTTGTGGCAGATCAATCGCCTTTTATTAGCCATCTCCCATCATAGGGCCACTAAAAACACTTTCCTAATCTGATACTTTCTCTGGTTCATACTTTAATTTTTAGCTCCTTTATTTTTTAGAAAACGCATATATGTCTATCATGTTTATTACATGTTCATTACGGTCCTATGATCCCACTACAGCATAAATATCATGTAAATTTCAACTGTCCTGAAAACAAAGATGTATATTTCACTTGATAGAGCATTATAAGGGGATGTTTTATAAGCAATAAAACAGAAAACGAACCAAAAGAGACAAATAGTTAATAATACCCTTAGACCCCTTAGACCCACAAGAATCAGGGGTAGTATTGTACATAAATGTTGCACATGTTTAACCCACTTATGTCTGTCTACTTTTTCAAAATAAAATACTTGCAAAATACAGGTGAAAATTAGAATATCGTGAAAAAGTTTATTTTTCATTTATTTCTGTAATACAACGTAAAATGTGAAACTAATATATGATATAGACTCATGACATGCAAAGTGACATATGTCAAGCCTTTGTTTGTTATAATTTTGATGATTATGGCTCATAGCTTTAAAAAAACAAAAAACAAATTCAAAATCTCCGAAAATAAGAAAATTGTGAAAAGGGAACATATTGTAACTCAAAGTGTCTCCCTTTCATCAGCAAGTTCATCCAAAACACCTACAAAGGAGACTTTAAATGGTCTCTCAGAGGTTCAGTAGAATTCACCATTATGGGGAAGACTGCTGACCTGACAGTTGTGCAGAAAAGCATCACTGAAACCCTCCACGAGGAAGGAAAGCCTCAAAAGGTCATAGCAAAAGATGTTGGATGTTCTCAAAGTGCTGTATCAAAGCACATTAATAGAAAGTCAAGTGGAAAGAAAAGGTGTGGAAGAAAAGGTTTACAAGCCGCAGGGATGACCACAGTCTGGAGAGGATTGTCAGGAAAAGGCCATTCAAAAGTGTGGGGGATCTTCACAAGGAGTGGACTGAGGCTGGAGTCAGAGCATCAAGAGCCTCCACACACAGACGGATCCTGGACATGGGCTTCAAATGTCAGATTCCTCTTGTTAAGCCGCTCCTGAACTACAAACAATGTCAGAAGAGTCTTACGTGGGCCAAAGGATTAAAAAACAGGTCTGTTGCTCAGTGGTCTGTTGGTCCACTGTGCTTTTTTATGTCCAGCGTCAACGTGACCGTCTACCAGGAGATTTTAGAGTACTTCATGCTTCCTTCAGCAGAAAAGCTTTATGGAGATGCTGACTTCATGTTCCAGCAGAACCTGCCCACTCTGTCTAAAGTCCCAGAACCTGGTTAAATGACCATCGGATTACTGTGCTTGATTGGTCAGCAAACTCACCTTACCTGAACCCTGTAGAGAATCTATCGGGCATTGGCAAAAGAAAGATGAGAGGAAGGAAAGGAAGCGCTTTTCATATGACACAAGTCACACCCAAAGAGCTTCACACATGAAAGGGTGCATGGAGTTCATTCACTCCATGCTGATGGTGAGCTACATTTGTCGCCACAGTTTCCCCTGGGGCAGACTGACACAAGCGAGGCTGCTCACATCTGCGCCAACGGTCCCTCCGACCACCACCACCCACTCACACATAGGCATTGGGTGATGTGTCTTGCCCAAGGACACAACAAGAGGCATGAGAACGAACAATACAGAGGAGCTGAAGGAGCTATTGAAGCATCCTGGTCTTCCATAACACCTCAGCAGTGCCACAGGCTGATAGTATCCATGCCACGCCACATTGAGGCAGTAATTTAAGTAAAAGGGACCAAAACCAAGTACTAGGTACATATGCATGATTATAGTTGTCAGAGGACCCACATTTCTGTTTTGGGTTTTTTTTCAAGCTGTAAGCCAAAATCATCAAAGGCAAAACAAAGGCTTGACATATGTCACTTTGCATGCAATGAGTCTATCATACAGAGCCTCTCGAAAGTATTCACACACCTTGAACTTTTGCACATTTTGTCATGTTTACAACCCTAAACATAACGATTTTATTTTGATTTTTTTACTGAACGTTCACACACAAGTAACCGACAACTGTGAAGTGAAAGCAAAATCATTACATGATTCTGTTATTTTTCAAAAAATAGAAAAGTGAAAAGTGGGGAGTGCATAAGTATTCATACAGCATGAATGAATACTTTGTGGAACCCCCTTTTACTGTAATAACAGCACAAGTCTTTTGGGTTCTAACTCTACAAGATTAGCACATGTAGAGACTGACGTTTTAGCCCATTCCTCTTTACAAAACAACTCAAGCTCTGTCACATTAGAAGGAGAGCGTTTGTGAACAGCAGTTTTCACTTTATTCCACAGATTTTCAATAGGATTTAGGTCAGGACTTTGACTGGGCCATTCTAACACATTAATATGTTTTTATTTAACCATTCCATGGTAGATTTATCTTTGTGCTACGGGTCATTGTCCTGCTGAAGGTGAATCTCCGCCCCAGCCTCAGTTCTCTTGTGACTCCAGCAGGTTTTCCTCCAAAATGTTCCTGTATTTGGCTCCATCCATCTTCCCAACTATTCTTACAATCTCCCCAGTCCCCGCTGAGGAAAAGCAGCCCCACACCATGATGCTCCCCCCCGTATATCTGACACTGGGGATTGTGCACTCAGGACGATGAGCAGTGTTAGGTTTGCTCCATACATAACGTTTTGCATTTGGGCCAAAAAGTTTTTGGGCCAAAAAGTTACATTTTTGTCTCATCTGACCAAAGCACCTTCTTCCACATGGAGCTGTGTCCTCCATATGACTTCTACAAACTTCAAACAGGATTTCTTATGTTCTCCTTTCAATAATGTCTTTCTTCTTCCACTCGTCCATGAAGGCCAGATTTGTGTAGATACGACTTATAGTTGTCCCATGTACAGATTCCCCCAGCTCAGCGGCAGGACTTCACAGCTCCTCCAGAGTTATCTTGGGGCACTTGGTTGGATTTCTGACCAGTGTCTCCTTGTTCAGTTTGTTAGTTTACGAGAACAGCCGTGTCTTGGTAAGTCTGCAGTGGTGCTTTACTCTTTCCATTTCTGAATGATGGATTGAACAGTTGCTCCGGGAGATGTTTAAATCTTGGGAAATCTTTGTATAACTTAAGGCTGCTTTAAACTTCTCCACAGCTTTATCCCTGACCTCTCTGGTGCTCCTTGGCCTTCATGATGTTGTTTCGTGACCAATACACTCCGACCACAGCTCTGAGGGCCTAAAAGAACAGCTGTGATTATACTGAGAGTAGATTACACACAGGTGCCTCTATTTAACCGTTAGGCCAAGGTGTGAACATTCTGGAGTCATTAGGAATGTTATAAAGGCAATTTAATGCACTCAGAAAATGCTGTATGAATACTTATGCACGCCCCACTTTTCACTTTTCTATTTTTTGAAAAATAACAGAATCATGTATCATTTTGCTTTCACTTCACAGTTGTCTGTTACTTGTGTGTGAACGTTCAGTAAAAAAATAAAAATAAAATCTTTATGTTTAGGGTTGTAAACATGACAAAATGTGCAAAAGCTCAAGGTGTATGAATACTTACGAGAGGCTCTGTATATTAGTTTCACATTTTAAACTTTATTACAGAAATAATTGAACTTTTCCACAATATTCTACTTTTCCGAGTTTACTCACCTGTACTTGCACTTATGATTTTAAAACTTAAACAGCTGTAGAACTGCAAAGAGTTTTCCACTTTTGTTTATTTTGAGGACTTTTATCAGTACAATAGCCTTGTACTTCAGAGGACATGAATTCATAATATCCAGGTGAGCTGTGGTGGCCCTGTGTTGTGGTGCCTGTAACTAAACTAATCACTGGAGCTGTAGAGTTGAAAACCACTGGGGACCCAATTTGAGAACCACCAATGTAAGAGTTTATTTTTTGAAAAGTCTTTAGGCTCCACCACAGTTCTGTTATGAGGCAGGAAGATTTTAATTATGAAATAAGGTGGGAGGAAAAAGTAAGTACAACATTTAGAATTTCTTTCATTTCTGCCTAAATTGCTCATAAAATGTGGTCTGATCTTTGTTGAAATCTCAAGAATGAGTAAACAGTGTTTCCAGACGTTTCCTGTAGTTGCAGATTAGAAAATCAGGATGAATCTTGGACCGTTGCTCTTCACAAAACTTTTGCAGTTCAGCGAGATTCCTGTGATGTCTGGTGTGAATGGCTTTCTTGATGTCATGACCAGTGTTGAAGAGAATACTTTAAAAATGTGTTCCGTTACAGAATACTGAATACTTGCCTGAAAATGTATTTTGTAACATATTCCGTTACTCTGGCCAATCAGAGTACTGTATTCTGAATACTTTAAATACTTTCACTTCAACACACAATATATTATAGTAGTGTAGACACTGGATGTCGGCTTAACACGTGTAAGTTTATTGCACTGCAGTTTATTAATGCTTATTTTGCTTATTTACCACGAAATAGACAAGAAAAAGGTCTTAATGCTGCTGATGACACTGGCACATCATGACAACGGGAACATGTTTGAATGTATCGTGGATAAGTTTAAACTTTATATTGGGAGGACAGTCTTTTTATGAACCATCGGGAAAATCGCTGCATTTCTTTGAACCTCACTCGACGTTGGAGTTTGGGAAAGTGTGACAAACTGCAGCCTAACCCGGTATTAGCTCATTGCTACTGCTAACGACAGGCAGCTTTCATTCTAAATGATTAAAAACAGGACTTTGACTGGGCCATTCCAGAACGCGTACTTTATTGTTCTGAATCCATAATGAAGTGGATTTGCTTTTGTGCTCTGGGTCATTGTCTTGTCGCAGCTCCATCCTCTTTTCAGCTTCAGCTGCTGGACTGATGGCCTCAAGCTTTTCTGCAAAATATCTTGATGAACTTGTGACTTCAGCCCTGTTAAAGCCCGGTTAAAGCCCTGTTGATGAGAGCAAGTTGTCCAGGCCCTGAGGCAACAAAGCGGCCCCACACCATGATGCTCCTGCTCCAGACTTCACTGTGAGGATAAGGTTTTTCCTTCACACATGACGTTGTGTGTTCCGCCCAAACATTTCAACTTTGGTTTCATCAAACCACAGAATATTTATCAAGTAGTGCTGTGGAGCATCCAAGTGCTGTTTTAGACAGTAATGGCTTCCTCTGTGGCGTTCTCTCATGAACCCTGTAAGTCTTTAGCTGACACTGTAGGTCAGGGGGAGGCAATGTCAGGCCCGGGGGCCAAAACCGGCCCTCCATCATCAAACTCTGGCCCTCGAGATGATTTTGAGAAATATTATGACCCAAATCAGAGCTCAAATGCCTGTTAAAGTACTCTAAAAATGTGAAAAATACTGTCAATTCCTTACAATGTCTTAGCAGAGCAGCCTTTTAGGCCATAATCCTAAAAGAATGCTCTAAGAATACCAAGAAATGACTTAAATCTACTTGAATTAAAAGATTATATCTAAAGATTGAGTAGATTTGGCCTTAAAGCAGATATAACCTATTCTTGCCAATGGAACAAGCACAAGTTTTTTCTTGATTCAGATTATTTTGTATAATTTTCAATGACAAATAAAACAAATTTAGAGTAAAAGTTAATTTGGGGGATTTCTATTTGTTCCATTGGCCTTGGTGTTTTTATCTGATCTTAGATTAGTTCAAACCGACTCAAATTTAACATAAAAAAAACTTTATTCAAGCGAATTTTAATGATTTATCTAATTTAAGATGGACATTTTTCCAGTGTATATGATGTACAACACTGGCATATGTAGAAAGTGATGCTTTACGTCAATTGCTCTAATTGGAGGGTCCGGCCCTTGGTCTTTTGACGATGAAGAAACCCGGCCCTCCACCGAGAGAACTTGCCTCCCCCTGCTCTAGGTTCTTTTTCACCTCATTGAGTGTTCTACGCTGTGCTCTTGGAGTCTTTACAGGGCGGTCACTCCTTGGAAGTGAAGCAACAATGAAGCTAAACTGTCTCCATTTATAGACACTTTTTCCAACTGTGGATTTATGAACATCAAGACTTTTAGAGATGGTTCTGAGACCTTTTCCAGCTTTATACAAATCCATAATTCTTGATCGTAGGTCTTCAGGCAGTTGTTTTGAGCGAGGCCTGGTGCACATCAGACAATGCTTCTCCACAAGAGACGATTCTTAACTCGTGTGTGTTTTTCAGTGGGCAGGGCAGCTTTAAGCCACACCTCAGTGACTGGACTTCAGGTTGGCTCAGTCACACCTGACTCTAAATGTCTGCATACACTCACTTATTACTCACTTATTCCTCCCTGTCCTGTGAATGTTTACATGTTATGGCCAATAAACATAAGATCAAATGTAAATGTTTGGGTGGTATTAGTTATAGCAGACACTGTTTACTTATTCTTGTGATTTTAATCGAGATCAGACCACATTTTATGACCAGTTTAGGCAGAGTTTAGAAAGAAATTCTACTCACTTTTCCCCCCACTAAGCAAGGATGGTCTCTATTATTATGTTTTAAGGCTGTATTGATTTTATAATGTTCTGTATTTCAGTTTGAGTCACTGTTTTCTGTCCGAGCGCTCCTGTGGCCAACTGGCCTCAGTCCTCGGCTCAGAGTTCTCCAGTCTGAGGAACCTGGATCTCAGTAACAATGACCTTCGTGACTCGGGAGTGGAGGTGCTCTGCTCTGGACTGATGAGTGTCAACTGCAGACTGGAAACTCTCAGGTGAGGAAAAATAGATTGATTGGCCTTTTTCAAATCATGTTTGTGTTAGATACAGGACTATCTACTGAAGCAGCAAATAATATACAGAACCTTCAGAGGATTTTCTGTTTTACTCACAGGCTTAGAAATTGTCATTTAGCATCTCTATTAACATAATGTAAGTGCACATGAGAAGAATTATGAAAAACAGACTCCAAATATTTCTATATCTTATTTCTGTGTAAACTTTAAATCATCTTTTGCTCCATTTTAGAAACATTTTCAAATATGAGTCATTTGGACTGAGTTGTTTTGAATTGAAGACATTTGGGGCCAGATCTTGTGGCGGCGCACGGGGCGGCGCAGGCTCTTGGTGAATTATTTTCCGAGTGGCGGCGCTATATGTGCCATTGGCCTCCACCACCTGTGAGGGGGCGTCACAAGAGGAGGCGACTGCACTGATGGAAACACGGCTGACATTCACTTCCTGGTTTACATTGCTCTGTCTTGCGTTCTTTCTTAAGCCTTAGGCTCTCACAGGTCAAACTAAAAACTTTATTTACCCCATCGTGAGCTAAACGATGTTCACGTCTCCAGAGAAAAAGAGCTACAGCGTCCGCTGTGGCGGATCAGCCGCGCTCGGCGTGAACGCGAAGCAAAACAAAAGCACATGTTCCCCCCCCACAACCACTCTCCTGGACGCGGAGTCGATCTAGTTGGAGGAAAATGTGTGTCCCCACCCACTGAAATGCACTAAGTCTGGAGTGGCAAGATCACAAAGTGCTGCTACTGAGGCAAAATGTCATGCTATCGTCTGTGTTTTGATGCACAAGATCGGGCCCATTGCGTCTTCTCCAGGGGCATCTTCAGCCTTAAAACATTTTGTGGATTTTGTCGTGAAAAAGAAAAAGAAAAAAAGGAAATACAAGTGATATAAGAAAACTGACTACAAGTAAAACATCATCACATTATAAGATTTCGGGCTCATCTAAATGGAGCTGGGTAACCATTTTTATTTGTTTTCAATACCAGTACTTTAACAATACTTGGTTTACGATACTGATACCTGAACAATACTTTTTTCAATACTGATACTTAAATAATTGTCATTTAGAACCAGAAAAAAGAACAATAATGACAATTTATTCCATAAAAGACTATTTCTTTTCAATTTGTTTCATTTATTTGAGCTGAAACAAGTCACTTCCTTTAATGTTGTCTCTGGACCAACAGGCGTCACAACTTGGATCTAAAGATATAATTTTTTCAGTTTCTGCTTTCGATCTTTTATTTTTTCGATACTATACTAGTGTTGTTTAATGATACCCAGCCCTACATCTAAAGTGGTGCAACTACTGTATGTTCTGGTGCTGAAAACTCCCACAATCTGGAGCCTGATTATTTTTTTCTTTCAGTCTGAGTCGGTGTTTACTGTCCCAGACCGGCTGTGGTCCTCTGTCCTCTGTCCTGGAGTCCTCCAGTCTGAGGCTCTTGGATCTCACTTTAAACAGCCTGAAGGACTCAGGAGTGGAGCAGCTGTGTTCTGCACTGAAGAGCTCCACCTGCAGACTGGAAACCCTGAAGTAAGAACACAACAAAGTATTAATCAAACATTACATCACATCAGGCCATATGTAGCTCCATTCTGGAGGATTGGAGGAAACATGTAAACTCCACACAGAAAGCCCCGCCCAGGAATTTAACCTGGGACTTTCTAGCTCTGAGGCATAAGTGCTAACCACTGCACCACTGTTACAGAAAGTCCTTTATACTGATCAACATCATGTCCATGTTTTTGAATAATGTCCTTAATCCATAAACATAGACCTGTAAACTTTTACCCAGATTATTATTATTATTTCCACTCACTGACTAAAGGTGCCTCTTTAAGGGCCACAGACTGTTACCGCCTGTGTTTATGTCCTTGTGTTTCTCCAGATTGGTCTATTGTTTTCTGTCCCAGAGCTGCTGTGGTCGTCTGGCCTCAGTGCTTTGCTCAGAGTCCTCCAGTCTGAGGGACCTGGATCTCAGTTATAACGACCTCCTGGACCCAGGAGTGGAGCTTCTGTGTGAGGGAATGAAGAGCGCCCCCTGCAGACTGGAGACACTCAGGTGAGGACAGAGTTAGTTTGTACAGAATTAAGATGGTTTTGCTGCTGTTTAGTTTCTAAATCTGTTTGACAATTTTCAGGAAACAAAGACAAGAAAGTTTAATGTAATGTCATGTCTTTGAACGAACATTCAGCAAGTTTGTCAACCTTAAACATATTCACGTAATATGAAGAAGAACAAAAGGGCATGGATTGTTTTTTGTTTTGTTTTTTTACTAAATATACAGTAAATGGTGTGAGGTGTCAGTCTGATAGATCATTAGAGTCGACCTACCTGAATTTCGCTGAAATAATCCTCTGTGTTTTGTTCTATTAAAATTTTGCAAACTCTTATTAGCGATTTTTCCAGTCAGAATTTAAGAGGCTGATGTGACACTGTTTCTCCAGATTAAGGGACTGTCTCCTGTCAGGGAAGTGCTGTGGTCCTCTGTCCACGGTCCTCAGTTCAACAAGTCTAACTCTCCTGGATCTCAGTGTCAACGACCTCCAGGACTCAGGAGTAGAGCTGCTGTGTTCTGGACTGAAGAGCGCCCCCTGCAGACTGCAGACCCTCAGGTGAGTCTGATCCTGTGACTTTCAGGTTTTAAGCAGTGCCTCGATGCCACTGAAATCGAACTCTCTCCTGGTCACAGTTTGACAGTTCAGTTCCTGCTTTGACCCAGAAATGTCTCAGAGGGAAGAATTGTCTTGTAAATCAAATGTGTGGTTTTAGTCTGTCTGGATGTCTGGTCTCTGAGACGGGCGGAGCTGCACTGGTCTCAGCTCTGAGCTTTCCCTCCTCCAATCTGAGAGAGTTAGACATGAGCTACAACCATCCAGGACCCTCCGCTGAGCTCCTGAGCGCTCTACAAAACCAGCCCCACTTCTGCCTGGACTCTCTCAGGTGAGAAGCCCGTGAGGTTCTGTCACATCAACTTCACTTCAATGAGGGCAAATTGTTTTAAAATCAAAATTCAGTTTCTATGCACACAAAAATATGAACTGTGATAAATATGGGATTTTAATTTTCAGCTTTCCAGGTATAAGACGACCCGCTCGACCATCTGAGCCGCTGTTACAAAGAATATTTTACTACTTGATTAAGTCTTTCATTCAAACATTCAAATTGTGATTTGATTTGAGCTCTGCTCTATCAGTAACTGTTTCCCAAATAAACAGCAGTATGATCTGAATAATTGTTGCTGTTTTTCTCATCAGTCGCCAAAATACTTGGTATTGTCAGTTCTGTGTTTATTCCTCACTGTGACATAAACTGTAGTAGTACAGGATACACTTTTGGACTTTGAGCAATGACCATGTTTCATTGTGTTTTAGGATGAAACCTTCCGGTGCCCAATACTTAACTCCAGATCTGTGGAAGTGTGAGTTTCTGGTTCACAGAACTTCTACCATTCAACAGGTCTAGTGATACGTGTCAACTATCATCAACTTGCTTCACTGTGTTTGTTTGTGCCTCAGATTCCTGTGACCTGGTCCTGGATGTGAACACAGCTCACAGAGCGCTCCGTCTGTCTGAGGACCTGAGAACAGTGAGTCATGAGGAGGAGGAGCTGCCGTACCCATATCACCAGGACAGGTTCGACTGTTCGCCCCAGGTCCTGACCTCCACTGCTCTGGGGAGACAGTGCCTCTGGGAGGTGCAGTGGGACGGCTGTGGAGAGGATGACCCTGGGTGGGTGGACATTGCTGTGTGTTATAAAAAACTGAAGAGAAAAGGAGACGGTAAAGAATGTGTGTTTGGGCAAAATGATGAATCCTGGACTCTGAGTGTGTTTAAGGGGCGATACTCTTTCCATCACAGAGGAAAGGAGTATCGAGTCGGCTCTTCTGCATCACAGCGAGTGTGCGTGTATTTGGATATTGATGCTGGATTATTGTATTTCTCTGAGGTGTCCTCTGATGGTAAATGGCGTGCCATCACTAGTTTCTGCGCCGCTTTCACAGAAACTCTGGTGGCTGGGTTTGCATCCTACTGCAGTGCTGTCAGACTTATTTGAACTCCTGTCTTCAGCTGAACTCAACAACAACGACTAAAAACAAACAAACACTGTTGTCATATATTGTGGAAACTGTAAAAATGTGTCATGATTTCCTGCTGTAATCCCAAATCCAGAAACAATAAATCGATCCTCGAACATTTTATTTGTGCTATGCATCAATGTTCAAACTTGTTTTCATTTTTACTTCAGACATTATTGATTATATTTTATGAAGTCATAGAAATGAAGCAGAACATGCACCGACAAGTGAAGAGAATAACTCACACTCCTCAGGGGCTGATGATCCTATGTGGTGTTGGGAACAGTTACTGCACTACTCTATTAGAAGAAGAAGAAGAAGAAGAAGAAGAAGAAGAAGAAGAAGAAGAAGAAGAAGAAGAAGAAGAAGAAGAAGAAGAAGAAGAAGAAGAAGAAGAAGAAGAAACTTTATTTATATAGCACCTCTCACAGATAAATTCACAAAGTGCTTCACAGAGAATCACAGAAAACATTACAGAATTTATATAGGAACAATCACAGCATTGTCAACTAAAAGCTCGTCTGAAAAGCAGCGTCTTCAGCTGCTTTTTGAAGGAATCAACAGAGTCGGCTACGCAGCGACAAAGGAAGGTCATTCCACAATTTAGGAGCAACGGCTTCAAAGGACAGATAACCTCTAGTTTTAAAGCGGGTTCTTGGGACAGTGAGGAGGTTCTGGCCCGAGGACCTAAGGGTGCGACCCGAGGAGTAAGGGCACAGCAGGGGAGCCAGTGCAATGAGGATAAAATGGGAGTAATGTGTGACCGTCTGCTAGTTCCTGTTAAAAGCCGCACTGCAGCATTTTGAACCATTTGAAGACGATTCAAAGCAGCTTTGTTAAAACAAGTAAAAAGGGAGTTACAATAATCTAAACGAGACGAGATAAAAGCATGAATCAACAGTTCTAGATCAGAGTTGGATAAAATTGGTCTCAACTTGGCGACGTTTCTCAAATGGAAGAAACAGTTTTTCACCAGGTGCCTCGAGCGGCTTCAAGAGACAAAGACTGGTCAAACCAAACACCAAGATTTCTGATGCTCGACTGAACCGAGGAGCCCAGAGAACCAAGGTGGTTTACAATCGAGGGGATTTTCTGCTCTGGAGCAATAATCAAAGTCTCAGTCTTTTTAGAATTCAGCTGAAGGCAGTTTTCATGAAGCCACGACTTTACACTTGAAAGACAATCCATTAACTCTGACAGTCTGTGCATCTCTGACTCCTTAAAGGAAAAGTACAGTTGAATATCATCAGCATAGAGGTGATAAGACACATTTTTAAAACGGCTGATGATTTTTCCAAGAGGGCTAATGTACAACAAAAACAAAATTGGCCCCAAGACGGATCCCTGATGAACACCATGCAGCAAAGGACTGGCATCAGACATAATGTTATTTATACATACAGAGAATGTCCTATTGGCCAAATAGGACGTCAGCCACTTCAGGACTGTCCCAGATATACTCAGTCAGTGATTTCTGACTGGATTTTCATTCTTTGCTCCTGTTCCTATGCGGGAATAGTATAGCCTTCAACGAATAACTAAACATTTAATTTGCATTTGAAGATTGCTGTGTCATAACAGCTGTCTAAATGTTGTCATCTATGATAGGGAACTTGTAGGCACCATATAAGCCTGTATGATGATTATTTAAAGAGGGGGTATTCTGCTTGTTTCAGTCCCATAGCACCAGTCTATATCACACTACAATGATGACAAACCTTCTGTTGGTCTGTAAATGCAGTAAATTAGAATAACTGCCTTGTATAAAATGTCTCTCTCAAAATGGCTGTAGTGAATGTCTTGAAATAGGCCTCTGTCTCTTTAAGAACCTCTGAGCCTTTAGACTCGCCCCCTCCACACGCTGTCTGTGGCATCAGTGGGGAGGGGGTTCTGCTGAGCAGCAGTGGTTGGTTACTCGGCTGACGACGAAAGCTCGGAGGCGTCTCCAGCATGGCCGTATCTACCATTGAGGTCACCGAGGTCCGGACCTCTGTAAAATTTTAGCTTTTTTTTTTTTTTTACACATTGAATCCTGCGCAAAGGAATGTTGTAAACACGCGCTTCAACAGGCTGAAGAGCCTCTAGTTCAGACATGGATGTGCTTGTTAATGTGTCCACTCTAAAACCGAACCTCATGAGCTGCTTTAGACCCGAGTGCGTAAAACTCGGCGGAGGCAGGGGCGCGGCTGTGCGTCAGCCTCACTACAACAGCAGCGCCTTTATCATGAACCGATGAACCGAGTTTGATCCAGATGCAATTTCTTTGCTCTCTGTCATAAAGAGAGAGGAGCCAGAGCGCGCGCCGTCAGACTGACTGTGACTCCGGAGTTTTCCTCATTCTGGTCTGAGGAGCGAGAGGAGAAGGAGAAGCGTCTGTGCCTCATCATTGCTCTCCTCCTCTGCCGCTCACTTTGTTTCTGTCACATGCAAAGATTGTAATGTCCTGCGTATAAATGATCTTCGCTTTAATGAGAGCTTAAACCAGCGCATTCACCTTTGTACCAGTGGTTGACAGTGAGGGCGATGCAGAGGGGGGGCGGGGCCAGAGAGGAAGACGCAGAGGGGGCGGGGCCAGAGCGCAGAGTCTGATGTTCAGAATGAGCCAAAGCAAAACACTCAGCTATACCCATTCACACCCAACAATTAAAAACTGACATTTTCATTTAATATTTTAGTATTTATTTAGGACAAGACATTCTTATTGCCTCTCACTCAGGCGAGTAAAACTGTTTGGAAAACCTGCTTCACAGTAATAATGGATGAAATAGATGTTAAATAGATCTTTTATTTTGTGATATTCATCATGTTAAAGTAGGGGGTATGTGACTTCAGTGGGTGCACTGCTGCACCCACTGCCCTGGGGCAGACTGATGGAAGCGAGGCCAGTCTGCGCCATCTGCATGTCCGACCACCGACCACTCACTCACCACATTCACTCAGGCTTCCTGGTCCCAAACGGTGCAAAAAAAAAGCAATTTTTGAAAACAGCTTCAGTATGAGACAAAGGTGTTTTTGATCACTTAAAATACAGGAAATTGCATCTGAATCTTTAAAAAATTCATGGGGGAGGAGACCCCCCGCTTTAGAGAATTATCCGGACCTCACTGTTTTTTACATCCTGGCTACGGCCCTGGTCTCCAGGAGGTGGGGGCGTTCCTAGGAGGACTCCCTAAATTGGCCGCCATCAGAGTTTTTACAGATTACTCAGAAATACGTGAATGTGCCAAGGCAACACTTCAGGCATGTGTTTTAGGGATGCACCTATACCAGTATCGGGCATTGGGCCGATACCACATGCTTGTACTCATTCATGAGGTCCCGATACCAGAAACCAATACCATTTGACGTGCGGCCAGCGCAGCTACGAGGCGCAGCTACGAGGCGCATTTCTCAGCTGAGGAGAGAAGAAGCAACAAACTGGAGAATAGTTTAGTGTAAACACAATAATCCACATAGAGCTGACTTTATTACAGACTGCGCTCTCTAAACCAGAGTCTGAGCTGGATTTAACCAGAGCTTAATGTTGTTCGTGCTGCAGTGTCTGCAGTGTTTACAACATACAGGCTAACGTTGCTAACTCGCGGCTAGCAGTTTTGGCCATTCTGACGCCGTTTTAAGCCCAGGAGTTTATTCTTCTGAAAAACTAACCCAGCGACTAAAAAGTCCTCAGAAAATCCAAAGTAAAGACATACAGCATGTTTATATTGAGGTAAAATGAGCTGCAGCAGAACAATGAAAACGCTGTAGCTACTCGCTAAGTTACTACAAACACACAAGAAAATCTACAGGAGCTGAAGTAAAGACGAAAAGAGACCATTTAAGGAACATCTCAATACTATTGTTAAATAAAAACACATAAATGAATAAAGCACAGGCATTGGGAGCTTTAGGACATGGGCTTTTCTGTCTATGATGGACAGAGACATAAAAATAAAAATTATAGTGAATGAAAATAAAATAAATAAATGGCATCAGCACAATTCTAATATAACTGCTCTTAAATGTGTCGCCGACTTTACTTAAGGAAATGGACATGAGTAAATTTACTAATTACAAACCAATCTGCTGTGAAAAAGGTAAGAATGTTGAAGAAAATGCCTTGTACTCGTATCGGTATTCGGTATCGGCGAGTACTTAGATCCAAGTACTTGTACTCGCATCGGTTTTAGAAAAAGTGGTATCGGTGCATCCCTAATGTTTTTAATGAGGGAATGACATAATAACATGATGTAAAGCTTGAAAAAGTCGATTTTGCATAATACCCCCCTTTAATACTGTGTTTTAGTGTAGAGGTTCATAATCACTATGGTAAAGGGGAAAAGTAGAAAACTTAAAGCAGTACTAAGTAACTCATGCCCCTAGAGGCCATAAGCGTCACTGCAAGTGTCGTAGCATGTTACATTTTTTACTCATAAATTGTCCGTGAGAGAAAATACTACGCTGACAGAAAAGACAAAGGGACAGAGGGATATTGTTAATCCAATTACACACAAACTTGGCTGTAAATACTGTTTAAGTGGCGCTAGCCCGCAATTAGCTTTGCCCGTTAGCCTGTTAGCTTCTTCTTTGTGATTTTATGAGTGTGGCTTTCTGGCCAGAGACACCAGGGGGAGATAAAACAACCCCCAATCATCCCATTAACACTTGTATTACCCCCAGAAGGACTACGAAAAGGATATATTAAGGTAAACAAGTTACTTAGTGCTGCTTTAAGGGGGTGCTGAGACGAGATCACTCAAAAATTAGCTGTAATGTGTAGACTGTCCACCAGGGGGTCGGCTCCCAAACCTCCCAGTTTTGCAAAAAGTGGGAGCTATGAAGAATGGATTGGGTGATGTGTAATGGATTATGCTCTGACGAGTAACGCATTGTGCATTGGATGGTTTCGACTGGCCTGTTTCTTCTGATTCCGTGCATTTTCCTTGATTACTTGATGAACTGTCACATTTAAAGATGTTAAAACAAATGAAAACATATTTACGGTTGTAAATACCTCACTAGTCAGATTTTATCCGAAATAAAACAACTTAATAGGGTGTTATTCATTATTATTCAGATCGGGGTGCCCAAACGTTTTGTCGGAGCCGCCAGCACCACTCCTCTCCGGTCCGTCACAACACCATCGTAAGAGTCCGGCTCGGGGTTTCCCATTACCCACACCTCGTTCGCGTGGTTCACCTGCAGAAAGTCAAACACACAACCTTACTAGAGCTCCTGAGAGTAGGGTAAGCTGCAGACCCGGAGCCGAGAAAGAAAATAATAAAATAATGCTCAGTGGCGCCCCCTCAAACAGGCAGTTTACAATTAGTCAATGAGAGCCCGATAGCAAAAAAAAATCATTGTACAACATTGACATAGACCACATCAGGACATGGAAAAAATTATATTATGACCCCGCCCTAAATGCTACAGGAAGTCACATGAAACCCATCTGGCTTTCAAAATCATCATGTACATTTTTTTTAAACTATTGGGCGTGGTCATTACAAGGCCGCAACTGAGAGGCCATTTTCAGCAAATTTCAAAGCCTCATATCTTTAACAGACTTTGTCGGATTGGAACGGACCCAATCCGGTGCGTGCACATTCCCAGACCTGGACCTAATGGTGTGCACACGCAGCCGCTCTTGCCAAAAATGCCTTTAAATTGGCTTGTAACTGGCTTGTAAGTGGCCCACCCATCCTCCGTTAAAATGGAGAGGATGACCCTGGGTGGGTGAACATGGCTGTGTGTTATAAAAAACTGAAGAGAAAAGGAGATGGTAAAGAATGTCTGTTTGGGCAAAATGATGAATCCTGGACTCTGAAAGTGTTTAAGGAGCAATACTCTGTTCATCACAGAGGAAAGGAGTATCCAGTCCGCTCTTCTAAATCACAGCGAGTGGGCGTCTATTTGAATATTGATGATGGATTATTGTCTTTCTATGAGGTGTCCTCTGATGGTGAATTGCGTGGCATCACTGGTTTCTGCGCCGCTTTCACAGAAACTCTGGTGGCTGGGTTTGCATCCTACTGCAGTTCTGTCAGACTTATTTGAACTCCTGTCTTCAGCTGAACTCAAGGCACAAAAGCATCAAGTGTGACGTACATTTATTGTAGCAGCGACAAAGGAAATGTAAGATTATAAAGTTTATAAATTAAAATGGATCCTTAAGGGTCGTCATAAACTGAACAGATCAGTTGTTTTCAACATTAATTCCAGACAAATTGTGAATAATATAACTAAAAACAAAAATATAGTCATATAATGTGGAAACTGTAAAAAATGTGTCATTATTTCCTGATGTACCAAATCCAGAAACAATAAATTGATCCTCGAACATTTATGAAGTGTTACAATTAATGTGTACTTTGCATCAATGTTCAAACGTGTTTTCATTTTTACTTTCGACATTAGTGATAATTTATATCATAGAAATGAAGCAAAACATGCACCGACAAGTGAAGAGAATAACGCACACTCCTCGGGGGCTCTAGTGGGGTTGATGATCCTATGGGGTGTTGGGAAGAGTTACGTTTAACAGTTACTGCTACTCCATTATGAAAGTACTGTGTTGGAGAACTCATGTGTCAAGCATAGAAAACAATCCTTCATTTATTCCTGCCAAACTCAAATAGATTCAGATTTGTGCGATCAGATTCAATAAGAATCCACATATGGAGCTTCTATGAAACGTTGACATAGTGCCTCCTGCTGGCTAGTGTTGTTACTGCGCCCTGTGAACATGATCCAGACCAGTGACTGAAGAAGATAAACCAAGTCCAGACCAACAAGTGTGAACATGACCTCAGAAACAGGAAAAATGTGTGAGGATAAAGTGTCCAATGAAAGAACAATGTCTGTAAAACATAACCACAGTCTGACTTTCTGTCTCTTCCTGGTTGATTATCTCAGACCTTTGTTCATCACAGTCTCTTGTTGGGTTTCTCTGATCCAGATGAAGCCCACCTGAGTCCCAAAGTTGGCTCTGTCCCGAACGTGTGAGAAGTATTTTTTAGGGTTACAGCAGGTGCAGGGCGTCACCTCAGGCCTGTCCCGCACCGTGTGGTCGTGAATGTGCTCAGGCAGGACCCCCCCGTTCTCCAACAGCAGTCTGGAAGAGACAGGTAGACTTTATTGTCCCCCGTAAGGAGAGGTGTCCCCTTCTGACATGAGAACTTGAACGGTCACAGTCACAGAGACAACATGACGTCCTGGGCCGACACTGCTAATCCCTCATTGGAATATATTGGCAGAAGAAAACCACTGGCCACATGAGAATCCAATAGGAAGTATAATAGTGATATCCTCTCGACTGTTCCCCGTGTTGCCCTTGTATTCTCTTGTCAATCCATTGATTAACCTCTTAACCCCCACCTGAACCGAGCACATTTTCTTCAGTTTGGCTTTACCCAAATCTAAAAGCTTTTTGAAATAAGCACCAAAATAGCAAATGAAAACAAGGATGAAAACGCTTAAACAAAGTGACAAAGGAGTGGCAAAAACCTGCTGGAAAATCAACTATAACACAATAAAAAAGCAACAAAAGAGCGACAAGAAAGGGACAAAAACTTCACTTCAAAAACACTGCAAGAATGTGACTTAATGCAGCGTCAACACATTAGAAAAAAGTTTCAATCAGTTTTTAGAACAGGTCTTAGCTTTCAAATGAGGTGCGACTCTGGCCTATTGAGAGTGAGGAGTTGTCATAATGGCACAAAGCCCCTCCCCCAGGGGCGGACTGGCCATATGTCCATTCTGGAAGAGCACAGAGGGGCCACTGGCTCTCGGGCCACCGGTCTGGCCTCCCAATTTTCTCAACGTCTTACCCCCCACCTTAAAATCTAAAAGCTTAAAAGACGGGAGGCAAGAGGTTAAAATATGTCTTTGTGGAAGTGCTGAATTTACACTAACTTGGGCCAGGCTTGGGTCAGAGTCCAGGGCCGTTTTTCAGTCCCAGTCCGCCCCTGCCTCCCCCTGACCCCCCTCTCCGCCATGATGGTTTCGCTCTGGCGGCCAAACAGATTGTTTACATGTGTTCTTGACGCAGTAGTAGCAGAGGTTCTTACTATTCCACACTGTGTTGCCAGGCCTGGAAGTCACTGCTACGTTAAAAACTGCTCCAATACCTCACACGATAGACGTGGTAAACGTAGGATCAACGAGACACAGTTTTTTAGGTTCCCGAAATGGACACAGCATCAAGGAGTGCAAGTCTCTGACCTGTCAAAACATGTTGGACCTGGTGTACTACCATCATGGCCGACAGGCTCAGTCCGCCCGAGTTGAGAAGCTTTTGGATTTGGGTACAGCCGAACTGGAGAAAACGTGGTCGGTTCACATGGGAGTTAAGAGGTTAAACAGCCTGGCTTGGCGTCGGGACCCACAGTCACCCTGAGACGATGAGCCGTGACCCAAATACAACTTAGGCTTGTAAATATAATGTCAAATATCGTCTTTTCCTCAAATACTGTTGTTGAATAAGCATTAAAAAAGCTGAAATGATGATGAAACCTGAACAATACTTTATTCAATAACGATACTAAAATATTTGTCATATAGAATCAGAAAACAGAACAATAATGATAATTTATTCCATAAAAGGGTTCAAAACTTAGTGCTCCCCAAGCTCTCATTTTGGGGGAGGGTCCGCGAGAGAAAATGATAAAAGAATGCTCAGTGGCGCCCCCTCAAACAGGCAGTTTACATTGAGTCAATGAGAGCCCGGTCGCAAAAAAAATCATTGTACAAAATTGACATTGGCCAGGGACATAGACCACATCAGGACATGGAAAAAATTATATTATGACCCCACCCTAAATGCTACAGGAAGTCAACCATCTTGGCCCGAACCACAAACCTTCAAAATCGTACCTCTTGAACTTCTGGCCCCTGATCCCTGAGTTTTCAATGGAATCCAATTTTGGCCAACATGTCCCAAACCCATGTGGCTCTCAATATCATCAATTACATTTTTATTAAACTATTGGGCGTGGTCATGACAAGGCCGCAACTGAGAGGCCATTTTCAGCAAATTTCACAGCCTCATATCTTTCACAGACTTTGTCGGATTGGAACGGACCCAATCCGGCGTGCGTGCACATTCCCAGACCTGGACCAAATGGTGTGCACACGCAACCACTCTTGCCAAAAATGCCTTTAAATGGTCTTGTCAGTGGCTTGTAAGTGGCCCGCCCATCCTCCGTGAAAATGGCCAGAGTTCTTTGCCTGGCAGCATGTTGGACTCAGTAAGAGTTTCTTTAGAAATTTCGTAAATTTTCCAAATTTCCGCCTTTATTCACAAACGCTGACTCCAAGTAAAACATCATCACATTATAAGATTTCGGGGTCATTTAAATGGAGCTTGGTACCCATTTTTATTGGTTTTCAATACTAGTACTTGAACAATACTAATACCTGAACAATACTTTTTTCAATAACGATGCTAAAATATTTGTCATTTAGACACAGAAAACAGAACAATAATGATGATTTATTCCATAAAAGGGGTCAAAACTTAGTGCTCCACAAGCTCTCATTTTGGGGGGGGTCCGCAAGAGAAAATGATAAAAGAAAGCTCAGTGGCGCCCCCTGAAACAGGCAGTTTACATTGAGTCAATGAGAGCCCGGTCGCAAAAAAAAACATTGTACAAAATTGACATTGGCCAGGGACATATACCACATCAGGACATGGAAAAAATGATATTATGACCCCACCCTAAATGCTACAGGAAGTCGGCCATCTTGGCCCGAACCACAAACCTTCAAAATCGTACCTCTTGAACTTCTGGCCCCTGATCCCCAAGTTTTCAATGGAATCCAATTTTGGCCAACATGTCCCAAACCCATGTGGCTTTCAAAATAATCAATTACATTTTTTTTAAACTATTGGGCGTGGTCATGACAAGGCCGCAACTGAGAGGCCATTTTTAGCAAATTTCAAAGCCTCATATCTTTCACAGACTTTGTCGGATTGGAACGGACCCAATCCGGCGCGCGTGCACATTCCCAGACTTGGACCAAATGGTGTGCACACGCAGCCGCTTTCGCCAAAAATGCCTTTAAATTGGCTTGTAAGTGGCTTGTAAGTGGCCCGCCCATCCTCCGTGAAAATGGCCAGAGTTCTTTGCCTGGCAGCATGTTGGACTCTGTCAGAGTTTCTTCTGAAATTTCGTCAATTTTCCAAATTTCCGCCTTTATTCACAAAAGCTGACTCCAAGTAAAACATCATCATATTATAAGATTTCGGGCTCATCTAAATGGAGCTGGGTACCCATTTTTATTTGTTTTCAATACCAGTACTTTAACAATACTTGGTTTACAATACTGACACCAGAACAATACTTTTTTCAATAACGATACTAAAATATTTGTCATTTAGAACCAGAAAAAGAACAATAATGACAATTTATTCCATAAAATGGATCAAAACTTAGTGCTCCGCAAGCTCTCATTTTGGGGGGTCCGCGAGAGAAGATAATAAAATAATGCTCAGTGGCGCCCCCTCAAACAGGCAGTTTACATTGAGTCAATGAGAGCCCGGTCGCAAAAAAAATCATTGTACAAAATTGACATTGGCCAGGGACATAGACCACATCAGGACATGGAAAAAATTATATTATGACCCCACCCAAATGCTACAGGAAGTCAACCATCTTGGCCCGAACCACAAACCTTCAAAATCGTACCTCTTGAACTTCTGGCCCCTGATCCCCAAGTTTTCAATGGAATCCAATTTTGGCCAACATGTCCCAAACCCATGTGGCTTTCAAAATCATCAATTACATTTTTATTAAACTATTGGGCGTGGTCATGACAAGGCCGCAACTGAGAGGCCATTTTCAGCAAATTTCACAGCCTCATATCTTTCACAGACTTTGTCGGATTGGAACGGACCCAATCCGGCGTGCGTGCACATTCCCAGACCTGGACCAAATGGTGTGCACACGCAACCACTATCGCCAAAAATGCCTTTAAATTGGCTTGTAAGTGGCTTGTAAGTGGCCCGCCCATCCTCCGTGAAAATGGCCAGAGTTCTTTGCCTGGCAGCATGTTGGACTCTGTCAGAGTTTCTCTAGAAATTTCGTCAATTTTCCAAATTTCCGCCTTTATTCACAAACGCTGACTCCAAGTAAAACATCATCACATTATAATATTTCGGGGTCATTTAAATGGAGCTTGGTACCCATTTTTATTTGTTTTCAAAACCAGTACTTGAACAATACTAATACCTGAACAATACTTTTTTCAATAACGATGCTAAAATATTTGTCATTTAGACCCAGAAAAAGAACAATAATGACAATTTATTCCATAAAATGGGTCAAAACTTAGTGCTCCGCAAACTCTCATTTTGGGGGGTCCGCGAGAGAAGATAATAAAATAATGCTCAGTGGCGCCCCCTCAAACAGGCAGTTTACATTGAGTCAATGAGAGCCCGGTCGCAAAAAAAAATCATTGTACAAAATTGACATTGGCCAGGGACATAGACCACATCAGGACATGGAAAAAATTATATTATGACCCCACCCTAAATGCTACAGGAAGTCAACCATCTTGGCCCAAACCACAAACCTTCAAAATCGTACCTCTTGAACTTCTGGCCCCTGATCCCCAAGTTTTCAATGGAATCCAATTTTGGCCAACATGTCCCAAACCCATGTGGCTTTCAAAATAATCAATTACCTTTTTATTAAACTATTGGGCGTGGTCATGACAAGGCCGTAACTGAGAGGCCATTTTCAGCAAATTTCAAAACCTCATATCTTTCACAGACTTTGTCGGATTGGAACGGACCCAATCCGGCGCGCGTGCACATTCCCAGACCTGGACCAAATGGTGTGCACACGCAACCACTCTCGCCAAAAATGCCTTTAAATTGGCTTGTAAGTGGCCCGCCCATCCTCCGTGAAAATGGACAGAGTTCTTTGCCTAGCAGCATGTTGGACTCTGTCAGAGATTCTCCTGAAATTTCGTCAATTTTCCAAATTTCCGCCTTTATTCACAAACGCTGACTCCAAGTAAAACATCATCACATTTTAAGATTTTGGGCTCATCTAAATGGAGCTGGGTACCCATTTTTATTTGTTTTCAATACCAGTACTTTAACAATACTTGGTTTACAATACTGACACCAGAACAATACTTTTTTCAATAACGATACTAAAATATTTGTCATTTAGAACCAGAAAAAGAACAATAATGACAATTTATTCCATAAAATGGGTCAAAACTTAGTGCTCCGCAAGCTCTCATTTTGGGGGTCCGCGAGAGAAGATGATAAAATAGTGCTCAGTGGCGCCCCCTCAAACAGGCAGTTTACATTGAGTCAATGAGAGCCCGGTCGCAAAAAAAATCATTGTACAAAATTGACATTGGCCAGGGACATAGACCACATCAGGATATGGAAAAAATTATATTATGACCCCACCCTAAATGCTACAGGAAGTCAACCATCTTGGCCCGAACCACAAACCTTCAAATTCGTACCTCTTGAACTTGAGTTCTTTGCCTGGCAGCATGTTGGACTCAGTAAGAGTTTCTCTAGAAATTTCGTCAATTTTCCAAATTTCCGCCTTTATTCACAAACGCTGACTCCAAGTAAAACATCATCACATTATAAGATTTCGGGGTCATTTAAATGGAGCTTGGTACCCATTTGTATTTGTTTTCAATACCAGTACTTGAACAATACTAATACACTTTTTTCAATAACGATGCTAAAATATTTGTCATTTAGACCCAGAAAACAAAACAATAATGATGATTTATTCCATAAAAGGGGTCAAAACTTAGTGCTCCACAAGCTCTCATTTTGGGGGGGGGGGGTCCGCAAGAGAAAATGATAAAAAAAAGCTCAATGGCGCCCCCTGAAACAGGCAGTTTACATTGAGTCAATGAGAGCCCGGTCGCAAAAAAAAACATTGTACAAAATTGACATTGGCCAGGGACATATACCACATCAGGACATGGAAAAAATGATATTATGACCCCACCCTAAATGCTACAGGAAGTCGGCCATCTTGGCCCGAACCACAAACCTTCAAAATCGTACCTCTTGAACTTCTGGCCCCTGATCCCTGAGTTTTCAATGGAATCCAATTTTGGCCAACATGTCCCAAACCCATGTGGCTTTCAAAATAATCAATTACATTTTTTTTTAAACTATTGGGCGTGGTCATGACAAGGCCGCAACTGAGAGGCCATTTTTAGCAAATTTCAAAGCCTCATATCTTTCACAGACTTTGTCGGATTGGAACGGACCCAATCCGGCGTGCGTGCACATTCCCAGACCTGGACCAAATGGTGTGCACACGCAACCGCTCTCGCCAAAAATGCCTTTAAATTGAATTGTAAGTGGCTTGTAAGTGGCCCGCCCATCCTCCGTGAAAATGGCCAGAGTTCTTTGCCTGGCAGCATGTTGGACTCAGTAAGAATTTCTCTAGAAATTTCGTCAATTTTCCAAATTTCCGCCTTTATTCACAAACGCTGACTCCAAGTAAAACATCATCACATTATAAGATTTCGGGGTCATTTAAATGGAGCTTGGTACCCATTTTTATTTGTTTTCAATACCAGTACTTGAACAATACTAATATCTGAACAATACTTTTTTCAATAACGATGCTAAAATATTTGTCATTTAGACCCAGAATAAAGAACAATAATGATGATTTATTCCATAAAAGGGGTCAAAACTTAGTGCTCCGCAAACTCTCATTTTGGGGGTCCACGAGAGAAAATGATAAAAGAAAGCTCAGTGGTGCCCCCTCAAACAGGCAGTTTACATTGAGTCAATGAGAGCCCGGTCGCAAAAAAAAATCATTGTACAAAATTGACATTGGCCAGGGACATAGACCACATCAGGACATGGAAAAAATTATATTATGACCCCACCCAAATGCTACAGGAAGTCAACCATCTTGGCCCGAACCACAAACCTTCAAAATCGTACCTCTTGAACTTCTGGCCCCTGATCCCCAAGTTTTCAATGGAATCCAATTTTGGCCAACATGTCCCAAACCCATGTGGCTTTCAAAATCATCAATTACATTTTTATTAAACTATTGGGCGTGGTCATGACAAGGCCGCAACTGAGAGGCCATTTTCAGCAAATTTCACAGCCTCATATCTTTCACAGACTTTGTCGGATTGGAACGGACCCAATCCGGCGTGCGTGCACATTCCCAGACCTGGACCAAATGGTGTGCACACGCAACCGCTCTCGCCAAAAATGCCTTTAAATTGAATTGTAAGTGGCTTGTAAGTGGCCCGCCCATCCTCCGTGAAAATGGCCAGAGTTCTTTGCCTGGCAGCATGTTGGACTCTGTCAGAGTTTCTCTAGAAATTTCGTCAATTTTCCAAATTTCCGCCTTTATTCACAAACGCTGACTCCAAGTAAAACATCATCACATTATAATATTTCGGGGTCATTTAAATGGAGCTTGGTACCCATTTTTATTTGTTTTCAAAACCAGTACTTGAACAATACTAATACCTGAACAATACTTTTTTCAATAACGATGCTAAAATATTTGTCATTTAGACCCAGAAAAAGAACAATAATGACAATTTATTCCATAAAATGGGTCAAAACTTAGTGCTCCGCAAACTCTCATTTTGGGGGGTCCGCGAGAGAAGATAATAAAATAATGCTCAGTGGCGCCCCCTCAAACAGGCAGTTTACATTGAGTCAATGAGAGCCCGGTCGCAAAAAAAAATCATTGTACAAAATTGACATTGGCCAGGGACATAGACCACATCAGGACATGGAAAAAATTATATTATGACCCCACCCTAAATGCTACAGGAAGTCAACCATCTTGGCCCAAACCACAAACCTTCAAAATCGTACCTCTTGAACTTCTGGCCCCTGATCCCCAAGTTTTCAATGGAATCCAATTTTGGCCAACATGTCCCAAACCCATGTGGCTTTCAAAATAATCAATTACCTTTTTATTAAACTATTGGGCGTGGTCATGACAAAGCCGCAACTGAGAGGCCATTTTCAGCAAATTTCAAAGCCTCATATCTTTCACAGACTTTGTTGGATTGGAACGGACCCAATCCGGCGCGCGTGCACATTCCCAGACCTGGACCAAATGGTGTGCACACGCAACCGCTCTCGCCAAAAATGCCTTTAAATGGTCTTGTCAGTGGCTTGTAAGTGGCCCGCCCATCCTCCGTGAAAATGGCCAGAGTTCTTTGCCTGGCAGCATGTTGGACTCTGTCAGAGTTTCTTCTGAAATTTCGTCAATTTTCCAAATTTCCGCCTTTATTCACAAACGCTGACTCCAAGTAAAACATCATCACATTATAAGATTTCGGGCTCATCTAAATGGAGCTGGGTACCCATTTTTATTTGTTTTCAATACCAGTACTTTAACAATACTTGGTTTACAATTCTGACACCAGAACAATACTTTTTTCAATAACGATACTAAAATATTTGTCATTTAGAACCAGAAAAAAGAACAATAATGACAATTTATTCCATAAAATGGGTCAAAACTTAGTGCTCCGCAAGCTCTCATTTTGGGGGGTCCGCGAGAGAAGATAATAAAATAATGCTCAGTGGCGCCCCCTCAAACAGGCAGTTTACATTGAGTCAATGAGAGCCCGGTCGCAAAAAAATCATTGTACAAAATTGACATTGGCCAGGGACATAGACCACATCAGGACATGGGAAAAAATATATTATGACCCCACCCTAAATGCTACAGGAAGTCGGCCATCTTGGCCCGAACCTCAAACCTTCAAAATCGTACCTCTTGAACTTCTGGACCCTGATCCCCAAGTTTTCAATGGAATCCAATTTTGGCCAACATGTCCCAAACCCATGTGGCTTTCAAAATCATCAATTACATTTTTTTTAAACTATTGGGTGTGGTCATGACAAGGCCGCAACTGAGAGGCCATTTTTAGCAAATTTCAAAGCCTCATATCTTTCACAGACTTTCTCGGATTGGAACGGACCCAATCCAGCGCGCGTGCACATTCCCAGACCTGGACCTAATGTTGTGCACACGCAGCCGCTATCGCCAAAAATGCCTTTAAATTGGCTTGTAAGTGGCTTGTAAGTGGCCCGCCCATCCTCCGTGAAAATGGCCAGAGTTCTTTGCCTGGCAGCATGTTGGACTCTGTCAGAGTTTTTCCTGAAATTTCGTCAATTTTCCAAATTTCCGTCTTTATTCACAAACGCTGACTCCAAGTAAAACATCATCACATTATAAGATTTCGGGCTCTTCTAAATGGAGCTGGGTACCCATTTTTATTTTTTTTCAATACCAGTACTTTAACAATACTTAGTTTACAATACTGACACCAGAACAATACTTTTTTCAATAACGATACTAAAATATTTGTCATTTAGAACCAGAAAAAAGAACAATAATGACAATTTATTCCATATAATGGGTCAAAACTTAGTGCTCCGCAAGCTCTCATTTTGGGGGGGTCCGCGAGAGAAGATAATAAAATAATGCTCAGTGGCACCCCCTCAAACAGGCGGTTTACATTGAGTCAATGAGAGCCCGGTCGCAAACAAAATAATGACATTGGCCAGGGACATAGACCACATCAGGGCATGGAAAAAAATATATTATGACCCCAAGTCAACCATCTTTGTCCGAACCACAAACCTTCAAAATCGTACCTCTTGAACTTCTGGCCCCTGATCCCCAAGTTTTCAATGGAATCCAATTTTGGCCAACATGTCCCAAACCCATGTGGCTTTCAAAATCATCAATTGCATTTTTTTAAACTATTGGGCGTGATCATGACAAGGCCGCATTTTGAGAGAGACATTTTATACAAGGCAGTTATTCTAATTTACTGCATTTACAGACCAACAGAAGGTTTGCTCATCATTGTAGTGTCATATAGACTCGTGCTATGGGACTGAAAAAAGCAGAACACCCCCTCTTTAAGAACCTCTTACCCTTTATTGTAGATTTTATTACGTCCAAATCATAAAACTAGGGGAAACCTGTGTGTGGTTTATAAAATATTAAAATATGACAGAACTGCCTTCACATTTGGTTCAAGCCCTATACATTATTAATGTAAATTGGAGCTGAACATATACTGTATTATGAGCTAATCTCTGCCTGATTTACACAGATTACATTTTGTAGAACAAAGTTTAAAGTGATGAGAGGTGATGCCGAGGTCTACGTCTTCTGAAGAGAACTGTTTTCAATAACTTGATTTGCATTGGAGCTTCAATAAATTGTTCATACAACGGGTCTTTGTCATTTTATTTATTTTATCAAAACAAGCAACTCGTTTTGCAGCAAAAAGAAGATATTAGTAATTAAGAACAAAACCATATAAGAAATAATTGTATATAACTCTTTCATTTACGACAATTTCTCCTTATTGAGCCCATGATTCAACAAAAGGAACATTCTTTTCAAATGTCAGGGTTTAAAATGGATCCTACCTCTCCAATCGTGTGTAGCAAGTGTTTTATAAAGGAGGTTTGACAAATACCAAAATTACATTATGTGGTTTACCTCAAGGGAGCAGTTTGGGACCACTATTATTTTCTATATAATATCATCATTCTTTATTCAGACTCTAGGTCCATAGAATAAAAAGATATATATATATATGTATATAGACTCACATAAACAATAGATGCAAGATTATAAAAGAGCTATACCAATGTTTCCATAAAGGAGACTGGTCCCGCACAGCACAAGACAATAACATAATAATAATAATAATAATAATAATAATAATAATAATAATAATAATAATAATAATAATAATAATAATGCATTGGTTTTAAATAGTGCTTTTCAGGACACTCAAAGACGCTTTACATTGCATTATTCATTCACTCCATACTTGGTGGTTGTAAGCTGCTGTATATATGTATAAATCACTTCCCACTTTCAGTTAAAAAGGGAGACTGTCCAACAGAAAACGACACAAGTGCTCGTTTGTCTAATCCCTGAATTACGACCATACAAGACGTTTACTAGAACAGCGCCCCCAAGCTCCCATTGAGGGTATGTACATTACATTTAACCCGATTCAGAAACAACTTTATTTTACGTATTGTTTTTGACCACGTGCGATGACGATTCCAAAACTCGAACGCAAAGAAATAAATCACAAACTTGAAAAATTAGCCCCACGTGCAACAAGTAAAGCAGTCCCAGATGTTCTGCCCTGCCACACCTGTGGAGGAACTGAACGTCCAGCTGTGCCAAAGGCTCTCCAAGCACGCTCTGCGCTATTACGCATCACACCTTCCCAACCGCAGCAGCGTCACCATTCACCACTCTCATCATTTATTATATTATATTATATCATATTATATTATATTATATGTGTGGGCTATCGGTTATCGCCATTTTACTCACAACAACAGCGACACCTAAGCACTACTCACCATTGATGTCTTTGTGTCTTTTCCTCCAGATGCATCTCCAGCTCCATATTTCTCCTGTCACTTCCATCTCTGTCCTCAAACGTCCTCGTGTCTCAGACTCCGTGTCTCCCGTACGTCCGGTCGTCCGGTGACCACGGCGAAACACCTCTGTCATCCCTGCAAAGTCTGGTCTCGGCTCCGCTGCTGTTCTCCACAAAGTCCTGAGTCTCTGTCAAGAGTTCCCCTGGAGAACGTGCTCCAAATGTCCTGATCAAACTGAGGTCGTTCATTTCTCCGCAGTTTCGTCATTTAAGGATAAAACATATAAAACATCACAGCTGTGTTTAGCTCGCGGGTTTTTGAACGAGATTTGAGTTGAGTATAAATCACAGGAATCAGAGGAAATGCTTTACAACAGTTTATTTCAGATTGTTTATAATAAAACGATGATAATTATTAACAAATACCACTGGATATGACTTAGCTGACCATTCAGCCAATCAGAGCGCAGGCTCACCTGCCCAAACGCCCTCGAGCTGATTCACGTGTTTTCATTGGACGGAGCGAGTTTCTGTCAAATCTCGTTCAAAAACCCGTGAGATAACCACAGCTGTGATGTTTTATATGTTTTATCTTTAAATGACGAAACTGCGGAGAAATGAAGGAGCTCAGTTTGATCAGGACATTTGGAGCACGTTCTCCAGAGGAACTCTGTGGAGAACAGCAGCGGAGCCGAGGCCAGACTTTGTCGGGGTGACAGAGGTGTTTCCGCATCAGACGCACTGGAACCCGGCGCGGATCCGAGGCTCGCCGCGGTGACCGGACAACCGGACGTACGGGAGACACGGAGTCTGAGTCACGAGGACGTTTGAGGACAGAGATGGAAGTGACAGGAGAGATATGGAGCTCTTGAGTCGTTTTTCTTGGCAAAAGGAAGTCTGTATCTCTGCCGTGATGGAAGGAGATCGAAGTGATGGGACAGTAGATCGTCATCTGTGATCTTATGAGAGACGATGCTCTGCTTTACTGTAATACTCAGACAAATTAGTCTATTATTGGCCTGTGATTTTACTGCCCTGTTTTACAACTGTCTTTGTTTTTGACAGTTAGAAGGCCAAACCAAGAGACCACAGCGGGATCATGTTTACATACACTTTATAAAAAAGACAAATTTGCATTTTTGTCTCACTGTCCGACATGAAACCAGACTTTATTTTTTTTTCTGTTTGTCAAATTCCAGAAGAATGAGAGACAGAATTTTCTCCACATCACTTTTTACAAAGCCAAATGTTTACATTATTTCATTAATATTTTGTAGAATTGCATTTAAACTGTATTACTTGGGTCAAATGTTTTGGATTTCCTTCCACAAGCTTCTTAAAGAGTTGGCATGAGTTTTGGTCCATTCCTCCAAACAGAACTGGTGTAACTGCCCCAAGCTTTAACTTCCTGCCCCACAGCATGATGCTGCCACCCACGTATTTCACAGTTGGGGTGTTTTTTTCAGGCTTGCCAGATTCACCTTTTTTCCTCCAAACGTGACGATGGTCATTTTGGCCAAAAAAATATGGCAATGGCAACTTTATTTATAATGCACTTTAAAACAACTGAGCTGACCAAAGTGCTACAAAGGTCAAACATAACATAAAATACAACACAAAAGGTGCATCGAATACAAGTGAATAAAATCTGGTAAAATGTCAAAAAAAACAAGCTGTGTTAAAAGCCAAAGTGAACAAGTGTGTTTTAAGAACAGCTTTAAAAACAGGCACAGAAGAAGCCTGTCTTATGTGCAAGGGCAACTCGTTCCATAATTTTGGTGCAGCCACCGCAAAAGCCCGATCCCCTCTGAGCTTTCGTTCGGTCTTTGTGACGCTGAGGAGGAGCTGATCAGCCGACCTGAGAGACCGCGAAGGCCTGTACGGGTGTAAGAGCTCAGAGAGGTACAGGGGCGACGCCGTTAAGACATTTAAAAACAAACAGAAGCAGTTTCAAATGGATCCTAAAGTGCACAGGCAGCCAGTGAAGTGAGGAGATAACGGGGGTGATGTGCTCAAATTTGCCAGTTAAAAGACGCACCGCTGCATATTGTACGAGCTGCAGTCGAGAGACACAGGACTACATACAAATATGTATTTTTTCCCATCAGGCCACAGGACATGTCTCCAAAAAATAAAGTCTTTATCCTTCTATTATTTGCAAACTCTGAACTGGCTTTTTGATGTTTCTTTTGGAGTAAGGCCATCTTCCTGACAGAGCAGCATCTTCACCAGGATTATTATTTTTTTCATTTGTTCTTGGGTTGATATTCACATTTCACATTCACCTCTGGGACACACATCTGTATGATGGCTGGACATTTCCATCATTGTTTTAAATAGTGGACCTGGCACCGTCATGACATCATCATCTGGACCTTCCCAAATTGTTTAAAGGCATCATAATCTTAGTGGATGTAAACTTCTGACTTTGTGGAAAGTAACACAAAATTGTGTAGAAAATTCTGTCTCTCATTCTTCTGGTATTTGACAAAAAGAAACATTTTTTGAATTCTAATTGACCAAAAAGACAAAAAGTAAAAGTTAGTTCTAGTTTGATCTCAGTCAGTGGAAAAATACAATGCAAATGTGTCTTTTTATAAAGTGCATGCAAACATATGGTTCCTGCTCTATGTGAAATATCAACACACTCTCAATAAAGCACTGATACCTGGTCAAAAAGCCTTTGCTGTGCTTTGTAAATACTTGAATGATTCCACTTGCACTTCATCCTGTCCGTGTAACTGAAGTTGTTTGAACAGGGGAAAACTCTATGTACAGACCAGAGGTTACATTAACCGAAAATTCTCCGTCATTTACGGAATATTTTTCACTTTGATGGAAAATTTCAAAGGCCGTCCGTCATTTTGAAGGATTGAAAATCAAGACGCAGCTCTGCAGTTTTTCAGAGCGCGCAGGTATCTCTCTCTTTAAAGTTTCACACCGCGTCTTGTCTTGGATGAGCTCTTACAAGTTGTATCACTGCCTTGCTATAGCTAACTTTCCTGACCCGGGCGCTAACAACAACCAGTGTTAATTTTGACAACATATTTTATTTTAGTTTTAGTCTTTTGACTAAAATGTAATTTAATTTTAGTCAAGATTTAGTCGACTAAAATTAAGACTAATTTAGTCGACTTTGCATTGATAATATTCAGGATAATCATATTTAATCAAGGTCCTCGACTTCATGGAGCTGCTCCACATGAACAAAGCTCAGAGCTGTTCATTTGGCAGTGAATTTAAATGATATTTTTATTACATATACTTGTTTTATATATTTTTATCCGCTGGTTGCTACTGATGGACAACTGAATTTCCCCTCGAGGGGATTAATAAAGTATCTATCTGTATGTATGAGGCTCTTTCAGACGCTCAATAGAAGTTTGGATGATTTTAGTCTCTCCTTTTCATTTTTATTTAGTCTTTTTTTAGTCGACTAAAATATCTGGACATTTTAGTCACAGTTTTAGTCTCATGAGGAACGTTTAATTTAGTTTTAGTCCAATTTTAGTCGCCAAAAATATCACTTTGACTAAAATTAAGACTAAATATTTTAGTCGATGAAATTAACACTAACAACACGGGGAAGAAAACCACGATGCAAACACGTTAAAGGCTAATAATATCCTTCCCATGTGGAGCTCTTCTCACGTAAGTCTCAGGACGAGCTCATCTATCCCCCCCCTCCCTCTCTCTTTCCCTCCCATGTGCGGAGCGGCGTGTCGTGCAGTTATGGAACTGGTAAACATTGTCCCGTTCACCCACCGTCTCTTACATTCTGTTAAAATTGAAAAAGTGCAAAAAATAAGCTCCACTTTACATTTGTATGAGCGTAATCTGAGCCTTGATGTTGATGAGCAGGTGACTCTGAAAGTCGTCTCCTCTCAGACTTTTACACACCAGTTTATTCAGATCAGGTTTAGTTTAGCTCCATTTATCCTGCAGTCTCACATTTTTACTAACATAAACAATATGCAGCCTATATATATATATATATATATATATATATATATATTTATTTAAAAAAAAACGCTTATTGATTAATTCATGAAGGATAAAAATTACTCATGACAGATTTTTTTCAACCCTGAGAGAAATTATCCCGAGCGAAACCACTGGTACAGACTAAGAACCAAATATATAGAGGAAGAAAGAAAGAAATCTTATGGGGCAATGAAAGAAACATTAAAATCGAATGTAAAATATTCCTTTTGCCACGTCCAGACCTAAGACAGAATTTGTATACCAAATACCAAACTCAATCTTAACTTTCTACATTTGTAGCATCCCAGTTCTTCACAGGGACAACACACACCTTGCAAGGCCACTTCTCAGGGTCACAACAAGCCTGCAAGTTCATGAAACTGATACAAATGCTTCAGAATGAGACATATCTGACTTCACAATATACTAAAGGAGGACAAAATAAATTAAGAAAGCAGTGACGGGTTCGAGACCATCTTTTTTATCTTGATTTTGATTCTAAAACGCCGGACGACGGCGGTTCTGATCTGCGGCAGCTTCATCCCGTAGATCAGGGTGTTGCTGATCGAAGGCACGATCAGATACTCCAAAGACAGGACGGCGGTGGCGACGGGGTCATTGTTATACTTGGAAATCACCAGTTCGAGAAAGACAGAGCAAGAATAGATCACGAAGGTCATTAAATGCGGGACGCAGGTTTGCAGCGCCTTCCCTCTCACCTCAGCGCTGCCTTGTCTGCACACGACGAGGATGCGCATGTACGTGTAAAGCACAAAGAAGAACGGGATGAAAATGCAAGTGAATACGGTGAAGTGTCCAGCGATGTTCACGTGTGAAGTGTCAACGCAAGAATTGTCAACAACGGCCCTATTCGCGCAGGAAACCCTCTCCAGTTTATTCCCACACAGGGGGAGTCGAATCGTAAAACTGACGACGCAGCAAACGCACAGCGCGGGAAAAGAAACGGCGGCGGCCCAGAGACGAACCGCTTTCCTGACGCTCATTCTGGCGCGATAGTGAAGAGGCTGGCAGATGGCCACGAGCCGGTCGTACGCCATGACGGCCAGAGTCCCGAACTCGCAGAAAGCGTACGTGTAAATGACATAGATCTGAACGAAACACGAGGCCCGCGAGATCAAGTGAGTGTCCGATAACAGATCGAACAACAGCCTGGGGAAGAAACCCGCGGAGCCGTACAGAGAGTTCACGGACAAGAGGCAGATGAAGACGTACATGGGCTCGTGCAGAGACTTCTCCAGTAAAACGGTGACGATGATGACCATGTTAGCAGAGATTATTGTCGCGTAAATCAGAAAGCACAAGGCAAAGAACAGGTATCGGAGATTTCCATAATCAACAAAAAGAGTAAATTCAAAATACTTTGCATTGGGTCTGCTGCTGTTCATTCTATGCAAGTGGAAAAGCTTTAAATGTCGCTAAGTAAGCATTAACAAAGGCAGTGCAAAGTCTCTGAGATAGTGGAGAGCTCTCCATCCGTCATGAGCATTTGTAGACTCCTGCTGCTAGGAAACGTGCATGTGTGTGTTTTTTTCCTCCCCTCAGAAGGTATTCCCATCACTGACAACAAAGAATAAGAAGACTACTACAACTACAGACAATCATCAAAATGTGCTTTATCTTGAATTTCCTTTGAACTGTTTCCCTCATATGTAGATGAGATTAATGACTCTGACTGACCAACGTAATGTCATTTAGCAAGACCCCCAACACCACCAAACATTTTAAAGGAACAGGCCAGCGTTTTTCCATACTGAGATATGTTCTTACCTTAGCTTTGACGAGTTCTTTAGGACCTGTCTGATCTTCAGTCACGTAAACACAGCGCAGACGGCGTTAGCATTTAGCCTCTCCCTCTCTCCTCTATAGCTCCAAAACAGGTCAAGATAGAAGCTACCAAGCTCTTCCACGTTTTCCCTATTTAAATATGGTTACGTGAAGTGTTCCACTACAAAGTATAATCACACAAAATCAAACAATGTGGATTTTCTAAGCGGATAAAAGGGGGAACTATATTGTAAGGCGTAATAATACCAGGAGTAGTTCGAAATCCGCGCAGTAATCTTCACTTTACTGTGCGGATGCCAAATTACTCCTGGTATTATTACGCCTTACAATATAGAAGATCAGACAGGTCCTAAAGAACTCGTCAAAGCTAAGGTAAGAACATATCTCAGTATGGAAAAACGCTGGCCTGTTCCTTTAAGCCGCTTAAAAGAAAAAGCACAGAAAAGCATCAGCAGAAACACAGGTCATTCAGTCCTGTTTGTGTCTTAGTTTAGTTGATTAGTTTATTTCAACGGGGACAATGTGCACTTTGCGACTCTGCAGTCTCTTACTCTGCAGTCACTGCAACTCGTGGACCCGGAGGTGGAGGAGGTGAGGGACAGGAGGGCGTTAGCCAAGCTCACCTCCATCATGGACAACACCTCCCACCCACTGCATGGGACTGTAGAGAAGCTGAGCAGCTCTTTCAGTGGCAGACGGAGACACCCTCAGGTCCTTCATTCCCACTGCTGTCAGACTGAACAACAAGACTGTGAAGTCACACTCCCCATCGACGTCACTTTATGAACCACTGTGATTATGAACCTGCACTGATAACACTGACATTTTGTTTATTATAGTCTGGTTATTTTATTTCTTATTGTTGGCAGTCATTCGATATAAGACACCTCTATTTACTATTCAATTGTTTGCTCATGTCCTGTATATTCTGCACAGTCTCTGAGAGCTGAATGTGAACCAGATCAATGAAGGGTTGTCTTATCTCAGGTCCTGCTCATCTGTTCAGAACAGAGCTGGAGGCGCAGTGTCTGAAGGCCTGACTCTAAGCACCCAAAGCGCATGGGTACTTAATATGTGTAAATAAAAGGACACATACTTTAGTGCTCCCGATTACTCTGTTCTGACTCCACTTTAAAGGCTAAAGGGAAGCACTGGAAGAGGCTCTTCAGTGAGTGAATATGCTGCATCTACGGTGGACGTTAGCTCTAGCCATGGTAGCATTAGCGGCAGGGTCGCGATTAGCTCATTTAAAATCATTTTTAATATGGAAATAGCCAGTGGGCCAGACCCCCAAGCTGGTATAAGAACTCTTATCCAAAATGTATGTTTTTTAGTAACAAATCTTTCATACTTGTTGCCTGCGCTGTTGTAAAAGCTTTTACCACAATAGCTCCATGATGGACTCATACAGTGTGACAGGATCAGAAACGAACTAATAAGTATATATGGGATGTGTTAGCGGTTCTCGGTGTAACATGCCCATCTCTACCTCTGAGAACTGATACCAAAAACATCATATACAAATATTGTTCACAATATATTTATTGATAAACAAGGCATTACCACAAAGGACTTTTAAGTTGAGATTTTAAAGAGGGGGTATTATGGAAAATGGACTCTTTCCAGCTTTCCATCATGTTATTCTGTCACTCCCTCATTAAAAACATGGCTGAAGTGTTGCCTTGGCACATTCACGTATTTCTGAGTAATCTGTAAAAACTCTGATGGCGGCCATTTTAGGGATAGGTTTGCCTGAGTCCTCCTAGGAATGCCCCCACCTCCTGGAGACGCCTCCGAGCTTTGGTCACCAGCCGAGTAACCAACCACTGCTCCTCAGCAGAACCCCCTCCCCACTGATGCCACAGACAGCGTGTGGAGGGGGCGTGTCTAAAGGCTCAGAGGTTCTTAAAGAGACAGAGGCCTATTTCAAGACATTCACTACAGCCATTTTGAGAGAGACATTTTATACAAGGCAGTTATTCTAATGTACTGCATTTACAGACCAACAGAAGGTTTGTCATCATTGTAGTGAGATATAGACTGGTGCTATGGGACTGAAAAAAGCAGAACACCCCCTCTTTAACTTTGCTGTGAGGATAAGAGGCATTTCGATTGCATTAATTGTTGTTTAAATCAGCCTTTTTTGCAGTGACAAAGATTAAAATGCAACTACTTTCCTAAAAAAAAAGAGAAAAGTTTATTATAGCACATTTACTTTCATAGCTCCTCTTTTAATACTACTTTTATTTATTCTTATGTATCATCAAAACCCTGTGTGTGTGTTTTCCAGTGCGGCCCCCTGTAGTGGGGCCCCAGACCCTCTGGTGCCTGTGCCAGTTCCTGATTTTGTGTTGCTTTTGCGGGCAGAGTCAGTGGTCAGAATTAGAAGAAATGTGGATTTATGGCCAGTTTTGATGTTTTTAAATGCTTTTTTATAGCCTTAGGTTTGTTATAATTAATATTAAATTTGAATGCCCTGCTGAAACCCTGACAAATATAGCATTGGGCATTAAAATGACATTAAAAGTGTTATATTTGACGTCCTGTGACCTGTAAACCCTGGATTAGTACTAAAGATGTACAATGCTCATTAAAGTCTGATGAGATTTCTTCAAAAACATCATTAACCTCTTAACCTCCACCTAAACTGAGTGCATTTTCTCCATTTTTAGCTTTACCCAAATCTACAAGCTTCTCAACTGGAGCTTCCAGACTATAGGCCAGAGCAACACAAAGCCAAGACCGAGAAAAGTGATGTTAACGGATCTTTTAAATCACATTTTTGCCACTTTTCTGAGTTTTAGTCACTTTTTTGTTTTGATACGATTGTAAATGTAACTACGCTTTACACTCGCACTGTTTAGATATATATATATGTATATATATATACTTAGATCACGGATGTGTTTGATATTGATTTGCAAGACGTTGCGCGACTGTGTACCTTGTTGCCTTCCACACTCCTACTCAAATATAATATCAACTATATACAGCACAATAGTAGGGCGAGCGAGAGGTACCCGGTGCTCGAGTGGGACCACCACCCTGGGACCAGGCCGCCAAAAGTCCTGCTCTTTTAATGCACCCACCAGGACCCCCAAAGGCTCCTCGTTTGAGCAGGAGGTGGGCTGGTGCTCGAAGAGGGCGCCCCCTTCAGGCAACAGCTTCCCAAATCTTGCTTCTTTTAACACATGGACCAGGACACATTGAAATGTACTCACAGATGACAAAACATTAAAGACACACAAGAAGGAAACTATATGTTTATATATGCACGTACTGTCCATGTACAGGTATATATACATATATATATAATATATATAAATATGGCAATGATGGTACTACATGGGGCAGTATCAGACGGCAGCAATAACCTGTGACCATTCGATGTTTAAGAATACACAGGGCCGGATTTAAGTGTAATGCCCCCCCATAATCAATCAATCAATATTTATCTATATAGCGCCTTAACAACATCTGTACATATACGATATGTCTGTCTGTGCGGAGGTAACGTCTTAAACATAGAAAAAGAGCAGTTTAACACAATTTGAGCTCCGTGGCCCTCGCGGAAGAACCTTTGCTACTGCCAGACTGGGGGGGGACTCATTTAAAAGGGGGGTCTGGGGGTCCTCCCACAGAGATGTTTTTATTTTAATGCCGCATTTTGGTGCATTTTAACAGAACAATAGATACATATTTATTCCACTGTCGACTTAATGAAAATGGTTTAGACCTGGTTTAGTCCTGGTTTAGTCCTGGTTTAGTCCTGGTTTAGTCCTGGTTTAGTCCTGGCCTAGTCCTGGTTTATCCTCGGCTGCACTGAGCCGCACAGAGGCTGAGGGGCCCCTGGGCTTAGCTCCTGTGGGCCCCTGCACAAGTCCGGCCTTGAGTACAATGTTCTGTAAGACAGTTTTGTAAACTCTATACATCAAAAGTCTATGTAAAGTGTTTGATTATGAATCTACATCACAAACTATGTGTTGATCATGGTTATGTTCATCTTATCATAATGAGCTGGTTTCAGAGAACAAACCAATGTGACCAAACTGCAGTTGTAAAGTCGTACGTTGAATGGGGTCGGCAAACACAAACACATAGATAGAAAGAGTGGGACAGGAAGGAAAAAAAATAAAAAAATAAAATAAAATAATAAAATAAAATAAAACTCCCTCACCTGCATCATGTACTACCCTATGGGTTTTTAATTGCACCACATATCACAAAGTTTTTGATGCACCACACAAGGACAGAGATGCAGAACTTAATGTTGTAGTTTCCTGTCTGTTTTCTTCCTCTCTTCCTCCAAATCTAAATGGTTTATATGATTTCAATCTTTAATGTTTACCCTTCCTCATGTTCATCACCCCATTCACTTTACCTTTACCTCTATTATTATTGTTTCTTTACTATTATTTGTTACGATCATCATTTTTCATGTTCTACGATTTGTTTCCCATGATTTACTATTTGCTTTTTTTGTTTTCATATCTCACACCTGCTCAGCCCTGTTTGCTTCACCCTTTGGGGCATCATTGTGTTTCTTTTTTTAAACCATGTGCTTGGCGACTGCTCTTGATTGCCCTGACCCTGAAGCGCCGGGCGAAGGCGGCTCGGATCTGCGGCAGCTTCAGGCCGTAGATGAGCGGGTTGTTGAGCGACGGCACCATCAGATACTCCAGAGACAAAACCGCGGTGACGATGGGGTCGACTTTACTGTTGTACTTTGTAATGGCCACTTCCAGGAAAAAGGAGGACGAATAAGTCACGAACGTCACCAAATGCGGGACGCAGGTCTGCAGCGCCTTCCCTCTCACCTCGGCGCCGCCTCGCCTGCACACGGCGAGGATGCGGGCGTACGAGTACAGCACGAAGAAGAACGGGAGGAAAACGGACGTGTACGTGATAACCTGACCGACGATATCGCTGCGAGTCGTTCCCACGCAAGAGTTGTCGAGGATGGGCCTGTTCGCGCAGAAAATCCTCTCCAGCTTGTTCCCGCACAGGGGGAGCTCCACCGTGAGGCTCATGGTGGAGCCGACGGACAGCGCGGGGTGGAGGACGGCGGCGGCCCACAGGAAACCCGCCTTCCTCACGCTCATTCTGCTGCGGTAGCGGAGAGGCTGGCAGATGGCCACGAGCCGGTCGTACGCCATGACGGCCAGGATGCTGAACTCGGAGAAGGCGTAGGTGTAGACGACGTAGATCTGGACGAAACACGAGGGCCGCGAGATGAAGTGAGTGTCGGACAACAGATCGAGCAAAAACCTGGGGAAGAAGCCGCTGGAGCCGTACAGGGAGTTCACGGACAGGCAGCAGATGAAGACGTACATGGGCTCGTGCAGAGACTTCTCCAGGACGATGGTTATGATGAGGCACATGTTAGCAGAGATTATCGTCACGTAAACCAGAAAGCACAGAGCGAAGAACAGGTATCTAATGTTTCCATAGTCTACAAACAGCGTCAGTTCGAAAAATGTGGGATTAGGTCTGCTGCTGTTCATTTTAAGTAACAAAGCTATTATGTTAAATACGATATAGGATTGAGTTTAAGTTTGAAGCCCAGGCTGCCTTCAGACTTGTGTGTGAGGCGACAGTTGGACACGTCTGCCTGCAGCCACCATTCAGCATGAGCAGTTATAGGTTTCTGCTGCTAGGATACGAGCAAAGCCACACTATTGTTTCCCGATGGTATTCAGCGACGATGATGATGAGAGGTCAAAACACCGCAAAACAACACGAATACAGTTAATGGGCTTTATTCACAAATCAAAACAGAAAATCTTTAGCTTTAACAAATCCTATGAAGCCATTTTCTTTATAATGAGGTGCATGATTCATGATGAATTCATTGCTTAATCCAGTGGTTCTCAACCTTTTGGAGACGTGACCCCCATTATAACAGGTGAAGGGGTTCGTGACCCCCCGCCCGGGTCACACCGTGAGAAACAGGAACATTAGCCGACATATTGGATTTTCAATGAGCCGTGCTGGAAGACACATGTCTGCTCTCCGGAACAGACAATAAAGCTCTATTCTATTCTATTCTATTCTATTCTATTCTATTCTATTCTATTCTATTCTATTCTATTCTATTCTATTCTATTCTATTCTATTCTATTCTGTAATTCTTATAAAACAAAGATAAAAAACAAATGGCTGAAATAAAATTCATCAAACTACAAACAAATAATGACACACAACACATGCAACAATAAACAATGGATTATACGCTAATGAAGATATGTATATTTTATCTAAATCAGGGGTGTCCAAATGTGGCCCTCAGACCAATTTTTATTGGCCCTCAGGCTGCTTGCTGAATCAGTTCACATCATCAGAGATGGTCCTTTTTATTTAATATGTAATAATTCTACACAATTCTAACCAAACAACTAACCTTTCACTGTGAGACAGAGCTGGCATGAAGGTTTAAGCATAAATAAAGGCATGAGGCACAATTTAAACCTCTGCTACTCGAAGGTTTCGTGGAACTAACCACCGACCCATGGCCCTTTACCCCGTGTACGCTCCAATATGTGGCCCCCCATGAAAAAACGTTGGAAACCCCTGATCCCCAACCCCCAAATTCGTCTCCCGATTCCCTTGGGGTCCCGACCCCCAGGTTGAGAACCAATGGCTTAATCATGACTTCATCATGTATTAACATGAGTTCATAAGTTTACAGTTAATTAAGGCAATGCATTCACTGGTGATCAGGAGGAATAAATCACAATCAGTTCTGTTTGCAGAAGGTTCATACTGCCCCAGGTGTGGGATAAGGTGTAGGCTCCCTTGTCCCGTTCATAGACAGCACACCTGGGACGCCGGCCTGGAGAAGGCGCCAGTCAGTAGAGGGCGCAAGCTCTGCCTGCTGACTGGAACATCCATGTTAGCTGCTACGACACGGCACCTCCAACACCAGGGGGCGCTGCTGAGGAAGATCACAGGAAGTGATCAAAACTAGTCAAGCAGGTAAACTAAAGCTTCTGTCTTATAATAAGAAACAAAACTGTAATACACAATCAATTCTGTCCAGAAGATACAGACGGGGACAAGGACCAAGCTGCAAACTTCATTATTAAAGCCTATTCATGCTCCACAAGACGCACCCTGAGCTGCAGAACAAAATGAAGTCACTTTCGTCGCCATGGAAACGTTTTGAAACTGACGACAGTTCCAGGGCGACGAGGCAAACGTGACTTCATTTGGTTCTGCAGCTCAGGGTGCAAGAACAAGAAGTTATTGCGTCTTGTGGAGTATGAATAGGCCTGACACTCCGACTGGGCTGCGAGAACTCTGGCTGTGATTGGCTGGATTTTTAGTGGGCGGGGTTATCTCTGCGGAAGCGGGAAGCGAGAATCCAATGTTTACGTCCAAACACCGGTGCGGAAAACGGAGACAACATGGATAGTTCTGAGGCACCGCTCGCGGCAGTAAAACACTTCGCTGAAAGACAAGGACACGCACATGTAAAGATGTCTGGCGCTGCCTGCGTGAAAGAGGCGAGTGATACAGAAAAAAGTGGTTCAGGCTCGTGGACAGAGGGAGACCAGGCTTGTAAACCTTAGACCTTCATCAAACACCGGGAAACGTCACCAACATGTTCAGTGAAGGTTCTTGGATGGACAAAACCTGTACTGAGCTACAAAGACGTCAAACATGGTTTTGCCGAAGCTTTTAACGTTAACGTTTTCTAACATAATAAACCAGCGGGAGATGTGGCTAAACATGAAGTCAATCTTCAAAATGTTTGCAATATCGTGACTGATACATTTTATAATAGTTTGAACTCAAATGGCTCGTTTTATTTCGGTCATTCCTTGTTTGTTTTGGCGTAAAAAGTGGGCGTGGCCGTTCGGCAGAAACACGTCTTGTGGAGGATGAAGAGGCCTTAACTCATCATTAGTTCATTGTGAGTCGTGGAGCGGGTTCGTCTCATGATCGGAAAGGTCTGTGTTTCGAATCCCAGTTCCAGAAGATGCACACTGTCCTTGTGTCCTTGGGCAAGACACTTCACCCTCCTTGCTCCAGTGTCTGTGCATATTTGTGGATGAATGAGAGTGTGAATGGGTGACTGGCTGTAAAGCGCTTTAGGCCTAGTGAATGTAGGACGGCGCTATGGAAGTTAAGGCTATTTACCATTTATACAAGGAGACCTGCTCTTTCAGATTAGATTTCATGAATGTAAATAACAAACATTCTTTTCTCTCCGCCACTGACCAGATGTCCAGAGGAGTCTGTGTCCAGGATGAGTGGCCAGTGCAGAGCAGGCCGTGCCCACACTGGTCAGACCGTGAGACAGTCCACCAGATGTGGCCCGTCCCATGTGTGACTTTCTGCTCCTTTGCCTCACAGCATCCCGGCGAGGGAATCTGGCATCGATATCAGAGCCGATACTGAAAGAACACGATATCGGGAATCAGCTACAAATACCTGATACTGAACTGATGCCAGTTTTGACCTCACCGCTTTAAAAACACAACTTTCACCAACGAAGTGTCAGTGAATGTGGACCTGCCGTTCTGAAGCCGAGAACCAGGAGGATTCAATCCCTCAGTTAGTTTTAACCTCCACAAATTAAATGTATTTTTGATCGCAACGCAAAAGGCCGCAGCTAGCAACACCATGCAAAAGCTAGCTGGGACAGAAACTATGACAGAAATACCTAAAAAAGCCAAATGAAATAAAATAACTCATGCTGGAGTGGCCTGTGGTTCAGTTTAAGAAATGCACAGGTTATAATGATCAGATCACTTTGTGTGAGTGGTTTATGTTATTGTGAACTAAAAGCCTGTCATGCAGCCAAGGATCTAAAGAAACAAAGTCCAGTGATTCTTAAATGTTTCTCTGTTGTTTTAATAATAGATAAAACTGATGCTAATTGATCGTGACAAGTAGAGAAAGGAGAAGAAAGACTTTATTGATCTTAAAATGGAGAAAGACACTTTGAAGAAAGTCTCTTGGCTTTGGTCAATATCGGATATCGGCAGACACCAATCGCATCAATATCGGTATCGGAAGCAAAAATAGCTGTGCAGAGAACGCTGCTGTGATGAACATTAACTTTTTTGTTTTTTTAAAGCACAAAAATGTTTGGATCTGTCACTAAATGAATGGTGCCGTCCAAAATGGAAAGGTCCTCAGCTTGGATTGATGGAGGTTTATGGACAAGTGCAGATTTGTGCTTCTTGACTGTGACAGACTGCAGAGAGAGTCTTGGTTCTGTTATGTGGGCCGTGTTTTTATTCCTAACAAAAATGTCACAAAGCAACAGTTACCACAAATAGACAAAGTGTGATTTAACATGACTATAGCGTGGACAGCGGCTTATATCAGGCATGAGCTCACACTTAAGTTCTCCTGAGTAACTTTATCTTGACACGTTTAGCGATGGCAGCTCTGATCAGGGGCAGCTTCAGCCCATAGATGAGAGGGTTATTGATCGAAGGCACGATCAGATACTCCATTGACAAAACAGCTGTGATTACTGGGTTGATTTTATTTGTGTAAAATCTGGCCAGTGTCAGCTCGATAAACACGGAGCAGGAGTAGGTCACAAAGGTCACCATGTGTGGGACGCAGGTTTGCAACGCCTTCCCTCTCACCTCAGCGCTGCCTCTTTTGCAGACGATGAGGATACGCATGTACGAGTAAAGCACAAACAGCAGAGGGATTATTACAGTCCCAACAGCCACGTACAATCCCACTATATCATTAGAGGAAGTGTCCACGCAAGAATGTGCCACGATACGCGAGTTTGTGCAGAAAACCCCGGGTAGTTTGTTTCCACAAAGAGGCAACGCAATGGTCAGTGATAAACAATGGCCAACAGCAAAAATGGGATAAACTACAGCGGCTGTCCAGAGACAAACCACCTTCTTTACGGTCATTTTAGTGTGATAGTGAAGGGGCTGGCAGATGGCCACGAGCCTGTCGTAAGCCATGGCTCCCAGGATCGTGAACTCACATGAAACATAAGTATAAAGGACATAGATCTGAGTGAAACATGAAGGTCGTGAGATAAAATGAGTGTCCGACAACAGATCATACAAAAACCTGGGAAAGAAACCAGTGGAGCCGTACAGTGAGTTCACAGACAAGCAGCAGATAAAGATATACATCGGCTGGTGCAGAGATTTCTCCAGAATAATAGTGACGAGGATGATCATGTTTGCAGAGATTATTGTCAAGTAAATCAACAAGCACAGCATGAAAAATAGATATCGAAGGCGCCCATAGTCGGAAAAAAGTGTCAGCTGGAAATAGGGGGGATTCTGGCTGAAGTTCCTCATTTCTTTTTGTGGTCTACAAGAGAACAATGAGAAAAAAACAAGGACTTAGTTATAGTTGTGATGCTCTCAACAAAAATGAGAAACTGTCTCACACTCCACTGTCTTATACCTTTTCCACATAAGCAGAACCACCCACAGAGAAGTTATGGCCTATTGTAAAATGGTCGTCCCCTGGAGCAAAGGAGGTTTCATTTAAAAAATATATATATAATATAATATAATGCATTATTAGGATTTAGCAAGAAAAAACTTTAATGTTGGGTGGCACGGTAGCGCAGCGGTTAGTGCTCGTGTTCACAGCTAGAAGGTCCCGGGTTTGATTCCCACCTGGATGGGGCCTTTCTGTTTGCGTAGGTTTTCTGGGTACTCCGGTTTCCCCTACCACTAAAAACACGTACAATAGGTTAGCCAGGTGTTTCTGACCATCAGCTTGGCTTCACATCTGGAGACGGGTCCCCGAGCACCAGGTTATGCTGGTTATGCTCCTACAGGTCGCCCCGGCGGCATTGAGGATGGGTCAAATGCAGAAAACACATTTTCCTATGGTGATTAATAAAGTATAACTTAGATAATGTGTATGATTATTTCATCCCTGGGTGAAGCTCTTCCGGAGGTGGGAGTTGAAGACCCCACTGACAGAGGGATCCGCCAGACGTTCCCAGCAGACCCTCACCACACGCTTGGGCCTGCCAGGTCTGACCGGCTTCCTCCCCTGCCAGCGGATCCAGCTCACCACCAGGTGGTGATCGGTTGACAGCTCAGCCCCTCTCTTTACCCGAGTGTCCGAGACACGCGGCCGGAGGTCAGACGACACAACTACAAAGTCGATCATCGACCTCCTGCCGAGGGTGTCCTGGTGCCATGTGCACTTATGGACACCCTTGTGCTCGAACATGGTGTTCGTTATGGACAAACTGCGACTAGCACAGAAGTCCAATAACAGAACACCACTCGGGTTCAGATCGGGGAGGCCGTTCTTCCCAATCACTCCCTCCCAGGTCTCACTGTCGTTACCCACGTGGGCGTTGAAGTCCCCCAGCAGAACAATGGAGTCCCCAGTCGCACCATCTAGTACCCCTCCCAGGGACTCCAAGAAGGCCGGGTACTCTGCACCGATGTTGGGCCCGTAGGCCGAGACAACGGTGAGAGACCTGTCCCCGACCCGAAGGCGTAGGGACGCGACCCTCTCGTCCACCGGGGTGAACTCCAACACGTGACGGCTGAGCTGGGGGGATATGAGCAAACCCACCCCAGCCCGCCGCCTCTCCCCGCGGGCAACTCCAGAAACATGGAGAGTCCAGCCTCTCTCCAGGAGTTGGGATCCGGAACCCAAGCTGTGCGTGGAGGTGAGCCCGACTATATCTAGCCGGTATCTCTCAACCTCCCACACAAGCTCAGGCTCCTTCCCCCCCAGCAAAGTGACGTTCCATGTCCCGAACGCCAGAAGCTGTGCATGCGGACCAGGTCGTCGAGGCACCTGCCTCTGACTGCCACCCAGTCCTCTCTGCACCCGACCCCTATGGATCCCTCTGCGGGTGGTGGGTCCACAGGAGGGCGGGCCCACGTCGTCCCTTCGGGCTGTGCCCGGCCGGGCCCCGTGAGCAGAGACCCGGCCACCAGACACTCGCGTTCGGGCCCCAACCTCAGGTCTGGCTCCAGGGTGGGGCCCCGGCTGCGCCATGCCGGGCGGCGTCACGGTCCTTGTATGTTGTACGTCCATAAGAGTCTTCTGAGCTGCTCCTCGTCTGACCCGTCACCTCGGACCTGTTTGCCATGGGAGACCCTACCAGGGGCATAAAGCCCCAGACAACAGAGCTCCTCGGATCATTCGGGCACTCAAACAACCCCACCACGTTAAGGTAGCAGTTCACGGGGTTGTAATAAAGTAGCTGATTAATTAAATTAATCACATCACATGTTTTGACCAAACACACTCCTGGATCTGAACACATGTATGACCTGAAAGACAAAGCTCTTGTATTAACGACATACTGTAAACCAGGGGTCTCCAAGCTTTTCACATGATGAGGCACTTTTCTGTTACAAAAGCGACGGAGAGCTACTAATGCATAAAAGAGGCTTGTCTAATGATGCCATTTCAACGAAAATGACTTTAATTTTATCCTTTACTCTTCTTTAGAGAAAATATGATTAATGCTGAGCGAGAGCTGCTGTTTGGAGATCCCCGTTATGAGCTGTTGTTGCCGGTTGTCAATTTTGAAATGTTTTTTTGTTGTACTTTCTTCCTCGGTTTTGTCTTTTTTGTTTTTTAATCTTGACATACACGGTCGTCCCAGCTCAAATGAATGATCAACAAAGGTCCTCAGCTTGGTTCGATGATGGAGGTTTATGAACAAGTGCCGTTTTGGGCTTCTTGACTGTGACAGACTGCAGAGAGAGTCTTGGTTCTATTGTGCGGACCGTGTTTTTTTCTGAACAAAAATGACAAAGAGCAACATTTACCACAAATAAACAAAGTGTATATTTAATGTGACATGGACAGCATCTACAAAAGGAGCTTATGTCAGGCATGAGCTCACACTTTACTTCACCTGAGTAACTTTATCTTGACACGTTTAGCGATGGCAGCTCTGATCAGGGGCAGCTTCAGCCCATAGATGAGAGGGTTGTTGATCGAAGGCACGATCAGATACTCCAGAGACAAAACAGCTGTGATTATTGGGTTGATTTTTTTGGTGTCAAATCTGGTCAGCAGCTGCTCGATAAACACAGAGCAGGAGTAGGTCACAAAGGTCACCATGTGTGGGAGGCAGGTTTGCAGCGCCTTCCCCCTCACCTCAGCGCTGCCTCTTTTGCAGACGATGAGGATACGCATGTACGAGTAAAGCACGAACAGCAGAGGGATTATTATTGTCGTAGCAGCCACGTACCGGCCCACAATATCGATATAGGCAGTGTCCACACAAGAATTTTCCACGACACGCCAGTTTGTGCAGAAAAGCCCAGGTAGTTTGTTTCCACACAGAGGCAACTCAACAGCCATAAATACACCGGAGCCGATGGCAAAAGCAGGATAAACTACAGCGGCTGTCCAGAGACAAACCACCTTCTTTACGGTCATTTTAGTGTGATAGTGAAGGGGCTGGCAGATGGCCACGAACCTGTCGTAAGCCATGGCTCCCAGGATCGTGAACTCGCATGAAGCGCATGTATAAATGACATATATCTGAGTAAAACATGAAGGTCGTGAGATAAAATGAGTGTCCAACAACAGATCGTACAAAAACCTGGGAAAGAAACCAGTGGAGCCATACAGTGAGTTCACAGACAAGCAGCAGATAAAGATATACATCGGCTGGTGCAGAGATTTCTCCAGAATAATAGTGACGAGGATGATCATGTTTGCAGAGATTATTGTCACGTAAATCAACAAGCACAGTATGAAAAATAGATATCGAAGGCGTCCATAGTCGGAAAAAAGTGTCAGCTGGAAATAGGGGGGATTCTGGCTGAAGTTCCTCATTTCTTTTTGTGATCTACACTAGGTAGGTCAAGAGCAAAATATGCGACATTCACAGCAAGGACTATTGTTGTGATGATCTCAACAAAAATGAGAAACTGTCCTCACACTCCACTGTCTTATACCTTTTCCACATGTGCAGAACCACCCACTGAGAAGTTATGGCCTATAATAAAAAGGCCGTCCCCTGGAGCAAAGGAGGTTTCATAAAAAATATATATATAATATAATATAATGCATTATTAGAATTTAGCAAGAAAAAACTTCAATAATGTTGGGCGGCACGGTAGCGCAGCGGTTAGCGCTCGTGTTCACAGCTAGAAGGTCCCGGGTTTGATTCCCACCTGGATGGGGCCTTTCTGTTTGGAGTTTGCCTCTTCTTCCCGTGTTTGCGTAGGTTTTCTGGGTACTCCGGATTCCCCTACCACTAAAAACACGTACAATAGGTTAGCCAGGTGTTTCTGACCATCAGCTTGGCTTCACATCTGGAGATGGGTCCCCGAGCACCAGGTGATGCTGGTTTTGCTCCTACAGGTCGCCCCGGCGGCATTTTTCTTTTTTTTTTTTACGGACATCACATAAATATTGGGCAAGCCAGATGCAATGATTTTAGTGTGTTAGCAAAAGTGCTAATTTACAGCGCCTGTCCATTAAAGCAACAACAGTACATATTAAAACATGACATGCATGACACGCAAGTCATGACAACAGAAGAAATCATACATTTTAATCATTTTTGTTATTTATGAGAACAATGTTGAGTGGATTTTAAGTAGTGTTTTAATTTCATCATAAATGTGGTATCACTTGTTTTTAGTTTTATGTCTGTTGGTAAATTATTCCAGAGCCTGGCTCCGACAGCTGAGAAGGCAGACAGACCAAAGCTCGATCTGAACATTGGAACAATATAATTACCATTGGTTGCACCTCTTGTTGTAGCTCTGTTAGTACCGTTTATATGCACGGCTAATTCTGAATGTGGGAGTGAGTCAGAATTCAGACACTTAAAAAATAGTTTAAGAGTGTTAAAATTAATAAAATTCTTGAAATTTAAGAATTTATACTTGTATAATTTCACAGTGATGCCAGTGTCGGGGTTTCTTGTCAAAGACCTTAAGAGTTGTTTTGTATAGAGACCATAAGGGTTTCATTGAGGATGGGTCAAATGCAGAGAACACATTTTCCTTCGGTGATTAGTAAAGTATAACATAGATAATGTGTATGATTATTTCATCCCTCGTTCATGGGATTTCCATAATTGTTATAAAGATAGGAGAGTCATTCCCGAGCTCTGCACTGATCAGAACATCTGTCCACACGGTAAAGCGTCCTCCTGTGTCATAAACTTGGACAAGTGTGCAGCGGCCCATGTAAAAGGAGAAAGCATTAAAAAAGTGTCGAGGCTGAGACGACCACACTATCACTGAGCTATAAGTCCATACAAACAAATGAGGGCGAGGATTATCTAAATTCACGGGCTGAAATTAGGCCCCAGCACCCCAGTGAAGGAGAGGGGTTGATTCCCCGTTTTTATTGAGGGTGGAGCTATAGGCGGTGATTCATGTTTTTCCCAGTAAGTGCAGAGTCCAAAAGAAAAAAAAGGAAAAAAAAGGGTCAAGGCTGGGATTGATCCAGCAACCTTACATATGGGAACTCAGCACTCTCCCAATGAAGCTACACAGAGAGTAAACAACATAGCAGATTTTCCATTAATCTTATGAAAGACCACAGTTGTGTATTTGCAAAAAGTGTGATCACAGTTTGGGCAATAATATATTGAATCATTTGTAATTAGAGTAAATTCCCCTGGCCGTCCAAAGATTTGTTGAGAGGGTGCTCGGTCAAAATGTGAAGCAGTATCGTTGTGTGACCCATATAGCACGAGGAAGACACAGAGAGGCGGACAGGAAACAGCCTAACTGAACTTCCTGTGATTGTACAGTCCAGAAAAAGCTGAATTTGCAGCCAAAAACGTCCAAATTAAAACTTCTTTCGATGACAGAGGGTTAGTGTAAGTCCGTACTAGTCTAAAATTGTGGCTTTTGTGATTTAAGGGGGACATTTGGAAAATTTACGAATTTCAGGAGAAACTCTGACTGAGTCCAACATGCTGCCAGGCCAAGAACTCTGGCTATTTTCGAGGAAGATGGGCGGGCCACTTACAAGCCACTTACAAGCCAATTTAAATTCATTTTTGGCGATAGCGGCTGCGTGTGCCCACCATTAGGTCCAGCTGAGAAACGTGCACGCGCGCCGGATTGGGTCCGTTCCAATCCGGCAAAGTCTGTGAAAGATATGAGGCTTTGAAATTTGCGCAAAATGGCCTCTCAGTTGCGGCCTCGTCATGACCACGCCCAATAGTTTAAAAAAAAATGTAAATGATGATTTTGAAAGCCACATGGGTTTGGGACATGTTGGCCAAAATTGGAGACTTTCCATTGAAAACTCGGGGCCAGAAGTTCAAGAGGTACGATTTTGAAGGTTTGAGGTTTGGGCCAAGATGGCCGACTTCCTGTAGCATTTAGGGCGGGGTCATAATATCATTTTTGACGTGTCCTGATGTGGTCTATGTCCCTGGCCAATGTCACTTTTGTACGATGATTTTTTTTTACAACCGGCCTTCCATTGGGTCAATGTAAACTGCCTGCTTGAGGGGGCGCCACAGAGCCAACGTTTATTATTTTCTCTTGCGAACCCCACCCAAAATGAGAGCTTGCGGAGCACTACGTTTTGACCCCTGTTACTTGCATATCGGTTCACGTTTGCTACGTGAATTCTTGCGTTTTCGTCCCCCGTTTTAATTAGTCCCTCGTGGGACACTGCGTGTCCGTTGTGATTAATTGAATTAATCACATTGAATTAATTCAATTAATTAATTGAATTAATTGAATTAATCACATCACATACTTTGACCAAACACACTCCTGGATCTGAACACACACATGACCTGAAAGACAAAGCACCTGTATTAACTAGGCCTACATATTGTAGTCCAGGGATCTCCAAGCTTTTTACATGATTGACTACTTTTATGTAACAAAAGTGACAGGGAGCTACTTATGCATGAAACGAAAACAACTTTAATTGTGTCCTTATTCTCTACTTTATGAACCTAAAAGTTTCCAGATTCTGTTCAAAATGGTCATCACCCAAAGTAAATCTAAAATGTGATTAATGTTGAGTGAGAGCTACTGTTTAGAGATCCCCGTCTCCCATAGACTTATGAAACTGTGAATATTTGGCTAATAAAATGGTTCACCAGTAATGATTGGTATTATACAGTTTAAGGAAATACTCCATGTCACCACACAGATAAATCGCTCCAGATTGATGCTCACTGATAACCTGTACAATGCGTTCCATTATGTAATATACAATGTACGGTAAAATGTAAATGATGTCTGTGAATATGATCTCGTTATAACATTGAAAGAATGAACAAAATGTAAGTCAGAGGAAAGTGCACACGTGTTATTATGTGTCTACTTGCGTGTGGAAACAAAATCCATTCCAAATTGACAGGCTGTTGAACAAAAAAGGAAAAAGGAGAAAAAAATATATATTATAAAAAACAATTATAAAAAGTCACTACTGGATATGTACAGCACGAGGGTGATTAATAATGGTGAATGAGGGGTAGGCACTCATTCGCTCTGATTCAGCCGAAATGTTTAAATAACTGTAAAAATATGAATGTAAACAGCTCAAATAAACAGCTCAATCAATCAAAATGTCAGGGATTAATCAAATTTCACACTTTTTTAAAAATAAATACATTGAATCACAATAAAAAAAAATAATCGATTGAAAGCGCTAGTTGTGATATAATCATTCTGCAGATTCTTTGATTTCTAGTTCATGGGATAATCTTCTTGGCGATGGTTAGGTCTTCTTTCTTTCTCTCCTTTTTTTTGTCAAATCCCTCTTTCATTTTGAATCTTGACATATATGGTGGTCCCAGCTCAAATGAATGATAAAACGTGTGAGTTTTGCTCAAAAAACATGTTTATTATGGATGCATATACATACCAGTACTGTGAGACAATTTGGCAACCATTAAAGTACTGGTGCCCTCCAAAATGGAACGGTCCTCAGCCTGGTTTGATGATGGAGGTTGATGGACAAGCACAGTGTTGTGATTCTTGACTGTGACAGACTGCAGAGAGTCTCAGCTGTGTTATGTGGGTCATTTTTTTCCAATTACCACAAATTACCACAAAACAATGTGTATGTATTTGTCGCTTTTTTACAGTGACAAGCGTGGACAGCATCTACTGAGTAACTTCATCTTGACACGTTTAGCGATGGCAGCTCTGATCAGGGGCAGCTTCAGCCCATAGATGAGAGGGTTATTGAGCGAAGGCATGATCAGATACTCCATTGACAAAACAGCTGTGATTACCGGGTCGATTTTATTTGTGTCAAATCTGGCCAGCGACACCTCGAAAAATACCGAGCAGGAATACGTCACAAAGGTCAATAAATGTGGGACGCAGGTTTGCAGCGCCTTCCCTCTCACCTCAGCGCTGCCTCTTTTGCAGACGATGAGGATACGCATGTACGAGTAAAGCACGAACAGCAGAGGGATTATTATTGTCGTAGCAGCCACATACCGGCCCACAATATCATTGGGCGTAGTGTCCACACAAGAATTTGCCACAACACGCCAGTTTGTGCAGAAAAACCCAGGTAGTTTGTTTCCACATAGAGGCAACTCAACAGCCATAAATACACCGGAGCCGATGGCAAAAGCAGAATAAACTACAGCGGCTGTCCAGAGACAAACCACCTTCTTTACGGTCATTTTAGTGTGATAGTGAAGGGGCTGGCAGATGGCCACGAGCCTGTCGTAAGCCATGGCTCCCAGGATCGTGAACTCGCATGAAGCGTAAGTATAAATGACATAGATCTGAGTGAAACATGAAGGTCGTGAGATAAAATGAGTGTCCGACAACAGATCATACAAAAACCTGAGAAAGAAACCAGAGGAGCCGTACAGTGAGTTCACAGACAAGCAGCAGATAAAGATATACATCGGCTGGTGCAGAGATTTCTCCAGAATAATAGTGACGAGGACGATCATGTTTGCAGAGATTATTGTCAAGTAAATCAACAAGCACAGCATGAAAAATAGATATTGAAGGCGTCCATAGTCGGAAAAAAGTGTCAGCTGGAAATAGGGGGAATTCTGGCTGAAGTTCCTCATTTCCTTTTGTGATCTACACTAGGTGTCTAAAGATCAATGTGTTGGACATGCACAACAAGGATTTAGTTATAGTTGTGATGGTCTCAACAAAAATGAGAAACTGTCCTCACACTGCACTGTCTTATACTGTTTCCACATAAACAGAACCACCTCCACAGAAGAAGGGGCCAATAGTAAAATGGTCGTCCCCTGGAGCAAAGGAAACCTCCTCCTACAAAAAAAAAACATAATGCATTATTAGGATTTAGCAAGAATAAACTTAAATAAGTAGGAGAGTCAAAGACGAATGATTTCTGTCATGGGCTGACAGAACCTGCCAGGGTTTTGTGTAAGGGATAATGTATTGAACGCTGGTCATTACACTTATTATACGGCCATTTGCCAACTGAACACACACAGCATGAACTCCGTACAGTTTTATCAAAGCCGAAAGGTTTATTTAATGATTTCTGCGGCAAATAGTTCCCAAAAGTTTGCGCGTTGCTCGGCAACGTTTGGCTAGGCTTGCAGCTAGCCGAGCTACTTAGTTGAAGGTAGGGATGCACCGATACCGCTTTTTCTAAAACCAATACGAGTACGAGTACTTTGATTTAAGTACTTGCCTATACCGAATACCGATACGAGTACAAGGCAGTTTCTTCAACGTTCTTTTTTTTTCACAGCAGATTGGTTTGTAATTAGTAAATTTACTCATGTACATTTCCTTAAGTAAAGTCGGCGACACATTTAAGAGCAGTTATATTAGAATTGTGCTGATGCCATTTATTTATTTTTTCTTCATTCAATATAATTTTTCATTTTTATGTCTCTGTCCATCACAGACAGAAAAGCCCATGTCCTAAAGCTCCCAATGCCTGAGCTTTATTCATTTATGTATTTTTATTGAACAATAGTATTGAGATGTTTCTTAAATGGTCTCTTTTCGTCTTTACTTCAGCTCCTGTAGATTTTCTCGTGTGTTTGTAGTAACTTAGCGAGAAGCTACAGCGTTTTCATTGTTCTGCTGCAGCTCATTTTCCCTCAATATAAACATGCTGTATGTCTTTCATTTGGATTTTCTGAGGACTTTTTAGTCGCTGGGTTAGTTTTTCAGATGAATAAACCCCTGGGCATAAAACGGTATCAGAATGGCCAAAACTGTTAGCCGCGAGTTAGCAACGTTAGCCTGTATGTTGTAAACACTGCAGACGCTGCAGCGAGTTAGCAACGTTAGCCTGTATGTTGTAAACACTGCAGACGCTGCAGCGCTAACAACATTAAGCTCTGGTTAAATCCAGCTCAGACTCTGGTTTAGAGAGCGCAGTCTGTAATAAAGTCAGCTCTATGTGGATTATTGTGTTTACACTAAACTATTCTACAGTTTGTTGCTTCTTCTCTCCTCAGCTGAGAGCTGCGCCTCGTAGCTGCGCCTCGTAGCTGTGCAAAATCCAGCAGCTAGCAACAATATGCTAATGCTAGTGACAGCATGCTAATACTAGCGGCAACAAATGAAGTCTGGGACAAACAGGACTGGATCACCTAAAGTAATAAGATCAAACTGGCCACAGCTGGAGGGCCAAGTGTTTTATTTTAGTTCATGAAATGCTGGTAAAGAATAACTGATCTAACGTATTTGTAAGGCACAAGTTTAGTCGTTAATATCAATGCAACCTAAAAGCCTGTCATGCAGCCAAGGATATTTACTGTAGAAAAGTCCAGTGATCCGTGTTTAATGTTTATATATTAGTTTATTAATAGATATCATTGATTAGTTAGTGGTGACCAGATGATGATAAGTTCTGCAGAGGATTGGCTTGAGTCATTTAGGGAAAATTCTGTTGAGATTAAGGCTGTCAAAATGAAAGCTTTAACTCACGATTAATAAATAAAATCCCACTCCTGGATCTGAGCCACACATGACCTCAAAGACAAAGCACCTGTATTACCTACATATTGTAATTTATGGATCTCTAAGCTTTTTACATGGTACTTTTATGTAACAAAGGTGACAGAGAGCTACTTCTCCATCAAAGAGGCTTATCTAATAACTCAATTTCAACGATAATGACTTTAATTTTGTTCTTATACTTAAGTTTATGAAGCTTAAAGTTTCCAGAGTCTCTCCTTTTTTGACATATACACGGTCGTCCCAGCTGAAAAACAAACATGAACAAACCAGTACTGTTAAACAATTGCCAAATAAATATTTTTTATTTAATAAAGAAATGTCTGAAGGCTGCCCCATATAGCACATGTGGAAAATGGAAGGACTACTTTGACTCCCTGTTGCCATGGGACGCAATATTCAAATTAATCTACAAAACTACTATCTATGAAACTACTACTATGTGCAAAATACTTATTTTCAAATTAAAATGATTTATAACTTCTTACCCACGGGTAAAATTTTAAAACTGTGGAATATGACAGAATCAGATGTTTGTCGTTTTTGTTGTCAGGAGTCGGAATCCACCCTGCATTTGTTTTGGTATTGTCATATTGTGTCTTTGTTTTGGGTAGAAGTTGAAAAAATGTGTTTAAGGATTGGTTTGTTTATGAAGCTTGATGTGGTTTCTGAGAATTCATTGACTGTCATGATTTAGTTAATTTAATTATTGTACTCGGTAAAAGGTTTATTTTTAAGGCCAAAAATAGATATTCACTTAATATTACTTTCTTTAAAACATTTATTCAGAATTTCTTAACTTTAGAAAAGTATATGGTTGAAACAGATAATGATGAAGTAGATGGGATGGTCTCAAATGCTTATTTTGAAAGTGTCATTATTGATTAGATTATATGAAATCTGTTGTTTTCCTAATTTGAGTGAACATATAAATAAAAGGTTGTGTTGCTGAGCCCGACCTGGACATGATCTGGACTGGACCTGGTTTTAAGAACCCTATAGACCTGGTCTGGTGAAGATAATGTCCTATATTTTTTGAAAAAAACAAAACAAAAACAAAAATAGACAAAAAAAAAGTTCCTAAAATAACATTAAAACAATTATGCATGAATTTGTAGTTAATGCAAAATGGTGCTGTCAATGGACCAGGAACACATGCAGTTCCTGTTCCACGAACTTTGTTTCTTTGCTGACTGCAGTGATGTTTACTGTGGGAGCCTGAGTATTGATACTGTAGGTAACAGCCCTTTTGTGTGAATCAGTGTGAATGAGTGTAAATGGGGGTGGAGGGAGGGAGGGTTTTTGGGTTGGTGCACTATCTGTAAGTGTATCTTGTGCTTTTATGTTAAATGAATAATAAAATAACAATTAAAAAAACAATTACCATTAAGTTACTGGTGCCCTCCAAAGTGGAAAGGTCCTCAGCTTGGTTTGATGATGGAGGTTTATGGACAAGTGCAGATTTGTGCTTCCTGACTGTGACAGACTGCAGAGAGAGTCTCGGTTCTATTATGTGGATCGTGTTTTTATTCCTAACAAAAATGACACAAATGAACAACTTGTATATTTAACATGACTAAAATTGGACAATAGTTCACACTTAAGTTCTCCCGAGTAACTTCGTCTTGACACGTTTCGCGATGGCAGCTCTGATCAGGGGCAGCTTCAGCCCATAGATGAGAGGGTTATTGAGCGAAGGCACGATCAGATACTCCAGAGACAAAACAGCTGTGATTATTGGGTTGATTTTATTCGTGTCAAATCTGGCCAGCGACACCTCGAAAAACACCGAGCAGGAATATGTCACAAAGGTCAGTAAATGTGGGAGGCAGGTTTGCAGCGCCTTCCCTCTCACCTCAGCGCTGCCTCTTTTGCAGACGATGAGGATACGCATGTACGAGTAAAGCACGAACAGCAGAGGGATTATTACAGTCGTAGCAGTCAGATACATGCCCACTATATCATTGGGAGTAGTGTCCACACAAGAATTTGCCACGACACGCCAGTTTGTGCATAAAAACCCAGGTAGTTTGTTTCCACAAAGAGGCAACTCAACAGACAGAGACAAACCCCAGCCGATGGCAAAAGCAGGATAAACTACAGCAGCTGTCCAGAGACAAACCACCTTCTTTACGGTCATTTTAGTGTGGTAGTGAAGGGGCTGGCAGATGGCCACGAGCCTGTCGTAAGCCATGGCTCCCAGGATCGTGAACTCACATGAAGCGCATGTATAAATGACATATATCTGAGTGAAACATGAAGGTCGTGAGATAAAATGAGTGTCCGACAACAGATCGTACAAAAACCTGGGAAAGAAACCAGAGGAGCCGTACAGTGAGTTCACAGACAAGCAGCAGATAAAGATATACATCGGCTGGTGCAGAGATTTCTCCAGAATAATAGTGACGAGGATGATCATGTTTGCAGAGATTATTGTCAAGTAAATCAACAAGCACAGCATGAAAAATAGATATCGAAGGCGTCCATAGTCGGAAAAAAGTGTCAGCTGGAAATAGGGGGGATTCTGGCTGAAGTTCCTCATTTCTTTTTCTGGTCTACACTAGGCAGGTCAAGAGCAAAATATGCGACATTCACAGCAAGGACTTAGTTATTGTTGTGATGATCTTAACAAAAATGAGAAACTGTCCTCACACTCCCCTGTCTTATACTGTTTCCACATAAGCAGAACCACCCACAGAGAAGTTATGGCCTATAGTAAAATGGTCGTCCCCTGGAGCAAAGGAGGTTTCATAAAAATAGGATTTAGCAAGAAAAAACTTCAATAATGTTGGGCGGCACGGTAGCGCAGTGGTTAGTGCTCGTGTTCACAGCTAGAAGGTCCCGGGTTTGATTCCCACCTGGATGGGGCCTTTCTGTTTGGAGTTTGGAGTTCTTCCCGTGTTTGCGTAGGTTTTCTGGATACTCCGGATTCCCCTACCACTAAAAACACGTACAATAGGTTAGCCAGGTGTTTCTGACCATCAGCTTGGCTTCACATCTGGAGACGGGTCCCCGAGCACCAGGTCATGCTGGCGTGCGACCCGGCTGTCTCTCTGGTGTCTCTGATCTTTTATTCTCGTGGAATACTTGGTATTTTAAGTGGGGCGGCACGGTAGCGCAGCGGTTAGTGCTCTCGCTTCACAGCTAGAAGGTCCGGGTTCGATTCCCACCAGGGACGGGGCCTTTCTGTGTGGAGTTTGCATGTTCTCCACGTGTCTGCGTAGGTTTCCTCCGGGCACTCCGGTTTCCCCTACCACTAAAAACATGCACAATAGGCCAGGATGAATGATGTGTGTGTGTGTGTGAGTGAGTGAATGTATGGTGGTGTCAGAGGGTCCGTTGGCGCAGACGTGTGTAGTCGCGAAAGCGCCTCTGACAGTCTCCCCCAGGGGAAACTGAAGCTACAAAAGTAGCTTTCCACCACTGAGTATGGAGTGAATGTACAATTGTCTCATGTAAAGTGCTTTGTGACTATATGTCTGTGAAAGGCGCTGTATAAATAAAGTTCTTCTTCTTCTTCTTCTAAGTTAATTTTATGTGGATATGAACTGTGGGTGTATCGGTCACAGAATGGGGAAATGCGTAAAGACATTTGCACTGCTTTGCGCACTTCTGGTGTTTATGGACTTCTATGGCCATGGCGTGAAGGGACATGGCGTGAACAGGAGGCTAACGTACAGCCGTGATCATCTTCTTTCTCTGCAGACTTCAACTCTTGTCGCGGAATCACCGGACTCTATTCCACCAGAGCTCTGTAGGTCGGTTGCCGCAAAGCACCAAAAACGAGGAAGACGCGGGGGAGTACGCAGGAGACTCAAATATCTCCAGGTGGAAAACCGCCATAAACTCCCTCCCCTCCCTACAGTTTTGCTGTCTAACTTACAGTCTATCAGGAACAAGTTAGACGAGCTGGAGGCATGCGCCACTCTTAAACATGAAGTGAAAAATGCCTGCTTACTCGCTTTTACGGGGACTTGGCTCAGTGAGCAGGACTTGGACGCTGACCTCAACTTGACTGGATTTGGATGCCCTATACGCATGGACCGATCGGCGGAGGCCACCGGGAAAAGCCGTGGCGGAGGATTGTGCTTCTATGTGAATCCAAGGTACTGCAACACAATTGTAGTGAGAGAGAAATTGTGTACCGCTGATTTGGAGCTACTGACAATATCGCTTCGACCATTTTACCTTCCGCTTGAGTTTCAGCAGCTGTTTTTTACATTAGTGTACATCCACCCGAAAGCTAACGCTACAGCTGCTGCTCAGCTGATCGCGGATGTAACCCATAAAATGGACACTATCAGTCCGGATGCTCCCAAGTTTATCCTCGGGGATTTTAATCATTGTAAGTTGGAAAAAACGCTAAAAACGTATGAACGATATGTGACGTGCGCGACAACACAACGGAATACGCAGTTGGATCTTTGTTATGGCTCAGTCACGGGAGCTTATAAATCCGTGTCACTCCCCCCTTTTGGAGCTTCGTACCACAGCAGTGTGTTACTACTGCCAGTGTACAAACCATTGTTCAGGCGTCAGGAGCCGACTCGGAAAACTGTTAAAGTTTGGAATGAGGACAGCATAACTACTCTCCAAGCATCGCCTGAATGCACTGACTGGGAGTGTTTTATCGACGTTTGTGCGGACATTAATGAAGTTGTTGACACTGCCATGGGTTACAAAAGAGCTCAAGTCAGTCTTATGCTACGCGGCGGCGGAGTGATCTGCTAGAAAATAGTCCCTCAAAATGTGATCATTCATGTGATGCAGGTCAGTTATATTCCAAACATGACTCTATGGACACAGACATTTCTATGGTGAGTCTGGTGTTATAAGTGATTTGCCTCAGGTGCTCTGTGGAGCGGGTCACACTGTTTTCAATGCAGGTTAGCTGATACCATAGACATGCACTAGCCTTGCATTAGCCTAGCGCCACGAAACTCTTCAAATATAAGAACTGCAGAAATTACACACAAAAAAATTCCAGAAATCAGCAACACTCTGGATAACGAGGAAATGAGGCCCTATGTCAAAAATCCTGAATCATCCCTTTAACTGTAGTAAATGTAAATGTGATGAGGATTATCACCTCCTCATCACAAAAATCCATTGTTTGTGACTTTTTTGGGGCAAAGCAAGATTTGTTTGGTGACAAAAGGTTTCAGCTGCGTCCAGTGGTGACTCGTGGTAATAATCCCCATCCCAAACTGCAATCTGACAGTTAGAAAATTATATATATATATATTGTTCAACGTGACCTTCCTGACCCTTTACTTTCGAGCCAGCAGTCACTTTGGAGAGTGGCAGTGATGTCATCAGTTTGTGCCGAGGCCTCCCCCCTCCAGCCCCAGACTCTGACGGACTCCTGAGACTCCGGAGACAGGCCGGAGCGCTTTGTCCCTGGAGGATAATTACGGTGTTGTTCTCTTTCATCATGATGCTTTTGCGTTGACCCTGAGCGTAATGGACCTCTCTTTTGAGTCTCTAACAAGGTCCACAGACACTGAACCAAAACACTCTCACCAACGTTGAACAAACATGATGCAATTTCAGAGGATGTTTATTCCTAATTGTGTTTGCAGGAAGTTTATCAAACAGTTGCAATAGAGAGGAAGAGTTAATCTAAAGTATTTAATTGAGTAGCTTTCCAATAAAGTTAGCTTGAAGGTTTTTTTTTAAGGGGTAATTTCTGAGTTGCAACAGTTATGGAAATGTGTTTTTAACCACGTCATTAACTGTGGTCAACTGGTTCTAAATGCACATTTGGAAGATTTGCATAAGAAACAAGTTGAGCTGGTTTAGTTTGTTTTGAGCAGTTTACATTCTTAAGTTTTTGCAACATTAACATTATTCAGTTACAGAAGCTAAAAGAGGAGTAGGCTGAAGCTAAAGCTTATATACGCCGTAATCAATAGAATAAACATCTACATTTCCTGGTGGTTCAGCTCAATCCGGTCTGTATTCAAGATAATATATTCGATTCCAGGGGCGGGAGGACTAAGTTACTCAAGTGCGTGAACTTGAGTAACTTTTATAAGAACTTTCACTTCTTAGAGTAATTTGTACAGTACTTTATACTTCTACTTCTACTGGTGGACTGGTGTGAGCGCAACCACCTGGGCCTTATAAGTTATAACTAACTTCTTCCTACTCCCTTTGACCAGCACTAACCTCTTATGTTGTGAATAATTCTGTATGTTATATGTATACTGTACCTGTATGCATCTGTTGCTCAAATAAACAAAATAAACCTGTGCTCGAACACCAGTAAGATGGTGATCGACTTCAGGAGGAAGTCACGATCGCACACACTGAACATCCAGGGGGAGGACATTGAGGAGGTGGGACAGTTTTAAGTACCTGGGTGTTCACCTCAACAATAAACTGGACCAACGCCCTGGACAAGAAGGGCCAAAGTCGCCTCCACCTTCTGAGGAGACTGAGGTCCTTCTGAGTGACCAGGCCTCTGCTCTGGACTCTGTGGAGGAGGTGAGGGACAGGAGGGTGTTAGCCAAGCTCACCTCCATCATGGACAACACCTCCCACCCACTGAAGTTTGATGCAGAGGATAGAGGGGACAGACTGGTGTGGACTGAAGCAGAAGAAAAGTGTTTCAAGTCACAGGTTTTCTGGTCTAAAATGATACTGTATATCCCAGATGTGCTGGAGAGCTCCAACATGACTGCACTGTCTTTGTCGCTGTAGATGCTAACAACAGTCCATCACAACTAATGGACAAGTTAGCCAACTAAAAGTGATCTTCATTAGTAAATGTAGAAAACACATTCTCTGTCGGCCAATCTTACACTATAGCCACGAGGTGCACATGTACCCAGCCCTGTTTGGCCAATGTACGCAACACAATACATTTTTTTACGTGTAGTGTTTCCATAGCAAAAGGGCCACAATTGTTGTGGGCGGAGTTCTCCGACCGCATCAGCTGGAGGACATGTTACTTTTGGTGGGGTTTATGGAATCATTTCGGAGTGCCAAGGCAAATACTAGAGGAAAGAAGCAGCTAAAAGACAAGTAAAGCCGCAGTTCCACATAACACGTTTGTATCCCGCAGGACTCTGTCGAAGTACTCGCCTTGTCACATATTGACTCTACCCAGTTTAGAAGAAGAAGATCTTTATTTATATAGCACATGGTCACAAAGCGCTTCACATGAGACACTTGTACATTCACTCCACACTCGGTGGTGTAAACTACATTTGTAGCTTCAGTTTCCCCTGGGGGAGACTGTCAGAAGCGCTTTCGCGACTGCACACGTCTGCGCCAACGGACCCTCTGACACCACCACACATTCACTCACACACGTCAAGACATTTTCAACCTTGATCCTGTGAAGAGCCAAAAAAGGCACCGACCATTAGCGAGACCCCGGGGCGGTGCTTTATTGTGATTAAACAGAATGTGACCGTTTTATTTAATCACAATAAACTATAACTTTTTGCCTTTTGCTTTTTTTTGTTCAATAATTGTGTTAGATTTAATGGTTTTACTCCTCACCAAGAATGAAATACATGTATATTAACTGACATTTTGTGCTTTCTGCTCTGACTGAGACAGAATTATATATATATATATAGATTTTTTTTTTAATTCTGGGGTGTGTTTGTATGTGGGGCCCTGCCCACTGAGCCCCTTCTCTGATTCGCCCCTGGCCTGTGGCTCAGTGCAGCTTCGTCCTGACTGGACTGTGCAGAGAGAACGCACTCTCGGCTGCACAAAGTTCTTAAACTTTAACCAGGAGCCTCTGGACGACTGAGAGTCTGTTTTAAGTTCTATCTGTTACAGTTTCTGTCACATGTGAAAGAAAAGTCATGACTTTGTGTATTTCCGTGTTACGATGTCGCGTTTCGCATCATTTGCTACATAAGAGCTCCGCTTTTTTCCATTTCCTAATGTAGATCTTTTTCTGTGAATATGAGGCCAAATTACAGCAGATAAAGAGTAGCTGATCAGAAACCTGAAAAGCAGAAGCTGATCCCAGAGCCACGATCTGCCTGTTGTTTAACCTACATCCCGCTGTGAGTGAGGCTGCACGGGCACCTTTACACCGCCTCGAAAACGAGACAGATGCGGACTCTCATTCATGCGTGTAGAGAGGAAACAGGGTCTGTAGGACGATGGTTGGATGGGAAATATTTACCAATTATTTTGCAAAGAGCCACACTCTGATTGGCCAAGAGCCGCGTGTTGGCCACCCCTGATTTAGGTGATCCAGTCCTGTTTGTCCCAGACTTCATTTGTTGCCGCTAGCATTAGCATGCTGTCACTAGTCAGTATAATTAGCATGCTGTCGCTAGCACTAGCATATTGTTGCTAGCTGCTGCATTTTGCACAGCGATCAAAAACACATTTACGGAGGCTAAAACACTCAGAGATTCTCCGGGTTCGGTGCTTCTAAATGAGGTACAGCACGTCTATATTCACGAAGATGCAGTTGGTGAAAGTTGTGATTTTAATACGGTGAGAACAGGCATCGGTCTAGTATAAGATATTTGGAATCGATTCCCAAACCGACATCATGTATTTGGCAATATCGGCTCTGATACCGGTTGGGATTGGTGCACCCCCAGTTTCATAACTTAATAGGAATCATGACATGAACATTAGCACTCTTCAGATTAGCCTAAGCAATCCTTCCTCAGACACCAGTATGTTTGGCTTCATCCCACAGATTTGCCACATCCCATCACAACAACGTGTTGATCAGTTCAGCCAAACTGTCCAGATCTGACTGTCCTCTGTTAGGCAGTGTGTGGAATTAGTTAGAAATAGTTGTTAGTCAATGTAGCCTCATGACTGTTTATTTTAGCACAAGGCAAGCACTGCTGCGGTTTAGGGGTAAACTCGCACCACGGGGACGATGGGGCATACACTGTGGCAAAGTTTATTTATTTGGACGGGACAGTGCATGTTAATGAACACATGGGCTGGACTGGAGCCTTGGGCTAATATCCAATTTCTCAAACATACTCTCATTCATCCTGGCATATTGTACATGCTTGTAGTTGCAGGAGAAACCGGAGAACTTGCTGAATCCTAAAAATGCATTATGTTTTTTTTTTCGTAGGAGGAGGAGGTTTCCTTTGCTCCAGGGGACGACCATTTTACTATTGGCCCCTTCTTCTGTGGAGGTGGTTCTGTTTATGTGGAAACAGTATAAGACAGTGGAGTGTGAGGACAGTTTCTCATTTTTGTTGAGATCATCACAACAATAACTAAGTCCTTGTTGTGCATGTCCAACACATTGATCTTTAGACTCCTAGTGTAGATCGCAAAAAGAAATGAGGAACTTCAGCAAGAATTCCCCATATTTCCAGCTGACACTTTTTTCCGACTATGGGCGCCTTCGATATCTATTCTTCATACTGTGCTTGTTGATTTACTTGACAATAATCTCTGCAAACATGATCATCCTCGTCACTATTATTCTGGAGAAATCTTTGCACCAGCCGATGTATATCTTTATCTGCTGCTTGTCTGTGAACTCACTGTACGGCTCCTCTGGTTTCTTTCCCAGGTTTTTGCATGATCTGTTGTCGGACACTCATTTTATCTCACGACCTTCATGTTTCACTCAGATCTATGTCCTTTATACTTATGTTTCATGTGAGTTCACGATCCTGGGAGCCATGGCTTACGACAGGTTCGTGGCCATCTGCCAGCCCCTTCACTATCACACTAAAATGACCGTAAAGAAGGTGTTTTGTCTCTGGACAGCCGCTGTAGTTTATTCCATTTTTTCTATTGGCCCTTGTTTATCACTGACTATTGCGTTGCCTCTATGTGGAAACAAACTACCCGGGGTTTTCTGCACAAACTGGCGTGTCGTGGCAAATTCTTGTGTGGACACTTCCTCTAATGATATTGTGGGCCGGTGTCTGACTGCTACGACTGTAATAATCCCTCTGCTGTTCGTGCTTTACTCGTACATGCGTATCCTCATCGTCTGCAAAAGAGGCAGCGCTGAGGTGAGAGGGAAGGCGCTGCAAACCTGCCTCCCACACATTGTGACCTTTGTGACGTATTCCTGCTCCGTGTTTATCGAGCTGACACTGGCCAGATTTGACACAAATAAAATCAACCCAGTAATCACAGCTGTTTTGTCAATGGAGTATCTGATGGTGCCTTCCCTCAATAACCCTCTCATCTATGGGCTGAAGCTGCCCCTGATCAGAGCTGCCATCGCTAAACGTGTCAAGATAAAGTTACTCAGGAGAACTAAAGTGTGAGCTCATGCCTGACATAAGCTCCTTTTGTAGATGCTGTCCACGCTATAGTCATGTTAAATACACACTTGGTTTATTTGTGGTAATTGTTGCTTTGTGTCATTTTTGTTAGGAATAAAAACACGGTCCACACAATAGAACCAAGACTCTCTCTCTGCAGTCTGTCACAGTCAAGAAGCACAAATCTGCACTTGTCCATAAACCTCCATCATCAAACTGAGGACCGCTCCATTTTGGACGGCACCAGTAATTTAATGGTAATTGTTTAACAGTACTGGTTTGTTCATGTTTATTTTTCAGCTGGGACGACCATGTATATGTTAAAATTAAAGAGAGGGATTTAAAAAAAGGAGAGACTCTGGAAACTTTAAGCTTCATAAACTTAAGTATAGGAACAAAATTAAAGTCATTATTGTTGAAATTGAGTAATTAGATAAGCCTCTTAATGGAGAAGTAGCTCTCTGTCACTTTTGTTACATAAAAGTACCATGTAAAAAGCTTAGAGATCCATAAATTACAATATGTAGGTAATGCAGGTGCTTTGTCTTTGAGGTCATGTGTGGCTCAGATCCAGGAGTGTGTTTTTTTCTTTATTAATCGTGAGTTAAAGCCTTAATCTCAACAGAATTTTCCCTAAATGACTCAAGCCAATCCTCATCTGGTCTGATATCTATTAATAAACTTACATATAAACATTAAACACGGATCACTGGACTTTTCTACAGTAAAAATCCTTGGCTACATGACAGGCTTTTAGGTTGCATTGATATAAACGACTAAACTTGTGCATTACAAACACGTTAGATCAGTTATTCTTTACCAGCATTTCATAAACTAAAATACAAACACTTGGCCCTCCAGCTGTGGCCAGTTTGATCTTATTACTTTAGGTGATCCAGTCCTGTTTGTCCCAGACGTCATTTGTTGCCGCTAGTATTAGCATGCTGTCGCTACAATTAGCATGCAGTCGGTTTAATTAGCATGCTGTCGCTAGCACTAGCATATTGTTGCTAGCTGCTGCATTTTGCACAGCGATCAAAAACACTTTACGGAGGTTAAAACAAACTCAGAGATTCTCCAGGTTCGGAGCTTCTAAACGAGGTACAGCACGTCTATATTCACGAAGATGCAGTTGGTGAAAGTTGTGATTTTAATACGGTGAGAACAGGCATCGGTCTAGTATATCGGTAGTAGTCCTTTGTGAGATCAATAAAGGTTTATCTTATCTTATTTTATAAGATATTTGGAATCGATTCCCAAACCGACATCATGTATTTGGCAATATCGGCTCTGATACCGGTTGGGATTGGTGCACCCCCAGTTTCATAACTTAAAAGGAATCATGACATGAACATTAGCACTCTTCAGATTAGGCTAAGCAATCCTTCCTCAGACACCAGTATGTTTGGCTTCATCCCACAGATTTGCCACATCCCATCACAACAGTGTGTTGATCAGTTCAGCCAAACTGTCCAGATCTGACTGTCCTCTGTTAGGCAGTGTGTGGAATTAGTTAAAATAGTTGTTAGTCAATGTAGCCTCATGACTGTTTATTTTAGCACAAGGCAAGCACTGCTGCGGTTTAGGGGTAAAGTCGCACCACGGGGACGATGGGGCAAACACTGTGGCAAAGTTTATTTATTTGGACGGGACAGTGCATGTTAATGAACACATGGGCTGGACTGGAGCCTTGGGCTAATATCCAATTTCTCAAACATACTCTCATTCATCCTGGCATATTGTACATGCTTGTAGTTGCAGGAGAAACCGGAGAACTTGCTGAATCCTAAAAATGCATTATGTTTTTTTTTTTGTAGGAGGAGGAGGTTTCCTTTGCTCCAGGGGACGACCATTTTACTATTGGCCCCTTCTTCTGTGGAGGTGGTTCTGTTTATGTGGAAACAGTATAAGACAGTGCAGTGTGAGGACAGTTTCTCAATTTTGTTGAGAGCATCACAACAATAACTAAATCCTTGTTGTGCATGTCCAACACATTGATCTTTAGACTCCTAGTGTAGATCGCAAAAAGAAATGAGGAACTTCAGCCAGAATCCCCCCTATTTCCAGCTGACACTTTTTTCCGACTATGGACGCCTTCGATATCTATTTTTCATACTGTGCTTGTTAATTTACTTGACAATAATCTCTGCAAACATGATCATCCTCGTCACTATTATTCTGGAGAAATCTCTGCACCAGCCGATGTATATCTTTATCTGCTGCTTGTCTGTGAACTCACTGTACGGCTCCTCTGGTTTCTTTCCCAGGTTTTTGTACGATCTGTTGTCGGACACTCATTTTATCTCACGACCTTCATGTTTCACTCAGATGTATGTCATTTATACTTATGTTTCATGTGAGTTCACGATCCTGGGAGCCATGGCTTACGACAGGCTCGTGGCCATCTGCCAGCCCCTTCACTATCACACTAAAATGACCGTAAAGAAGGTGGTTTGTCTCTGGACAGCCGCTGTAGTTTATTCCATTTTTTCTCTTGGCCCTTGTTTATCACTGACTATTGCGTTGCCTCTATGTGGAAACAAACTACCCGGGGTTTTCTGCACAAACTGGCGTATCGTGGCAAATTCTTGTGTGGACACTGCCTCTAATGATATTGTGGGCCGGTGTCTGACTGCTACGACTGTAATAATCCCTCTGCTGTTCGTGCTTTACTCGTACATGCGTATCCTCATCGTCTGCAAAAGAGGCAGCGCTGAGGTGAGAGGGAAGGCGCTGCAAACCTGCCTCCCACACATTGTGACCTTTGTGACGTATTCCTGCTCCGTGTTTATCGAGCTGACACTGGCCAGATTTGACACAAATAAAATCAACCCAGTAATCACAGCTGTTTTGTCAATGGAGTATCTGATCGTGCCTTCCCTCAATAACCCTCTCATCTATGGGCTGAAGCTGCCCCTGATCAGAGCTGCCATCGCTAAACGTGTCAAGATAAAGTTACTCAGGAGAACTAAAGTGTGAGCTCATGCCTGACATAAGCTCCTTTTGTAGATGCTGTCCACGCTATAGTCATGTTAAATACACACTTGGTTTATTTGTGGTAATTGTTGCTTTCTGTCATTTTTGTTAGGAATAAAAACACGGTCCACACAATAGAACCAAGACTCTCTCTGCAGTCTGTCACAGTCAAGAAGCACAAATCTGCACTTGTCCATAAACCTCCATCATCAAACTGAGGACCGCTCCATTTTGGAGGGCACCAGTAATTTAATGGTAATTGTTTAACAGTACTGGTTTGTTCATGTTTATTTTTCAGCTGGGACGACCATGTATATGTTAAAATTAAAGAGAGGGATTTAAAAAAAGGAGAGACTCTGGAAACTTTAAGCTTCATAAACTTAAGTATAGGAACAAAATTAAAGTCAGTATCGTTGAAATTGAGTAATTAGATAAGCCTCTTAATGGAGAAGTAGCTCTCTGTCACTTTTGTTACATAAAAGTACCATGTAAAAAGCTTAGAGATCCCTAAATTACAATATGTAGGTAACACAGGTGCTTTGTCTTTGAGGTCATGTGTGGCTCAGATCCAGGAGTGTGTTTTTTATTTATTAATCGTGAGTTAAAGCCTTAATCTCAACAGAATTTTCCCTAAATGACTCAAGCCAATCCTCATCTGGTCTGATATCTATTAATAAACTTACATATAAACATTAAACACGGATCACTGGACTTTTCTACAGTAAAAATCCTTGGCTACATGACAGGCTTTTAGGTTGCATTGATATTAACGACTAAACTTGTGCATTACAAACACGTTAGATCAGTTATTCTTTACCAGCATTTCATAAACTAAAATAAAACACTTGGCCCTCCAGCTGTGGCCAGTTTGATCTTATTACCTTAGGTGATCCAGTCCTGTTTGTCCCAGACTTCATTTGTTGCCGCTAGTATTAGCATGCTGTCGCTACAATTAGCATGCAGTCGGTTTAATTAGCATGCTGTCGCTAGCATTAGCATATTGTTGCTAGCTGCTGCATTTTGCACAGCGATCAAAAACACTTTACGGCGGTTAAAACAAACTCAAAGATTCTCCAGGTTCGGAGCTTCTAAATGAGGCACAGCACGTCTATATTCACGAAGATGCAGTTGGTGAAAGTTGTGATTTTAATAAGGTGAGAACTGGCATCGGTCTAGTATATCGGTAGTAGTCCTTTGTGAGATCAATAAAGGTTTATCTTATCTTATTTTATAAGATATTTGGAATAGATTCCCAAACCGACATCATGTATTTGAAGCAACAAACTGTAGAATAGTTTAGTGTAAATCCAATAATCCACATAGAGCTGACTTTATTACAGACTGCGCTCTCTAAACCAGAGTCTGAGCTGGATTTAACCAGAGCTTAATGTTGTTAGAGCTGCAGCGTCTGCAGTGTTTACGACATACAGGTTAACGATGCTAACTCGCGGCTAGCAGTTTTGGCCATTCTGACGCCGTTTTATGCCCAGGGGTTTATTCATCTGAAAAACTAACCCAGCGACTAAAAAGTCCTCAGAAAATCCAGATTAAAGACATACAGCATGTTTATCCATCCATTTTCTTCTGCTTTATCCGGGGCCGGGTCGCGGGGGCAGCAGTCTCAGCAGAGATGCCCAGACTTCCCGATCCACACACACCTCCTCCAGCTGTTCTGACCCCGAGGCCACACCTCCTCCAGCTGTTCTGACCCCGAGGCCACACCTCCTCCAGCTGTTCTGACCCCGAGGCCACACCTCCTCCAGCTGTTCTGACCCCGAGGCCACACCTCCTCCAGCTGTTCTGACCCCGAGGCCACACCAGGCCAGCTCGGAGACAAAGTCCCACCAGCGTGTCCTGGGTCCACGAGGCCTTGTCCCACTAGGACATGCCTGGAACACCTCCCGCGGGAGGCGACCAGGAGGTATCCGGAACAGATGCCCGAGCCACCTCAGCTGCTCCTTTCGACGTGAAGGAGCAGCGACTCTACTCCAAGCTCCTCCCGGGTAACTGAGCTCCTCACCCCCAGACACCCTGCGAAGGAAACTCATTTCGGCCGCTTGTATTCGCGATCTCGTCCTTTCGGTCATGACCCAAATCTCATGACCATAGGTGAGGATCACATGACCATAGGTGAGGATCACATGACCATAGGTGAGGATCACATGACCATAGGTGAGGATCTCATGACCATAGGTGAGGATCACATGACCATAGGTGAGGGCGGGAACGTAGATCGATCGGTAAATCGAGAGCTTTGCCCCGACTCAGCTCCCTCTTCACCACGACAGACCGATACAGCGACCGCATCACTGCTGACGCCGCACCGATCCGTCTGTCCATCTCACGCTCCATCCGTCCCTCACTGAGAACAAGAACCCGAGATACTTGAACTCCTCCACTTGAGGTAAGGACTCCCCACCGACCTGTAGAGGGGAAGGAGAACCATGGCCTCGGATTTGGAGGTGCTGATCCTCATCCCGGCCGCTACACACTCGGCTGCAAACCGCCCCAGAGCAGCTGAAGGTCCAACAGAACAACATCATCCACAAACAGCAGAGATGAGATCCTGAGGCTCCCAAACCGGACACCCTCCGGCCCCTGGCTGCACCGAGAAACTCTGTCCATAAAAGTAATGAACAGAACCGGTGACAAAGGGCAGCCCTGAGGAGACCAACACGCACCGGGAACAGGTCTGACTTACTGCCGGCAATGAACCAAGCTCCTGCTGCTCATACAGGGAACGGACAGCCCTTAACAGAGGGCCCCGGACCCCATACTCCCGGAGCACCCCCCACAGGGCACCACGAGGGACGCGGTCGAACGCTTTCTCCAGATCCACAAAACACATGTGGACTGGTTGGGCGAACTCCCACGAACCCTCGAGCACCCGATGAAGGGTATAGAGCTGGTCCAGTGTGCCACGACCAGGACGAAAACCGCATTGTTCCTCCTGGATCCGAGGTTCAACTATCGGCCGGATCCTCCTCTCCAGCACCCTGGAGTAGACCTTACCAGGGACGCTAAGGAGGGTGATTCCTCTGTAATTGGAACACACCCTCCGATCCCCCTTCTTAAAGAGAGGGACCACCACCCCGGTCTGCCAATCCAGGGGCGCTGTCCCCGACCGCCACGCGATGTTGCAGAGACGTGTCAGCCAAGACAGTCCTACAACATCCAGAGACTTAAGGTACTCAGGGCGAATCTCATCCACCCCCGGAGCCACCGAGGAGCTTTCTCACCACCTCGGTGACTTTAGCTTGGGTGATGGGCGAGGCCACCTCCGAGTCCCCAGCCTCTGCTTCCTCATTGGAAGACGTGACGACGGGATTGAGGAGGTCCTCGAAGTGCTCCTTCCACCGTCCGACGACATCCCCAGTCAAGGTCAGCAGCCCCCCACCCGCACTGTACACAGTACTGGTGAAGCACTGCTTCCCCCTCCTGAGGCGCCGGATGGTTTGCCAGAATCTCTTCGAGGCCGACCGATAGTCCTCCTCCATGGCTTCTCCGAACTCCTCCCAGACCCGAGTTTTTGCCTCTGCGACCGTACGAGCTGCAGCAGCTTGGCCTGCTGGTACCTCTCAGCTGCCTCCGGAGTCCCACAAGCCAACAAGGCCAGGTAGGACTCCTTCTTCAGATTGATGGCATCCCTTACTTCCGGGCGCCACCACCGGGTTCGGGGATTGCCGCCGCGACAGGCACCAGAGACCTTACGGCCACAACTACGAGCAGCCGCATCGACAATGGAGGAGGAAAACCACTCGGACTCCATGTCCCCAGCCTCCCTCGGAATCTGGGTGAAGCTCCTCCGGAGGTGGGAGTTGAAGACCCCGTTGACAGAGGGATCCGCCAGACGTTCCCAGCAGACCCTCACAACACGCTTGGGCCTGCCAGGTCTGACCGGCTTCCTCCCCTGCCAGCGGATCCAGCTCACCACCAGGTGGTGATCGGTTGACAGCTCCGCCCCTCTCTTCACCCGAGTGTCCGAGACACGCGGCCGGAGATCAGACGACACAACTACAAAGTCGATCATCGACCTCCTGCCGAGGGTGTCCTGGTGCCACGTGCACTTATGGACACCCTTGTGCTCAAACATGGTGTTCGTTATGGACAAACCGTGACTAGCACAGAAGTCCAATAACAGAACACCACTCGGGTTCAGATCGGGGAGGCCGTTCTTCCCAATCACCCCCTCCCAGGTCTCACTGTCGTTACCCACATGGGCGTTGAAGTCCCCCAGCAGAACAATGGAGTCCCCAGTCGGAGCACTATCTAGTACCCCTCCCAGGGACTCCAAGAAGGCCGGGTACTCTGCACCGATGTTGGGCCTGTAGGCCGAGACAACGGTGAGAGACCTGTCCCCGACCCGAAGGCGTAGGGACGCGACCCTCTCGTCCACTGGGGTGAACTCCAACACGTGACGGCTGAGCTGGGGGGATATGAGCAAACCCACCCCAGCCCGCCGCCTCTCCCCGCGGGCAACTCCAGAAACATGGAGAGTCCAGCCTCTCTCCAGGAGTTGGGATCCGGAACCCAAGCTGTGCGTGGAGTTGAGCCCGACTATATCTAGCCGGTATCTCTCAACCTCCCGCACAAGCTCAGGCTCCTCCCCCTCAGCGAAGTGACGTTCCATGTCCCGAACGCCAGAAGCTGCGCATGTGGACCAGGTCGTCGAGGCACCGGCCTCTGACCGCCACCCAGTCCTCTCCGCACCCGACCCCTACGGATCCCTCTGCGGGTGGTGGGTCCACAGGAGGGCGGGCCCACGTCGTCCCTTCGGGCTGTGCCCGGCCGGGCCCTGTGGGCAAAGGCCCGGCCACCAGACGCTCGCGTTCGGGCCCCAACCCCAGGTCTGGCTCCAGGGTGGGGCCCCGGCTGCGCCATGCCGGGCGGCGTCACGGTCCTTGTATGTCGTACGTCCATAGAAGTCTTTTGAACTGCTCTTCGTCTGACCCGTCACCTCGGACCTGTTTGCCATGGGAGACCCTACCAGGGGCATAAAGCCCCAGACAACAGAGCTCCTCGGATCATTCGGGCACTCAAACAACCCCACCACGTTAAGGTGGCAGCTCATGGGGTTGCAGCATGTTTATATTGAGCCAAAATGAGCTGCAGCAGAACAATGAAAACGCTGTAGCTACTCGCTAAGTTACTACAAACACACGAGAATATCTACAGGAGCTGAAGTAAACACGAAAAGAGACCATTTAAGTAACATCTCAATACTATTGTTAAATAAAAACACATACATGAATAAAGCTCAGGCATTGGGAGCTTTAGGACATTATATTGAATGAAGAAAAGATAAATGGCATCAGCACAATTCTAATATAACTGCTCTTAAATGTGTTGCCTACTTTACTTAAGGAAATGTACATGAGTAAATTAACTAATTACAAACCAATCTGCTGTGGAAAAAAAAGAACGTTGAAGAAAATGCCTTGTACTCGTATCTGTATTCGGTATCGGCGAGTACTTAAATCAAAGTACTCGTAACGGTTTTTAGAAAAAGTGGTATCGGTGCATCCCTACCTTCAACTAAGTAGCTCGGCTAGCTACAAGCCTAGCCAAACGTTGCCAAGCAACGCGCAAACTTTTGGGAACTATTTGCCGCAGAAATCATTAAATAAACCTTTCGGCCTTGATAAAAGTGTACGAAGTTTATGTTGTGTGTGTTCAGTTGGCAAATGGCCGTATAATAAGTGTAATGACCAGCGTTCAATACATTATCCCTTACACAAAACCCTGGAAGGTTCCGTCAGCCCATGACAGAAATCATTCGTCTTTGACTCTCCTACTTATTTAAGTTTATTCTTGCTAAATCCTAATAATGCATTATGTTATTTTTTTGTAGGAGGTTTCCTTTGCTCCAGGGGACGACCATTTTACTATTGGCCCCTTCTTCTGTGGAGGTGGTTCTGTTTATGTGGAAACAGTATAAGACAGTGCAGTGTGAGGACAGTTTCTCATTTTTGTTGAGAGCATCACAACAATAACTAAATCCTTGTTGTGCATGTCCAACACATTGATCTTTAGACTCCTAGTGAAGATCGCAAAAAGAAATGAGGAACTTCAGCCAGAATTCCCCCTATTTCCAGCTGACACTTTTTTCCAACCATGGACGCCTACAATATCTATTTTTCATACTGTGCTTGTTGATTTACTTGACAATAATCTCTGCAAACATGGTCGTCCTCGTCACTATTATTCTGGAGAAATCTCTGCACCAGCCGATGTATATCTTTATCTGCTGCTTGTCTGTGAACTCACTGTACGGCTCTTCTGGTTTCTTTCTCAGGTTTTTGTACGATCTGTTGTCGGACACTCATTTTATCTCACGACCTTCATGTTTCACTCAGATATATGTCATTTATACTTATGTTTCATGTGAGTTCACGATCCTGGGAGCCATGGCTTACGACAGGTTCGTGGCCATCTGCCAGCCCCTTCACTATCACTCTAAAATGACCGTAAAGAAGGTGGTTTGTCTCTGGACAGCCGCTGTAGTTTATCCTGCTTTTGCCATCGGCTCCGGTTTATTTATGGCTGTTGAGTTGCCTCTTTGTGGAAACAAACTACCTGGGCTTTTCTGCACAAACTGGCGTGTTGTGGCAAATTCTTGTGTGGACACTACTCCCAATGATATTGTGGGCCGGTATGTCGCTGCTACGACAATAATAATCCCTCTGCTGTTCGTGCTTTACTCGTACATGCGTATCCTCATCGTCTGCAAAAGAGGCAGCGCTGAGGTGAGAGGGAAGGCGCTGCAAACCTGCGTCCCACATTTGATTACATTTGTGACGTATTCCTGCTCCGTGTTTATCGAGGTGTCGCTGGCCAGATTTGACACGAATAAAATCGACCCAGTAATCACAGCTGTTTTGTCTCTGGAGTATCTGATCGTGCCTTCGCTCAATAACCCTCTCATCTATGGGCTGAAGCTGCCCCTGATCAGAGCTGCCATCGCTAAACGTGTCAAGATAAAGTTACTCAGTAGATGCTGTCCACGCTTGTCACTTTAAAAAAGCGACAAACGTGAATACATACACATTGTTTATTTGTGGTAATTTGTGGTAATTGGAAAAAAACGACCGACATAACACAGCTGAGACTCTGCAGTCTGTCACAGTCAAGAATCACAACACTGTGCTTGTCCATAAACCTCCATCATCAAACCAGGCTGAGGACCGTTCCATTTTGGAGGGCACCAGTACTTTAATGGTTGCCAAATTGTCTCACAGTACTGGTATGTATATGCATCCATAATAAACATGTTTTTTGAGCAAAACTCACACGTTTTATCATTCATTTGAGTTGGGACCACCATATATGTCAAGATTCAAAATGAAAGAGGGATTTGAAAAAAAAAAAGGAGAGAAAGAAAAAGACCTAACCATCGCCAAGAAGATTATCCCCATGAACTAGAAATCAAAGAATCTGCAGAATGATTTTATCACAACTTTCAATCGATTAATTTTTTTGATTAATCGCACTTGTGAAATTTGATTAATCCCAGCTATTTTTTCTCTAATAATTCATTTCAATGTTAATACTTGGCCGACATAAAACACTGACATTTAAAGCATTTGCTTCATAATTCTATGGGAGACGGGGATCTCTTAACAGTAGCTCTCACTCAACATTAATCACATTTTAGATTTACTGTGGGTGATGACCATTTTGAACAGAATCTGGAAACTTTTAGGTTTATAAAGCAGAGTATAAGGACACAATTAAAGTCATTTTCGTTTCATGCATAAGTAGCTCCCTGTCACTTTTGTTACATAAAAGTAGTCAATCATGTAAAAAGCTTGGAGATCCCTGGACTACAACATGTAGGCCTAGTTAATACAGGTGCTTTGTCTTTCAGGTCATGTGTGTGTTCAGATCCAGGAGTGTGTTTGGTCAAAGTATGTGATGTGATTCATTCAATTAATCACGGTTATATTTAGGCCCGAGCAACAGGCATGCAGTGTCCCACGAGGGACTAATTAAAATCGTTAACGGGGGACGAAAACGCAAGAATTCACGTAGCAAACGTTAACCGATATGCAAGTAACGGGTCAAAACGTAGTGCTCCGCAAGCTCTAATTTTGGGTGGGGTTTGCGAGAAAAAATAATAAACGTTGGCTCAGTGGCGCACCCTCAAACAGGCAGTTTACATTGACTCAAAGTGACATTGGCCAGGGACATAGACCACGTCAGGACATGTAAAAAAATGATATTATGACCCCGCCCTAAATGCTACAGGAAGTCGGCCATCTTGGCCCAAACCTCAAACCTTCAAAATCGTACCTCTTGAACTTCTGGCCCCTGATCCCCGAGTTTTCAATGGAAAGCCTCCAATTTTGGCCAACATGTCCCAAACCCCTGTGGCTTTCAAAATCATCAACTACATTTTTTTTAAACTATTGGGCGTGGTCATGACAAGGCCGCAACTGAGAGGCCATTTTCAGCAAATTTCAAAGCCTCATATCTTTCACAGCCTTTGTCGGATTGGAACGGACCCAATCCGGCGTGCGTGCACATTCCCAGACCTGGACCTAATGGTGTGCACACGCAGCCGCTATCGCCAAAAATGCTTTTAAATTGGCTTGTAAGTGGCTTGTAAGTGGCTTGTAAGTGGCTTGTAAGTGGCCCACCCATCCTTTGTGAAAATGGCCAGAGTTCTTTGCCTGGCAGCATGTTGGACTCAGTCAGAGTTTCTCCTGAAATTCGTACATTTTCCAAATTTCCCCCTTAAATCACGAAAGCCACAGTTTTAGACTCGTACAGACTTATACTAACCCTCTGTCAGCGAAAGAAGTTTTAATTTGGACGTTCGTTTTTGGCTGCAAATTCAGCTTTTTCTGGACTGTACAATCACAGGAAGTTCAGTCCGGCTGTTTCCTGTCCGCCTCTCTGTGTGTTCCTCGTGCTATAAGATAAGATAAGATAAGATAAACCTTTATTGATCTCACAAAGGAGAAATTCACTTGTTACAGTCGGCGTTACTTCACAGTCTTATTGTACAGTCTGACAGCAGTGGGGATGAAGGCTTTGCGGTAGCGCTCCGTCCTGCACTGAGGGTGTCTCAGTCTGCCACTGAGAGAGCTGCTCAGCTCTTCTACAGTCCCGTGCAGTGGGTGGGAGGTGTTGTCCATGATGGAGGTGAGCTTGGCTAACACCCTCCTGTCCCTCACCTCCTCCACAGAGTCCAGGGGGCAGCCCAGGACGGAGCTGGCCCTCCTGACCAGCTTGTTCAGTCTGTATATATATATCTTATATATGGGTCACACGACAATATTGCTTCACATTTCGACCGAGCACCCTCTCAACAAATCTTTGGACGGCCAGGGGAATTCACTCTAATTACAAAATGATTAAATATATTATTACCCAAACTGTGATCACGTTTTTTGCAAATACACAACTGTGGTCTTTCATAAGATTAATGGAAAATCTGCTATGTTGTTTACTCTCTGTGTAGCTTCATTGGTAGAGTGCTGGTTTCCCATCTGTAAGGTTGCTGGATCAATCCCAGCCTTGACCCTTTTTTTTCCTTTTTTTAAATTTGGACTCTGCACTTAAAGAACATGAATCACCTTTCTTTGTAGAAGGTTCATACTGTCTTCTTAGGTTAAGGCTATTGTAGTTTTGTTTCTTATAGTAAGACAGAAAGGTTTAGTTTACCTGCTTGACTAGTTTCGATCACTTCCTGTGATCTTCCTCAGAAGCGACACCTGGTGGTGGAGGTGTCGTGTCGTAGGCAGCTTACATGGATTTTCCAGATCATGAACTGGGACAATGCCAGGGTCATCCGTGCCGAAAGTAACAAGTATCACCGCTGGATCAGAGAAGCCATCGAGATCAGGAAACGTGCACCAACATCTATGAACCGGGACGAGGGAGCGTACACCTTATCACACACTTGGGACGCCGTCCTGGAGAAGGCGCCAGTCAGTAGGGGGCGTAAGCTCTCCCTACTGACTGGAAAATCCATGTAAGCTGCCTACGACACGACACCTCCACCACCAGGTGTCGCTTCTGAGGAAGATCACAGGAAGTGATCGAAACTAGTCAAGCAGGTAAACTAAACCTTTCTGTCTTACTATAAGAAACAAAACTACAATAACATGAATCACCGCCTATAGTTCCACCCTCATTAAAAACGGGGAAATAACCCCTCTCCTTCACTGGGGTGCTGGGACCTAATTTCAGCCCGTGAATTTAGAGAATCCTCGCCCTTATTTGTTTGTATGGACTTATAGCTCAGTGATAGTGTGGTCGTCTCAGCCTTGACACTTTTTAAAAATGCTTTCTCCTTTTACATGGGCCGCTGCACACACAAGTTTAAAACACATGAGGTCGCTTCACCGTGTGACATTGGACAGATGGTCTGATCAGTGCAGAGCTCGGGAATGACTCTCCTATCTTTATAACAATTATGGAAATCCCATGAACGAGGGATGAAATAATCATACACATTATCAAAGTTATACTTTATTAATCACCGTAGGAAAATGTGTTCTCTGTATTTGACCCATCCTCAATGCCGCCGGGGCGACCTGTCGGAGCATAACCAGCATCACCTGGTGCTCGGGGACCCGTCTCCAGATGTGAAGCCAAGCTGATGGTCAGAAACACCTGGCTAACCTATTGTACGTGTTTTTAGTGGTAGGGGAAACCGGAGTACCCAGAAAACCTACGCAAACAGAAAGGCCCCATCCAGGTGGGAATCAAACCCAGGACCTTCTAGCTGTGAACACGAGCGCTAACTGCTGCGCTACCGTGCCACCCAACATTATTGAAGTTTTTTCTTGCTAAATCCTAATAATGCATTGTATTATATTATTTTTTATTTTTTTATGAAACCTCCTTTGCTCCAGGGGACGACCATTTTACTATAGGCCATGACTTCTCTGTGGGTGGTTCTGCTTATGTGGGAAAGGTATAAGACAGTGGAGTGTGAGGACAGTTTCTCATTTTTGTTGAGATCATCACAACAATAACTAAGTCCTTGCTGTGAATGTCGAATATTTTGCTCTTTACCTGCCTAGTGTAGACCACAAAAAGAAATGAGGAACTTCAGCCAGAATCCCCCCTTTTTCCAGCTGACACTTTTTTCCGACTATGGACGCCTTCGATATCTATTTTTCATGCTGTGCTTGTTGATTTACTTGACAATAATCTCTGCAAACATGATCATCCTCGTCACTATTATTCTGGAGAAATCTCTGCACCAGCCGATGTATATCTTTATCTGCTGCTTGTCTGTGAACTCACTGTACGGCTCCTCTGGTTTCTTTCCCAGGTTTTTGTACGATCTGTTGTCGGACACTCATTTTATCTCACGACCTTCATGTTTCACTCAGATATATGTCATTTATACATATGCTTCATGTGAGTTCACGATCCTGGGAGCCATGGCTTACGACAGGTTCGTGGCCATCTGCCAGCCCCTTCACTATCACACTAAAATGACCATAAGGAAAGTGGTTTGTCTCTGGACAGCTGCTGTAGTTTATCCCATTTTTGCTATTGGCCATTGTTTATCACTGACTGTTGAGTTGCCTCTATGTGGAAACAAACTACCTGGGTTTTTATGCACAAACTGGCGTGTTGTGGCACATTCTTGTGTGGACACTACTTCCAATGATATTGTGGGCCGGTTTGTGGCTGCTACAACAATAATAATCCCTCTGCTGTTTGTGTTTTACTCGTACATGCGTATCCTCATCGTCTGCAAAAGAGGCAGCGCTGAGGTGAGAGGGAAGGCGCTGCAAACCTGCCTCCCACACATGGTGACCTTTGTGACGTATTCCTGCTCCGTGTTTATCGAGCAGTTGCTGACCAGATTTGACCCGAAAAAAATCAACCCAGTAATCACAGCTGTTTTGTCCATGGAGTATCTGATGGTGCCTTCGATCAACAACCCTCTCATCTATGGGCTGAAGCTGCCCCTGATCAGAGCTGCCATCGCTAAACGTGTCAAGATAAAGTTACTCAGGAGAACTAAAGTGTGAGCTCATGCCTGACATAAGCTCCTTTTGTAGATGCTGTCCACGCTATAGTCATGTTAAATACACACTTGGTTTATTTGTGGTAATTGTTGCTTTGTGTCATTTTTGTTAGGAATAAAAACACGGTCCACACAATAGAACCAAGACTCTCTCTGCAGTCTGTCACAGTCAAGAAGCACAAATCTGCACTTGTCCATAAACCTCCATCATCAAACTGAGGACCGCTCCATTTTGGAGGGCACCAGTAATTTAATGGTAATTGTTTAACAGTACTGGTTTGTTCATGTTTATTTTTCAGCTGGGACGACCATGTATATGTTAAAATTAAAGAGAGGGATTTAAAAAAAGGAGACTCTGGAAACGTTAAGCTTCATAAACTTAAGTATAAGAACAAAATTAAAGTCATTATCGTTGAAATTGAGTAATTAGATAAGCCTCTTTGATGGAGAAGTAGCTCTCTGTCACTTTTGTTACATAAAAGTACCATGTAAAAAGCTTAGAGATCCCTAAATTACAATATGTAGGTAACACAGGTGCTTTGTCTTTGAGGTCATGTGTGGCTCAGATCCAGGAGTGTGTTTTTTTCTTTATTAATCATGAGTTAAAGCCTTAATCTCAACAGAATTTTCCCTAAATGACTCAAGCCGATCCTCATCTGGTCTGATATCTATTAATAAACTAACATATAAACATTAAACACGGATCACTGGACTTTTCTACAGTAAAAATCCTTGGCTACATGACAGGCTTTTAGGTTGCATTGATATAAACGACTAAACTTGTGCATTATAAATACGTTCTTTACCAGCATTTCATAAACTAAAATACAAACACTTGGCCCTCCAGCTGTGGCCAGTTTGAGGTGATCCAGTCCTGTTTGTCCCAGACTTCATTTGTTGCCGCTAGTATTAGCATGCTGTCGCTACAATTAGCATGCAGTCGGTTTAATTAGCATGCTGTCGCTAGCATTAGCATATTGTTGCTAGCTGCTGCATTTTGCACAGCGATCAAAAACACTTTACGGAGGTTAAAACAAACTCAGAGATTCTCCAGGTTCGGAGCTTCTAAACGAGGTACAGCACGTCTATATTCACGAAGATGTAGTTGGTGAAAGTTGTGATTTTAATAAGGTGAGAACTGGCATCGGTCTAGTATATCGGTAGTAGTCCTTTGTGAGATCAATAAAGGTTTATCTTATCTTATTTTATAAGATATTTGGAATAGATTCCAAAACCGACATCATGTATTTGAAGCAACAAACTGTAGAATAGTTTAGTGTAAATCCAATAATCCACATAGAGCTGACTTTATTACAGACTGCGCTCTCTAAACCAGAGTCTGAGCTGGATTTAACCAGAGCTTAATGTTGTTAGAGCTGCAGCGTCTGCAGTGTTTACGACATACAGGTTAACGATGCTAACTCGCGGCTAGCAGTTTTGGCCATTCTGACGCCGTTTTATGCCCAGGGGTTTATTCATCTGAAAAACTAACCCAGCGACTAAAAAGTCCTCAGAAAATCCAGATTAAAGACATACAGCATGTTTATCCATCCATTTTCTTGTGCTTTATCCGGGGCCGGGTCGCGGGGGCAGCAGTCTCAGCAGAGATGCCCAGACTTCCCGATCCACACACACCTCCTCCAGCTGTTCTGACCCCGAGGCCACACCTCCTCCTGCTGTTCTGACCCCGAGGCCACACCTCCTCCAGCTGTTCTGACCCCGAGGCCACACCAGGCCAGCTCGGAGACAAAGTCCCACCAGCGTGTCCTGGGTCCACGACGCCTTGTCCCACTAGGACATGCCTGGAACACCTCCCGCTGGAGGCGACCAGGAGGCATCCGGAACAGATGCCCGAGCCACCTCAGCTGCTCCTTTTGACGTGAAGGAGCAGCGACTCTACTCCGAGCTCCTCCCGGGTAACTGAGCTCCTCACCCGATCTCGGAGGGTGCGCCCAGCCACCCTGCGAAGGAAACTCATTTCGGCTGCTTGTATTCGCGATCTCGTCCTTTCGGTCATGACCCAAATCTCATGACCATAGGTGAGGGCGGGAACGTAGATCGATCGGTAAATCGAGAGCTTTGCCCCGACTCAGCTCCCTCTTCACCACGACAGACCGATACAGCGACCGCATCACTGCTGACGCCGCACCGATCCGTCTGTCGATCTCACGCTCCATCCGTCCCTCACTGAGAACAAGACCTGAGATACTTGAACTCCTCCACTTGAGGTAAGGACTCCCCACCGACCTGTAGAGGGGAAGGAGAACCATGGCCTCAGATTTGGAGGTGCTGATCCTCATCCCGGCCGCTTCACACTCGGCTGCAAACCGCCCCAGGGCAGCTGAAGGTCCAACAGAACAACATCATCTGCAAACAGCAGAGATGAGACTCTGAGGCTCCCAAACCGGACACCCTCCGGCCCCTGGCTGCGCCGAGAAACTCTGTCCATAAAAGTAATGAACAGAACCGGTGACAAAGGGCAGCCCTGAGGAGACCAACACGCACCGGGAACAGGTCTGACTTACTGCCGGCAATGAACCAAGCTCCTGCTGCTCATACAGGGAACGGACAGCCCTTAGCAGAGGGCCAAGGACCCCATGTCCCGAACGCCAGAAGCTGTGCATGTGGACCAGGTCGTCGAGGCACCGGCCTCTGACTGCCACCCAGTCCTCTCCGCACCCGACCCCTACGGATCCCTCTGCGGGTGGTGGGTCCACAGGAGGGCGGGCCCACGTTGTCCCTTCGGGCTGTGCCCGGCCTGGCCCCGTGGGCAGAGGCCCGGCCACCAGACGCTCGAGTTCGGGCCCCAACCCCAGGTCTGGCTCCAGGGTGGGGCCCTGGCTGCGCCATGCCGGGCGGCGTCACGGTCCTTGTATGTCGTACGTCCATAGAAGTCTTTTGAACTGCTCTTCGTCTGACCCGTCACCTCGGACCTGTTTGCCATGGGAGACCCTACCAGGGGCATAAAGCCCCAGACAACAGAGCTCCTCGGATCATTCGGGCTCTCAAACAACCCCACCACGTTAAGGTGGCAGCTCATGGGGTTGCAGCATGTTTATATTGAGCCAAAATGAGCTGCAGCAGAACAATGAAAACGCTGTAGCTACTCGCTAAGTTACTACAAACACACGAGAAAATCTACAGAAGCTGAAGTAAAGACGAAAAGAGACCATTTAAGTAACATCTCAATACTATTGTTCAATAAAAATACATAAATGAATAAAGCACAGGCATTGGAAGCTTTAGGACATTATATTGAATGAAGAAAAGATAAATGGCATCAGCACAATTCTAATATAACTGCTCTTAAATGTGTTGCCTACTTTACTTAAGGAAATGTACATGAGTAAATTAACTAACTACAAACCAATCTGCTGTGGAAAAAAAAGAACGTTGAAGAAAATGCCTTGTACTCGTATCTGTATTCGGTATCGGCGAGTACTTAAATCCAAGTACTCGTAACGGTTTTAGAAAAAGTGGTATCGGTGCCTCCCTACCTTCAACTAAGTAGCTCGGCTAGCTACAAGCCTAGCCAAACGTTGCCAAGCAACGCGCAAACTTTTGGGAACTATTTGCCGCAGAAATCATTAAATAAACCTTTCGGCCTTGATAAAAGTGTACGAAGTTTATGTTGTGTGTGTTCAGTTGGCAAATGGCCGTATAATAAGTGTAATGACCAGCGTTCAATACATTATCCCTTACACAAAACCCTGGCAGGTTCTGTCAGCCCATGACAGAAATCTCCTACTTATTTAAGTTTATTCTTGCTAAATCCTAATAATGCATTATGTTTTTTTTTTTGTAGGAGGAGGTTTCCTTTGCTCCAGGGGACGACCATTTTACTATTGGCCCCTTCTTCTGTGGAGGTGGTTCTGTTTATGTGGAAACAGTATAAGACAGTGCAGTGTGAGGACAGTTTCTCATTTTTGTTGAGAGCATCACAACAATAACCAAGTCCTTGTTGTGCATGTCCAACACATTGATCTTTAGACTCCTAGTGTAGATCGCAAAAAGAAATGAGGAACTTCAGCCAGAATTCCAACCATTTCCAGCTGACACTTTTTTCCAACCATGGACGCCTACAATATCTATTTTTCATACTGTGCTTGTTGATTTACTTGACAATAATCTCTGCAAACATGGTCGTCCTCGTCACTATTATTCTGGAGAAATCTCTGCACCAGCCGATGTATATCTTTATCTGCTGCTTGTCTGTGAACTCACTGTACGGCTCTTCTGGTTTCTTTCTCAGGTTTTTGTACGATCTGTTGTCGGACACTCATTTTATCTCACGACCTTCATGTTTCACTCAGATCTATGTCATTTATACATATGTTTCATGTGAGTTCACGATCCTGGGAGCCATGGCTTACGACAGGTTCGTGGCCATCTGCCAGCCCCTTCACTACCACACTAAAATGACCGTAAAGAAAGTGTTTTGTCTCTGGACAGCTGCTGTAGTTTATCCAGCTTTTGCCATCGGCTCCGGTTTATTTATGGCTGTTGAGTTGCCTCTTTGTGGAAACAAACTACCTGGGCTTTTCTGCACAAACTGGCGTGTTGTGGCAAATTCTTGTGTGGACACTACTCCCAATGATATCGTGGGCCGGTATGTGGCTGCTACGACAATAATAATCCCTCTGCTGTTTGTGTTTTACTCGTACATGCGTATCCTCATCGTCTGCAAAAGAGGCAGCGCTGAGGTGAGAGGGAAGGCGCTGCAAACCTGCGTCCCACATTTGATAACATTTGTGACCTACTCCTGCTCCGTGTTTATCGAGGTGTCGCTGGCCAGATTTGACACGAATAAAATCAACCCAGTAATCACAGCTGTTTTGTCTCTGGAGTATCTGATCGTGCCTTCGCTCAATAACCCTCTCATCTATGGGCTGAAGCTGCCCCTGATCAGAGCTGCCATCGCTAAACGTGTCAAGATAAAGTTACTCAGTAGATGCTGTCCACGCTTGTCACTGTAAAAAAGTGACAAACGTGAATACATACACATTGTTTATTTGTGGTAATTTGTGGTAATTGGAAAAAAAGCGACCGACATAACACGGCTGAGACTCTGCAGTCTGTCACAGTCAAGAATCACAACACTGTGCTTGTCTATAAACCTCCATCATCAAACCAGGCTGAGGACCGTTCCATTTTGGAGGGCACCAGTACTTTAATGGTTGCCAAATTGTCTCACAGTACTGGTTTGTATATGCATCCATAATAAACATGTTTTTTGAGCAAAACTCACACGTTTTATCATTCATTTGAGCTGGGACCACCATATATGTCAAGATTCAAAATGAAAGAGGGATTTGACAAAAAAAAAGGAGAGAAAGAAAAAGACCTAACCATCGCCAAGAAGATTATCCCCATGAACTAGAAATCAAAGAATCTGCAGAATGATTTTATCACAACTTTCAATCGATTAATTTTTTTTGATTAATCGCACTTGTGAAATTTGATTAATCCCAGCTATTTTTTCTCTAACAATTCATTTCATTGTTAATACTTGGCCGACATAAAACACTGACATTTAAAGCATTTGCTTCATAATTTTATGGGAAACGGGGATCTCTAAACAGTAGCTCTCACTCAACATTAATCGCATTTTAGATTTACTTTGGATGAAGACCATTTTGAACAGAATCTGGAAACTTTTAGGTTCATAAAGTAGAGAATAAGGACACAATTAAAGTCGTTTTCGTTTCATGCATAAGTAGCTCCCTGTCACTTTTGTTACATAAAAGTAGTCAATCATGTAAAAAGCTTGGAGATCCCTGGACTACAATATGTAGGCCTAGTTAATACAGGTGCTTTGTCTTTCAGGTCATGTGTGTGTTCAGATCCAGGAGTGCGTTTGGTCAGTATGTGATGTGATTCATTCAATTAATCACGGTTATATTTAGGCCCGAGCAACGGACACGCAGTGTCCCACGAGGGACTAATTAAAATCGTTAACGGGGGACGAAAACGCAAGAATTCACGTAGCAAACGTGAACCGATATGCAAGTAACAGGGGTCAATCGTAGTGCTCCGCAAGCTCTAATTTTGGGTGGGGTTCGCGAGAGAAAATAATAAAAGTTGGCTCTGTGGTGCCCCCTCAAACAGGCAGTTTACATTGACTCAAAGTGACATTGGCCAGGGACATAGACCACGTCAGGACATGTAAAAAATTATATTATGACCCCGCCCTAAATGTTACAGGAAGTCGGCCATCTTGGCCCAAACCTCAAACCTTCAAAATCGTACCTCTTGAACTTCTGGCCCCTGATCCCCGAGTTTTCAATGGAAAGCCCCCAATTTTGGACAACATGTCCCAAACCCATGTGGCTTTCAAAATCATCAACTACATTTTTTTTTAAATTAATGGGCGTGGTCATGACAAGGCCGCAACTGAGAGACCATTTTCAGCAAATTTCAAAGCCTCATATCTTTCACACACTTTGTCGGATTGGAACGGACCCAATCCGGCGCGCGTGCACATTCCCAGACCTGGACCTAATGGTGTGCACACGAAACCGCTTTCGCCAAAAATGCTTTTAATTTGGCTTGTAAGTGACTTGTAAGTGGCTTGTAAGTGGCTTGTAAGTGGCTTGTAAGTGGCTTGTAAGTGGCTTGTAAGTGGCTTGTAAGTGGCCCGCCCATCCTCCATGAAAATAGCCAGAGGTCTTTGCCTGGCAGCATGTTGGACTCAGTCAGAGTTTCTCCTGAAATTCGTACATTTTCCAAATTTCCCCCTTAAATCACGAAAGCCACAGTTTTAGACTCGTACAGACTTATACTAACCCTCTGTCAGCGAAAGAAGTTTTAATTTGGACGTTTTTGGCTGCAAATTCAGCTTTTTCTGGACTGTACTATCACAGGAAGTTCAGTCCGGCTGTTTCCTGTCCGCCTCTCTGTGTGTTCCTCGTGCTATAAGATAAGATAAGATAAACCTTTATTGATCTCAAAAAGGAGAAATTCACTTGTTACAGTTGGCGTTACTTCACAGTCTCATTGCACAGTCTGACAGCAGTGGGGATGAAGGCTTTGCGGTAGCGCTCCGTCCTGCACTGAGGGTGTCTCAGTCTGCCACTGAGAGAGCTGCTCACCTCTTCTACAGTTCCGTGCAGTGGGTGGGAGATGTTGTCCATGATGGAGGTGAGCTTGGCTAACACCCTCCTGTCCCTCACCTCCTCCACAGAGTCCAGGGGGCAGCCCAGGACGGAGCTGGCCCTCCTGACTAGCTTGTTCAGTCTGTATATATATATCTTATATATGGGTCACACGACAATATTGCTTCACATTTCAACCGAGCACCCTCTCAAAAAATCTTTGGACGGCCAGGGGAATTCACTCTAATTACAAATTCAATATATTATTGCCCAAACTGTGATCACGTTTTTTGCAAATACACAACTGTGGTCTTTCATAAGATTAATGGAAAATCTGCTATGTTGTTTACTCTCTGTGTAGCTTCATTGGTAGAGTGCTGGGTTCCCATCTGTAAGGTTGCTGGATCAATCCCAGCCTTGACCCTTTTTTTCCCCTTTTTTTTCTTTTGGACTCTGCACTTAAAGAACATGAATCACCGCCTATGGTTCCACCCTCATTAAAAACGGGGAAATAACCCCTCTCCTTCACTGGGGTGCTGGGACCTAATTTCAGCCCGTGAATTTAGAGAATCCTCGCCCTTATTTGTTTGTATGGACTTATAGCTCAGTGATAGTGTGGTCGTCTCAGCCTTGACACTTTTTAAAAATGCTTTCTCCTTTTACATGGGCCGCTGCAAACTTGTCCAAGTTTAAGACACATGAGGTCGCTTTACCGTGTGACATTGGACAGATGTTCTGATCAGTGCAGAGCTCGGGAATGACTCTCCTATCTTTATAACAATTATGGAAATACCATGAACGAGGGATGAAATAATCATACACATTATCTAAGTTATACTTTATTAATCACCATAGGAAAATGTGTTCTCTGCATTTGACCCATCCTCAATGCTGCCGGAGCGACCTGTAGGAGCAGTGAGCCGCCAGCATAACCTGGTGCTCGGGGACCCGTCTCCAGATGTGAAGCCAAGCTGATGGTCAGAAACACCTGGCTAACCTATTGTACGTGTTTTTAGTGGTAGGGGAAACCAGAGTACCCAGAAAACCTACGCAAACACGGGAAGAAGATGCAAACTCCAAACAGAAAGGCCCCATCCAGGTGGGAATCAAACCCGGGACCTTCTAGCTGTGAACACGAGCGCTAACCGCTGCGCTACCGTGCCACCCAACATTATTGAAGTTTTTTCTTGCTAAATCCTAATAATGCATTGTATTATATTATTTTTATTTTTTTATGAAACCTCCTTTGCTCCAGGGGACGACCATTTTACTATAGGCCATGACTTCTCTGTGGGTGGTTCTGCTTATGTGGAAAAGGTATAAGACAGTGCAGTGTGAGGACAGTTTTTCATTTTTGTTGAGACCATCACAACTATAACTAAGTCCTTGCTGTGAATGTCGCATATTTTGCTCTTGACCTGCCTCGTGTAGATCACAAAAAGAAATGAGGAACTTCAGCCAGAATCCCCCCTATTTCCAGCTGACACTTTTTTCCGACTATGGACGCCTTCGATATCTATTTTTCATACTGTGCTTGTTGATTTACTTGACAATAATCTCTGCAAACACGATCATCCTCGTCACTATTATTCTGGAGAAATCTCTGCACCAGCCGATGTATATCTTTATCTGCTGCTTGTCTGTGAACTCACTGTACGGCTCCTCTGGTTTCTTTCCCAGGTTTTTGTACGATCTGTTGTCGGACACTCATTTTATCTCACGACCTTCATGTTTCACTCAGATATATATCATTTATACATGCGCTTCATGTGAGTTCACGATCCTGGGAGCCATGGCTTACGACAGGTTCGTGGCCATCTGCCAGCCCCTTCACTATCACACTAAAATGACCATAAGGAAAGTGTTTTGTCTCTGGACAGCTGCTGTAGTTTATCCTGCTTTTGCCCTCGGCTCCGGTGTATTTATGACTGTTGAGTTGCCTCTATGTGGAAACAAACTACCTGGGCTTTTCTGCACAAACTGGCGTGTGGTGGAAAATTCTTGTGTGGACACTGCCTATATCGATATCGTGGGCCGGTACGTGGCTGTTACGACTGTAATAATCCCTCTGCTGTTCGTGCTTTACTCGTACATGCGTATCCTCATCGTCTGCAAAAGAGGCAGCGCTGAGGTGAGAGGGAAGGCGCTGCAAACCTGCCTCCCACACATGGTGACCTTTGTGACCTACTCCTGCTCCGTGTTTATCGAGCAGTTGCTGACCAGATTTGACCCGAAAAAAATCAACCCAGTAATCACAGCTTTTTTGTCAATGGAGTATCTGATGGTGCCTTCGATCAATAACCCTCTCATCTATGGGCTGAAGCTGCCCCTGATCAGAGCTGCCATCACTAAACGTGTCAAGATAAAGTTACTCAGGAGAACTAAAGTGTGAGCTCATGCCTGACATAAGCTCCTTTTGTAGATGCTGCCCATGTCACATTAAATATACAATTTGTTCATTTGTGGTAACTGTTGCTCTGTGTCATTTTTGTTAGGAATAAAAACACGGTCCACACAATAGAACCAAGACTCTCTCTGCAGTCTGTCACAGTCAAGAAGCACAAAACGGCACTTGTCCATAAACCTCCATCATCAAACCAAGCTGAGGACCTTTTTTGATCATTCATTTGAGCTGGGACGACCGTGTATGTCAAGATTAAAAAACAAAAAAGACAAAAACAGGGATGAAAGCACTACAAAAAAACATTAAAAAATTGACAACATTAATCATGTTTTCTCTAAAGTAGAGTAAAGGACAAAATTAAAGTCATTTTCGTTGAATGGCATCATTAGACAAGCCTCTTTTATGCATTAGTAGCTCTCCGTCGCTTTTGTTACATAAAAGTGCCTCATCATGTGAAAAGCTTGGAGACCCCTGGTTTACAGTATGTCGTTAATACAAGAGGTTTGTCTTTCAGGTCATGCATGTGTTCAGATCCAGGAGTGTGTTTGGTCAAAACATGTGATGTGATTAATTTAATTAATCAGCTACTTTATTACAACCCTGTGAACTGCTACCTTAACGTGGTGGGGTTGTTTGAGTGCCCGAATGATCCGAGGAGCTCTGTTGTCTGGGGCTTTATGCCCCTGGTCGGGTCTCCCATGGCAAACAGGTCTGAGGTGACGGGTCAGACGAAGAGCAGCTCAGAAGACTCTTATGGACGTACAACATACAAGGACCGTGACGCCGCCCGGCATGGCGCAGCCGGGGCCCCACCCTGGAGCCAGACCTGGGGTTGGGGCCCGAACGCGAGCGTCTGGTGGCCGGGCCTCTGCCCACGGGGCCACATGGAACGTCACTTTGCTGGGGGGGAAGGAGCCTGAGCTTGTGCGGGAGGTTGAGAGATACCGACTAGATATAGTCGGGCTCACCTCCACGCACAGCTTGGGTTCCGGATCCCAACTCCTGAAGAGAGGCTGGACTCTCCATTTTTCTGGAGTTGCCCGTGGGGAGAGGCGGCGGGCTGGGGTGGGTTTGCTCATATCCCCCCAGCTCAGCCGTCACGTGTTGGAGTTCACCCCGGTGGACGAGAGGGTCGCGTCCCTACGCCTTCGGGTTGGGGACAGGTCTCTCACCGTTGTCTCGGCCTACGGGCCCAACATCGGTGCAGAGTACCCGGCCTTCTTGGAGTCCCTGGGAGGGGTACTAGATAGTGCTCCGACTGGGGACTCCATTGTTCTGCTGGGGGACTTCAACGCCCACGTGGGTAACGACAGTGAGACCTGGATGTGAGTGATTGGGAAGAACGGCCTCCCCGATCTGAACCCGAGTGGTGTTCTGTTATTGGACTTCTGTGCTAGTCGCAGTTTGTCCATAACGAACACCATGTTCGAGCACAAGGGTGTCCATAAGTGCAGTTTGCAGATGATGTTGTTCTGTTGGCTTAAACGAACCAGGTCCTTCAGCTGCTCTGGGGCGGTTTGCAGCCGAGTGTGTAGCGGCCGGGATGAGGATCAGCATAGGGTTGGGAGATGTTTCCTTAATTGGCCGTTGACGATGTTTACAGTGAACCATCGTGATGGACGATGATATCGTCCATTTCTCATTATAAGCATTTTTTTTAAAGACATTTACATAGCCTATAAATATGCTGCATATTACTATGTATGTTAGGAAAATGTGAGATTGCAGATAAATGGATCTAAACTAAACATGATCTGAACACAGTCATGGAACACGACTTTTGCAACAGAAATGTGTTAAACTCGTGCGTAAAGTGTGAGAGGAGAACGACTTAAGAGCGTCAACTCCTCAATACCAAGACTCTTCTCACACTAATACGAATGTAAATCGGAGCTTATTATTTGCATTTGCTCAGTTTTAACGTAATGTTTAGAAACAGTGGGTGAACGGGACAATATGTTCACGTTTGCGTCGTAGCTTGCGTTTTTGAAGCCGCTCCAGGCGCTTCCCGGGCCGTGAGCTCGTAACCTCGGACCTCCTGCACCGCCTCTTTCTCTCCTCTCTCGGTCCTTCGTGAGAATTATCCAAATCCATGCGCGCTCAGCTAGCTCCGATGTGAGAGCCATCTCGTCATTTTAAAACGGTTTAAGTTTCCGTATGAAGCAAAGCAAAGCAAAACCACGCGCTGTTAAACTCTGAGCTGCAGAGAGAGAGAGAGAGAGAGAGAGAGAGCTCTGCGCGTCAGAAACAGAGCAGCTGCGTCTTTACTTTAATAATTACGGCGAACACGTCATGGCTTCTGGCAGGTACTGAAACTTGCGTGTATATTAGTTATATTCGTGATTGCATTTACAGTGCAATCCCTGCACAGTTTGAAGGTTTACAAGGCCTACAGAAGATCAGTGCCTGTTTCTGACAGGAGGGGGCGTGGCATCACGATGATGGCTCTCCATCGCGATGTTGCTCATCCATCACAACCCTAGATCAGCACCTCCAAATCTGAGGCCATCCCCTCTACAGGTCGGTGGGGAGTCCTTACCTCAAGTGGAGGAGTTCAAGTATCTCGGGGTCTTGTTCTCAGTGAGGGACGGATGGAGCGTGAGATGGACAGACGGATCGGTGCGGCGTCAGCAGTGATGCGGTCGCTGTATCGGTCTGTCGTGGTGAAGAGGGAGCTGAGTCGGGGCAAAGCTCTGGATTTACCGATCGATCAACGTTCCCGCCCTCACTTATGGTCATGAGATTTGGGTCATGACCGAAAGGACAAGATCGCGAATACAAGCGGCCGAAATGAGTTTCCTTCGCAGGGTGGCTGGGGGGGAGGAGCTCAGTTACCCGGGAGGAGCTCGGAGTAGAGTCGCTGCTCCTTCACGTCGAAAGGAGCAGCTGAGGTGGCTCGGGCATCTGTTCCGGATGCCTCCTGGTCGCCTCCCGCGGGAGGTGTTCCAGGCATGTCCTAGTGGGACAAGGCCTCGTGGACCCAGGACACGCTGGTGGGACTATGTCTCCGAGCTGGCCTGGTGTGGCCTCGGGGTCAGAACAGCTGGAGGAGGTGTGGCCTCGGGGTCAGAACAGCTGGAGGAGGTGTGGCCTCGGGGTCAGAACAGCTTGAGGAGGTGTGGCCTCGGGGTCAGAACAGCTTGAGGAGGTGTGGCCTCGGGGTCAGAACAGCTGGAGGAGGTGTGGCCTCGGGGTCAGAACAGCTGGAGGAGGTGTGTGTGGATCGGGAAGTCTGGGCATCTCGGCTGAGACGCTGCCCCCGCGACCCGGCCGTGGATAAAGCGGAAGAAAATGGATGGATGGATCTTTGAACAAAGTCTAATTGTGGCCTAAAGAGTTAGAAAGGAAAACCACAGAGGTTCAAAATAGTGATGGGCTTCACGGCTCTTTACTGGGAGACAAGTTTATTTTGTTTCTTTGGTCGGGACAGTTGATGTTAATGCACATACTGGACATGGAGGCACCATATGGTAAATTTCCTCTCACACTCTCAAACACACTCTCATTCACCCTGGCCTATTGTACATGTTTTTAGTGGTACACACGGGGAGAACAAACTCCACAGAAACATTATTGTGTTCGTTCTTGGAAGTTCTGGGTAAAATTGACTGAAACAAAGATCTGGCTCTTTCCACAATTGAGATCCGGTTGGAAGCGTTCACCTCAAAGAGCCGCTCAGTCGTGCACATTACATCACCCATTGGCAGGTTCATGTAAAGGCACTTATAAAGAGCCGGAGACCACAGAGGTGTGAGACACTTCTGGGAGAGTCACAGACGAGGAGACCAGTTCAGGCCTTTGATGGAGAACAGGTCGAGCTCTTTACACTTCATAACAATCGAGGGTTATGTGGAAGTGTCCAAATACGGGCATCTTTATTTCGTCATCATGTTTGCAGCTTATTTACTGACCTTGTGCAGCAATACCCTGATTATATCCCTGATCTGGACTCACCCGAACCTACACGAGCCGATGTACGTTTTCATCGCCGCTTTGTCGGTGAACTCCATCGTTTACGCCTCTGCGATCTACCCCAAACTCATGATCGACTTTGTGTCCGAAAAGCAGGTGGTGTCTCTCCCGGTCTGTCTCTTCCAGTGGTTCACCTATTACACTTTAGGCGCTTGTGAGTTCATGCTTCTGACAGCGATGGCGTATGATCGATATGTGTCTATCTGCAAACCCCTGCAATATCCGACCATCATGACAAAGACCAAAGTGTGCGTTCTCTTGGCTCTGGCGTGGCTGCTTCCTTTCTCCCAGAATACAGTCGCTCTGTGTTTGAATGTAAAGAAAAAGCTTTGCCGTTTCCTTTTCAAAGGGGTCATCTGTAACAGCAGCGTTTACAGGCTCTACTGCACCGGCTCCACCACATTAACCACGTACGGCATGTTCGTCTTCACCAACGTCGTCATCCTCCCCGTGCTGTTCATACTTTACACGTATTCCAGGATATTCTTCTTGGCGAGACGCTCCAAAGACATGAGAAGGAAAGCGATGGAGACCTGCCTCCCACATCTGCTGGTTCTGATCAACCTCACCGTGTTCATCTTTTACGACGCTCTCTTAGTGCGGATCCAGACGGAATCTAGTAAAACTGTGCGGTTTGTCGTGACCCTGCAGGTGATCATGTACCATCCGCTGCTTAACCCGGTCATCTACGGGCTCAAGATGAAGGGAATCAACAGACACATACAGAAGCTGCTCTGCCCGTGCGTGAAACCTAAATAACTGATTCATGTGGAAAGTAATGACATCTCTCAACATGTTTTACTGAAAATGTCAATATTCTGGCCTAAAACATAATAAGTTGCAGTTATTCCTGAAAGTGACAACTTTTTTTGCTCAAAAGTTCCCCATTCTGTCAAATTCTCATCCCTCTGTTTGATGAAATATTAAAAGCGTGATATTTGACTTGCTTCTGCCTGTATAAACCCTGAGCATAGACACTATTTCTCGGTTGTGTGTTTGCAGATTGTGTTCAGCATGTTCAGAGAAACAGAAAAAGCTTCTAAAAAATGTTTAATTAAGCGTATAGAGATGTAGAAAGTCTTTGGCGAGCGACCTTTAACCTGTTACTACCTTAGGGTTAGGGCTAGAAATGATGCATATCTAAATCTCAAAGCGTATTGACAGGAGAGCTTACAGCCTATGTGCCAGTGTGATGCCTCATTTGAAAGCCAAGACCTTCTAGTTTCTAAAGTTCTGTAAGGTCTGTGTGAGAGAAACACAATTGACATGACATTTGCCGTTGCTAATCCTAACCCTAACCCTCACCCCCTGATGAGTTTAAAGCTACTGGTTGGAGATCTCTTGTTTAAAGGCTGCTGGTTTTCAAACAGATGCTTTCGTGATGGAAAACCTCACAAGAAGCTGTGGGTGAACTCCATCAGCGCTGTGATTCTTTATTTCATCATAAACAGGGCTTGAGTTTCCCCCAGTTACATAAACACCTTCCAGAAAACTGCCATAACTGGAAGTTACAAACACCTGCATGTCCCTGGGATTAATGCAATCTTAAACCCAACTGGTGGACTCCGGTTTAGGAGCTTAAAGGGATGTTTCAGGATTTTTGACAAAGGGCCTCATTTCCTCGTTATCCAGAGTGTTGCTGATTTCTGGAGATATTTTTTTTTGTTGAAAACAAATATAGTACTGACAGTAGTGCCAGTCGTCTGATGAAGCACATATGGCCCGAAATGTCACATTTAATACAGTGTAAGAAAATAAAAAGTGAGAATTCCTGCTGCTGTGCGGACTCTCCATTTACATTTTTACTGTTTTCATTTTTGGATTCAGCACTTTTGGACAGTTGTTCCTAAACCAATGGTGCCAAACGCATTCAGGCCGGAAATCATAAACATCCATGTCGGAATTCAAGAACATTTTAATGTATGAGATCAACAACACACTTTGTTTAAAGGGATGTTTCAGGATGTTTGACATAGGGCCTCATTTCCTAGTTATCCAGAGTGTTGCTGATTTCTGGAGATATTTTTTTTTAGTTTTTTAGGCTAGTGCAAGGCTAGCGCATGTCTATGGTATCAGCTAGCCTGCATTAAAAACAGTGTGACCCGCTCCACAGAGAACCTGAGGCAAATCACTTACAGTGCCTCTCGAAAGCATTCATACACCTTGAACTTTTGCACATTTTGTCATGTTTACAACCCTAAACATAAAGATTTTATTTTGATTTTTTTACTGAACGTTCACACACAAGTAACAGACAACTGTGAAGTGAAAGCAAAATGATACATGATTCTGTTAATTTTCAAAAAATAGAAAAGTGAAAAGTGGGGCGTGCATAAGTATTCATACAGCATGAATGAATACTTTGTGGAACCCCCTTTTGCTCTAATAACAGCACAAGTCTTTTGGGGTTTGACTCTACAAGATTTGCACATGTAGAGACTGACATTTTAGCCCATTCCTCTTTACAAAACAACTCAAGTTCTGTCACATTGGAAGGAGAGCGTTTGTGAACAGCAGTTTTCAGATCTTTCCACAGATTTTCAATAGGATTTAGGTCAGAATTTGACTGGGCCATTCTAACACATTAATATATTTTATTGAACCATTCCATTGTAGATTTATCTTTGTGTTTCGGGTCATTGTCCTGCTGAAGGAGAATCTCCGCCCCAGCCTCAGTTCTCTTGTGACTCCAGCAGGTTTTCCTCCAAAATGTCTCTGTATTTGGCTCCATCCATCTCCACAACTATTCTTACAATCTCCCCAGTCCCCGCTGAGGAAAAGCAGCCCCACAGCATGATGCTCCACCCCGTATATCTGACACTGGGGATGGTGCACTCAGGACGATGAGCAGTGTTAGGTTTGCTCCATACATAACGTTTGTCTCATCTGACCAAAGCTCCTTCTCCCACATGGAGCTGTGTCCTCCATATGACTTCTACAAACTTCAAACGGGATTTCTTATGGCCTCCTTTCAATAATGTCTTTCTTCTTCCACTCGTCCATGAAGGCCAGATCTGTGTAGATACGACTTATAGTTGTCCCATGTACAGATTCCCCCAGCTCAGCGGCAGTACTTCACAGCTCCTCCAGAGTTATCTTGGGGCACTTGGTTGTATTTCTGACCAGTGTCTCCTTGTTCAGTTTGTTAGTTTAGGTGAACGACCTTGTCTTGGTAAGTCTGCAGTGGTGCTTTACTCTTTCCATTTCTGAATGATGGATTGAACAGTTGCTCCGGGAGATGTTTAAATCTTGGGAAATCTTTGTATAACTTAACGCTGCTTTAAACTTCTCCACAGCTTTATCCCTGACCTCTCTGGTGCTCCTGGACCTTCATGATGTTGTTTAGTGACCAATACACTTCGACCACAGCTCTGAGGGCCTAAAAGAACAGCTGAAATTATACTGAGAGTAGATTACACACAGGTGCCTCTGTTTAACCGTTAGGCCAAGGAGTGAACATTCTGGAGTCATTAGGAATGTTTTAAAGGCAATTTAATGCACTCAGAAAATGCTGTATGATACTTATGCACGCCCCACTTTTCACTTTTCTATTTTTTGAAAATTAACAGAATCATGTATCATTTTGCTTTCACTTCACAGTCGTCTGTTACTTGTGTGTGAACGTTCAGTAAAAAAATAAAAATAAAATCTTTATGTTTAGGGTTGTAAACATGACAAAATGTGCAAAAGTTCAAGGTGTATGAATACTAACGAGAGGCACTGTATATTGGCAGAAGAAAACCACTGGCCACATGAGAATCCAATAAGTATAATCTAAACGGTGGCTCAGCGGTTAGTTTCCTGCACGGGGCCTTTCTGTGCGGAGTTCGCATGTTCTCCCTGTGTCTGCGTAAGTTTCCTGCAGGTACTCCGGTTTACCCGACCGCTAAAAACATGTACAATAGGTGAATCCTCCAGCCAGGTGTTTCCATCGTTAACCTCTTAACCCCCGCCTTAACCCAGCACATTTTCTCCAGTTCAGTTTTACCCAAATCTAAAAGCTTCTGGAGCTCTGGAGCTTATAGCTTATCGGCGAGTCTAACGCCTCATTTGAAAGCTAAGACCTACAACATGGATCTGAGATTTTTCCTTGTATTATCGTCACATTATGTTTGTGTTTTTGTTTTTTTTGTGGCTTTTTCATCACGTTTTTTTTCACATTTTTTGTTGCTCTTTTGGTGCTTTTTTTGTGTTCTCTGCGTCATGTACGTCTCATTTTTGTTAATATTTTGTGGCTTTGTTTTATTGCGCTGTGTGTGGCCGGGACTCTCCAAACAGGTGCATTTCTCTAAACGCTGAAACGTCAAACTCAAACCCGCCGTAAACAGCTGCTCTCTGGACAAAAGCATCAGCTCTTTTCCTTTGGCAGAACTGAGGACTTTAATGACGCTAATGTCCAGTTCATCCAGGATTTGTTTGAAGTGATACAAGTCACCTTTTTAGACATATCTGCCAACAAAACAGTCACCGGTCATTATCACTTTTCTAAACTCGATGAAAAATTGTGTTTCTCTCATACTGGGTCCACTGAAGGATCGTAATGTTTTGCCTGATTCGTCTGTAGCTCGACTGTGAGGTTTTGTTTAACTGAAAGAAAAACTGACCGTAAGACTTTATGAAGCTGAGCTATGATGGAGATGAAAATATATGTTATTTATTTACATTTTATCGACAATTGCCAAATGTGAGCAGCTATTTTTGTTTACAGTCATAACTCAAGGTGTTTCTTGTATTTCTGTTTCAGTCATTTACAGAAAAGCCAAACCTTGGATAATTCCTGGTTATTTGTTGCTGTGTCTCCAAATACACTGTTGTATAACTCGAAACAATAAACATGCACGTGCTATATTTTATGGAGTCAAAAGAAATACATCTACGATCATGAGAGGCTGTCACTCAAAGTAAAGAAACATCCACTAGAGCAGGGGGGTCCAAAATACGGCCCGCGGGCCAACTGCAGCCCGCTTTTAATTGGCCCACGGCAAATTCTAAAAATGTAATTGAAAAACATAATAATAATACTTTTTGTTTTGCTTTGATTGAATATATATGAAATAAATGAAAATCCATTAGCTGTGATGAAGGCTGTTTTTTGTTTTTTACTTGAAGCATATGCTTAAAGTAGCTGAGAGAAGAATCAAAGGCCTGCGCCCCCTGAAAGAAAACTGATCGATTACATTATATATATAAAAAAATCTGTACCCTGTGTATATTAACCAGAAATTATTCTTTTCACTGCAGCATAATAGCCAAAAATGTTTTAGTTATTACTTAAAATGCACCAGATTGTAGGAAAACGCATCTAAATGTAAAAAAAATCGGACGGGATCTGAAAAAAGTTGGGATCCACTGTGTATGAGATATTAGATTGATTTATTTAAAAGAGAGTGTAACCTGACACCTTTTATAAGGTTTCAGGTTACACGCCTACTTTAACCTTTGCCTAGAAATCCAGTTTAACAGGATAGAACAAAGAACTGAAAGCATTCGAAGACGGGCGAGAGTGTTTACCAGGTAAGTTAACATGATTACAAATGTTGCTTATATGTTTATAAAGTACTGTGTGGGAATGTACAGCGCTGTATTACATTAATATTAATAATACAGGTATCTGTTTTCATGTAAAAGGTTTCTATTCTAACGAGAGAAGTAAGCAAGGATTTAACACTTCAAGTATATGTATGTGGGAAAATGTAAAAATCCTCTGAGGAGTTACTTTGTTCCTCTGGGAGGTGTATTTTTTCCATCAGACTCATGTACAATAACAAGACCCAATTAAAGCCGCAAGCGGCATTTAGAGGCCCTCGCGAGCAGCGTTGGCCGGTTGGCGCACGCCGTCGCACGCCACCGCAACAACCGGGGGGCGCTGCCGCGCCCTACGTGGTAATGCCGTCCCTGCCACCCTCGGTTGAGTTTATAAAAGAGCAAAGGCAAGAAATGCGCCTTCGGCGCCAGATCACGCTATTTTTCCCAAAATGGCCGACTTTGTGTTGGTTGCCTAGCAACCACGTGATGTACTTTTTTGTTCGGACAGTCACGACGAAGGTGTGTACCAATTTTGGTTTGGCTATGCCAAACTTTATTTCGGGTCGTTGCCATGGCAACACGGTGGGAAAATGGGCGTGGCCATAATTTACTTTTTGATCGAGGTCACGTGACGGATGTCTGTGCCAAATTTTATTTGTCTACGACAAAGTTTACTTTTTTTCCCCATTCATTTTTATTCGGTGCTCTGCAGGGGGCGCTATCGCGCCCATTTTCCAAAATTCCTATATCAAAACATCCGGGGTCGGGGACTGTAGCAACTAATAATTCAAGTTAACTTTTTGCTTTTGCTTTTTGCCCACTGAACTTCTGATCAAAGCAAGTACAAAACAGATCTTGTGCAAATGTGTCGCTAATAAAATAAAACTTCTTGGAGTTTTATGCCACTTTTTTATTTTTAGTCCTAATGCCACTGTTTTTTCCCAGCTTGATGGCATTTCCGTTTCAAACCATTCACTCATAGACCCATAGTTACGGAAAGTAACTGAGCACATGCATCAGGGCCAGAGGCCACACACATTTATTTTTGTGTAGTCAGATATTTGCTCCACTGACACTAATTACTAAGTCTTTGTATCAGTTTGTTGGACTCACAGGTGAGTTACACCATTTCTGTGAAAGTGACTCTGATAAGAGACCCTGCAGTGAAATGCAGCTGTGAACTCACCCCTGTGAAGAATCAGGATGCTACAAATATGTTATGTGTTTAATATGTTATTAAATATGAACCACATATAATGGCCTCCTCTTCCATTATTGTAAAAAATATTGGGTACTGTGGCTTTAAGGCACCACGGTGTAAACAAGGAGGCCACGCGGAGGATTGTCACGAACAGCTCTGCACGCGGAGAGAGAGGGAGAGAGAGAGAGAGAGAGAGAGAGAGAGAGACGCACAGTTGAATCAAGCGTGATTACGTATGTTTTTAATATGGTTTGACCTATCAGCCTATCAGCACTATGAAACGTGAGTGACGTCACGCGTTGGACCGGTATATAAACTCCGCGGACCCGCCCCTCTTTGGAAGTTTTCAGTTCTTCAAGAGCCGATAACTTTCTCCCTCTGCGTCTCTGAGCCTAATCCTTTTTGGACCAAGCCCCGAGAAGCCCCTTTTCAGCCCTTTCTGAGCCTTTTCCCTGTGGATTACTTTGCTGTTTCTGAGTTGATTCTTTTTTGGATTCTTCTCTGAAAACGTCTTAAGGTAAGAACTGTTTTTCTTCTCTGTAATAGCTCTGGTTTAAGCTAAACGCTGCATTAAAGCAGTAGCCACACATGTATGCTCTGCCCGGGGCTGTAATAAGTATATTTTCTGTATATTCAAGCGTTATTAAGCGTACATATTGAGCTCTATCGTGGTGACCGTGGGGAAAGCTTGGTTTTGTGCGCTGCTGCCACAGCCAGGCTGATGTAATGTCTGAAATGGTGGAAATTAAATGGTTTCTTTGAGCTGCTCGTGTTATTTAAGTCCGTGGCTTGAGAGCATGTGTTTAGATGTGTGTGCCTGTGGTGGTTTTAGTCACATAAGGTGATTATTAGTTTTATTTTATTTGGTTTTTATGGGTAAAAAGAAAGCTAAATACTGAAAAGTCCCGGAGAGTGTGTGCGGGAGATGGTGCCGCGCGCTCATTGGCTGTGTGTGCGCGGGAAGCTTGGGGGACAGCCAATGAGTGGCTCCGTTGCTATGCCGTTGCTATGCCGTTGCCATGCTGTTGCCATGCTGTTGCTGAGAGCAGGGGGAGAGACTCAGGGGAGCAGGTATACTGTGTAAGGCAGGACTTTTCTGTTGGAGTTCTGGGTTAGACCAAGTCTTTCACTATTAGACCTCATGTAGTCCTGGTTTGGTTCTGGTTCTAACTTGTTAAAGCTAATGATGACGTGTTTCTGGTAGAAGTGGCCATTGCATGTGCAGCACAGTTGCTATGTCAGTGTAGCGTGAGAGCTTAGAGCCAATCAGAGAGGAGCTGAGGGTGGAGTCAGCCAATGAAGTTCCTCTGTCCAGCAGCGCCACATTTGAAGTTCTGTTGCCGTGGTGACGAGTATAGACTGTAGGGGCAGGAAAAATATTTGAAAAATGCACCTGAGGAGGCGTTTCCTAGAGGAGCTGGGACAGGCGGGGGAGGGGGGTGTTTATGTGTGTATGAGGCTGACGTCACAGCAGAGCCAATGATTCAACATTAAAACAAAGTATATTTTTAACCATAAGAGAGAGTTTCAGGTTAAGACAAATACTCACTGAAGTGCCAAAATAATGACACATGTACACAGTACTGTTAAACACTCATTGTACACAGTACTATTAAACACTCATTGTACACAGTACTATTAAACACTCATTGTACACAGTACTATTAAACACTCATTGTACACAGTACTATTAAACACTCATTGTACACAGTACTATTAAACACTCATTTATACAGTTTATGAGCCCAAAAACATTGATTTTAGGGCTGCAACTAACGATTATTTTGGTAATCGATTAATCTACCGATCATTTTTACGATTAATCGATTAATCGCTAGACTGTGAAAGGTGCAAGGAAATTGTATTTTTTTTTTTTTATCACATTCAGCTAAAGTGGCGCCGTTTGAGGACATGCTGATGGAGTAAACTTAAAGTAAACGTTTGTACGAGGCTCTTTGTGCTACTTCTGCTTTCTGATTGGACGAGACAAAGACAGATATTTGTGAAATTTACAATGTACAAAACACTGCAGACCCTAACTTTATCTCTATTTTAGTCTGTGTTTACTAGAAAACGATTAATCGATTACTGAAATAGTTGACAACTATTTTAGTAATCGATTAGTTGTCGATTAATCGATTAGTTGTTTCAGCCCTAATTGATTTGGTCATTTACATAGATTATATCTTTGCTTACATTTTTCTATAACATGTTAAATGTTTTCTCATATTTCAGATGCCTCGTGGAAAGTCTTTCCGTCGTTCCCAGGCAGCTCGGGAGAGGTTGGCAGAGCGGACCCCCGCTCCTGTGCAGCCTCCCACAGCTGATGATGCGGAACTTTACCGTAAGTGTTACTCATTTGTGTCACTATCTTAAGTGTAAACTGTACAGTCATATAAAATAAATACATGTACAATATAAAGATTAATAATTGAATTATTTGTTTCTTTTCTTATTAGCGAAAGGAACAGGATTCCGCCATAAGGTCCGCCGATGGCCAATGTCCAAGCTGACGGGAAAGCAGCACAAATTGGCCATCCCTCCTCCGAGCCCCAGCAAGAAGGTTTGCCTTTTTTTATAATTAAAGAAAAACATTACAATAATCCTTATGAACTGAAATGACTGTGCATTGTGATATTATAGGTCTAACTGATTTTCCTCTATTTTAAGTGTAAACAATTGTACTCAATTGGCAGATGATTTTATCTATCTACTCAAATCTATGTTACATCGTATTATTTAAAGAAAATTGGACTTGGTTTAGTAAGTTTTCATGTTATTAACTGCCATTATTGTGCTGTGTTTTTCCAGTTTGTTCTGATTGTTGGGGCCAGCCATCTGCGCCACTTCGTAGATGGCTATGTCAAGATACCTGGCAACAAGGTATTGTTTGGCATCAGCTGCACCCCTGGAGCGAGCGCCGCGCAGCTCGAGGTCGAGCTCGCGAACGACAGCCGCCATCCATCGCTCATGGATCGCAGGCCATCGCTCGTGGTCGTGACCGCTCCCTCCAACAACCTCAAGTCCAGCCGTACCATCTCTGAGGCTGGTGTGGACTTTGCCCACTACCTGGCATCTGTCTGCAGCCGCTGGCCTGAGGTCTGTGTCCTGGACTTTCCACCTCGCGGTGATAGTCCAGTTTACCTGCAAGAGCACCTGCGGCAGGAGTACCACCGTGTCGCAGCACGCATGGGTGAGTGTTATAGGGATACATTTAACTATAGAGTCTGATCACCATATATGTTTAATTTTATTTGAGCTTTCATAGACATTAATGCTATGTTTGTATTTTTATGTTCAAGGTATCAAGTTCTACCCTGCTGCTGAGTACTTCCCGCTGAAAGAACAGCACTTGCGGTGCCATGATGGTGTAAGTACTCTGATATAGTTTGAATCAGATGCAAGTTCATCTGCATTACAAGTCTAGTAGAAATAATTAACTCAGTAAAGTGGTGCCCAGAATAACTGTTTTTCTCCCATATCTTTCACAGGTCCATCTGAGCGACACTGATGGGGGGATGAAGTTGTACGCTGACCTGCTGTTCCAAGTGTCCTACATCCACATGGAGACACATCCCAGTCCACCCCCTGTGTCTCCACTCCCCCCCCCACCAGTCATCAGTGATCCAACGCCGGATCCTGATGCCTTTACCCTGGTGGAAAGGAGACGGAGGAACAAGGTGAGACTTGCCCCTACTTTCAAAGCTTCAGCTCCATCAGTGCATGTTATTAAGACTGTGGATACTGTCCTTACAGAGGAGCCAGCTGGGGAGCCCCGCGCACTCCCAAAGGGGTCCCAAGAGGCGGCTGGTTCAGCAGGAGGTTTGTAATATTTCTGAACCATTTGGCATCTTTGTATTATTGAATTGTTATATATTAATGATTGTGTTTATTTTTATTCTTTTAAGGTGGAGTCTGTCTTCTCCATCCCGCTTTCCCCCGTTCTCTTCAGCAGAGCCATGCTAAAGAAGATGGACAAGCTTGTCCCTTCTGGCTCTGTGGAGTGCAAGGTGAGCTCTTGTGCTTTGCAACACAATGTTGAAATAATTGAAGTAAAAGTGGATGATTTGCCTTGTGTACAAATATGAAGTATTTATGTTTTTTTTTTGTTCTTTAATTATTAGGCGTCACGTGCGAGACGTCAGAAAGCTGCTGCCTCAAAGCCAAGCCAACCCCAGCGGAAGGTTTGTACCTTTTTCTGCTTGATATATTGTATATTTAACCTCTTAACCCCCACCTTGACTGAGCACATTTATTCCAGTGCACCTTTACCCAAATCTAAAAGCTTCTTGGCCAGTGTAACAGCTCATTTAAAAGCTAAGATCTGCAAAAGTGATCATAACTTTTTTGTCACATTTTTACCCCGTTTTTTTAAGCGCTTTTGCTGTGTTTTCATTGTGTTTTTATGATTTTTCACAGCTTTTTGTCATTTTCATTGTATTTTTGTGGCTTCTTTGTTTCATTGTCATGACTCTTTAGTCGCCTTTTCAGGCCTTTTTTATTGTGTTACTGTTGCTTTTCCGGCATGTTTTTTCCAGTCTTTTGCAGTTTTTTTGAACACTTTTTTTTGGTTGCGTTTTCATTCTCGTTTTTATCTCCATTTTGACACTTTGGTCAAGAAGCTTTTAGATTTGGGTAAATGTGCTCAGTTCAGGTGGGGGTAAAGAGATTAAAGACTGAATATTTAAATACATTTCAGGTGAAGGCAGCAAAGGCAGTGAAGGTGAAAGCCAGTTCACCTCCCACTCCTACAGCACCTGCGGTGCCAGACCTGGTAAGTGTTTTAGAATGTAAACAATGTGCATGTAATCATTATAAAGCCTTTCAGACGTGAACCACAACATTCTTTTCATTTTGTCATTTCTTAAGCGGCCCCCCGCCGAGGTCGTGGTGGTGACACCTGCTCCGTCACCCACCGGTGCTGCGAAGATCCTGGACTTGAAGCTGAAGGACCGGGTAGGTGTCTTTAGTGTGGGCTTACATTATTAGTATTCAAGTATTTGTCTCATCGTATTTTGTTTATTTACTGTCCAGGCGGTGCCAGCTGTGGAGGTGACGCCTGGAAGGTCATCTACCAGTGCTGATGTGACCGCCGTTTCCCCTGCTGTGATGGAGAAGGACCAGGTTGGTGTCTTTAGTGTGAACTTATTTTATTACTACCTAATACTGATGCGCAGGTCGACCCGACACCCGCAGTGTTTTGTTGAACGTTTAGTTTTATGGGGTAAATGTATCATTAGTGTTTTTGTTTAGATGTCACCTGGCCTATCACTTCTGTATAACTTTGATCACCACTACAAATGCGGCACATTAGCAGTGCCCAAGCACATATGGGAAACACACATGTGATTAAAATAATGCATCAACAAGACACAAGGTAAAACTAAAATAAAAAAGACACAGCATCTTGTTAACCTGAGGAGAGCAACACCTTGTAGCGTCAGGTAAAGGCTGCTCCACTTTAGTTCAAACTCTGTTTAGTTTGACGGAAAGAGATGTTCATAACGTGATAGAAGTAAAGCCTCATGATAGTTTCTGCTCCTTGTTTCATGATAAGCGATTTCAAAGGTTCCTCAGCGGTGCAGTAGCAAAACAAAGCATCAAGTGTTAATTCTCCACTGACGCGCTCCTGTTTAAAGGAATAGGCCACCGTTTTTACATACTGAGATATGTTCTTACCTTAGCTTTGACGAGTTCTTTAGGACCTGTCTGGTCTTCACCCGTGCCTTCAGTCACGTAAACACAGCTCAGACGGCGTTAGCATTTAGCCTCTCTCCCCCTCTCCTCTATAGCTCCAAAACTGGTCAAGATAGAAGCTGCCAAGTTCCCAAGGGGAACTATATTGTAAGGCGTAATAATACCAGGAGTAGTTTGGCATCCGCGCAGTAAAGTGAAGATTACTAGGCGGATTTCGAACTACTCCTGGTATTATTACACCTTACAATATAGTTCCCCCTTTTATCCGCTTAGAAAATCCACATTGTTTAATTTTGTGTAATTATACTTTGTAGTGTAACACTTCACGTAACCATATTTAAATAGGGAAAACGTGGAAGAGCTTGGTAGCTTCTATCTTGACCTGTTTTGGAGCTATAGAGGAGAGAGGGAGGGGCTAAATGCTAACGCCGTCTGCGCTGTGTTTACGTGACTGAAGGCACGGGGGAAGATCAGACAGGTCCTAAAGAACTTGTCAAAGCTCAAGTAAGAACATATCTCAGTATGTAAAAACGGTGGCCTATTCCTTTAAGTCATAGAGGCTGCAACGTGACTCATGTTGCAGTTTTTCAATGTGTGCGGGTTCGGGGGTTCGGGTTGGGTTGGCAAACTTTTTTTTCGGGTCGGGTGGGTCAGGTTTGATATACAGTGGGTCAGGAAAGAAAACGACCCGTACTATCTAAATATTTGTCTCATTGTGTTTTATTCATTTACTGTCCAGGCGGTGCCAGCTGTGGAGGTGACACCCGGAGCGTCATCTACCAGTGCTGATGTGGGCGCCGTTTCTCCTGATGCGATGAAGGACCAGGTTGGTGTCTCCAGCATGACCTTTATCCTCTTAACCCTGCATTAACCGGGCACATTTTCTCCAGTTCAACTTTACCCAAATGTAAAAGCTTCTTGAAAAAAACATATCTTAATAGTGACAAAAACACAGCATAACAGGTGACAAAAAAGTCACGGGCTATGTCCACAACACAACGGCGGTTGTGTCCACATTGGGAACATTTTAGAGCAGTTTTGTAGGTCTTTGCTTTCAAATGAGGTATTACACTGGCCTACAGGCTGTGAACTCTCCAATCAAGAAGCTTTTAGATTTGGGTAAAGCTGAACTGGAAAAAATGTGCTTGGTTAAAGGAATAGGCCACCGTTTTTCCATACTGAGATATCTTCTTACCTGAGCTTAGGAGTTCTTTTGTAGCTGTCTGGTCTTTATGTGCGCTCAGTCACGTAAACAGAGCACAGATGGCATTAGCATTTAGCCTCTTCTATGGGACCAAACAGGAGTGAAGTTAGAAGCGACCAAGCTCTTCCAGGTTTCCCCTATTTACATACGGTTACATGAGCCTTTACACAATCCAAGTATAGTTACACAAAATTAAACATGACGATTTTGTAAGCGAATAAAAAGGGAACTATATTGCAAGGCGTGGTGATATTACTACGCCTTGCAATATAGTTTATATATCTTTTTATCCGCTTAGAATATGCACATGTTTAATTTTGTGTAACTATACTTGGATTGTGTAAAGGCTCATGTAACCATATGTAAATAGGGGAAACGTGGAAGAGCTTGGTCCCTTCTAACTTGACCTTCTTTGGAGCTATAGAGGAGAGGGGGAGAGGCTAAATGCTAACGCCGTCTGCGCTCTGTGAAGCACCTGCACCTGTGAAGACCAGACAGCTACAAAAGAACTCCTAAGCTCAGGTATGAAGATATCTCAGTATGTAAAAACGGTGGCCTATTCCTTTAAGCTTATGCTTGCCTATATTATGGTAAAAATCTGTTTTCATTAACAAAACTTCCAGCATCTGTACATGCAATGTGATTTAACCTCTTAACCCCCACCATAACCGAGCACATTTTCTCCAGTTCGGCTTTACCTAAATCTAAGCTTCTGTACTGTAGAGCAACAGTGTTACGCCTCATTTGAAAGCCAAGGCCTACAAAACTGATCCTGTTTTTGTCGTGTTATCGTTGCATTTTTGTTACGCTCTTTTGTCATGTTTTTGTTGCATTGTTGTTTCTTTTCTGGCATTTTTTCGTCGCTCTTTTTCTCACTTATTTGCTCGGCTTTTGTCACTTCTTCATGGTCTTTCTTTTTTGTTGGTCCTTTTTCTTATGTTTTCATCGCTCTTTTGTCACATTTTCATCCTCGTTTTTGTTGCTATAACTTTTCCCAAAAGCTTTTAGATTTGGGTAAAGCTGGAGAAAATGTGCTCAGTTCAGGTGGGGGTTAAGAGGTTAAAGCCTGATGTACTAAACTGAAATCTAAAGTCTGTCTGTCACATTCGTTTATCAGATTTGCACAAGTTATATAAAAAGGTTTCTACTGATGAATAGCTTGTACCATTCTGTGAAATGTCCCTGTTTCAGTTTGAAGTAGTGCTTGCTATTAACCTCCTGCATTAGTAAATCATCTTTTGTATTAGTAGAGGTTAATTCACTGTTAATACAGAATTAGTTATTTTCTAGTATATTCTCAACCAAACATAAACTTTCAGGCCTTTGCCATGAAGGAAGCCTGGTTCCCCTCTCAAGTTTTTCCCACAGCATTATGAATAAACCAAGTATTGTTTTTTCCCTATTACACATTGCTGTATCATATGCTTTGTCTCTTTTATAGGGCAGGAAGAAGAGGAGGAAGGGTCACAACCGCGGTCCAAGGAAACTCCTTGTTAGGACCAAGAGTGACCAGTCACCCACTGATGACCTGAAGATCCTGGACTCGTTGCTGGAGGACCTGGTCGGTGTCTTTGGCGTGAATGTATTTTATCACTGTATAATAATACTTAACTCATTGTGTTTTATTCATTTACTGTCCAGGCGGTGCCAGCTGTGAAGGTGACCCCTGGAGCATCCAGTGCTGATGTGGGCGGTGTTTCTCCTGCTGTGATGAAGGACCAGGTTGGTGTCTTTAAAGGAATAGGCCACCGTTTTTACATACTAAGATATGTTCTTACCTCACTTTAGCCGAGTTAATATATCCCCGTCTGGTCTTTGTCCGTGCGCTCTGTCACGCAAACGGAGCACATTCGCAGCCTCTCCCACATGTCCGCGCAGTAACTCCTAAAGGTTATTGACGGAAGTGAGCGGGGAAGTCTTTAGGAGTTACTACGCGGACGCTGTGCTCCTCGTATCATTACGCCTCACAATATAGTCCCCCTTTTTATTTGCTTATAACATCGACATGCTACATTTCTGGGTAAATATACTTCGCATGAAAACACTTCACGTAACTTTATTTAAATAGGGAACACGTGGAAGAGCTTGGTAGCTTCTATCGTGAGCTTTTTCGGAGCTATGTGACATGTGGGAGAGGCTGCGTATGTGCTCCGTTTGCGTGACAGAGCGCACGGACAAAGACCAGACGGGGATATATTAACTCGGCTAAAGTGAGCTAAGAACATATCTTAGTATGTAAAAACGGTGGCCTATTCCTTTAACTTTAAAAGCATACTTTATATGCATAACCTGCCTGTGTTCCCAAGTCTGTTCAAAGCAAATATAGGCTTTACTGATGACTATTGTGATATTATTTACAATTACAAAAACACTCTACACGCTAATGTTTTTACATATACTTTTTTTTAAGCCCTTAAAGACACTTGTTCAATTGTAGTTCACAATAAGCCCAATCAAGCCCTTATTAGTGCTAGTGCAGCTGAGAGTTGAAGCTCAGTGAGTGAATTCTGGAGGTTATTGTTTTGGTTAATTATATTACTTTATTTACCACACAGACGGAGCCTGGAGCTGGGCCACTTGGAACACCGCCTGCCAACGACGCTGATGTTCTGGTGAAAGGCCAGGTTGGTATTGGAGTGTTCATTTGAGTATTATCATTATAGGTATTATAAGTCAAAAAGTGTTATTCTTGATGAACGTAAAAAGAGGCTGTATAGAGTGAATGTTCTGTGACTTTACCTGATAGCCAAGTGCATTTTCTACAGTTTGACTTTACCCAATTATAAAAGCATCTGTACTGGAGAGCAACAGTGTTACACTTCATTTGAAAGCTAAGACCTACAAAACTGATCCCAACTGCTTTGTCGTATAGCCGCATTTTTTTACACTCTTTTCACTTTTTGTGTTATTGTTGCTTTTTTGGCATGTTTTTGTTGCTCTTTTATTGCTTCTTTGTCTCTGTTTTGGCACATATTTGCTTCATTTTTGTCTTTGTGTGGCCTTTTATTTGTAGCTTTTTAGTTTCTGCTTTTGCTGTCGCATTTGTTATATTTTTGTGAACGTTTTATCATTTTTTCGTTGTATTTCTGTCACTTTTTTGTCATATTATTGTCGCTCTTCTGTAACATTTTTGTTCCATTTTCATCCACTTTTTTGTTCTATTTTGACACCTTTTCCAAAAAGCTTTTAGATTTGGGTAAAGTCAAACTGGAGAAATGTGCTCAGTTCAGGTGGGGGTTAAGAGGTTAAAGCCTGATGTACTAAACTGAAATCTAAAGTTCAGGTGCCGTTGTCTGTCACACTCGTTTATCAGATTTGTGCAATTAATAATATAAAACAGTTTGTAATGAGAAATCACTTCAAACTTACTATAAAATGACATGTTCTAGATTTAGTTTGAAGTAGTGCTTTACCACCTTATTTGGAGGTAATTCCCTGTTAAAACAGAATTAGTTATTTTTACTATATTCTCAGCCCAACAAACTTTCAGGCCTTTGCGATGAAGGAAACCTGGTTCCCCCACGCTATTTTCTCATAGCTTTATCAATATAAATCAAGTATTGATTTTTTCTTTGTATTATACATTGCTCAAGCATATTTATTTTTCTTTTTACAGAAGAGGAAGAAGAACAGGAAGCGTCACATCCGCAGTCCAAGGAAAGCCGATGGAAGGACCAAGAAGACCCGGAGTGATGTTGTTGATGTAGATGATGGTGATGTTGAGATTGTTGGTTTTGGTCTTGATGCACCGGTTAAAGCAGGTTGTAGAAGAGAAGAAGACGGCCCCGGTGTTGCTGAGGTAAGTCAAGGTGAGTCGGTGCCGGTCACTCTTCCACGGAACATCCGTGGCTCCTTTCACCAGGGGAGTAATCGGTTCGCGTTTGCTGGCTCTCAGTGTATGGGGATTGCACTGATGAGTCTTGCTAAGCACACTGTGGGTCGTGTGTCGTTGTGGCAGAAGCAGGACTTAGACCGGACTCTTGTTTTGGGTGATGAGTTGTATAGATACTGCAAAGTTAGCGGCAGGATTGCTCCCGGGTCAAGTATGTTGTTGGTCCCAGAGCTCCCACATGAGTGGGACATTGAGGGACAAAAGGTTTGTTTTGAGTTTACTGAAGGTCTTCCCGGTGTAGTTGGTGTTGACAGTGGGGAGTTTATTGATAACATGATCATTGTGAGCCTGCGCAGTGGTTTAGAAAGAATGTTGGCACTGTATGACACCTGCCTGTTCACCATGTGTGGCAGCACTTGTGCCATCATTCATGATAACGGTGTGTACGCTGTGGTCGACTCTCACTCTCGGAGTGTGAGTGGGATGGTAGATGCTTATGGCAAAAGTGTTGTGGTGTTCTTTAGGTCTATTGAAGATCTGTCTGGGCACTTTTGTCGTTTAGCACGTTGTTATAAGCGTGCGGAGAAACAGTTTGAGCTGACTGGTGTTGTTGTAACTGTTGCATCTGAGGATGTTGCCATCAGCGAGGATGTTGCCATCAGCGAGGATGTTGCCATCAGCGAGGATGTTGGCATCGTCGAGGATGTTGGCATCGTCGAGGATGTTGGCATCGTCGAGGATGTTTGCATCGTCGAGGATGTTTGCATCGTCGAGGATGTTGCCATCGTCGAGGATGTTGCCATCGTCGAGGATGTTGCCATCGTCGAGGATGTTGGCATCAGCGGGGATGCTAATATTAGCGAGCAGATGCAGTCAGTTGGTAATAGTGTGCCTAAGGTTAATGCAAAGCCTCCAAACACCAAAGGCATTCACACATCAAAGAAATCTAAATCTATCCTCTCTAAAAAGGTTGATGCTGGTTTAGAGTTTATTAGCCACACTCAAAGAACTAGATCTTTCACCCCCATAGATAAAGATATTAGCCAATCTTTGTGTAGAAAGGTAGAAATACAGTTTGAACATATTACTATGCCCCAAATTACCACCCGTAGATCATTAGGCGCCCCATGCAAAAATGAGTCCATTGTTGCTGATGGGAATTGTTTTTTCCGTGCAATCTCCCTCGCAGTAAGTGGAACTCAAAAGAATCATAGGAGAATTAGGATTTTGGTTGTAAAAGAACTTGAAAAGAATCCTTTAAAATATAAGAGTTTATGGTGTCCCTATTCCCCCTCAGTGTATGAGTATATCCAAACTAAAAGAATGAAATATGTAGGTAGTTGGGCCACAGAGGTGGAGATACAGGTAACGGCTGACCTTTTAGGGGTAGGTATATTTACATTCTTTGATGGGAATTGGCTTGAGTATGCATGTAAGAATAAAGCACTGTCAAGCCAATCTATATACTTAGAAAACTGCAATCGAAATCATTACGAGGTAGTCATTTGTGTTAAAGATTCTGGGGGGGAGGGTTGTTGCGGCATTTGCCAAATCAATGGTAATAAAACAGGGTACAGACTCCGATTTCGTAAGAACTCTTCAGCTCAGGTAAGTAACCCCATCAATGAATTTGTGCTTGAACGTCGAGAGAAAGCGAGTGAAAAATTTAGGAAACGGTACACACAGGGGGTTTTCCAAGAGAAAGTTAAAGAACTACGTAGAGTAACATATAGACAGAACACCGCCCATAGACAGAAAATAAGGCAAATAAACAGACAGAAGTACTGGCAACAACTTTTGCTAAGAAACAACTTAAAGAAAAGAAGTATAGACTTATATAAAGAAAATATGTTGCATAGAGATAAAGTTAAGGCAATGAGCATTAAAAAATATTGTAATGATAAGTCTCACCAAGAAAGCGTTAAAGCTTCCAGCAAAGAAAAATATAGTAAAGATAAGCTGCACCAACAAAGCGTTAAAGCTTACAGTGTAGAAAAATATGGTAGGGATAAGCTGCACCAACAAAGCGTTAAAGCTTACAGTGTAGAAAAATATAGTAAAGATAAGCTGCACCAACAAAGCGTTAAAGCTTACAGTGTAGAAAAATATAGTAAAGATAAGCTGCACCGAGAAAGCGTTAAAGCTTACAGCACAGAAAAGTACAGAACTAGTCTGTCACATCGTGAGAATTTAAAAGCAGCAAGTAAACATAAGTATGAAAATCCCATTCATAGGGAGGATAAAATAATAAGCAGTAAAACTAGATACCATAATAGTGAAAATAAAAAGCATATTCAAAAGACTTCAAAAAAACAGCATAGACTGAAATTGAAGGACTTTGATTATGTTGCACAGTGTTTCTTGGCGAAAGTTGAAAAAGGGCCAGAGTACATCTGTTCTGTTTGCCATAGGCTATTCTTTGAAAAATCTGTAAAACCTTGTAGCTTAAATAACTATAGAAAGAATGACAGAGTTTTAGATGTAGCTACTAAGTGTATTAAAGACACATATTTACATAAATGTAGTAAAGCCTGTCCCCGCCCATGTTCAGTTAAGAAAACAGCTAGAGGTAAGTTGTGGATTTGTTTCACCTGTCATCGTAAGATACTTAGGGGTTGCATTCCACCAGAAAGTTCTTTTAACAACTTGGAACTTGATCCCATCCCAGAAGAATTGGCATTTTTAAACGATGTGGAGGAACTTTTGGTCTCGCCTAATGTAGCTTTGATGAAGATGGTAGCTTTACCTAAGGGAGGCCAAAAGGGAATCCACGGGCCAGTCACCTGTGTCCCTTCAAATATAGCAGAAACAGCCAAGTTATTGCCCCGTTCAGATTTGGGTGGAGTTGTGTTGCCAATTAAACTGAAGCGTAAGCTAACATATAAAGGCCATTATAAATATAGGTTTGTCAATACAATGCGCATTAAGTTAGCAATTCAGCGTTTAAAAAGCATTAATAAGTATTTTTCTGATATTAATTTTGATGAAACTTGGATTAATGAATTTTCTAGAGAAGATCAGGATCAATCTGACATTGAAGAAATGGATGTTTCTTCAGATGAAGGTAAGGACAAGTCATCAAATTCACATCAAGAGGATGGAAAACATCCTGAGGTGAACCTTGATGACGAAGTCCTGCATGACCAACAGCGATACTGCATCTTTCAGGATACTTGTTCTTTGCCCGTGAATTTAGGGCAACACATTTTAGATCAGTACTTGGACGGGGTTTTAAATCTAGCTCCTACTGAAGGTAACAACCCTATCAAATTACTTTCAGATAAGGGAAATGAAGCCAAATGCTTTCCTTGTTTGTTTCCACAAGGCCGCGGTACATTTCTTGACAAAAGACTAATTCGTATAACTTTATATCGTTATTTAAACAATCGTATAATGCATGCCGATGGCCGATTTGCGCGGTGTTTATCGTTCATTTTTTATGCATATTATTTATCGGTTCTTCAGCAAGTGGTCTCTAGCGTATCCATCGCACTTCGGAAGGGCGACACTAATCCTAACCGACCTCACGATCGCGGCAGCAATGATTCGGATCTAAAAGAATCACTTAAGAAGATGGTAGAGCGCGATTGTGGCTATCGTTTTCTTAGGCCGATTAGAGGCTCTCCACCATATTGGGGCGGTGGTAAGAGACACATGATGGCATTGCTGCACAAGCGCGAAAACCCGACCTGGTTCTGTTCTTTTTCCAGCGCAGATATGCGCTGGAAAAACTTAATTAACACCGTTCTTAGACAGGATGGCCGTGATCAAACTTTAGAGGACTTAGAGTGGGCAGAGCGTTGTGAACTCTTGCAGCGTAATCCGGCTACCGCGGCAAGGATGTTTGATTATCGCTGGCGTATATTTCTCAAGGAAGTTTTAATGTCCCCAGCACATCCTATAGGTGAAATAGATGACTATTTTTACCGCGTTGAGTTCCAACAGCGAGGCTCCCCACATGTCCATGTACTTCTGTGGGTTCGAGGAGCACCTAAATTAGATGTTAACACAGATGAAGAGGTGATCGCGTTTATAGATAAATACGTCACCTGTGAGCTGCCACCAGAGGACGATGCGTTACACGAAATCGTCACCTCTGTGCAGAAACATTCAGAGAACCACTCCAAATCATGTAGGAAAAACAAAACTGTTTGTCGTTTTAATTTCCCCCGTCCCCCGTCTGCGCGCACTTTTATAAAACGATCAAGCAAACCCAAATGCCCCAAGTGTCACAAAGACAATAAAGATAACCCCCAGGATGAAGCCCGAGAAGTGCCATGCATATGCCATAGGACCATAAATGCTGAACGAGCTGCAGCGCTTGTGGCTGCCGTCAAAAAAGCTAGTTCTGCCAAAGATTGCGCATATGTCCTCCCCGAAGATCTGTTTGATTCTCTGGGGTTTAATCAGGAAGTTTTTGAAATAGCTTATTGTTCTTTGGGTGGTCGTACGCATATTGTTTTGATGAGGAAAGTCAACGCGATTTGGATTAATAATTTTAGTAGGGGGATCGCCAAATTGTGGAATGCAAATTTTGATATTCAATATGTATGCAATCCCTATGCTTGCATTGTGTATGTAATATCATATATGGGCAAATCGGAACGGGAGATAGGATTATTATTAGCCAACTCTCAAAAGGAAGCTCAGAAAGGGAATCTAGACGCCAAGGAGGCATTGAAAAAAGTGGGTACAGTTTTCCTCCATAATAGAGAAGTATCTGCTCAGGAGGCCATTTATTTATTAACGGGGATGCATTTGATGGAGTCTTCCAGGAAGCTCGTTTTTATTCCAACGGGAGAAAACATAGTTAGAATGAGCAAACCGTTAAGCACCATTGAGGAAACAGATCGCGAGGAGGACATATGGATGCTAAACATTGTGGACCGGTATAAGAACCGTCCCGACGATAGCGTGTTTAATGATATGTGTATTGCGACGTTTGCGTCAGAGTATCGCGTCCTTTCAAACAGCCAAAGATCTAAGAAGTCCGTTCAACTTCAAAATGATTGCGGATATATTGTTAAGCGAACGAGATCTGAAGCTGCCGTAATCGATCACATGCGTCCTTCAAAAACCAAAAATCCAGAACTGTACTATAGGGTCCTGATTGAACTGTTTGTGCCCTATCGTACAGAATTGAAACCGGATACTTGCGAGACGTATTTGCTGTTTTATAAAAATGGCAGGATTCAGTTCTCCGACGGTTCAATACATAGTGTACGTTCAATAGTTAAATTGAATAGAAGCAAATTTGATGTCATAAAAGAAGACATCGAAAAACTCCAGGAGGAAATCGTCAGTGACGAAGTCCTGGAGAGCGGATGGGCTTCGTTGTGTCCCGAGCAGGAATCTGAACGTTTAGACTGCATCGAGGAAATAGAACAGCAACGAGCCCAATACCCTGAGGAAGAGGAGCCTCTTCCCATTCCTGAGTTGGCCGTACGCCACGAGGAAATAGCCCATATAGAAAGACAAAATAATATCCTTAGTAGGCAAGAGGGTTTGGCTTTAGTCCGTTCACTAAATGAACAGCAATTTGCCATTTTTTACAAAATCCGGGCATGGTGTTTGAACAAAGTAGCGGGTACCAAACCAGAGCCATTTCATGTATTCATTACGGGTGGGGCGGGAACCGGGAAGAGTCACCTGATTAGAGCAATACAGTATGAAGCTACCAGGTTGCTGGCACCTTTGTGCCGGGATCCTGATGGCATCAGCGTCCTCCTTACCGCGCCAACAGGGGTAGCAGCGTACAATTTAAAGGCAGCTACTATCCATAATACTTTTCACATACCAGTCCCCCCAACAAAGCCAGTCAAAACATTATTAGAAGACAAGGCAAATACTGTCCGTGTCAGATTTAGGGATTTACAGATTTTGATTATTGATGAGATTTCCATGGTCGGCCATAATTTAATGCTATATATTGACAGTAGACTGACACAAATTAAACAATCAGGTGACTCTTCCCGGTTTGGTAATATTTGTGTAATAGCTGTAGGGGATTTTTATCAGTTAAGGCCAATTAAAGATACAGCCCTCTATAGAGATGGAGACAGTTCAGACTTGTGGGCAAAATTCTCATTTGTGGAATTGACGACGATCATGCGTCAGAAAGATGAGGATTTTGCCCAATTGCTGAACCGTTTGAGAACGCGATCCAGGACTACATCCCTGCTAAATTCAGATATTGACTTATTAAGACTTTGTGAAACCGGGGAAGAGTCTGATGCTTTGCATATTTATTCTAGAAATAGGCAAGTTGACGACTTTAATCATCATAAACTTTGTGAAACCTGCCCGGATTTTGTAAAGATAGTTGCAAAGGATTATAGTCGCAATAAGAAAACAGGGAAATTGGAGGAAAGAATAACCCCTCTGTTAAATACCGAGCATACATGCTTGCCAGAGGAGGTATTTTTGGGTAACGGAGCACGCATTATGCTATGTAAAAATATAGATGTTAATGATGGCCTTGTTAATGGCATATGCGGTACAATTACAGATATTATCTGGTCAGGTAGAACGTTCCCAGTAGCTGTTTACATTTTATTTGATGATAGCGTTGCTGGTTCTCAAAAAAGGCAACGTTATAGACACCCGTCCCCTAATCTAGCTGGATGTACACGTATTGAACCGGAGGAGGAACGTGCAAACAATCAAGGTGGCATTCGGCGTCAGTTTCCTCTTAGACTTGCGTGGGCCTGTACTGTTCATAAGGTCCAAGGCATTTCTGTCAATAACGCAGTTGTGTCCCTTGATCAAATTGATTCTGCTGGTCAAGCATATGTTGCTTTGAGTAGAGTAAGAACCCTGTCTGGTCTCATCATCCAAGACTTCAAAGAAAAGGCCATTTATTGCAATGATCAGGTTAAATTTGCTCTACATTTTATGCCTCCCTTCTTGACAGAAAGTGTGTCTCGGCCCATCTACAATGAACCCTTTTTTGTGTTGTTTTTGATGAATGTTCAAAGTTTAAGTAGGCATGTGTCTGATTTGACACGGTGCACACAGCTTTGGCGGCCTAACTGCATTGCTGTGACAGAGACATGGCTAAGTGCTGACTCGTGTTTAGACACGGTGCAGATAGATAATTTCCTATTTCATAGTCGGTCCCGTAGTGATAGTTACAATAGTAGCACCAATCCAGCACTTGTAGAGTTATGTGGCCAACAACATGGGGGAGTTGGCGTGTACTGTGATGTAAATGGGGCTTATGATGTCACAGTACCTGATTTTGATTTGGAATGTATAGCATATAATAATCAGGCTTTCAATATTTTAGTTGTTGTGATTTATCGTCCCCCATCTTATGCCATGTCTTTGTTCATCAAAAACTTGAAGAGGCTATTTAATTGGCTGCAGTCTAAGAGCGGAACCATTGTTATTGTTGGAGACTTTAATGAGGACATACTGAAATCTTCCAAATTGTCCAAATTGATGCTTGATAGAGGCTATATTCAGTATGTTGACTCTCCTACAACCGAGAGAGGGACCCTAATTGACCATATATATGTCAAAACAACACAGTTTGAAGTTCACTCTGTAGTGGTGCCAACATATTTCTCTGATCACGAAGGGATTGCATGTTCTTTTAAGTATTTGACTGACTAGATTATGTGTTGCTGTTGGTCATGCAAGATCATGTTTGAGTTGTACATATTGATTACATAATCATGTTTATTATCATGTTTATACATTATCATGCAAGATCATGTTTGAGTAGTAGTTACTGATTACATAATCATGTCTATTCATTATCATGTTTCTATATTATCATGCGTGATCATGTTTGAGTTGTAGATACTGATACATCATCATGTCTAAAAGCTCATTCATACTTCACAAGACGCAAGAACTTCTTGTTCTTGCACCCGTAAGCTGTATAACAAAATGAAGTCACTTTTGCCTTGCAACCATGGAAACGTTTTCTAACTGAGGACAGTTCCATGGTTGCAAGGCAATAATGACTTTTGTACTGCAGCTCAGGGTGCAAGTACAAGAAGTTCTTGCGTCTTGTGAAGTGTGAATGAGCCTTAATACATTGTCATGTTTATATATTGTCATGCACAATCATATTTGAGTAGTAGATAACGATATCATGTTTATACATTATCTTGCATGATAATGTTTGATTACTAGATTACATTGTCATAAATAAATCATGTTTATAAATTATCATGTTTATTCATCATCATGTTTATACATTATCATGCGTGATCATGTTTGAGTAGTAGATACTGATACATCATCATGTCTAAAAGCTCATTCATACTTCACAAGACACAAGAACTTGCTCTTGCACTCTGAGCTGCAGAACAAAATGAAGTCACTTTTGCCTTTTAACCATGGAAACGTTTTCTAACTGAGGACAGTTCCATGGTGACAAGGTAATAATGACTTCATTTTTTTCTGCAACTCAGGGTGCAAGAACAAGAAGTTCTTGCATCTTGTGAAGTATGAATGAGCCTTAATACATTATCATGTTTATGTATTATCATGCATGATCATGTTTGATTAGTAGGTACTGATTACATTATCATGTTTTTTTTTCATAATCATGTTTTTTCATTATCACGCATGATGATGTTTGAGTAGTTGATATTGATTGATTCATGTTTATTCATTATCATGTTTATAATTATCATGTTTATATACCATCATGTTCATACATTATCATGTGAATGCCTTTGGAGTTTGATGCTTTGAAGGTGAAGTTGTCTACATTTCGTCGATTATGGTCAATTTTTATTATGATGATGATGATTATGGTTGGTTTGATTTGATAAGGGTTAGACTAGTTTTGGTGTAATGCTTGTTTTGGTCTGCGGTTGTGTTCTGCTTCTGGTCTGGTGTAGTGCTTCTTTTTGTCTGGTCTGGTGCTGCTTTTGGTCTGGTGTAGTTCTTTTTTGGTCTGGTGTAGTTCTTTTTTGGTCTGGTGTAGTGCTTCTTTTTGGTCTGGTTTTTGTTTTGGTCAGGTCCGGTTTTTGTTTTGGTCAGGTCTGGTGCTTGTTTTGTCCTGGTGTAGTGCTTCCTTTGTCCTGGTGTAGTTCTTTTTTGGTCTGGTGTAGTGCTTCTTTTGGTCTGGGGTAGTGCTTCCTTTGGTCTGTGTTTTGTTTTGGTCTGGTCTGGTCTGGTGCGTGTTTCATCCTGGTGTAGTACTTCTTTTAGTCTGGTTCAGTATCTTTTTGGTCTGTGGTCGTGCTTCCTTTCGGTTATGGCGCTTGTGTCAGTCTGGGTGGGGCTTGTTTTGGTTTTGTTGTGGTGCTTGTGTTGGTCTGGTGTGATGTTTGTGTTGTTCTGGTGTGATGTTTGTGTTGTTCTGGTGAGGTGCTTGTGTTGGTCTGGTGAGGTGCTTGTTTTGGTCTGGTGAGGTGCTTGTGTTGGCCTGGTGAGGTGCTTGTGTTGTTCTGGTGAGGTGCTTGTGTTGGTCTGGTGTGGTGCTTGTGTTGGTCTGGTGGGGTGCTTGTGTTGTTCTGGTGAGGTGCTTGTGTTGTTCTGGTGAGGCGCTTGTGTTGGTCTGGTGAGGTGCTTGTTTTGGTCTGGTGAGGTGCTTGTGTTGGTCTGATGTGGTGCTTGTGTTGGTCTGGTGTGGTGCTTGTGTTGGTCTGGTGAGGTGCTTGTGTTGGTCTGATGTGGTGCTTGTGTTGGTCTGGTGGGGTGCTTGTGTTGTTCTGGTGAGGTGCTTGTGTTGGTCTGGTGGGGTGCTTGTGTTGGTCTGGTGTGGTGTTTGTGTTGGTCTGGTGGGGTGCTTGTGTTGGTCTGGTGAGGTGCTTGTGTTGGTCTGGTGAGGTGCTTGTGTTGGTTTGGTGAGGTGCTTGTGTTGGTCTGGTGGGGTGCTTGTGTTGGTCTGGTGGGGTGCTTGTGTTGGTCTGATGTGGTGCTTGTGTTGGTCTGATGTGGTGCTTGTGTTGGTCTGGTGGGGTGCTTGTGTTGGTCTGGTGTGGTGCTTGTGTTGGTCTGATGTGGTGTTTGTGTTGGTCTTATTTATTTCCTCTCTTCAGTGTGGTCCTATTTAGACTCTTTGGTCTGGATGGGTCTGGCTTTGACCCTTTGGTCTGATGTTTGTTTGTTTGTTCCTGACTCAATGTTGTCCTTTCTTCTTTTTCTGGTCCTATTTAGACTCTTTTGTCTTCTTCAGTCCTTTCTCCGTTTCCTTTCTTTTATGTGGTCCTCCTTTGGTCCAGCTTTAGACCCTTTGGTCTTTCCTTGGTCGAGACAGACGACCCACCTTGAGCCGGGGTCTGTCCGAGGTTTCTGGCCGTTAAAGGGAGTTTTTCCTCGCCACTGTTGCTCAAGGTTAGCTTAGAGAGGGATAAATTAGTTCAATAAAACAGTTAGGTTAATCCAAAACTAAATTTTAACATGTTAATAATAATAATAATAATAATAATAATAATAATAATAATAATAATAATAATAATAATGGATTTCAATCCCCAGATCACAAATCAATCTCGAGATAATAATAGTTGTAATAATAATATTTGTAGTAGTATTTACATATAATAGTTGTAATAATAGTTTTAAAATACTTAAATTAAATATGGTGTTCTAAAAGTGTTCTTTAAAATAATCAACTTATCTAGTTCTCTTTAGTGTTTTACTTATATCTAGTTCTATTTTCCTCCTTACATGTATTTACAATTTAGATGTATATAGTTCATATTGTTTGAATTATTGATTGTGTAAAAGCCAAAATTAAAATTAATTTGCAATCAATGTATCTATGCGTTTCTGTTGTCTAATTCTTTTTTTATTCTTATTATTATTAAATATTGCTGTGAAAACTAGAATGTGTGTCCTTTATTTTTCCATGTGCTGCATTTAAATTCATTACCTGAATGAGAAGTAAATAAATCTGTAAAAACATTTGTGTCTGTGTATTTTTGTAATCATGTTGTTTTGTTGAAGGTGTACAGCTAAATGATCATTTATTGATACATTAAGCCAGGGGTCCTGAATTAAATTTAACTGAGGTCCAAATAAAAAATAAAAAGTCAATCAATGAAATATACACAGTTATGTGGGGGGTTTTAAGCCTTTATTTAATCCAATAATAATAACTTTACTTTGAAAATAATGCAATTAATTGAATCCTGTTTTTTTTTTTTTACTAAGATTTCAAATTAAGATGTTATATGAACAATCTGGTAAACAAATACACCACATTCTCTTGTGGTGCTGAACTGGACAGCGCTCACATTTGTAGCTAAATTAATGTCTGCATTCAGCACCATGGACAGTTCCAAAGGCACTTTTTGACCGCAGAAATCAGGGAAATCAAATGACAGGATGCTTCTGAAATAATTGGCTGCACCAAACTTGACTCACCACCTTTGCTAGGCCCGATCCCGTCAGACCTCGGAAGCTCAGCAGGGAAGGGCCTGGTTAGGACTTGGATGGGAGACCATTTGGGAACACCAGGAAGCCTGGCGAATGTAGTGAGTAAGTGAGTGGTTGGTGGTGGGGGCTGATGTGTGCAGACTGGGTGCCTCGCTTATCATCACCGAGTATGAAGTGAATGAATAATGCACCAAATTGTAAAGCGACTTTGAGTGTCTGGAAAAGCGCTATATAGGACTAATGCATTATTATTATTAGATATTGGGATGTTACCATGGCAACTTGTTCAGAGATGGGGCGTAGCCATCATTTCCTTTTTTTAATCGGTGTCACGTGGCTCATGTCTGTGCCAAATTTCTTTTGTCTGCGACAAACTTTATTTTTAAATTTTGTTGTTTACTCCCGGAGGAGGGAGGCCACTCCATATCATCTTTTTGCATGGATGATGTGGAGTGGCTTAAAGAGTAAAGGCAAGACATGGTGCCTTCAGCCAGGTCGGTTGATTTACCCAAAATGGCCAACCTCCTGTTGGTTGCCTAGCAACCAATATATACACTTATTTGTTCGGACTGTCATGACTCTACCAATTTTGATTTGGCTGTGCCAAATTTAAATGCGGGTTTTGGTATTGGTAAGTGTTGCTTTGGAAGTCATTACAATGGCAACACAATGAGAAAGGTGGCATGGGCATCGTTTACTTTTTTGATTGGGGTCATGTGACATATGTCTGCCAAATAATTCCTGTCTACGACAAAGTTAATTTGAACTCTCCTATTAATTTTTTTAATTTGGTGCTCTGAAGGAGGGCGCTTTTGCGCCATTTTGAAATTCCCTATATCTGAACACCCAGGACTGGGGACTCTATCAACGATTCAAGTTACACTCAAATTGGCCCCAGTATGTGCGAGTTATTACTCTTCGAAGGTGACGGCGAGTGCCGAAAATGAACACCAAATTCATGGCGTTGCCATGACAAAACCAGAAATCCTATTAGAAAGTTTTTAATAACTTTTAATGCCCCACATGTGTAGATGATCTGGAGCGACCGGGGAGTCGCTGCGTTCAACACCCTAGGACGAGTTCGTTCAAATGCGAGGGCATGAAATGGCACCTTCAGCGCCAGATCACACGATATTTCCCAAAATGGCCGACTTTGTGTGGGTTTCCGAGCAACCACGTAATGTACTTTTTTGTTCGGAAAGTCATGACGAAGGTGTGTACCAATTTTGGTTTGGCTACGCCAAACTTGATATCGGGTCGTTGCCATGGCAACACGGTGGGAAAATGGGCGTGGCCAAAATGTACTTTTTGATCGAGGTCACGTGACGGATGTCTGCGCCAAATTTTATTTGTCTACGACAAAGTTCACTTTTTTTCTTCATTCATTTTTATTTGGTGCTCTACAGGGGGCGCTATCGCGCCCATTTTAAAAATTCCCATATAAAAACATTCGAGGCCGAGGACTCGACCAACGATTCAAGTTACAGTAAAATCGGCCAAAGTATGTGCGAGTTATGACTCTTCGAAGGTGACGGCGAGCGCCGAAAACGAACGCCAAATTCATGGCGTTGCCATGACAAAACCGGAAATCCTATTAGAACGTTTTTAATAACTTTTAAAGCCCCACATGTGTAGATGATCTGGAGCGACCGGGGAGTCGCTGCGTTCAACGCCCTAGGACGAGTTCGTTCAAATGCGAGGGCATGAAATGGCGCCTTCAGCGCCAGATCACGCGATATTTCCCAAAATGGCCGACTTTGTGTGGGTTTCCTAGCAACCACGTAATGTACTTTTTTGTTCGGAAAGTCATGACGAAGGTTTGTACCAATTTTGGTTTGGCTACGCCAAACTTGATATCGGGTCATTGCCATGGCAACACGGTGGGAAAATGGGCGTGGCCATAATTTACTTTTTGATCGAGGTCACGTGACGGATGTCTGTGCCAAATTTTGTTTGTCTGCGACCAAGTTTACTTTTTTTCTCCATTCATTTTTATTTGGTGCTCTGCAGGGGGCGCTATCGCGCCCATTTTCAAAATTCCCATATAAAAACATTCGAGGCCGAGGACTCGACCAACGATTCAAGTTACAGTAAAATCGGCCAAAGTATATGCGAGTTATGACTCTTCGAAGGTGACGGCGAGCGCCGAAAACGAACGCCAAATTCATGGCGTTGCCATGACAAAACCGGAAATCCTATTAGAAAGTTTTTAATAACTTTTAATGCCCCACATGTGTAGATGATCTGGAGCGACCGGGGAGTCGCTGCGTTCAACGCCCTAGGACGAGTTCGTTCAAATGCGAGGGCACGAAGAGGCGCCTTCGGCGCCAGGTCGCTCTTCTGGCCAAGATGGCCGCCATACAGATGGTTGCCTAGCAACCGCGTAATATCTTTTTTTTTTTGGTTCCATGTGACCAATCACTGTGCCGAATTTTTTTCGTCTACAACGAACTAAAATTTTCGGGGTTTTCCGGATTTTGGGGGGTCTGGCCATAGGCCGCAATGTTAACGCCGTTTTTCCAGGGGGCGCTGACGCGCCATTTTTTTGAATTTTTGAAATTTGGAGATGTGATACACAGGACCAGATATTATTTCATTGTTTTGGGAAAGATGTTTAACTGTCGTCTTTCCCAAACAGGTCCTGTTTATTGTCCAGCCTCGAGGACGATGGACGATCCTAATCCCAGCTGTGAGTCCATCAAGAGTGAACGCTCTATAGATCTTCCTATGGCCTTCAAAGCTGGATGTTCTACACATTTAGAGTAAGTCCATTCAAGCTATAGAATATTTTCAGCATCATTTATGAATTGTGTGTTTTATTGCATCTCAACAGTGTGGCAGAAGGCTCTGGTCCAAGCAGTGAATCCATCGCAAGTAAACACTTCTTGGATCTTCCTTTAGCCTTCAATGAAGAATGTTCCACTACAGATTCCAAGTGAGTCCCTAAAACGACTATAACATATACAGTTATCATGAGTTGATCTAGTATTTTACTAACTTTACCATGTAACTCAACAGACTTGAAGACACCTCCCCCACTGGTCCCAGCTGTGAATCCATCAAAAGCGACCAATCTATGTATCTCCCTTTAAAATTCAAAGATAAACCTTCTGTTGAGCCTCGGTGAGTTACTGGATCTGGAACTGGTCCTCCTCTCAAGGCAACTCTCCAACAAGCTCAGGGCTTGTAGCCATTGGCTGCTGGATGCTCTGCTTCATGATCGTGAAGCTAGGGGCCACCATTGTCCGCCATTGCTGTGGTACCTCCATATAGCTGGCAGAACAAGCTTGTTTTCCATTAGAAAGCATTGCACTTGACACACGTTTTAAGCAGCTTTAAAGCCTGGTTTTTATTTTTTTTGGTGAACTTTCTACAGCTAGATTTTCCTCCTGTGATAACGCTGGGTCAGTTACTGAAGCGTCCAGTCAATATAAGAACGCCATAACTGGTGGTGAAATGACTTTTAAAAATGTAAAACAAATAAAACCATACGTTGCCATTACATTTTACCGTTACAGCTCATGAATTAGTTTCCTTCCATTAGCATTATCAACAATTACAATAAACATTTCAAGTTGCTCAAACATATTACTCATGAAATTTACAAACCTTGTTCCCCAATTGACTGAAGCTAAAGTTCCATTTTTTAACTGTTTTTTTTCCGTCGTTTTTCCTTTTTTAGTGTGAACCTTTTAGACCATTCGACTTTTTCTCCGTTCAAGCTAACTTCCGTTGTCATGCTTCCGGTTTCCTTGGTTACCAAAATAATAGCTCAATACCTTAATAATTAGCGTTATACCGTAGCCACAATCAAAATAGTGCAAAACTACTCTGTTGGTCTTTACAGTTACAATTAAAGAAACCGGGCTGATTTTCATAAGGTATATTTTAGAAATCTCATATCCTAATGAGGGCCGGACTTTGATTGACAGGCTGTTAGCATTAGAGCTAACGGCGCGGCGGGTAAAAACCGAACTGCATGCCCCGCGAGGGCCGAGTCTACAGTGAAGATCCTGCCCTCATGCCTTTTCCAGGAACATGCTCTGTCAGAGCCGGGTAGGAGGAGTCTGTAAATCTGCCATAGATTCTCTTTCGAACGTGGTCATTTTAGCAAAAAAGGGGGAGTGAGCCCCCATTATTTTTTACAGTATATGCTTGTAACTCGATCTTGAAAGCAGGGTAGACAATTGACAGAGTTTAAACATGATTTTATTGTGTTTCATCAGTGAAACAGAACATCACAAACCAGGACCTGAGCCCGGTGCCAGTGGACAGTGGTCTCGGACTGAGCTGGACGGTGTATTCAAGGTCTGTACTTTACTTACTGTGTCTCAACTCTTTGATTTTATTTTGATTTTGTGCACATTGTAGCAACTGGAGGAAAACATTGTGACCTTTGTCAAAGATGAGCTGAAGCGGTTCCATGGGTTTCTGTGGTCAGAAGACCCAGAATGCTTTGACAGTAAGGGGGAGGAGGAAAGGCAGATTTTCCGAGAGGCTATTCTGAACATCACTGTGGACTTCCTGAGGAGGATGGAGCAGGAATCACTGGCTCAGCGCCTTTTCAGCAGTAAGTTCACTCTGTCGGACTCACTGTGTTCAGGCCTTTGCTGTTTCCTCTCATAATGTTTTGTGTTCCAGAAAGTCCTTCAGGCGTTTGTCAGACCAAACTGAAGAGTCTCCTGAAGCAGAGGTTCAGCTGTGTGTCTGAGGGCATCAGTAAAGAAGGAAAACAAACCCTCCTGAACCAGATCTACACAGAGCTCTACATCACAGAGGGAGGGGCCTCAGAGGTCAACCAGGAACATGAGGTTAGGCACATCCAGGCTGCGTCCAGGAAAAGATTCACATCTGAATCTACTATCTTATGTGAAGACCTCTTTAAAGGCCCCGCCCCAAAACTGGGACCAATCAGAGAGGAGCCAACAATGGGACAGGAGCAAATCAGAGCAAAGGAAATAAGGAGGCAGTCACCACCAGTCACGGAACAGGTGATACTGAAACCAGGTAGAGTAAAAAACATGTTTAAAAAGGTGACTTCTGGAGAGCAACCAGAGGAGACAGAGAAACCAATCAGAGCAGAGCTGACAGAGGAACCAATCAGAGCAGAGCTGACAGAGGAACCAATCAGATCAGAGCAGACAGAGAAACCAATCAGAGCAGAGCTGACAGAGGAACCAATCAGATCAGAGCAGACAGAGAAACCAATCAGAGCAGAGCTGACAGAGGAACCAATCAGATCAGAGCAGACAGAGAAACCAATCAGAGCAGAGCTGACAGAGGAACCAATCAGATCAGAGCAGACAGAGAAACCAATCAGAGCAGAGCTGACAGAGGAACCAATCAGAGCAGAGCAGACAGAGAAGCCAATCAGAGCAGAGCTGACAGAGAAACCACTCAGAGCAGAGCTGACAGAGGAACCAATCAGATCAGAGCAGACAGAGAAACCAATCAGAGCAGAGCTGACAGAGGAACCAATCAGATCAGAGCTGACAGAGGAACCAATCAGATCAGAGCAGACAGAGAAACCAATCAGAGCAGAGCTGACAGAGGAACCAATCAGATCAGAGCAGACAGAGAAACCAATCAGAGCAGAGCTGACAGAGGAACCAATCAGATCAGAGCAGACAGAGAAGCCAATCAGAGCAGAGCAGACAGAGAAACCAATCAGAGCAGAGCTGACAGAGGAACCAATCAGATCAGAGCAGACAGAGAAACCAATCAGAGCAGAGCTGACAGAGGAACCAATCAGATCAGAGCAGACAGAGAAACCAATCAGAGCAGAGCTGACAGAGGAACCAATCAGAGCAGAGCAGACAGAGAAGCCAATCAGAGCAGAGCTGACAGAGAAACCAATCAGAGCAGAGCTGACAGAGGAACCAATCAGATCAGAGCAGACAGAGAAACCAATCAGAGCAGAGCTGACAGAGGAACCAATCAGATCAGAGCAGACAGAGAAACCAATCAGAGCAGAGCAGACAGAGAAACCAATCAGAGCAGAGCAGACAGAGGAACCAATCAGATCAGAGCAGACAGAGAAGCCAATCAGAGCAGAGCTGACAGAGGAACCAATCAGAGCAGAGCAGACAGAGAAACCAATCAGAGCAGAGCAGACAGGGAGGCGGGGGCCAGTCAGGACGGTGCTGACGAAGGGCGTGGCTGGCATCGGGAAAACGCTGATGACTCAGAAGTTCAGTCTGGACTGGGCTGAAGGCAAAGCCAACCAGGACATCCAGCTGCTGTTCCCCTTCACTTTCAGAGAGCTCAATGTGCTCAGAGACAGACAGTTCAGTCTGATGGGACTTCTGCACCATTTCTTCAGTGAAACTAAAGGACTCAAAAGTTTAGAACATCTAAAGGTGCTCTTCATCTTGGACGGTCTGGACGAGTGCAGACTTCTTCTGGACTTCAGCCGGACCCGGGTCCTGACTGAGCCCACAGAGAGCGCCTCAGTAGAGGAGCTGCTGGTGAACCTCATCAGGGGGAGCCTGCTTCCCTCCGCTCGCCTCTGGATAACCACACGTCCCGCGGCGGCCAATCAGATCCCAGCGGAGTGCGTCTCCATGGTGACAGAGGTGCAAGGGTTCACCGACCCACAGAAGGAAGAGTACTTCAGGAAGAGGTTCACAGACGAGGCCACAGCCGTCATCTCCCACATTAAGAAATCACTAAGTCTTTACATCATGTGCCACATGCCAGTTTTCTGCTGGATCCTCTCCTCAGTCCTGGAGCATGTGCTGAAAGAGAAAGAGGGAGAAGAGCTGCCTCATACCTTCACACAGATGTACATCCACTTCCTCGTGGTCCAGGCCAAAGTCAAGGGCCTCAAGTACGATGGACGCTCTGCAACAGACTCTCCCTGGAGTCCAGAGACCAGGGAGATGGTGCAGGCTCTGGGAAAACTGGCCTTTGAGCAGCTGCTGAAAGGAAACCTGATCTTCTACGAGTCAGACCTGAGCGAGTGTGGGCTGGACGCTGCAGAGATCGCTCGTTACTCTGGAGTCTTCACACAGGTCTTTAGAGAGGAGCCAGGCCTGTACCAGGACAAGGTCTACTGCTTCATCCATCTGAGTGTGCAGGAGTTTCTGGCTGCGCTTTACGTCCATCAGACCTTCTTCAGCTCTGGAGTTAACCTGCTGTCCACACAACAGACCTCTGAGAGCCCTGAGGATGAGTTTGTAGCCTTCTACCGCTCTGCTGTGGACCGTGCTTTAGAAAGTCCAAACGGACACCTGGACTTGTTCCTGCGCTTCCTCCTGGGGCTGTCTCTGCCAACCAATCAGAGTCTGCTGCCAGTTTTACTGACTCAGACAGAAAGTAGCCCTGAGGTGAATCAGAAAACTATTGAGTACATCAAAGAAAGGATTGGTGAGGGTTTGTCCACTGAGGGAAGTATCAACCTGTTCCACTGTCTGAATGAACTGAACGACCACACACTGGTTGAACAGATCCAGGAAAACATCTCAGAAGGACGTCTGTCTGACATGACTCCTGCTCTGTGGTCCGCTCTGGTCTTCATCCTTCTGTCCTCAGACACTGAACTTGAGGTCTTTGATCTGAGGAAATACTCTGTTTCGACAGAAGCTTTTTTGAAGCTGCTGCCAGTCATCAAAGTCAGCAAAACGGCCATGTGAGTTACATCATTTTATTCACAGATATTAACACATTGAGGCTGCGCTGTTTTGGGGATTCAGCTGTTGAGTGCCAACAATCTAGACCATTTTTATAATTCTAGCACCACAGCATATTCTATGTAGCTATGGACACATGCTACATTTTAAAGACGATAATCTAATCCCTCCATAGGTGAAAACAGCTTAATTCTACGTGCCTCGGTTCCTGAGAAATCCAAAGCTAGACAGAGGCTAGTTTGGATCAAGATCACAGCTTTTTTTCTAGATTCGGAGATACATAGGGCCAGATCTTGTGGCGGCGCACGGGGCGGCGCAGGCTCTTGGCGAATTATTTTCCGAGTGGCGGGGCTGTATGTGCCATTCGCCTCCGCCACCTGTGAGGGGGCGTCACAAGAGGAGGTGACTACACTGATGGAAACACGGCTGACGTTCACTTCCTCGTTTACATTGCGCTGTCTTGCGTTCTTTCTTAAGCCTTAGGCTCTCACAGGTCAAACTAAAAAATTTATTTACCCCATCGTGAGCTAAACGATGTTCACGTCTCGAGAGAAAAAGAGCTACAGCGTCCGCTGTGGTGCGGATCGGCCGCGCTTGGCGTGAACGCGAAGCAAAACAAAAGCACATGTTCACCCCCCACTCCCCCACAACCACTCTCCTGGAGGAGGAGTCGATCTGGTTGGAGGAAAATGTGTATGTCTCAACCCACTTAAATGCGCCAAGTCTGGAGTGGCAAGATCACAAAGTGCGCCCCGACTGAGCGCAAAATGTCACGCTATCGTCTCCGTTTTGATGCACAAGATCGGGCCCTTAGTGTTTTATGCAACTCTCTCCTTTCTGATTAACTCCTCTTAAACCCTAGCCTCTCTGGACAGACACTAACGTTATGGGAAGAGGCAAATGCCTAAATATATTCATTTTGACATGTTTTGTTGTGGCAGATCAATCGCCTTTTATTAGCCATCTCCCATCATAGGGCCACTAAAAACACTTTCCTAATCTGATACTTTCTCTGGTTCATACTTTAATTTTTAGCTCCTTTATTTTTTAGAAAACGCATATATGTCTATCATGTTTATTACATGTTCATTACGGTCCTATGATCCCACTACAGCATAAATATCATGTAAATTTCAACTGTCCTGAAAACAAAGATGTATATTTCACTTGATAGAGCATTATAAGGGGATGTTTTATAAGCAATAAAACAGAAAACGAACCAAAAGAGACAAATAGTTAATAATACCCTTAGACCCCTTAGACCCACAAGAATCAGGGGTAGTATTGTACATAAATGTTGCACATGTTTAACCCACTTATGTCTGTCTACTTTTTCAAAATAAAATACTTGCAAAATACAGGTGAAAATTAGAATATCGTGAAAAAGTTTATTTTTCATTTATTTCTGTAATACAACGTAAAATGTGAAACTAATATATGATATAGACTCATGACATGCAAAGTGACATATGTCAAGCCTTTGTTTGTTATAATTTTGATGATTATGGCTCATAGCTTTAAAAAAACAAAAAACAAATTCAAAATCTCCGAAAATAAGAAAATTGTGAAAAGGGAACATATTGTAACTCAAAGTGTCTCCCTTTCATCAGCAAGTTCATCCAAAACACCTACAAAGGAGACTTTAAATGGTCTCTCAGAGGTTCAGTAGAATTCACCATTATGGGGAAGACTGCTGACCTGACAGTTGTGCAGAAAAGCATCACTGAAACCCTCCACGAGGAAGGAAAGCCTCAAAAGGTCATAGCAAAAGATGTTGGATGTTCTCAAAGTGCTGTATCAAAGCACATTAATAGAAAGTCAAGTGGAAAGAAAAGGTGTGGAAGAAAAGGTTTACAAGCCGCAGGGATGACCACAGTCTGGAGAGGATTGTCAGGAAAAGGCCATTCAAAAGTGTGGGGGATCTTCACAAGGAGTGGACTGAGGCTGGAGTCAGAGCATCAAGAGCCTCCACACACAGACGGATCCTGGACATGGGCTTCAAATGTCAGATTCCTCTTGTTAAGCCGCTCCTGAACTACAAACAATGTCAGAAGAGTCTTACGTGGGCCAAAGGATTAAAAAACAGGTCTGTTGCTCAGTGGTCTGTTGGTCCACTGTGCTTTTTTATGTCCAGCGTCAACGTGACCGTCTACCAGGAGATTTTAGAGTACTTCATGCTTCCTTCAGCAGAAAAGCTTTATGGAGATGCTGACTTCATGTTCCAGCAGAACCTGCCCACTCTGTCTAAAGTCCCAGAACCTGGTTAAATGACCATCGGATTACTGTGCTTGATTGGTCAGCAAACTCACCTTACCTGAACCCTGTAGAGAATCTATCGGGCATTGGCAAAAGAAAGATGAGAGGAAGGAAAGGAAGCGCTTTTCATATGACACAAGTCACACCCAAAGAGCTTCACACATGAAAGGGTGCATGGAGTTCATTCACTCCATGCTGATGGTGAGCTACATTTGTCGCCACAGTTTCCCCTGGGGCAGACTGACACAAGCGAGGCTGCTCACATCTGCGCCAACGGTCCCTCCGACCACCACCACCCACTCACACATAGGCATTGGGTGATGTGTCTTGCCCAAGGACACAACAAGAGGCATGAGAACGAACAATACAGAGGAGCTGAAGGAGCTATTGAAGCATCCTGGTCTTCCATAACACCTCAGCAGTGCCACAGGCTGATAGTATCCATGCCACGCCACATTGAGGCAGTAATTTAAGTAAAAGGGACCAAAACCAAGTACTAGGTACATATGCATGATTATAGTTGTCAGAGGACCCACATTTCTGTTTTGGGTTTTTTTTCAAGCTGTAAGCCAAAATCATCAAAGGCAAAACAAAGGCTTGACATATGTCACTTTGCATGCAATGAGTCTATCATACAGAGCCTCTCGAAAGTATTCACACACCTTGAACTTTTGCACATTTTGTCATGTTTACAACCCTAAACATAACGATTTTATTTTGATTTTTTTACTGAACGTTCACACACAAGTAACCGACAACTGTGAAGTGAAAGCAAAATCATTACATGATTCTGTTATTTTTCAAAAAATAGAAAAGTGAAAAGTGGGGAGTGCATAAGTATTCATACAGCATGAATGAATACTTTGTGGAACCCCCTTTTACTGTAATAACAGCACAAGTCTTTTGGGTTCTAACTCTACAAGATTAGCACATGTAGAGACTGACGTTTTAGCCCATTCCTCTTTACAAAACAACTCAAGCTCTGTCACATTAGAAGGAGAGCGTTTGTGAACAGCAGTTTTCACTTTATTCCACAGATTTTCAATAGGATTTAGGTCAGGACTTTGACTGGGCCATTCTAACACATTAATATGTTTTTATTTAACCATTCCATGGTAGATTTATCTTTGTGCTACGGGTCATTGTCCTGCTGAAGGTGAATCTCCGCCCCAGCCTCAGTTCTCTTGTGACTCCAGCAGGTTTTCCTCCAAAATGTTCCTGTATTTGGCTCCATCCATCTTCCCAACTATTCTTACAATCTCCCCAGTCCCCGCTGAGGAAAAGCAGCCCCACACCATGATGCTCCCCCCCGTATATCTGACACTGGGGATTGTGCACTCAGGACGATGAGCAGTGTTAGGTTTGCTCCATACATAACGTTTTGCATTTGGGCCAAAAAGTTTTTGGGCCAAAAAGTTACATTTTTGTCTCATCTGACCAAAGCACCTTCTTCCACATGGAGCTGTGTCCTCCATATGACTTCTACAAACTTCAAACAGGATTTCTTATGTTCTCCTTTCAATAATGTCTTTCTTCTTCCACTCGTCCATGAAGGCCAGATTTGTGTAGATACGACTTATAGTTGTCCCATGTACAGATTCCCCCAGCTCAGCGGCAGGACTTCACAGCTCCTCCAGAGTTATCTTGGGGCACTTGGTTGGATTTCTGACCAGTGTCTCCTTGTTCAGTTTGTTAGTTTACGAGAACAGCCGTGTCTTGGTAAGTCTGCAGTGGTGCTTTACTCTTTCCATTTCTGAATGATGGATTGAACAGTTGCTCTGGGAGATGTTTAAATCTTGGGAAATCTTTGTATAACTTAAGGCTGCTTTAAACTTCTCCACAGCTTTATCCCTGACCTCTCTGGTGCTCCTTGGCCTTCATGATGTTGTTTCGTGACCAATACACTCCGACCACAGCTCTGAGGGCCTAAAAGAACAGCTGTGATTATACTGAGAGTAGATTACACACAGGTGCCTCTATTTAACCGTTAGGCCAAGGTGTGAACATTCTGGAGTCATTAGGAATGTTATAAAGGCAATTTAATGCACTCAGAAAATGCTGTATGAATACTTATGCACGCCCCACTTTTCACTTTTCTATTTTTTGAAAAATAACAGAATCATGTATCATTTTGCTTTCACTTCACAGTTGTCTGTTACTTGTGTGTGAACGTTCAGTAAAAAAATAAAAATAAAATCTTTATGTTTAGGGTTGTAAACATGACAAAATGTGCAAAAGCTCAAGGTGTATGAATACTTACGAGAGGCTCTGTATATTAGTTTCACATTTTAAACTTTATTACAGAAATAATTGAACTTTTCCACAATATTCTACTTTTCCGAGTTTACTCACCTGTACTTGCACTTATGATTTTAAAACTTAAACAGCTGTAGAACTGCAAAGAGTTTTCCACTTTTGTTTATTTTGAGGACTTTTATCAGTACAATAGCCTTGTACTTCAGAGGACATGAATTCATAATATCCAGGTGAGCTGTGGTGGCCCTGTGTTGTGGTGCCTGTAACTAAACTAATCACTGGAGCTGTAGAGTTGAAAACCACTGGGGACCCAATTTGAGAACCACCAATGTAAGAGTTTATTTTTTGAAAAGTCTTTAGGCTCCACCACAGTTCTGTTATGAGGCAGGAAGATTTTAATTATGAAATAAGGTGGGAGGAAAAAGTAAGTACAACATTTAGAATTTCTTTCATTTCTGCCTAAATTGCTCATAAAATGTGGTCTGATCTTTGTTGAAATCTCAAGAATGAGTAAACAGTGTTTCCAGACGTTTCCTGTAGTTGCAGATTAGAAAATCAGGATGAATCTTGGACCGTTGCTCTTCACAAAACTTTTGCAGTTCAGCGAGATTCCTGTGATGTCTGGTGTGAATGGCTTTCTTGATGTCATGACCAGTGTTGAAGAGAATACTTTAAAAATGTGTTCCGTTACAGAATACTGAATACTTGCCTGAAAATGTATTTTGTAACATATTCCGTTACTCTGGCCAATCAGAGTACTGTATTCTGAATACTTTAAATACTTTCACTTCAACACACAATATATTATAGTAGTGTAGACACTGGATGTCGGCTTAACACGTGTAAGTTTATTGCACTGCAGTTTATTAATGCTTATTTTGCTTATTTACCACGAAATAGACAAGAAAAAGGTCTTAATGCTGCTGATGACACTGGCACATCATGACAACGGGAACATGTTTGAATGTATCGTGGATAAGTTTAAACTTTATATTGGGAGGACAGTCTTTTTATGAACCATCGGGAAAATCGCTGCATTTCTTTGAACCTCACTCGACGTTGGAGTTTGGGAAAGTGTGACAAACTGCAGCCTAACCCGGTATTAGCTCATTGCTACTGCTAACGACAGGCAGCTTTCATTCTAAATGATTAAAAACAGGACTTTGACTGGGCCATTCCAGAACGCGTACTTTATTGTTCTGAATCCATAATGAAGTGGATTTGCTTTTGTGCTCTGGGTCATTGTCTTGTCGCAGCTCCATCCTCTTTTCAGCTTCAGCTGCTGGACTGATGGCCTCAAGCTTTTCTGCAAAATATCTTGATGAACTTGTGACTTCAGCCCTGTTAAAGCCCGGTTAAAGCCCTGTTGATGAGAGCAAGTTGTCCAGGCCCTGAGGCAACAAAGCGGCCCCACACCATGATGCTCCTGCTCCAGACTTCACTGTGAGGATAAGGTTTTTCCTTCACACATGACGTTGTGTGTTCCGCCCAAACATTTCAACTTTGGTTTCATCAAACCACAGAATATTTATCAAGTAGTGCTGTGGAGCATCCAAGTGCTGTTTTAGACAGTAATGGCTTCCTCTGTGGCGTTCTCTCATGAACCCTGTAAGTCTTTAGCTGACACTGTAGGTCAGGGGGAGGCAATGTCAGGCCCGGGGGCCAAAACCGGCCCTCCATCATCAAACTCTGGCCCTCGAGATGATTTTGAGAAATATTATGACCCAAATCAGAGCTCAAATGCCTGTTAAAGTACTCTAAAAATGTGAAAAATACTGTCAATTCCTTACAATGTCTTAGCAGAGCAGCCTTTTAGGCCATAATCCTAAAAGAATGCTCTAAGAATACCAAGAAATGACTTAAATCTACTTGAATTAAAAGATTATATCTAAAGATTGAGTAGATTTGGCCTTAAAGCAGATATAACCTATTCTTGCCAATGGAACAAGCACAAGTTTTTTCTTGATTCAGATTATTTTGTATAATTTTCAATGACAAATAAAACAAATTTAGAGTAAAAGTTAATTTGGGGGATTTCTATTTGTTCCATTGGCCTTGGTGTTTTTATCTGATCTTAGATTAGTTCAAACCGACTCAAATTTAACATAAAAAAAACTTTATTCAAGCGAATTTTAATGATTTATCTAATTTAAGATGGACATTTTTCCAGTGTATATGATGTACAACACTGGCATATGTAGAAAGTGATGCTTTACGTCAATTGCTCTAATTGGAGGGTCCGGCCCTTGGTCTTTTGACGATGAAGAAACCCGGCCCTCCACCGAGAGAACTTGCCTCCCCCTGCTCTAGGTTCTTTTTCACCTCATTGAGTGTTCTACGCTGTGCTCTTGGAGTCTTTACAGGGCGGTCACTCCTTGGAAGTGAAGCAACAATGAAGCTAAACTGTCTCCATTTATAGACACTTTTTCCAACTGTGGATTTATGAACATCAAGACTTTTAGAGATGGTTCTGAGACCTTTTCCAGCTTTATACAAATCCATAATTCTTGATCGTAGGTCTTCAGGCAGTTGTTTTGAGCGAGGCCTGGTGCACATCAGACAATGCTTCTCCACAAGAGACGATTCTTAACTCGTGTGTGTTTTTCAGTGGGCAGGGCAGCTTTAAGCCACACCTCAGTGACTGGACTTCAGGTTGGCTCAGTCACACCTGACTCTAAATGTCTGCATACACTCACTTATTACTCACTTATTCCTCCCTGTCCTGTGAATGTTTACATGTTATGGCCAATAAACATAAGATCAAATGTAAATGTTTGGGTGGTATTAGTTATAGCAGACACTGTTTACTTATTCTTGTGATTTTAATCGAGATCAGACCACATTTTATGACCAGTTTAGGCAGAGTTTAGAAAGAAATTCTACTCACTTTTCCCCCCACTAAGCAAGGATGGTCTCTATTATTATGTTTTAAGGCTGTATTGATTTTATAATGTTCTGTATTTCAGTTTGAGTCACTGTTTTCTGTCCGAGCGCTCCTGTGGCCAACTGGCCTCAGTCCTCGGCTCAGAGTTCTCCAGTCTGAGGAACCTGGATCTCAGTAACAATGACCTTCGTGACTCGGGAGTGGAGGTGCTCTGCTCTGGACTGATGAGTGTCAACTGCAGACTGGAAACTCTCAGGTGAGGAAAAATAGATTGATTGGCCTTTTTCAAATCATGTTTGTGTTAGATACAGGACTATCTACTGAAGCAGCAAATAATATACAGAACCTTCAGAGGATTTTCTGTTTTACTCACAGGCTTAGAAATTGTCATTTAGCATCTCTATTAACATAATGTAAGTGCACATGAGAAGAATTATGAAAAACAGACTCCAAATATTTCTATATCTTATTTCTGTGTAAACTTTAAATCATCTTTTGCTCCATTTTAGAAACATTTTCAAATATGAGTCATTTGGACTGAGTTGTTTTGAATTGAAGACATTTGGGGCCAGATCTTGTGGCGGCGCACGGGGCGGCGCAGGCTCTTGGTGAATTATTTTCCGAGTGGCGGCGCTATATGTGCCATTGGCCTCCACCACCTGTGAGGGGGCGTCACAAGAGGAGGCGACTGCACTGATGGAAACACGGCTGACATTCACTTCCTGGTTTACATTGCTCTGTCTTGCGTTCTTTCTTAAGCCTTAGGCTCTCACAGGTCAAACTAAAAACTTTATTTACCCCATCGTGAGCTAAACGATGTTCACGTCTCCAGAGAAAAAGAGCTACAGCGTCCGCTGTGGCGGATCAGCCGCGCTCGGCGTGAACGCGAAGCAAAACAAAAGCACATGTTCCCCCCCCACAACCACTCTCCTGGACGCGGAGTCGATCTAGTTGGAGGAAAATGTGTGTCCCCACCCACTGAAATGCACTAAGTCTGGAGTGGCAAGATCACAAAGTGCTGCTACTGAGGCAAAATGTCATGCTATCGTCTGTGTTTTGATGCACAAGATCGGGCCCATTGCGTCTTCTCCAGGGGCATCTTCAGCCTTAAAACATTTTGTGGATTTTGTCGTGAAAAAGAAAAAGAAAAAAAGGAAATACAAGTGATATAAGAAAACTGACTACAAGTAAAACATCATCACATTATAAGATTTCGGGCTCATCTAAATGGAGCTGGGTAACCATTTTTATTTGTTTTCAATACCAGTACTTTAACAATACTTGGTTTACGATACTGATACCTGAACAATACTTTTTTCAATACTGATACTTAAATAATTGTCATTTAGAACCAGAAAAAAGAACAATAATGACAATTTATTCCATAAAAGACTATTTCTTTTCAATTTGTTTCATTTATTTGAGCTGAAACAAGTCACTTCCTTTAATGTTGTCTCTGGACCAACAGGCGTCACAACTTGGATCTAAAGATATAATTTTTTCAGTTTCTGCTTTCGATCTTTTATTTTTTCGATACTATACTAGTGTTGTTTAATGATACCCAGCCCTACATCTAAAGTGGTGCAACTACTGTATGTTCTGGTGCTGAAAACTCCCACAATCTGGAGCCTGATTATTTTTTTCTTTCAGTCTGAGTCGGTGTTTACTGTCCCAGACCGGCTGTGGTCCTCTGTCCTCTGTCCTGGAGTCCTCCAGTCTGAGGCTCTTGGATCTCACTTTAAACAGCCTGAAGGACTCAGGAGTGGAGCAGCTGTGTTCTGCACTGAAGAGCTCCACCTGCAGACTGGAAACCCTGAAGTAAGAACACAACAAAGTATTAATCAAACATTACATCACATCAGGCCATATGTAGCTCCATTCTGGAGGATTGGAGGAAACATGTAAACTCCACACAGAAAGCCCCGCCCAGGAATTTAACCTGGGACTTTCTAGCTCTGAGGCATAAGTGCTAACCACTGCACCACTGTTACAGAAAGTCCTTTATACTGATCAACATCATGTCCATGTTTTTGAATAATGTCCTTTATCCATAAACATAGACCTGTAAACTTTTACCCAGATTATTATTATTATTTCCACTCACTGACTAAAGGTGCCTCTTTAAGGGCCACAGACTGTTACCGCCTGTGTTTATGTCCTTGTGTTTCTCCAGATTGGTCTATTGTTTTCTGTCCCAGAGCTGCTGTGGTCGTCTGGCCTCAGTGCTTTGCTCAGAGTCCTCCAGTCTGAGGGACCTGGATCTCAGTTATAACGACCTCCTGGACCCAGGAGTGGAGCTTCTGTGTGAGGGAATGAAGAGCGCCCCCTGCAGACTGGAGACACTCAGGTGAGGACAGAGTTAGTTTGTACAGAATTAAGATGGTTTTGCTGCTGTTTAGTTTCTAAATCTGTTTGACAATTTTCAGGAAACAAAGACAAGAAAGTTTAATGTAATGTCATGTCTTTGAACGAACATTCAGCAAGTTTGTCAACCTTAAACATATTCACGTAATATGAAGAAGAACAAAAGGGCATGGATTGTTTTTTGTTTTGTTTTTTTACTAAATATACAGTAAATGGTGTGAGGTGTCAGTCTGATAGATCATTAGAGTCGACCTACCTGAATTTCGCTGAAATAATCCTCTGTGTTTTGTTCTATTAAAATTTTGCAAACTCTTATTAGCGATTTTTCCAGTCAGAATTTAAGAGGCTGATGTGACACTGTTTCTCCAGATTAAGGGACTGTCTCCTGTCAGGGAAGTGCTGTGGTCCTCTGTCCACGGTCCTCAGTTCAACAAGTCTAACTCTCCTGGATCTCAGTGTCAACGACCTCCAGGACTCAGGAGTAGAGCTGCTGTGTTCTGGACTGAAGAGCGCCCCCTGCAGACTGCAGACCCTCAGGTGAGTCTGATCCTGTGACTTTCAGGTTTTAAGCAGTGCCTCGATGCCACTGAAATCGAACTCTCTCCTGGTCACAGTTTGACAGTTCAGTTCCTGCTTTGACCCAGAAATGTCTCAGAGGGAAGAATTGTCTTGTAAATCAAATGTGTGGTTTTAGTCTGTCTGGATGTCTGGTCTCTGAGACGGGCGGAGCTGCACTGGTCTCAGCTCTGAGCTTTCCCTCCTCCAATCTGAGAGAGTTAGACATGAGCTACAACCATCCAGGACCCTCCGCTGAGCTCCTGAGCGCTCTACAAAACCAGCCCCACTTCTGCCTGGACTCTCTCAGGTGAGAAGCCCGTGAGGTTCTGTCACATCAACTTCACTTCAATGAGGGCAAATTGTTTTAAAATCAAAATTCAGTTTCTATGCACACAAAAATATGAACTGTGATAAATATGGGATTTTAATTTTCAGCTTTCCAGGTATAAGACGACCCGCTCGACCATCTGAGCCGCTGTTACAAAGAATATTTTACTACTTGATTAAGTCTTTCATTCAAACATTCAAATTGTGATTTGATTTGAGCTCTGCTCTATCAGTAACTGTTTCCCAAATAAACAGCAGTATGATCTGAATAATTGTTGCTGTTTTTCTCATCAGTCGCCAAAATACTTGGTATTGTCAGTTCTGTGTTTATTCCTCACTGTGACATAAACTGTAGTAGTACAGGATACACTTTTGGACTTTGAGCAATGACCATGTTTCATTGTGTTTTAGGATGAAACCTTCCGGTGCCCAATACTTAACTCCAGATCTGTGGAAGTGTGAGTTTCTGGTTCACAGAACTTCTACCATTCAACAGGTCTAGTGATACGTGTCAACTATCATCAACTTGCTTCACTGTGTTTGTTTGTGCCTCAGATTCCTGTGACCTGGTCCTGGATGTGAACACAGCTCACAGAGCGCTCCGTCTGTCTGAGGACCTGAGAACAGTGAGTCATGAGGAGGAGGAGCTGCCGTACCCATATCACCAGGACAGGTTCGACTGTTCGCCCCAGGTCCTGACCTCCACTGCTCTGGGGAGACAGTGCCTCTGGGAGGTGCAGTGGGACGGCTGTGGAGAGGATGACCCTGGGTGGGTGGACATTGCTGTGTGTTATAAAAAACTGAAGAGAAAAGGAGACGGTAAAGAATGTGTGTTTGGGCAAAATGATGAATCCTGGACTCTGAGTGTGTTTAAGGGGCGATACTCTTTCCATCACAGAGGAAAGGAGTATCGAGTCGGCTCTTCTGCATCACAGCGAGTGTGCGTGTATTTGGATATTGATGCTGGATTATTGTATTTCTCTGAGGTGTCCTCTGATGGTAAATGGCGTGCCATCACTAGTTTCTGCGCCGCTTTCACAGAAACTCTGGTGGCTGGGTTTGCATCCTACTGCAGTGCTGTCAGACTTATTTGAACTCCTGTCTTCAGCTGAACTCAACAACAACGACTAAAAACAAACAAACACTGTTGTCATATATTGTGGAAACTGTAAAAATGTGTCATGATTTCCTGCTGTAATCCCAAATCCAGAAACAATAAATCGATCCTCGAACATTTTATTTGTGCTATGCATCAATGTTCAAACTTGTTTTCATTTTTACTTCAGACATTATTGATTATATTTTATGAAGTCATAGAAATGAAGCAGAACATGCACCGACAAGTGAAGAGAATAACTCACACTCCTCAGGGGCTGATGATCCTATGTGGTGTTGGGAACAGTTACTGCACTACTCTATTAGAAGAAGAAGAAGAAGAAGAAGAAGAAGAAGAAGAAGAAGAAGAAGAAGAAGAAGAAGAAGAAGAAGAAGAAGAAGAAGAAGAAGAAGAAGAAGAAGAAGAAGAAGAAGAAGAAGAAGAAGAAACTTTATTTATATAGCACCTCTCACAGATAAATTCACAAAGTGCTTCACAGAGAATCACAGAAAACATTACAGAATTTATATAGGAACAATCACAGCATTGTCAACTAAAAGCTCGTCTGAAAAGCAGCGTCTTCAGCTGCTTTTTGAAGGAATCAACAGAGTCGGCTACGCAGCGACAAAGGAAGGTCATTCCACAATTTAGGAGCAACGGCTTCAAAGGACAGATAACCTCTAGTTTTAAAGCGGGTTCTTGGGACAGTGAGGAGGTTCTGGCCCGAGGACCTAAGGGTGCGACCCGAGGAGTAAGGGCACAGCAGGGGAGCCAGTGCAATGAGGATAAAATGGGAGTAATGTGTGACCGTCTGCTAGTTCCTGTTAAAAGCCGCACTGCAGCATTTTGAACCATTTGAAGACGATTCAAAGCAGCTTTGTTAAAACAAGTAAAAAGGGAGTTACAATAATCTAAACGAGACGAGATAAAAGCATGAATCAACAGTTCTAGATCAGAGTTGGATAAAATTGGTCTCAACTTGGCGACGTTTCTCAAATGGAAGAAACAGTTTTTCACCAGGTGCCTCGAGCGGCTTCAAGAGACAAAGACTGGTCAAACCAAACACCAAGATTTCTGATGCTCGACTGAACCGAGGAGCCCAGAGAACCAAGGTGGTTTACAATCGAGGGGATTTTCTGCTCTGGAGCAATAATCAAAGTCTCAGTCTTTTTAGAATTCAGCTGAAGGCAGTTTTCATGAAGCCACGACTTTACACTTGAAAGACAATCCATTAACTCTGACAGTCTGTGCATCTCTGACTCCTTAAAGGAAAAGTACAGTTGAATATCATCAGCATAGAGGTGATAAGACACATTTTTAAAACGGCTGATGATTTTTCCAAGAGGGCTAATGTACAACAAAAACAAAATTGGCCCCAAGACGGATCCCTGATGAACACCATGCAGCAAAGGACTGGCATCAGACATAATGTTATTTATACATACAGAGAATGTCCTATTGGCCAAATAGGACGTCAGCCACTTCAGGACTGTCCCAGATATACTCAGTCAGTGATTTCTGACTGGATTTTCATTCTTTGCTCCTGTTCCTATGCGGGAATAGTATAGCCTTCAACGAATAACTAAACATTTAATTTGCATTTGAAGATTGCTGTGTCATAACAGCTGTCTAAATGTTGTCATCTATGATAGGGAACTTGTAGGCACCATATAAGCCTGTATGATGATTATTTAAAGAGGGGGTATTCTGCTTGTTTCAGTCCCATAGCACCAGTCTATATCACACTACAATGATGACAAACCTTCTGTTGGTCTGTAAATGCAGTAAATTAGAATAACTGCCTTGTATAAAATGTCTCTCTCAAAATGGCTGTAGTGAATGTCTTGAAATAGGCCTCTGTCTCTTTAAGAACCTCTGAGCCTTTAGACTCGCCCCCTCCACACGCTGTCTGTGGCATCAGTGGGGAGGGGGTTCTGCTGAGCAGCAGTGGTTGGTTACTCGGCTGACGACGAAAGCTCGGAGGCGTCTCCAGCATGGCCGTATCTACCATTGAGGTCACCGAGGTCCGGACCTCTGTAAAATTTTAGCTTTTTTTTTTTTTTTACACATTGAATCCTGCGCAAAGGAATGTTGTAAACACGCGCTTCAACAGGCTGAAGAGCCTCTAGTTCAGACATGGATGTGCTTGTTAATGTGTCCACTCTAAAACCGAACCTCATGAGCTGCTTTAGACCCGAGTGCGTAAAACTCGGCGGAGGCAGGGGCGCGGCTGTGCGTCAGCCTCACTACAACAGCAGCGCCTTTATCATGAACCGATGAACCGAGTTTGATCCAGATGCAATTTCTTTGCTCTCTGTCATAAAGAGAGAGGAGCCAGAGCGCGCGCCGTCAGACTGACTGTGACTCCGGAGTTTTCCTCATTCTGGTCTGAGGAGCGAGAGGAGAAGGAGAAGCGTCTGTGCCTCATCATTGCTCTCCTCCTCTGCCGCTCACTTTGTTTCTGTCACATGCAAAGATTGTAATGTCCTGCGTATAAATGATCTTCGCTTTAATGAGAGCTTAAACCAGCGCATTCACCTTTGTACCAGTGGTTGACAGTGAGGGCGATGCAGAGGGGGGGCGGGGCCAGAGAGGAAGACGCAGAGGGGGCGGGGCCAGAGCGCAGAGTCTGATGTTCAGAATGAGCCAAAGCAAAACACTCAGCTATACCCATTCACACCCAACAATTAAAAACTGACATTTTCATTTAATATTTTAGTATTTATTTAGGACAAGACATTCTTATTGCCTCTCACTCAGGCGAGTAAAACTGTTTGGAAAACCTGCTTCACAGTAATAATGGATGAAATAGATGTTAAATAGATCTTTTATTTTGTGATATTCATCATGTTAAAGTAGGGGGTATGTGACTTCAGTGGGTGCACTGCTGCACCCACTGCCCTGGGGCAGACTGATGGAAGCGAGGCCAGTCTGCGCCATCTGCATGTCCGACCACCGACCACTCACTCACCACATTCACTCAGGCTTCCTGGTCCCAAACGGTGCAAAAAAAAAGCAATTTTTGAAAACAGCTTCAGTATGAGACAAAGGTGTTTTTGATCACTTAAAATACAGGAAATTGCATCTGAATCTTTAAAAAATTCATGGGGGAGGAGACCCCCCGCTTTAGAGAATTATCCGGACCTCACTGTTTTTTACATCCTGGCTACGGCCCTGGTCTCCAGGAGGTGGGGGCGTTCCTAGGAGGACTCCCTAAATTGGCCGCCATCAGAGTTTTTACAGATTACTCAGAAATACGTGAATGTGCCAAGGCAACACTTCAGGCATGTGTTTTAGGGATGCACCTATACCAGTATCGGGCATTGGGCCGATACCACATGCTTGTACTCATTCATGAGGTCCCGATACCAGAAACCAATACCATTTGACGTGCGGCCAGCGCAGCTACGAGGCGCAGCTACGAGGCGCATTTCTCAGCTGAGGAGAGAAGAAGCAACAAACTGGAGAATAGTTTAGTGTAAACACAATAATCCACATAGAGCTGACTTTATTACAGACTGCGCTCTCTAAACCAGAGTCTGAGCTGGATTTAACCAGAGCTTAATGTTGTTCGTGCTGCAGTGTCTGCAGTGTTTACAACATACAGGCTAACGTTGCTAACTCGCGGCTAGCAGTTTTGGCCATTCTGACGCCGTTTTAAGCCCAGGAGTTTATTCTTCTGAAAAACTAACCCAGCGACTAAAAAGTCCTCAGAAAATCCAAAGTAAAGACATACAGCATGTTTATATTGAGGTAAAATGAGCTGCAGCAGAACAATGAAAACGCTGTAGCTACTCGCTAAGTTACTACAAACACACAAGAAAATCTACAGGAGCTGAAGTAAAGACGAAAAGAGACCATTTAAGGAACATCTCAATACTATTGTTAAATAAAAACACATAAATGAATAAAGCACAGGCATTGGGAGCTTTAGGACATGGGCTTTTCTGTCTATGATGGACAGAGACATAAAAATAAAAATTATAGTGAATGAAAATAAAATAAATAAATGGCATCAGCACAATTCTAATATAACTGCTCTTAAATGTGTCGCCGACTTTACTTAAGGAAATGGACATGAGTAAATTTACTAATTACAAACCAATCTGCTGTGAAAAAGGTAAGAATGTTGAAGAAAATGCCTTGTACTCGTATCGGTATTCGGTATCGGCGAGTACTTAGATCCAAGTACTTGTACTCGCATCGGTTTTAGAAAAAGTGGTATCGGTGCATCCCTAATGTTTTTAATGAGGGAATGACATAATAACATGATGTAAAGCTTGAAAAAGTCGATTTTGCATAATACCCCCCTTTAATACTGTGTTTTAGTGTAGAGGTTCATAATCACTATGGTAAAGGGGAAAAGTAGAAAACTTAAAGCAGTACTAAGTAACTCATGCCCCTAGAGGCCATAAGCGTCACTGCAAGTGTCGTAGCATGTTACATTTTTTACTCATAAATTGTCCGTGAGAGAAAATACTACGCTGACAGAAAAGACAAAGGGACAGAGGGATATTGTTAATCCAATTACACACAAACTTGGCTGTAAATACTGTTTAAGTGGCGCTAGCCCGCAATTAGCTTTGCCCGTTAGCCTGTTAGCTTCTTCTTTGTGATTTTATGAGTGTGGCTTTCTGGCCAGAGACACCAGGGGGAGATAAAACAACCCCCAATCATCCCATTAACACTTGTATTACCCCCAGAAGGACTACGAAAAGGATATATTAAGGTAAACAAGTTACTTAGTGCTGCTTTAAGGGGGTGCTGAGACGAGATCACTCAAAAATTAGCTGTAATGTGTAGACTGTCCACCAGGGGGTCGGCTCCCAAACCTCCCAGTTTTGCAAAAAGTGGGAGCTATGAAGAATGGATTGGGTGATGTGTAATGGATTATGCTCTGACGAGTAACGCATTGTGCATTGGATGGTTTCGACTGGCCTGTTTCTTCTGATTCCGTGCATTTTCCTTGATTACTTGATGAACTGTCACATTTAAAGATGTTAAAACAAATGAAAACATATTTACGGTTGTAAATACCTCACTAGTCAGATTTTATCCGAAATAAAACAACTTAATAGGGTGTTATTCATTATTATTCAGATCGGGGTGCCCAAACGTTTTGTCGGAGCCGCCAGCACCACTCCTCTCCGGTCCGTCACAACACCATCGTAAGAGTCCGGCTCGGGGTTTCCCATTACCCACACCTCGTTCGCGTGGTTCACCTGCAGAAAGTCAAACACACAACCTTACTAGAGCTCCTGAGAGTAGGGTAAGCTGCAGACCCGGAGCCGAGAAAGAAAATAATAAAATAATGCTCAGTGGCGCCCCCTCAAACAGGCAGTTTACAATTAGTCAATGAGAGCCCGATAGCAAAAAAAAATCATTGTACAACATTGACATAGACCACATCAGGACATGGAAAAAATTATATTATGACCCCGCCCTAAATGCTACAGGAAGTCACATGAAACCCATCTGGCTTTCAAAATCATCATGTACATTTTTTTTAAACTATTGGGCGTGGTCATTACAAGGCCGCAACTGAGAGGCCATTTTCAGCAAATTTCAAAGCCTCATATCTTTAACAGACTTTGTCGGATTGGAACGGACCCAATCCGGTGCGTGCACATTCCCAGACCTGGACCTAATGGTGTGCACACGCAGCCGCTCTTGCCAAAAATGCCTTTAAATTGGCTTGTAACTGGCTTGTAAGTGGCCCACCCATCCTCCGTTAAAATGGAGAGGATGACCCTGGGTGGGTGAACATGGCTGTGTGTTATAAAAAACTGAAGAGAAAAGGAGATGGTAAAGAATGTCTGTTTGGGCAAAATGATGAATCCTGGACTCTGAAAGTGTTTAAGGAGCAATACTCTGTTCATCACAGAGGAAAGGAGTATCCAGTCCGCTCTTCTAAATCACAGCGAGTGGGCGTCTATTTGAATATTGATGATGGATTATTGTCTTTCTATGAGGTGTCCTCTGATGGTGAATTGCGTGGCATCACTGGTTTCTGCGCCGCTTTCACAGAAACTCTGGTGGCTGGGTTTGCATCCTACTGCAGTTCTGTCAGACTTATTTGAACTCCTGTCTTCAGCTGAACTCAAGGCACAAAAGCATCAAGTGTGACGTACATTTATTGTAGCAGCGACAAAGGAAATGTAAGATTATAAAGTTTATAAATTAAAATGGATCCTTAAGGGTCGTCATAAACTGAACAGATCAGTTGTTTTCAACATTAATTCCAGACAAATTGTGAATAATATAACTAAAAACAAAAATATAGTCATATAATGTGGAAACTGTAAAAAATGTGTCATTATTTCCTGATGTACCAAATCCAGAAACAATAAATTGATCCTCGAACATTTATGAAGTGTTACAATTAATGTGTACTTTGCATCAATGTTCAAACGTGTTTTCATTTTTACTTTCGACATTAGTGATAATTTATATCATAGAAATGAAGCAAAACATGCACCGACAAGTGAAGAGAATAACGCACACTCCTCGGGGGCTCTAGTGGGGTTGATGATCCTATGGGGTGTTGGGAAGAGTTACGTTTAACAGTTACTGCTACTCCATTATGAAAGTACTGTGTTGGAGAACTCATGTGTCAAGCATAGAAAACAATCCTTCATTTATTCCTGCCAAACTCAAATAGATTCAGATTTGTGCGATCAGATTCAATAAGAATCCACATATGGAGCTTCTATGAAACGTTGACATAGTGCCTCCTGCTGGCTAGTTTTGTTACTGCGCCCTGTGAACATGATCCAGACCAGTGACTGAAGAAGATAAACCAAGTCCAGACCAACAAGTGTGAACATGACCTCAGAAACAGGAAAAATGTGTGAGGATAAAGTGTCCAATGAAAGAACAATGTCTGTAAAACATAACCACAGTCTGACTTTCTGTCTCTTCCTGGTTGATTATCTCAGACCTTTGTTCATCACAGTCTCTTGTTGGGTTTCTCTGATCCAGATGAAGCCCACCTGAGTCCCAAAGTTGGCTCTGTCCCGAACGTGTGAGAAGTATTTTTTAGGGTTACAGCAGGTGCAGGGCGTCACCTCAGGCCTGTCCCGCACCGTGTGGTCGCGAATGTGCTCAGGCAGGACCCCCCCGTTCTCCAACAGCAGTCTGGAAGAGACAGGTAGACTTTATTGTCCCCCGTAAGGAGAGGTGTCCCCTTCTGACATGAGAACTTGAACGGTCACAGTCACAGAGACAACATGACGTCCTGGGCCGACACTGCTAATCCCTCATTGGAATATATTGGCAGAAGAAAACCACTGGCCACATGAGAATCCAATAGGAAGTATAATAGTGATATCCTCTCGACTGTTCCCCGTGTTGCCCTTGTATTCTCTTGTCAATCCATTGATTAACCTCTTAACCCCCACCTGAACCGAGCACATTTTCTTCAGTTTGGCTTTACCCAAATCTAAAAGCTTTTTGAAATAAGCACCAAAATAGCAAATGAAAACAAGGATGAAAACGCTTAAACAAAGTGACAAAGGAGTGGCAAAAACCTGCTGGAAAATCAACTATAACACAATAAAAAAGCAACAAAAGAGCGACAAGAAAGGGACAAAAACTTCACTTCAAAAACACTGCAAGAATGTGACTTAATGCAGCGTCAACACATTAGAAAAAAGTTTCAATCAGTTTTTAGAACAGGTCTTAGCTTTCAAATGAGGTGCGACTCTGGCCTATTGAGAGTGAGGAGTTGTCATAATGGCACAAAGCCCCTCCCCCAGGGGCGGACTGGCCATATGTCCATTCTGGAAGAGCACAGAGGGGCCACTGGCTCTCGGGCCACCGGTCTGGCCTCCCAATTTTCTCAACGTCTTACCCCCCACCTTAAAATCTAAAAGCTTAAAAGACGGGAGGCAAGAGGTTAAAATATGTCTTTGTGGAAGTGCTGAATTTACACTAACTTGGGCCAGGCTTGGGTCAGAGTCCAGGGCCGTTTTTCAGTCCCAGTCCGCCCCTGCCTCCCCCTGACCCCCCTCTCCGCCATGATGGTTTCGCTCTGGCGGCCAAACAGATTGTTTACATGTGTTCTTGACGCAGTAGTAGCAGAGGTTCTTACTATTCCACACTGTGTTGCCAGGCCTGGAAGTCACTGCTACGTTAAAAACTGCTCCAATACCTCACACGATAGACGTGGTAAACGTAGGATCAACGAGACACAGTTTTTTAGGTTCCCGAAATGGACACAGCATCAAGGAGTGCAAGTCTCTGACCTGTCAAAACATGTTGGACCTGGTGTACTACCATCATGGCCGACAGGCTCAGTCCGCCCGAGTTGAGAAGCTTTTGGATTTGGGTACAGCCGAACTGGAGAAAACGTGGTCGGTTCACATGGGAGTTAAGAGGTTAAACAGCCTGGCTTGGCGTCGGGACCCACAGTCACCCTGAGACGATGAGCCGTGACCCAAATACAACTTAGGCTTGTAAATATAATGTCAAATATCGTCTTTTCCTCAAATACTGTTGTTGAATAAGCATTAAAAAAGCTGAAATGATGATGAAACCTGAACAATACTTTATTCAATAACGATACTAAAATATTTGTCATATAGAATCAGAAAACAGAACAATAATGATAATTTATTCCATAAAAGGGTTCAAAACTTAGTGCTCCCCAAGCTCTCATTTTGGGGGAGGGTCCGCGAGAGAAAATGATAAAAGAATGCTCAGTGGCGCCCCCTCAAACAGGCAGTTTACATTGAGTCAATGAGAGCCCGGTCGCAAAAAAAATCATTGTACAAAATTGACATTGGCCAGGGACATAGACCACATCAGGACATGGAAAAAATTATATTATGACCCCACCCTAAATGCTACAGGAAGTCAACCATCTTGGCCCGAACCACAAACCTTCAAAATCGTACCTCTTGAACTTCTGGCCCCTGATCCCTGAGTTTTCAATGGAATCCAATTTTGGCCAACATGTCCCAAACCCATGTGGCTCTCAATATCATCAATTACATTTTTATTAAACTATTGGGCGTGGTCATGACAAGGCCGCAACTGAGAGGCCATTTTCAGCAAATTTCACAGCCTCATATCTTTCACAGACTTTGTCGGATTGGAACGGACCCAATCCGGCGTGCGTGCACATTCCCAGACCTGGACCAAATGGTGTGCACACGCAACCACTCTTGCCAAAAATGCCTTTAAATGGTCTTGTCAGTGGCTTGTAAGTGGCCCGCCCATCCTCCGTGAAAATGGCCAGAGTTCTTTGCCTGGCAGCATGTTGGACTCAGTAAGAGTTTCTTTAGAAATTTCGTAAATTTTCCAAATTTCCGCCTTTATTCACAAACGCTGACTCCAAGTAAAACATCATCACATTATAAGATTTCGGGGTCATTTAAATGGAGCTTGGTACCCATTTTTATTGGTTTTCAATACTAGTACTTGAACAATACTAATACCTGAACAATACTTTTTTCAATAACGATGCTAAAATATTTGTCATTTAGACACAGAAAACAGAACAATAATGATGATTTATTCCATAAAAGGGGTCAAAACTTAGTGCTCCACAAGCTCTCATTTTGGGGGGGGTCCGCAAGAGAAAATGATAAAAGAAAGCTCAGTGGCGCCCCCTGAAACAGGCAGTTTACATTGAGTCAATGAGAGCCCGGTCGCAAAAAAAAACATTGTACAAAATTGACATTGGCCAGGGACATATACCACATCAGGACATGGAAAAAATGATATTATGACCCCACCCTAAATGCTACAGGAAGTCGGCCATCTTGGCCCGAACCACAAACCTTCAAAATCGTACCTCTTGAACTTCTGGCCCCTGATCCCCAAGTTTTCAATGGAATCCAATTTTGGCCAACATGTCCCAAACCCATGTGGCTTTCAAAATAATCAATTACATTTTTTTTAAACTATTGGGCGTGGTCATGACAAGGCCGCAACTGAGAGGCCATTTTTAGCAAATTTCAAAGCCTCATATCTTTCACAGACTTTGTCGGATTGGAACGGACCCAATCCGGCGCGCGTGCACATTCCCAGACTTGGACCAAATGGTGTGCACACGCAGCCGCTTTCGCCAAAAATGCCTTTAAATTGGCTTGTAAGTGGCTTGTAAGTGGCCCGCCCATCCTCCGTGAAAATGGCCAGAGTTCTTTGCCTGGCAGCATGTTGGACTCTGTCAGAGTTTCTTCTGAAATTTCGTCAATTTTCCAAATTTCCGCCTTTATTCACAAAAGCTGACTCCAAGTAAAACATCATCATATTATAAGATTTCGGGCTCATCTAAATGGAGCTGGGTACCCATTTTTATTTGTTTTCAATACCAGTACTTTAACAATACTTGGTTTACAATACTGACACCAGAACAATACTTTTTTCAATAACGATACTAAAATATTTGTCATTTAGAACCAGAAAAAGAACAATAATGACAATTTATTCCATAAAATGGATCAAAACTTAGTGCTCCGCAAGCTCTCATTTTGGGGGGTCCGCGAGAGAAGATAATAAAATAATGCTCAGTGGCGCCCCCTCAAACAGGCAGTTTACATTGAGTCAATGAGAGCCCGGTCGCAAAAAAAATCATTGTACAAAATTGACATTGGCCAGGGACATAGACCACATCAGGACATGGAAAAAATTATATTATGACCCCACCCAAATGCTACAGGAAGTCAACCATCTTGGCCCGAACCACAAACCTTCAAAATCGTACCTCTTGAACTTCTGGCCCCTGATCCCCAAGTTTTCAATGGAATCCAATTTTGGCCAACATGTCCCAAACCCATGTGGCTTTCAAAATCATCAATTACATTTTTATTAAACTATTGGGCGTGGTCATGACAAGGCCGCAACTGAGAGGCCATTTTCAGCAAATTTCACAGCCTCATATCTTTCACAGACTTTGTCGGATTGGAACGGACCCAATCCGGCGTGCGTGCACATTCCCAGACCTGGACCAAATGGTGTGCACACGCAACCACTATCGCCAAAAATGCCTTTAAATTGGCTTGTAAGTGGCTTGTAAGTGGCCCGCCCATCCTCCGTGAAAATGGCCAGAGTTCTTTGCCTGGCAGCATGTTGGACTCTGTCAGAGTTTCTCTAGAAATTTCGTCAATTTTCCAAATTTCCGCCTTTATTCACAAACGCTGACTCCAAGTAAAACATCATCACATTATAATATTTCGGGGTCATTTAAATGGAGCTTGGTACCCATTTTTATTTGTTTTCAAAACCAGTACTTGAACAATACTAATACCTGAACAATACTTTTTTCAATAACGATGCTAAAATATTTGTCATTTAGACCCAGAAAAAGAACAATAATGACAATTTATTCCATAAAATGGGTCAAAACTTAGTGCTCCGCAAACTCTCATTTTGGGGGGTCCGCGAGAGAAGATAATAAAATAATGCTCAGTGGCGCCCCCTCAAACAGGCAGTTTACATTGAGTCAATGAGAGCCCGGTCGCAAAAAAAAATCATTGTACAAAATTGACATTGGCCAGGGACATAGACCACATCAGGACATGGAAAAAATTATATTATGACCCCACCCTAAATGCTACAGGAAGTCAACCATCTTGGCCCAAACCACAAACCTTCAAAATCGTACCTCTTGAACTTCTGGCCCCTGATCCCCAAGTTTTCAATGGAATCCAATTTTGGCCAACATGTCCCAAACCCATGTGGCTTTCAAAATAATCAATTACCTTTTTATTAAACTATTGGGCGTGGTCATGACAAGGCCGTAACTGAGAGGCCATTTTCAGCAAATTTCAAAACCTCATATCTTTCACAGACTTTGTCGGATTGGAACGGACCCAATCCGGCGCGCGTGCACATTCCCAGACCTGGACCAAATGGTGTGCACACGCAACCACTCTCGCCAAAAATGCCTTTAAATTGGCTTGTAAGTGGCCCGCCCATCCTCCGTGAAAATGGACAGAGTTCTTTGCCTAGCAGCATGTTGGACTCTGTCAGAGATTCTCCTGAAATTTCGTCAATTTTCCAAATTTCCGCCTTTATTCACAAACGCTGACTCCAAGTAAAACATCATCACATTTTAAGATTTTGGGCTCATCTAAATGGAGCTGGGTACCCATTTTTATTTGTTTTCAATACCAGTACTTTAACAATACTTGGTTTACAATACTGACACCAGAACAATACTTTTTTCAATAACGATACTAAAATATTTGTCATTTAGAACCAGAAAAAGAACAATAATGACAATTTATTCCATAAAATGGGTCAAAACTTAGTGCTCCGCAAGCTCTCATTTTGGGGGTCCGCGAGAGAAGATGATAAAATAGTGCTCAGTGGCGCCCCCTCAAACAGGCAGTTTACATTGAGTCAATGAGAGCCCGGTCGCAAAAAAAATCATTGTACAAAATTGACATTGGCCAGGGACATAGACCACATCAGGATATGGAAAAAATTATATTATGACCCCACCCTAAATGCTACAGGAAGTCAACCATCTTGGCCCGAACCACAAACCTTCAAATTCGTACCTCTTGAACTTGAGTTCTTTGCCTGGCAGCATGTTGGACTCAGTAAGAGTTTCTCTAGAAATTTCGTCAATTTTCCAAATTTCCGCCTTTATTCACAAACGCTGACTCCAAGTAAAACATCATCACATTATAAGATTTCGGGGTCATTTAAATGGAGCTTGGTACCCATTTGTATTTGTTTTCAATACCAGTACTTGAACAATACTAATACACTTTTTTCAATAACGATGCTAAAATATTTGTCATTTAGACCCAGAAAACAAAACAATAATGATGATTTATTCCATAAAAGGGGTCAAAACTTAGTGCTCCACAAGCTCTCATTTTGGGGGGGGGGGGTCCGCAAGAGAAAATGATAAAAAAAAGCTCAATGGCGCCCCCTGAAACAGGCAGTTTACATTGAGTCAATGAGAGCCCGGTCGCAAAAAAAAACATTGTACAAAATTGACATTGGCCAGGGACATATACCACATCAGGACATGGAAAAAATGATATTATGACCCCACCCTAAATGCTACAGGAAGTCGGCCATCTTGGCCCGAACCACAAACCTTCAAAATCGTACCTCTTGAACTTCTGGCCCCTGATCCCTGAGTTTTCAATGGAATCCAATTTTGGCCAACATGTCCCAAACCCATGTGGCTTTCAAAATAATCAATTACATTTTTTTTTAAACTATTGGGCGTGGTCATGACAAGGCCGCAACTGAGAGGCCATTTTTAGCAAATTTCAAAGCCTCATATCTTTCACAGACTTTGTCGGATTGGAACGGACCCAATCCGGCGTGCGTGCACATTCCCAGACCTGGACCAAATGGTGTGCACACGCAACCGCTCTCGCCAAAAATGCCTTTAAATTGAATTGTAAGTGGCTTGTAAGTGGCCCGCCCATCCTCCGTGAAAATGGCCAGAGTTCTTTGCCTGGCAGCATGTTGGACTCAGTAAGAATTTCTCTAGAAATTTCGTCAATTTTCCAAATTTCCGCCTTTATTCACAAACGCTGACTCCAAGTAAAACATCATCACATTATAAGATTTCGGGGTCATTTAAATGGAGCTTGGTACCCATTTTTATTTGTTTTCAATACCAGTACTTGAACAATACTAATATCTGAACAATACTTTTTTCAATAACGATGCTAAAATATTTGTCATTTAGACCCAGAATAAAGAACAATAATGATGATTTATTCCATAAAAGGGGTCAAAACTTAGTGCTCCGCAAACTCTCATTTTGGGGGTCCACGAGAGAAAATGATAAAAGAAAGCTCAGTGGTGCCCCCTCAAACAGGCAGTTTACATTGAGTCAATGAGAGCCCGGTCGCAAAAAAAAATCATTGTACAAAATTGACATTGGCCAGGGACATAGACCACATCAGGACATGGAAAAAATTATATTATGACCCCACCCAAATGCTACAGGAAGTCAACCATCTTGGCCCGAACCACAAACCTTCAAAATCGTACCTCTTGAACTTCTGGCCCCTGATCCCCAAGTTTTCAATGGAATCCAATTTTGGCCAACATGTCCCAAACCCATGTGGCTTTCAAAATCATCAATTACATTTTTATTAAACTATTGGGCGTGGTCATGACAAGGCCGCAACTGAGAGGCCATTTTCAGCAAATTTCACAGCCTCATATCTTTCACAGACTTTGTCGGATTGGAACGGACCCAATCCGGCGTGCGTGCACATTCCCAGACCTGGACCAAATGGTGTGCACACGCAACCGCTCTCGCCAAAAATGCCTTTAAATTGAATTGTAAGTGGCTTGTAAGTGGCCCGCCCATCCTCCGTGAAAATGGCCAGAGTTCTTTGCCTGGCAGCATGTTGGACTCTGTCAGAGTTTCTCTAGAAATTTCGTCAATTTTCCAAATTTCCGCCTTTATTCACAAACGCTGACTCCAAGTAAAACATCATCACATTATAATATTTCGGGGTCATTTAAATGGAGCTTGGTACCCATTTTTATTTGTTTTCAAAACCAGTACTTGAACAATACTAATACCTGAACAATACTTTTTTCAATAACGATGCTAAAATATTTGTCATTTAGACCCAGAAAAAGAACAATAATGACAATTTATTCCATAAAATGGGTCAAAACTTAGTGCTCCGCAAACTCTCATTTTGGGGGGTCCGCGAGAGAAGATAATAAAATAATGCTCAGTGGCGCCCCCTCAAACAGGCAGTTTACATTGAGTCAATGAGAGCCCGGTCGCAAAAAAAAATCATTGTACAAAATTGACATTGGCCAGGGACATAGACCACATCAGGACATGGAAAAAATTATATTATGACCCCACCCTAAATGCTACAGGAAGTCAACCATCTTGGCCCAAACCACAAACCTTCAAAATCGTACCTCTTGAACTTCTGGCCCCTGATCCCCAAGTTTTCAATGGAATCCAATTTTGGCCAACATGTCCCAAACCCATGTGGCTTTCAAAATAATCAATTACCTTTTTATTAAACTATTGGGCGTGGTCATGACAAAGCCGCAACTGAGAGGCCATTTTCAGCAAATTTCAAAGCCTCATATCTTTCACAGACTTTGTTGGATTGGAACGGACCCAATCCGGCGCGCGTGCACATTCCCAGACCTGGACCAAATGGTGTGCACACGCAACCGCTCTCGCCAAAAATGCCTTTAAATGGTCTTGTCAGTGGCTTGTAAGTGGCCCGCCCATCCTCCGTGAAAATGGCCAGAGTTCTTTGCCTGGCAGCATGTTGGACTCTGTCAGAGTTTCTTCTGAAATTTCGTCAATTTTCCAAATTTCCGCCTTTATTCACAAACGCTGACTCCAAGTAAAACATCATCACATTATAAGATTTCGGGCTCATCTAAATGGAGCTGGGTACCCATTTTTATTTGTTTTCAATACCAGTACTTTAACAATACTTGGTTTACAATTCTGACACCAGAACAATACTTTTTTCAATAACGATACTAAAATATTTGTCATTTAGAACCAGAAAAAAGAACAATAATGACAATTTATTCCATAAAATGGGTCAAAACTTAGTGCTCCGCAAGCTCTCATTTTGGGGGGTCCGCGAGAGAAGATAATAAAATAATGCTCAGTGGCGCCCCCTCAAACAGGCAGTTTACATTGAGTCAATGAGAGCCCGGTCGCAAAAAAATCATTGTACAAAATTGACATTGGCCAGGGACATAGACCACATCAGGACATGGGAAAAAATATATTATGACCCCACCCTAAATGCTACAGGAAGTCGGCCATCTTGGCCCGAACCTCAAACCTTCAAAATCGTACCTCTTGAACTTCTGGACCCTGATCCCCAAGTTTTCAATGGAATCCAATTTTGGCCAACATGTCCCAAACCCATGTGGCTTTCAAAATCATCAATTACATTTTTTTTAAACTATTGGGTGTGGTCATGACAAGGCCGCAACTGAGAGGCCATTTTTAGCAAATTTCAAAGCCTCATATCTTTCACAGACTTTCTCGGATTGGAACGGACCCAATCCAGCGCGCGTGCACATTCCCAGACCTGGACCTAATGTTGTGCACACGCAGCCGCTATCGCCAAAAATGCCTTTAAATTGGCTTGTAAGTGGCTTGTAAGTGGCCCGCCCATCCTCCGTGAAAATGGCCAGAGTTCTTTGCCTGGCAGCATGTTGGACTCTGTCAGAGTTTTTCCTGAAATTTCGTCAATTTTCCAAATTTCCGTCTTTATTCACAAACGCTGACTCCAAGTAAAACATCATCACATTATAAGATTTCGGGCTCTTCTAAATGGAGCTGGGTACCCATTTTTATTTTTTTTCAATACCAGTACTTTAACAATACTTAGTTTACAATACTGACACCAGAACAATACTTTTTTCAATAACGATACTAAAATATTTGTCATTTAGAACCAGAAAAAAGAACAATAATGACAATTTATTCCATATAATGGGTCAAAACTTAGTGCTCCGCAAGCTCTCATTTTGGGGGGGTCCGCGAGAGAAGATAATAAAATAATGCTCAGTGGCACCCCCTCAAACAGGCGGTTTACATTGAGTCAATGAGAGCCCGGTCGCAAACAAAATAATGACATTGGCCAGGGACATAGACCACATCAGGGCATGGAAAAAAATATATTATGACCCCAAGTCAACCATCTTTGTCCGAACCACAAACCTTCAAAATCGTACCTCTTGAACTTCTGGCCCCTGATCCCCAAGTTTTCAATGGAATCCAATTTTGGCCAACATGTCCCAAACCCATGTGGCTTTCAAAATCATCAATTGCATTTTTTTAAACTATTGGGCGTGATCATGACAAGGCCGCATTTTGAGAGAGACATTTTATACAAGGCAGTTATTCTAATTTACTGCATTTACAGACCAACAGAAGGTTTGCTCATCATTGTAGTGTCATATAGACTCGTGCTATGGGACTGAAAAAAGCAGAACACCCCCTCTTTAAGAACCTCTTACCCTTTATTGTAGATTTTATTACGTCCAAATCATAAAACTAGGGGAAACCTGTGTGTGGTTTATAAAATATTAAAATATGACAGAACTGCCTTCACATTTGGTTCAAGCCCTATACATTATTAATGTAAATTGGAGCTGAACATATACTGTATTATGAGCTAATCTCTGCCTGATTTACACAGATTACATTTTGTAGAACAAAGTTTAAAGTGATGAGAGGTGATGCCGAGGTCTACGTCTTCTGAAGAGAACTGTTTTCAATAACTTGATTTGCATTGGAGCTTCAATAAATTGTTCATACAACGGGTCTTTGTCATTTTATTTATTTTATCAAAACAAGCAACTCGTTTTGCAGCAAAAAGAAGATATTAGTAATTAAGAACAAAACCATATAAGAAATAATTGTATATAACTCTTTCATTTACGACAATTTCTCCTTATTGAGCCCATGATTCAACAAAAGGAACATTCTTTTCAAATGTCAGGGTTTAAAATGGATCCTACCTCTCCAATCGTGTGTAGCAAGTGTTTTATAAAGGAGGTTTGACAAATACCAAAATTACATTATGTGGTTTACCTCAAGGGAGCAGTTTGGGACCACTATTATTTTCTATATAATATCATCATTCTTTATTCAGACTCTAGGTCCATAGAATAAAAAGATATATATATATATGTATATAGACTCACATAAACAATAGATGCAAGATTATAAAAGAGCTATACCAATGTTTCCATAAAGGAGACTGGTCCCGCACAGCACAAGACAATAACATAATAATAATAATAATAATAATAATAATAATAATAATAATAATAATAATAATAATAATAATAATAATGCATTGGTTTTAAATAGTGCTTTTCAGGACACTCAAAGACGCTTTACATTGCATTATTCATTCACTCCATACTTGGTGGTTGTAAGCTGCTGTATATATGTATAAATCACTTCCCACTTTCAGTTAAAAAGGGAGACTGTCCAACAGAAAACGACACAAGTGCTCGTTTGTCTAATCCCTGAATTACGACCATACAAGACGTTTACTAGAACAGCGCCCCCAAGCTCCCATTGAGGGTATGTACATTACATTTAACCCGATTCAGAAACAACTTTATTTTACGTATTGTTTTTGACCACGTGCGATGACGATTCCAAAACTCGAACGCAAAGAAATAAATCACAAACTTGAAAAATTAGCCCCACGTGCAACAAGTAAAGCAGTCCCAGATGTTCTGCCCTGCCACACCTGTGGAGGAACTGAACGTCCAGCTGTGCCAAAGGCTCTCCAAGCACGCTCTGCGCTATTACGCATCACACCTTCCCAACCGCAGCAGCGTCACCATTCACCACTCTCATCATTTATTATATTATATTATATCATATTATATTATATTATATGTGTGGGCTATCGGTTATCGCCATTTTACTCACAACAACAGCGACACCTAAGCACTACTCACCATTGATGTCTTTGTGTCTTTTCCTCCAGATGCATCTCCAGCTCCATATTTCTCCTGTCACTTCCATCTCTGTCCTCAAACGTCCTCGTGTCTCAGACTCCGTGTCTCCCGTACGTCCGGTCGTCCGGTGACCACGGCGAAACACCTCTGTCATCCCTGCAAAGTCTGGTCTCGGCTCCGCTGCTGTTCTCCACAAAGTCCTGAGTCTCTGTCAAGAGTTCCCCTGGAGAACGTGCTCCAAATGTCCTGATCAAACTGAGGTCGTTCATTTCTCCGCAGTTTCGTCATTTAAGGATAAAACATATAAAACATCACAGCTGTGTTTAGCTCGCGGGTTTTTGAACGAGATTTGAGTTGAGTATAAATCACAGGAATCAGAGGAAATGCTTTACAACAGTTTATTTCAGATTGTTTATAATAAAACGATGATAATTATTAACAAATACCACTGGATATGACTTAGCTGACCATTCAGCCAATCAGAGCGCAGGCTCACCTGCCCAAACGCCCTCGAGCTGATTCACGTGTTTTCATTGGACGGAGCGAGTTTCTGTCAAATCTCGTTCAAAAACCCGTGAGATAACCACAGCTGTGATGTTTTATATGTTTTATCTTTAAATGACGAAACTGCGGAGAAATGAAGGAGCTCAGTTTGATCAGGACATTTGGAGCACGTTCTCCAGAGGAACTCTGTGGAGAACAGCAGCGGAGCCGAGGCCAGACTTTGTCGGGGTGACAGAGGTGTTTCCGCATCAGACGCACTGGAACCCGGCGCGGATCCGAGGCTCGCCGCGGTGACCGGACAACCGGACGTACGGGAGACACGGAGTCTGAGTCACGAGGACGTTTGAGGACAGAGATGGAAGTGACAGGAGAGATATGGAGCTCTTGAGTCGTTTTTCTTGGCAAAAGGAAGTCTGTATCTCTGCCGTGATGGAAGGAGATCGAAGTGATGGGACAGTAGATCGTCATCTGTGATCTTATGAGAGACGATGCTCTGCTTTACTGTAATACTCAGACAAATTAGTCTATTATTGGCCTGTGATTTTACTGCCCTGTTTTACAACTGTCTTTGTTTTTGACAGTTAGAAGGCCAAACCAAGAGACCACAGCGGGATCATGTTTACATACACTTTATAAAAAAGACAAATTTGCATTTTTGTCTCACTGTCCGACATGAAACCAGACTTTATTTTTTTTTCTGTTTGTCAAATTCCAGAAGAATGAGAGACAGAATTTTCTCCACATCACTTTTTACAAAGCCAAATGTTTACATTATTTCATTAATATTTTGTAGAATTGCATTTAAACTGTATTACTTGGGTCAAATGTTTTGGATTTCCTTCCACAAGCTTCTTAAAGAGTTGGCATGAGTTTTGGTCCATTCCTCCAAACAGAACTGGTGTAACTGCCCCAAGCTTTAACTTCCTGCCCCACAGCATGATGCTGCCACCCACGTATTTCACAGTTGGGGTGTTTTTTTCAGGCTTGCCAGATTCACCTTTTTTCCTCCAAACGTGACGATGGTCATTTTGGCCAAAAAAATATGGCAATGGCAACTTTATTTATAATGCACTTTAAAACAACTGAGCTGACCAAAGTGCTACAAAGGTCAAACATAACATAAAATACAACACAAAAGGTGCATCGAATACAAGTGAATAAAATCTGGTAAAATGTCAAAAAAAACAAGCTGTGTTAAAAGCCAAAGTGAACAAGTGTGTTTTAAGAACAGCTTTAAAAACAGGCACAGAAGAAGCCTGTCTTATGTGCAAGGGCAACTCGTTCCATAATTTTGGTGCAGCCACCGCAAAAGCCCGATCCCCTCTGAGCTTTCGTTCGGTCTTTGTGACGCTGAGGAGGAGCTGATCAGCCGACCTGAGAGACCGCGAAGGCCTGTACGGGTGTAAGAGCTCAGAGAGGTACAGGGGCGACGCCGTTAAGACATTTAAAAACAAACAGAAGCAGTTTCAAATGGATCCTAAAGTGCACAGGCAGCCAGTGAAGTGAGGAGATAACGGGGGTGATGTGCTCAAATTTGCCAGTTAAAAGACGCACCGCTGCATATTGTACGAGCTGCAGTCGAGAGACACAGGACTACATACAAATATGTATTTTTTCCCATCAGGCCACAGGACATGTCTCCAAAAAATAAAGTCTTTATCCTTCTATTATTTGCAAACTCTGAACTGGCTTTTTGATGTTTCTTTTGGAGTAAGGCCATCTTCCTGACAGAGCAGCATCTTCACCAGGATTATTATTTTTTTCATTTGTTCTTGGGTTGATATTCACATTTCACATTCACCTCTGGGACACACATCTGTATGATGGCTGGACATTTCCATCATTGTTTTAAATAGTGGACCTGGCACCGTCATGACATCATCATCTGGACCTTCCCAAATTGTTTAAAGGCATCATAATCTTAGTGGATGTAAACTTCTGACTTTGTGGAAAGTAACACAAAATTGTGTAGAAAATTCTGTCTCTCATTCTTCTGGTATTTGACAAAAAGAAACATTTTTTGAATTCTAATTGACCAAAAAGACAAAAAGTAAAAGTTAGTTCTAGTTTGATCTCAGTCAGTGGAAAAATACAATGCAAATGTGTCTTTTTATAAAGTGCATGCAAACATATGGTTCCTGCTCTATGTGAAATATCAACACACTCTCAATAAAGCACTGATACCTGGTCAAAAAGCCTTTGCTGTGCTTTGTAAATACTTGAATGATTCCACTTGCACTTCATCCTGTCCGTGTAACTGAAGTTGTTTGAACAGGGGAAAACTCTATGTACAGACCAGAGGTTACATTAACCGAAAATTCTCCGTCATTTACGGAATATTTTTCACTTTGATGGAAAATTTCAAAGGCCGTCCGTCATTTTGAAGGATTGAAAATCAAGACGCAGCTCTGCAGTTTTTCAGAGCGCGCAGGTATCTCTCTCTTTAAAGTTTCACACCGCGTCTTGTCTTGGATGAGCTCTTACAAGTTGTATCACTGCCTTGCTATAGCTAACTTTCCTGACCCGGGCGCTAACAACAACCAGTGTTAATTTTGACAACATATTTTATTTTAGTTTTAGTCTTTTGACTAAAATGTAATTTAATTTTAGTCAAGATTTAGTCGACTAAAATTAAGACTAATTTAGTCGACTTTGCATTGATAATATTCAGGATAATCATATTTAATCAAGGTCCTCGACTTCATGGAGCTGCTCCACATGAACAAAGCTCAGAGCTGTTCATTTGGCAGTGAATTTAAATGATATTTTTATTACATATACTTGTTTTATATATTTTTATCCGCTGGTTGCTACTGATGGACAACTGAATTTCCCCTCGAGGGGATTAATAAAGTATCTATCTGTATGTATGAGGCTCTTTCAGACGCTCAATAGAAGTTTGGATGATTTTAGTCTCTCCTTTTCATTTTTATTTAGTCTTTTTTTAGTCGACTAAAATATCTGGACATTTTAGTCACAGTTTTAGTCTCATGAGGAACGTTTAATTTAGTTTTAGTCCAATTTTAGTCGCCAAAAATATCACTTTGACTAAAATTAAGACTAAATATTTTAGTCGATGAAATTAACACTAACAACACGGGGAAGAAAACCACGATGCAAACACGTTAAAGGCTAATAATATCCTTCCCATGTGGAGCTCTTCTCACGTAAGTCTCAGGACGAGCTCATCTATCCCCCCCCTCCCTCTCTCTTTCCCTCCCATGTGCGGAGCGGCGTGTCGTGCAGTTATGGAACTGGTAAACATTGTCCCGTTCACCCACCGTCTCTTACATTCTGTTAAAATTGAAAAAGTGCAAAAAATAAGCTCCACTTTACATTTGTATGAGCGTAATCTGAGCCTTGATGTTGATGAGCAGGTGACTCTGAAAGTCGTCTCCTCTCAGACTTTTACACACCAGTTTATTCAGATCAGGTTTAGTTTAGCTCCATTTATCCTGCAGTCTCACATTTTTACTAACATAAACAATATGCAGCCTATATATATATATATATATATATATATATATATTTATTTAAAAAAAAACGCTTATTGATTAATTCATGAAGGATAAAAATTACTCATGACAGATTTTTTTCAACCCTGAGAGAAATTATCCCGAGCGAAACCACTGGTACAGACTAAGAACCAAATATATAGAGGAAGAAAGAAAGAAATCTTATGGGGCAATGAAAGAAACATTAAAATCGAATGTAAAATATTCCTTTTGCCACGTCCAGACCTAAGACAGAATTTGTATACCAAATACCAAACTCAATCTTAACTTTCTACATTTGTAGCATCCCAGTTCTTCACAGGGACAACACACACCTTGCAAGGCCACTTCTCAGGGTCACAACAAGCCTGCAAGTTCATGAAACTGATACAAATGCTTCAGAATGAGACATATCTGACTTCACAATATACTAAAGGAGGACAAAATAAATTAAGAAAGCAGTGACGGGTTCGAGACCATCTTTTTTATCTTGATTTTGATTCTAAAACGCCGGACGACGGCGGTTCTGATCTGCGGCAGCTTCATCCCGTAGATCAGGGTGTTGCTGATCGAAGGCACGATCAGATACTCCAAAGACAGGACGGCGGTGGCGACGGGGTCATTGTTATACTTGGAAATCACCAGTTCGAGAAAGACAGAGCAAGAATAGATCACGAAGGTCATTAAATGCGGGACGCAGGTTTGCAGCGCCTTCCCTCTCACCTCAGCGCTGCCTTGTCTGCACACGACGAGGATGCGCATGTACGTGTAAAGCACAAAGAAGAACGGGATGAAAATGCAAGTGAATACGGTGAAGTGTCCAGCGATGTTCACGTGTGAAGTGTCAACGCAAGAATTGTCAACAACGGCCCTATTCGCGCAGGAAACCCTCTCCAGTTTATTCCCACACAGGGGGAGTCGAATCGTAAAACTGACGACGCAGCAAACGCACAGCGCGGGAAAAGAAACGGCGGCGGCCCAGAGACGAACCGCTTTCCTGACGCTCATTCTGGCGCGATAGTGAAGAGGCTGGCAGATGGCCACGAGCCGGTCGTACGCCATGACGGCCAGAGTCCCGAACTCGCAGAAAGCGTACGTGTAAATGACATAGATCTGAACGAAACACGAGGCCCGCGAGATCAAGTGAGTGTCCGATAACAGATCGAACAACAGCCTGGGGAAGAAACCCGCGGAGCCGTACAGAGAGTTCACGGACAAGAGGCAGATGAAGACGTACATGGGCTCGTGCAGAGACTTCTCCAGTAAAACGGTGACGATGATGACCATGTTAGCAGAGATTATTGTCGCGTAAATCAGAAAGCACAAGGCAAAGAACAGGTATCGGAGATTTCCATAATCAACAAAAAGAGTAAATTCAAAATACTTTGCATTGGGTCTGCTGTTGTTCATTCTATGTAAGTGGAAAAGCTTTAAATGTCGCTAAGTAAGCATTAACAAAGGCAGTGCAAAGTATATCTTAGTGTCTTCAGTGAGATAGTGAAGAGCTCTCCATCCGTCATGAGCATTTGTAGACTCCTGCTGCTAGGAAACGTGCATGTGTGTGTTTTTTTTCTCCCCTCAGAAGGTATTCCCATCACTGACAACAAAGAATAAGAAGACTACTACAACTACAGACAATCCTCAAAATGTGCTTTATCTTGAATTTCCTTTGAACTGTTTCCCTCATATGTAGATGAGATTAATGACTCTTATGACGAGCTGACCAACGTAATGTCATTTAGCAAGACCCCCAACACCACCAAACATTTTAAAGGAACAGGCCAGCGTTTTTCCATACTGAGATATGTTCTTACCTTAGCTTTGACGAGTTCTTTAGGACCTGTCTGATCTTCAGTCACGTAAACACAGCGCAGACGGCGTTAGCATTTAGCCTCTCCCTCTCTCCTCTATAGCTCCAAAACAGGTCAAGATAGAAGCTACCAAGCTCTTCCACGTTTTCCCTATTTAAATATGGTTACGTGAAGTGTTCCACTACAAAGTATAATTACACACAATTAAACAATGTGGATTTTCTAAGCGGATAAAAGGGGGAACTATATTGTAAGGCGTAATAATACCAGGAGGAGTTCGAAATCCGCGCAGTAATCTTCACTTTACTGTGCGGACGCCAAACTACTCCTGGTATTATTACGCCTTACATTATAGAAGATCAGACAGGTCCTAAAGAACTCGTCAAAGCTAAGGTAAGAACATATCTCAGTATGGAAAAACGCTGGCCTGTTCCTTTAAGCCGCTTAAAAGAAAAAGCACAGAAAAGCATCAGCAGAAACACAGGTCATTCAGTCCTGTTTGTGTCTTAGTTTAGTTGATTAGTTTATTTCAACGGGGACAATGTGCACTTTGCGACTCTGCAGTCTCTTACTCTGCAGTCACTGCAACTCGTGGACCCGGAGGTGGAGGAGCTGAGGGGCAGGAGGGTGTTAGCCAAGCTCACCTCCATCATGGACAACACCTCCCACCCACTGCACGGGACTGTAGAGGAGCTGAGCAGCTCTTTCAGTGGCAGACGGAGACACCCTCAGGTCCTTCATCCCCACTGCTGTCAGACTGAACAACAAGACTGTGAAGTCACACTCCCCATCGACGTCACTTTATAAACCACTGTGATTATGAACCCGCACTGATAACACTGACTTTTCTTTAGTCTGGTTATTTTATTTCTTATTGTTGGCAGTCATTCTGTATCAGACACCTCTATTTACTATTCAGTTGTGTGCACATGTCCTGTATATTCTGCACACCCTGAGTGTCTCTGAGAGCTGAATGTGAACCAGATCAATGAAGGGTTGTCTTATCTCAGGTCCCGCTCATCTGTTCAGAACAGAGCTGGAGGCGCAGTGTCTGAAGGCCTTTGCTGTTCTCTTGTTTCGAAGGCCTGACTCTAAGCACCCAAAGCACATGGCTATTTAATATGTGTAAACAAAAGGACATATACTTTAGTGCTCCCGATTACTCTGTTCTGACTCCACTTTAAAGGCTAAAGGGAAGCACTGGAAGAGACTCTTCAGTGAGTGAATATGCTGCATCTACGGTGGACGTTAGCTCTAGCCATGGTAGCATTAGCGGCAGGGTCGCGATTAGCTCATTTAAAATCATTTTTAATATGGAAATAGCCAGTGGGCCAGACCCCCAAGCTGGTATAAGAACTCTTATCCAAAATGTATGTTTTTTAGTAACAAATCTTTCATACTTGTTGCCTGCGCTGTTGTAAAAGCTTTTACCACAACAGCTCCATGATGGACTCATACAGTGTGACAGGATCAGAAACGAACTAATAAGTATATATGGGATGTGTGAGCGGTTCGCGGTGTAACACGCCCATCTCTACCTCTGAGAACTGATACCAAAAACATCATATACAAATATTGTTCACAATATATTTATTGATAAACAAGGCATGACCACAAAGGACTTTTAAGTTAAGATTTTAAAGAGGGGGTATTATGGAAAATGGACTCTTTCCAGCTTTCCATCATGTTATTCTGTCACTCCCTCATTAAAAACATGGCTGAAGTGTTGCCTTGGCACATTCACGTATTTCTGAGTAATCTGTAAAAACTCTGATGGCGGCCATTTTAGGGATAGGTTTGCCTGAGTCCTCCTAGGAACGCCCCCACCTCCTGGAGACGCCTCCGAGCTTTGGTCACCAGCCGAGTAACCAACCACTGCTCCTCAGCAGAACCCCCTCCCCACTGATGCCACAGACAGCGTGTGGAGGGGGCGTGTCTAAAGGCTCAGAGGTTCTTAAAGAGACAGAGGCCTATTTCAAGACATTCACTACAGCCATTTTGAGAGAGACATTTTATACAAGGCAGTTATTCTAATGTACTGCATTTACAGACCAACAGAAGGTTTGTCATCATTGTAGTGAGATATAGACTGGTGCTGTGGGACTGACAAAAGCAGAATACCCCCTCTTTAACTTTGCTGTGAGGATAAGAGGCATTTCCATTGAATTAATTGTTGTTTAAATCAGCCTTTTTTGCAGTGACAAAGATTAAAATGCAACTACATTCCTAAAAAAAAAGAGAGAAAAGTTTATTAGCACATTTACTTTTATAGCTCCTCTTTTAATACTACTTTTATTTATTCTTATGTATCATCAAAACCCTGTGTGTGTGTTTTCCAGTGGGGCCCCCTGTAGTGGGGCCCCAGTCCCTCTGCTGCCTGTGCCAGCTCCGCCTCTGTTCCTGCTCCCTCTGTAGCTGCTCCTCACAGACAGTCTAACTTTAGCCAGAACTCCTGATTTTGTGTTGCTTTTGATCCCGGGCAGAGTCAGTGGTCGGAATTAGAAGAAATGTGGATTTAGTGCCAGTTTTGATGCTTTTAAATGCTTTTTTATAGCCTTAGGTTTGTTATAATTAATATTAAATTTGAATGCCCTGCGGAAACCCTGACAAATACAGCATTGGGCATTAAAATGACATTAAAAGTGTTATATTTGACGTCCTGTGACCTGTAAACCCTGGAATAGTACTAAAGATGTACAGTAATTAAAACAATACTCATTAAAGTCTGATGAGATTTCTTCAAAAACATCATTAACCTCTTAACCTCCACCTAAACTGAGTGCATTTTCTCCATTTTTAGCTTTACCCAAATCTACAAGCTTCTCAACTGGAGCTTCCAGACTATAGGCCAGAGCAACACAAAGCCAAGACCGAGAAAAGTGATGTTAACGGATCTTTTAAATCACATTTTTGCCACTTTTCTGAGTTTCAGTCACTTTTTTGCTTTGATTCGATTGTAAATGTAACTACACTTTACACTCGCACTGTTTATATATATATATATACTTAGATCACGGATGTGTTTGAACTGATATTGATTTGCAAGACGTTACGCGACTGTGTACCTTGTTGCCTCCCACACTCCTACTCAAATATAATATCAACTATATACAACACAATACTCGGGAAGGCCTGAGGTAACCGGTACTCGAGTGGGACCACCCCCCTTGGACCACCACCCTGGGACCAGGCTCTTGTAATGCACTGACCAGGACCCCCAAAGGCTCCTCGTTTGAGCAGGAGGTGGGCTGGTGCTCGAAGAGGGCGCCCCCTTCAGGCAACAGCTTCCCAAATCTTGCTTCTTTTAACGCATGGACCAGGACACATTGAAATGTACTCACAGATGACAAAACATTAAAGACACACAAGAAGGAAACTATATGTTTATATATGCACGTACTGTCCATGTACAGGTGTATATACATATATATAATATATATATAAATATGGCAATGATGATACTACATGGGGCAGTATCAGACGGCAGCAATAATCTGTGACCATTCGATGTTAAAGAATAGGGCCGGATTTAAGTATAATGCCCCCCCCCCCCCATAATCAATCAATCAATATTTATCTATATAGCGCCTTAACAACATCTGTACATGTACGGTATTACATACACTGTATGTCTGTCTGTGCGGAGGTAACGTCTTAAACATAGCACTAGTGTAAAAAAAAAAGCAGTTTGACACAATTTGAGCTCCAGGGCCCTCACGGAAGAACCTTTGCTACTGCCAGACTGGGGGGGGACTCATTTAAAAGGGGGGTCTGGGGCTCCTCCCACAGAGATGTTTTTATTTTAATGCCGCATTTTGGTGCATTTTAACAAACCAATAGAAACATATTTATTCCCAGTGTCAACTCAATGAAAATGACCTGGTTTAGACCTGGTTTAGTCCTGGTTTAGTCCTGATTTAGTCCTGGTTTAGACCTGGTTTAGACCTGGTTTAGTCCTGGTTTAGACCTGGTTTAGACCTGGTTTAGTCCTGGTTTAGACCTGGTTTAGACCTGGTTTAGTCCTGGTTTAGTCCTGGTTTAGACCTGGTTTAGACCAGGTTTAGTCCTGGTTTAGACCTGGTTTAGACCTGGTTTAGTCCTGGTTTAGTCCTGGTTTAGACCTGGTTTAGACCAGGTTTAGTCCTGGTTTAGACCTGGTTTAGACCTGGTTTAGTCCTGGTTTAGACCTGGTTTAGTCCTGGTTTAGACCTGGTTTAGACCTGGTTTAGACCTGGTTTAGTCCTGGTTTAGTCCTGGTTTAGTCCTGGTTTAGACCTGGTTTAGTCCTGGTTTAGCCCTGGTTTAGTCCTGGTTTAGTCCTGGTTTAGACCTGGTTTAGTCCTGGTTTAGCCCTGGTTTAGTCCTGGTTTAGTCCTGGTTTAGACCTGGTTTAGTCCTGGTTTAGACCTGGTTTAGACCTGGTTTAGACCTGGTTTAGTCCTGGTTTAGTCTTGGTTTAGTCTTGGTTTAGTCTTGGTTTAGTCCTGGTTTAGTCCAGGTTTAGTCCTGGTTTAGTCCTGGTTTAGACCTGGTTTAGACCTGGTTTAGACCAGGTTTAGTCCTGGTTTAGACCTGGTTTAGACCTGGTTTAGACCTGGTTTAGTCCTGGTTTAGACCTGGTTTAGACCTGGTTTAGACCAGGTTTAGTCCTGGTTTAGACCTGGTTTAGACCTGGTTTAGACCTGGTTTAGACCAGGTTTAGTCTTGGTTTAGTCCTGGTTTAGTCCAGGTTTAGTCCTGGTTTAGTCCTGGTTTAGACCTGGTTTAGACCTGGTTTAGACCAGGTTTAGTCCTGGTTTAGACCTGGTTTAGACCTGGTTTAGACCTGGTTTAGACCAGGTTTAGTCCTGGCCTAGTCCTGGTTTATCCTCGGCTGTACTGAGCCGCACGGCAGGTTGAAGGGCCCCTGGGCTTAGCCCCTGTGGGCCCTGCATAAGTCCAGCCTTGAGTACAATGTTCTGTAAGACAGTTTTGTAAACTCTATACATCAAAAGTCTATGTAAAGTGTTTGATTATGAATCTACATCACAAACTATGTGTTGATCATGGTTATGTACATCTTATCATAATGAGCTGGTTTCAGAGAACAAACCAATGTGACCAAACTGCAGTTGTAAAGTCGTACGTTGAATGGGGTCGGTAAACACAAACACATAGATAGAAAGAGTGGGACAGGAAGGAAAAAAAAATAAAAATAAATAATAAAATAATAAAATAAAATAAAACTCCCCCACCTGCATCATGTACTACCCACATATCACAAAGTTTTTGATGCACCACACAAGGACAGAGATGCAGAACTTAATGTTGTAGTTTCCTGTCTGTTTTCTTCCTTTCTTCCTCCAAATCTAAATGGTTTATATGATTTCAATCTTTAATGTTTACCCTTCCTCATGTTCATCACCCCATTCAGTTTACCTTAACCTCTATTATTATTGTTTCTTTACTATTATTTGTTACGATCATCATTTTTCATGTTCTGCGATTTGTTTCCCATGATTTATTATTTGCTTTTTTTGTTTTCATATCTCACACCTGCTCAGCCCTGTTTGCTTCGGCCTTTGGGGCATCATTGTGTTTCTTTTTTTAAACCATGTGCTTGGCGACTGCTCTTGATTGCTTTGATCTTAAAGCGCCGGGCGAAGGCGGCTCGGATCTGCGGCAGCTTCAGGCCGTAGATGAGCGGGTTGTTGAGCGACGGCACCATCAGATACTCCAGCGACAAAACCGCCGTGACGATAGGGTCGACTTTACTGTTGTACTTTGTAATGGCCACTTCCAGGAAAAAGGAGGACGAATAAGTCACGAACGTCACCAAATGCGGGACGCAGGTCTGCAGCGCCTTCCCTCTCACCTCGGCGCCGCCTCGCCTGCACACGGCGAGGATGCGGGCGTACGAGTAAAGCACGAAGAAGAACGGGAGGAAAACGGACGCGTACGTGATAACCTGACCGACGATATCGCTGCGAGTCGTTCCCACGCAAGAGTTGTCGAGGATGGGCCTGTTCGCGCAGAAAATCCTCTCCAGCTTGTTCCCGCACAGGGGGAGCTCCACCGTGAGACTCATGGTGGAGCCGACGGACAGCGCGGGGTGGAGGACGGCGGCGGCCCACAGGAAACCCGCCTTCCTCACGCTCATTCTGCTGCGGTAGCGGAGAGGCTGGCAGATGGCCACGAGCCGGTCGTACGCCATGACGGCCAGGATGCTGAACTCGGAGAAGGCGTAGGTGTAGACGACGTAGATCTGGACGAAACACGAGGGCCGCGAGATGAAGTGAGTGTCGGACAACAGATCGAGCAAAAACCTGGGGAAGAAGCCGCTGGAGCCGTACAGGGAGTTCACGGACAGGCAGCAGATGAAGACGTACATGGGCTCGTGCAGAGACTTCTCCAGGACGATGGTTATGATGAGGCACATGTTAGCAGAGATTATCGTCACGTAAACCAGAAAGCACAGAGCGAAGAACAGGTATCTAATGTTTCCATAGTCTACAAACAGCGTCAGTTCGAAAAATGTGGGATTAGGTCTGCTGCTGTTCATTTTAAGTAACAAAGCTATTATGTTAAATACGATATAGGATTGAGTTTAAGTTTGAAGCCCAGGCTGCCTTCAGACTTGTGTGTGAGGCGACAGTTGGACACGTCTGCCTGCAGCCACCATTCAGCATGAGCAGTTATAGGTTTCTGCTGCTAGGATACGAGCAAAGCCACACTATTGTTTCCCGATGGTATTCAGCGACGATGATGATGAGAGGTCAAAACACCGCAAAACAACACGAATACAGTTAATGGGCTTTATTCACAAATCAAAACAGAAAATCTTTAGCTTTAACAAATCCTATGAAGCCATTTTCTTTATAATGAGGTGCATGATTCATGATGAATTCATTGCTTAATCCAGTGGTTCTCAACCTTTTGGAGACGTGACCCCCATTATAACAGGTGAAGGGGTTCGTGACCCCCCGCCCGGGTCACACCGTGAGAAACAGGAACATTAGCCGACATATTGGATTTTCAATGAGCCGTGCTGGAAGACACATGTCTGCTCTCCGGAACAGACAATAAAGCTCTATTCTATTCTATTCTATTCTATTCTATTCTATTCTATTCTATTCTATTCTATTCTATTCTATTCTATTCTATTCTATTCTATTCTATTCTATTCTGTAATTCTTATAAAACAAAGATAAAAAACAAATGGCTGAAATAAAATTCATCAAACTACAAACAAATAATGACACACAACACATGCAACAATAAACAATGGATTATACGCTAATGAAGATATGTATATTTTATCTAAATCAGGGGTGTCCAAATGTGGCCCTCAGACCAATTTTTATTGGCCCTCAGGCTGCTTGCTGAATCAGTTCACATCATCAGAGATGGTCCTTTTTATTTAATATGTAATAATTCTACACAATTCTAACCAAACAACTAACCTTTCACTGTGAGACAGAGCTGGCATGAAGGTTTAAGCATAAATAAAGGCATGAGGCACAATTTAAACCTCTGCTACTCGAAGGTTTCGTGGAACTAACCACCGACCCATGGCCCTTTACCCCGTGTACGCTCCAATATGTGGCCCCCCATGAAAAAACGTTGGAAACCCCTGATCCCCAACCCCCAAATTCGTCTCCCGATTCCCTTGGGGTCCCGACCCCCAGGTTGAGAACCAATGGCTTAATCATGACTTCATCATGTATTAACATGAGTTCATAAGTTTACAGTTAATTAAGGCAATGCATTCACTGGTGATCAGGAGGAATAAATCACAATCAGTTCTGTTTGCAGAAGGTTCATACTGCCCCAGGTGTGGGATAAGGTGTAGGCTCCCTTGTCCCGTTCATAGACAGCACACCTGGGACGCCGGCCTGGAGAAGGCGCCAGTCAGTAGAGGGCGCAAGCTCTGCCTGCTGACTGGAACATCCATGTTAGCTGCTACGACACGGCACCTCCAACACCAGGGGGCGCTGCTGAGGAAGATCACAGGAAGTGATCAAAACTAGTCAAGCAGGTAAACTAAAGCTTCTGTCTTATAATAAGAAACAAAACTGTAATACACAATCAATTCTGTCCAGAAGATACAGACGGGGACAAGGACCAAGCTGCAAACTTCATTATTAAAGCCTATTCATGCTCCACAAGACGCACCCTGAGCTGCAGAACAAAATGAAGTCACTTTCGTCGCCATGGAAACGTTTTGAAACTGACGACAGTTCCAGGGCGACGAGGCAAACGTGACTTCATTTGGTTCTGCAGCTCAGGGTGCAAGAACAAGAAGTTATTGCGTCTTGTGGAGTATGAATAGGCCTGACACTCCGACTGGGCTGCGAGAACTCTGGCTGTGATTGGCTGGATTTTTAGTGGGCGGGGTTATCTCTGCGGAAGCGGGAAGCGAGAATCCAATGTTTACGTCCAAACACCGGTGCGGAAAACGGAGACAACATGGATAGTTCTGAGGCACCGCTCGCGGCAGTAAAACACTTCGCTGAAAGACAAGGACACGCACATGTAAAGATGTCTGGCGCTGCCTGCGTGAAAGAGGCGAGTGATACAGAAAAAAGTGGTTCAGGCTCGTGGACAGAGGGAGACCAGGCTTGTAAACCTTAGACCTTCATCAAACACCGGGAAACGTCACCAACATGTTCAGTGAAGGTTCTTGGATGGACAAAACCTGTACTGAGCTACAAAGACGTCAAACATGGTTTTGCCGAAGCTTTTAACGTTAACGTTTTCTAACATAATAAACCAGCGGGAGATGTGGCTAAACATGAAGTCAATCTTCAAAATGTTTGCAATATCGTGACTGATACATTTTATAATAGTTTGAACTCAAATGGCTCGTTTTATTTCGGTCATTCCTTGTTTGTTTTGGCGTAAAAAGTGGGCGTGGCCGTTCGGCAGAAACACGTCTTGTGGAGGATGAAGAGGCCTTAACTCATCATTAGTTCATTGTGAGTCGTGGAGCGGGTTCGTCTCATGATCGGAAAGGTCTGTGTTTCGAATCCCAGTTCCAGAAGATGCACACTGTCCTTGTGTCCTTGGGCAAGACACTTCACCCTCCTTGCTCCAGTGTCTGTGCATATTTGTGGATGAATGAGAGTGTGAATGGGTGACTGGCTGTAAAGCGCTTTAGGCCTAGTGAATGTAGGACGGCGCTATGGAAGTTAAGGCTATTTACCATTTATACAAGGAGACCTGCTCTTTCAGATTAGATTTCATGAATGTAAATAACAAACATTCTTTTCTCTCCGCCACTGACCAGATGTCCAGAGGAGTCTGTGTCCAGGATGAGTGGCCAGTGCAGAGCAGGCCGTGCCCACACTGGTCAGACCGTGAGACAGTCCACCAGATGTGGCCCGTCCCATGTGTGACTTTCTGCTCCTTTGCCTCACAGCATCCCGGCGAGGGAATCTGGCATCGATATCAGAGCCGATACTGAAAGAACACGATATCGGGAATCAGCTACAAATACCTGATACTGAACTGATGCCAGTTTTGACCTCACCGCTTTAAAAACACAACTTTCACCAACGAAGTGTCAGTGAATGTGGACCTGCCGTTCTGAAGCCGAGAACCAGGAGGATTCAATCCCTCAGTTAGTTTTAACCTCCACAAATTAAATGTATTTTTGATCGCAACGCAAAAGGCCGCAGCTAGCAACACCATGCAAAAGCTAGCTGGGACAGAAACTATGACAGAAATACCTAAAAAAGCCAAATGAAATAAAATAACTCATGCTGGAGTGGCCTGTGGTTCAGTTTAAGAAATGCACAGGTTATAATGATCAGATCACTTTGTGTGAGTGGTTTATGTTATTGTGAACTAAAAGCCTGTCATGCAGCCAAGGATCTAAAGAAACAAAGTCCAGTGATTCTTAAATGTTTCTCTGTTGTTTTAATAATAGATAAAACTGATGCTAATTGATCGTGACAAGTAGAGAAAGGAGAAGAAAGACTTTATTGATCTTAAAATGGAGAAAGACACTTTGAAGAAAGTCTCTTGGCTTTGGTCAATATCGGATATCGGCAGACACCAATCGCATCAATATCGGTATCGGAAGCAAAAATAGCTGTGCAGAGAACGCTGCTGTGATGAACATTAACTTTTTTGTTTTTTTAAAGCACAAAAATGTTTGGATCTGTCACTAAATGAATGGTGCCGTCCAAAATGGAAAGGTCCTCAGCTTGGATTGATGGAGGTTTATGGACAAGTGCAGATTTGTGCTTCTTGACTGTGACAGACTGCAGAGAGAGTCTTGGTTCTGTTATGTGGGCCGTGTTTTTATTCCTAACAAAAATGTCACAAAGCAACAGTTACCACAAATAGACAAAGTGTGATTTAACATGACTATAGCGTGGACAGCGGCTTATATCAGGCATGAGCTCACACTTAAGTTCTCCTGAGTAACTTTATCTTGACACGTTTAGCGATGGCAGCTCTGATCAGGGGCAGCTTCAGCCCATAGATGAGAGGGTTATTGATCGAAGGCACGATCAGATACTCCATTGACAAAACAGCTGTGATTACTGGGTTGATTTTATTTGTGTAAAATCTGGCCAGTGTCAGCTCGATAAACACGGAGCAGGAGTAGGTCACAAAGGTCACCATGTGTGGGACGCAGGTTTGCAACGCCTTCCCTCTCACCTCAGCGCTGCCTCTTTTGCAGACGATGAGGATACGCATGTACGAGTAAAGCACAAACAGCAGAGGGATTATTACAGTCCCAACAGCCACGTACAATCCCACTATATCATTAGAGGAAGTGTCCACGCAAGAATGTGCCACGATACGCGAGTTTGTGCAGAAAACCCCGGGTAGTTTGTTTCCACAAAGAGGCAACGCAATGGTCAGTGATAAACAATGGCCAACAGCAAAAATGGGATAAACTACAGCGGCTGTCCAGAGACAAACCACCTTCTTTACGGTCATTTTAGTGTGATAGTGAAGGGGCTGGCAGATGGCCACGAGCCTGTCGTAAGCCATGGCTCCCAGGATCGTGAACTCACATGAAACATAAGTATAAAGGACATAGATCTGAGTGAAACATGAAGGTCGTGAGATAAAATGAGTGTCCGACAACAGATCATACAAAAACCTGGGAAAGAAACCAGTGGAGCCGTACAGTGAGTTCACAGACAAGCAGCAGATAAAGATATACATCGGCTGGTGCAGAGATTTCTCCAGAATAATAGTGACGAGGATGATCATGTTTGCAGAGATTATTGTCAAGTAAATCAACAAGCACAGCATGAAAAATAGATATCGAAGGCGCCCATAGTCGGAAAAAAGTGTCAGCTGGAAATAGGGGGGATTCTGGCTGAAGTTCCTCATTTCTTTTTGTGGTCTACAAGAGAACAATGAGAAAAAAACAAGGACTTAGTTATAGTTGTGATGCTCTCAACAAAAATGAGAAACTGTCTCACACTCCACTGTCTTATACCTTTTCCACATAAGCAGAACCACCCACAGAGAAGTTATGGCCTATTGTAAAATGGTCGTCCCCTGGAGCAAAGGAGGTTTCATTTAAAAAATATATATATAATATAATATAATGCATTATTAGGATTTAGCAAGAAAAAACTTTAATGTTGGGTGGCACGGTAGCGCAGCGGTTAGTGCTCGTGTTCACAGCTAGAAGGTCCCGGGTTTGATTCCCACCTGGATGGGGCCTTTCTGTTTGCGTAGGTTTTCTGGGTACTCCGGTTTCCCCTACCACTAAAAACACGTACAATAGGTTAGCCAGGTGTTTCTGACCATCAGCTTGGCTTCACATCTGGAGACGGGTCCCCGAGCACCAGGTTATGCTGGTTATGCTCCTACAGGTCGCCCCGGCGGCATTGAGGATGGGTCAAATGCAGAAAACACATTTTCCTATGGTGATTAATAAAGTATAACTTAGATAATGTGTATGATTATTTCATCCCTGGGTGAAGCTCTTCCGGAGGTGGGAGTTGAAGACCCCACTGACAGAGGGATCCGCCAGACGTTCCCAGCAGACCCTCACCACACGCTTGGGCCTGCCAGGTCTGACCGGCTTCCTCCCCTGCCAGCGGATCCAGCTCACCACCAGGTGGTGATCGGTTGACAGCTCAGCCCCTCTCTTTACCCGAGTGTCCGAGACACGCGGCCGGAGGTCAGACGACACAACTACAAAGTCGATCATCGACCTCCTGCCGAGGGTGTCCTGGTGCCATGTGCACTTATGGACACCCTTGTGCTCGAACATGGTGTTCGTTATGGACAAACTGCGACTAGCACAGAAGTCCAATAACAGAACACCACTCGGGTTCAGATCGGGGAGGCCGTTCTTCCCAATCACTCCCTCCCAGGTCTCACTGTCGTTACCCACGTGGGCGTTGAAGTCCCCCAGCAGAACAATGGAGTCCCCAGTCGCACCATCTAGTACCCCTCCCAGGGACTCCAAGAAGGCCGGGTACTCTGCACCGATGTTGGGCCCGTAGGCCGAGACAACGGTGAGAGACCTGTCCCCGACCCGAAGGCGTAGGGACGCGACCCTCTCGTCCACCGGGGTGAACTCCAACACGTGACGGCTGAGCTGGGGGGATATGAGCAAACCCACCCCAGCCCGCCGCCTCTCCCCGCGGGCAACTCCAGAAACATGGAGAGTCCAGCCTCTCTCCAGGAGTTGGGATCCGGAACCCAAGCTGTGCGTGGAGGTGAGCCCGACTATATCTAGCCGGTATCTCTCAACCTCCCACACAAGCTCAGGCTCCTTCCCCCCCAGCAAAGTGACGTTCCATGTCCCGAACGCCAGAAGCTGTGCATGCGGACCAGGTCGTCGAGGCACCTGCCTCTGACTGCCACCCAGTCCTCTCTGCACCCGACCCCTATGGATCCCTCTGCGGGTGGTGGGTCCACAGGAGGGCGGGCCCACGTCGTCCCTTCGGGCTGTGCCCGGCCGGGCCCCGTGAGCAGAGACCCGGCCACCAGACACTCGCGTTCGGGCCCCAACCTCAGGTCTGGCTCCAGGGTGGGGCCCCGGCTGCGCCATGCCGGGCGGCGTCACGGTCCTTGTATGTTGTACGTCCATAAGAGTCTTCTGAGCTGCTCCTCGTCTGACCCGTCACCTCGGACCTGTTTGCCATGGGAGACCCTACCAGGGGCATAAAGCCCCAGACAACAGAGCTCCTCGGATCATTCGGGCACTCAAACAACCCCACCACGTTAAGGTAGCAGTTCACGGGGTTGTAATAAAGTAGCTGATTAATTAAATTAATCACATCACATGTTTTGACCAAACACACTCCTGGATCTGAACACATGTATGACCTGAAAGACAAAGCTCTTGTATTAACGACATACTGTAAACCAGGGGTCTCCAAGCTTTTCACATGATGAGGCACTTTTCTGTAACAAAAGCGACGGAGAGCTACTAATGCATAAAAGAGGCTTGTCTAATGATGCCATTTCAACGAAAATGACTTTAATTTTATCCTTTACTCTACTTTAGAGAAAATATGATTAATGCTGAGCGAGAGCTGCTGTTTGGAGATCCCCGTTATGAGCTGTTGTTGCCGGTTGTCAATTTTGAAATGTTTTTTTGTTGTACTTTCTTCCTCGGTTTTGTCTTTTTTGTTTTTAATCTTGACATACACGGTCGTCCCAGCTCAAATGAATGATCAACAAAGGTCCTCAGCTTGGTTCGATGATGGAGGTTTATGAACAAGTGCCGTTTTGGGCTTCTTGACTGTGACAGACTGCAGAGAGAGTCTTGGTTCTATTGTGCGGACCGTGTTTTTTTCTGAACAAAAATGACAAAGAGCAACATTTACCACAAATAAACAAAGTGTATATTTAATGTGACATGGACAGCATCTACAAAAGGAGCTTATGTCAGGCATGAGCTCACACTTTACTTCACCTGAGTAACTTTATCTTGACACGTTTAGCGATGGCAGCTCTGATCAGGGGCAGCTTCAGCCCATAGATGAGAGGGTTGTTGATCGAAGGCACGATCAGATACTCCAGAGACAAAACAGCTGTGATTATTGGGTTGATTTTTTTGGTGTCAAATCTGGTCAGCAGCTGCTCGATAAACACAGAGCAGGAGTAGGTCACAAAGGTCACCATGTGTGGGAGGCAGGTTTGCAGCGCCTTCCCCCTCACCTCAGCGCTGCCTCTTTTGCAGACGATGAGGATACGCATGTACGAGTAAAGCACGAACAGCAGAGGGATTATTATTGTCGTAGCAGCCACGTACCGGCCCACAATATCGATATAGGCAGTGTCCACACAAGAATTTTCCACGACACGCCAGTTTGTGCAGAAAAGCCCAGGTAGTTTGTTTCCACACAGAGGCAACTCAACAGCCATAAATACACCGGAGCCGATGGCAAAAGCAGGATAAACTACAGCGGCTGTCCAGAGACAAACCACCTTCTTTACGGTCATTTTAGTGTGATAGTGAAGGGGCTGGCAGATGGCCACGAACCTGTCGTAAGCCATGGCTCCCAGGATCGTGAACTCGCATGAAGCGCATGTATAAATGACATATATCTGAGTAAAACATGAAGGTCGTGAGATAAAATGAGTGTCCAACAACAGATCGTACAAAAACCTGGGAAAGAAACCAGTGGAGCCATACAGTGAGTTCACAGACAAGCAGCAGATAAAGATATACATCGGCTGGTGCAGAGATTTCTCCAGAATAATAGTGACGAGGATGATCATGTTTGCAGAGATTATTGTCACGTAAATCAACAAGCACAGTATGAAAAATAGATATCGAAGGCGTCCATAGTCGGAAAAAAGTGTCAGCTGGAAATAGGGGGGATTCTGGCTGAAGTTCCTCATTTCTTTTTGTGATCTACACTAGGTAGGTCAAGAGCAAAATATGCGACATTCACAGCAAGGACTATTGTTGTGATGATCTCAACAAAAATGAGAAACTGTCCTCACACTCCACTGTCTTATACCTTTTCCACATGTGCAGAACCACCCACTGAGAAGTTATGGCCTATAATAAAAAGGCCGTCCCCTGGAGCAAAGGAGGTTTCATAAAAAATATATATATAATATAATATAATGCATTATTAGAATTTAGCAAGAAAAAACTTCAATAATGTTGGGCGGCACGGTAGCGCAGCGGTTAGCGCTCGTGTTCACAGCTAGAAGGTCCCGGGTTTGATTCCCACCTGGATGGGGCCTTTCTGTTTGGAGTTTGCCTCTTCTTCCCGTGTTTGCGTAGGTTTTCTGGGTACTCCGGATTCCCCTACCACTAAAAACACGTACAATAGGTTAGCCAGGTGTTTCTGACCATCAGCTTGGCTTCACATCTGGAGATGGGTCCCCGAGCACCAGGTGATGCTGGTTTTGCTCCTACAGGTCGCCCCGGCGGCATTTTTCTTTTTTTTTTTTACGGACATCACATAAATATTGGGCAAGCCAGATGCAATGATTTTAGTGTGTTAGCAAAAGTGCTAATTTACAGCGCCTGTCCATTAAAGCAACAACAGTACATATTAAAACATGACATGCATGACACGCAAGTCATGACAACAGAAGAAATCATACATTTTAATCATTTTTGTTATTTATGAGAACAATGTTGAGTGGATTTTAAGTAGTGTTTTAATTTCATCATAAATGTGGTATCACTTGTTTTTAGTTTTATGTCTGTTGGTAAATTATTCCAGAGCCTGGCTCCGACAGCTGAGAAGGCAGACAGACCAAAGCTCGATCTGAACATTGGAACAATATAATTACCATTGGTTGCACCTCTTGTTGTAGCTCTGTTAGTACCGTTTATATGCACGGCTAATTCTGAATGTGGGAGTGAGTCAGAATTCAGACACTTAAAAAATAGTTTAAGAGTGTTAAAATTAATAAAATTCTTGAAATTTAAGAATTTATACTTGTATAATTTCACAGTGATGCCAGTGTCGGGGTTTCTTGTCAAAGACCTTAAGAGTTGTTTTGTATAGAGACCATAAGGGTTTCATTGAGGATGGGTCAAATGCAGAGAACACATTTTCCTTCGGTGATTAGTAAAGTATAACATAGATAATGTGTATGATTATTTCATCCCTCGTTCATGGGATTTCCATAATTGTTATAAAGATAGGAGAGTCATTCCCGAGCTCTGCACTGATCAGAACATCTGTCCACACGGTAAAGCGTCCTCCTGTGTCATAAACTTGGACAAGTGTGCAGCGGCCCATGTAAAAGGAGAAAGCATTAAAAAAGTGTCGAGGCTGAGACGACCACACTATCACTGAGCTATAAGTCCATACAAACAAATGAGGGCGAGGATTATCTAAATTCACGGGCTGAAATTAGGCCCCAGCACCCCAGTGAAGGAGAGGGGTTGATTCCCCGTTTTTATTGAGGGTGGAGCTATAGGCGGTGATTCATGTTTTTCCCAGTAAGTGCAGAGTCCAAAAGAAAAAAAAGGAAAAAAAAGGGTCAAGGCTGGGATTGATCCAGCAACCTTACATATGGGAACTCAGCACTCTCCCAATGAAGCTACACAGAGAGTAAACAACATAGCAGATTTTCCATTAATCTTATGAAAGACCACAGTTGTGTATTTGCAAAAAGTGTGATCACAGTTTGGGCAATAATATATTGAATCATTTGTAATTAGAGTAAATTCCCCTGGCCGTCCAAAGATTTGTTGAGAGGGTGCTCGGTCAAAATGTGAAGCAGTATCGTTGTGTGACCCATATAGCACGAGGAAGACACAGAGAGGCGGACAGGAAACAGCCTAACTGAACTTCCTGTGATTGTACAGTCCAGAAAAAGCTGAATTTGCAGCCAAAAACGTCCAAATTAAAACTTCTTTCGATGACAGAGGGTTAGTGTAAGTCCGTACTAGTCTAAAATTGTGGCTTTTGTGATTTAAGGGGGACATTTGGAAAATTTACGAATTTCAGGAGAAACTCTGACTGAGTCCAACATGCTGCCAGGCCAAGAACTCTGGCTATTTTCGAGGAAGATGGGCGGGCCACTTACAAGCCACTTACAAGCCAATTTAAATTCATTTTTGGCGATAGCGGCTGCGTGTGCCCACCATTAGGTCCAGCTGAGAAACGTGCACGCGCGCCGGATTGGGTCCGTTCCAATCCGGCAAAGTCTGTGAAAGATATGAGGCTTTGAAATTTGCGCAAAATGGCCTCTCAGTTGCGGCCTCGTCATGACCACGCCCAATAGTTTAAAAAAAAATGTAAATGATGATTTTGAAAGCCACATGGGTTTGGGACATGTTGGCCAAAATTGGAGACTTTCCATTGAAAACTCGGGGCCAGAAGTTCAAGAGGTACGATTTTGAAGGTTTGAGGTTTGGGCCAAGATGGCCGACTTCCTGTAGCATTTAGGGCGGGGTCATAATATCATTTTTGACGTGTCCTGACGTGGTCTATGTCCCTGGCCAATGTCACTTTTGTACGATGATTTTTTTTTACAACCGGCCTTCCATTGGGTCAATGTAAACTGCCTGCTTGAGGGGGCGCCACAGAGCCAACGTTTATTATTTTCTCTTGCGAACCCCACCCAAAATGAGAGCTTGCGGAGCACTACGTTTTGACCCCTGTTACTTGCATATCGGTTCACGTTTGCTACGTGAATTCTTGCGTTTTCGTCCCCCGTTTTAATTAGTCCCTCGTGGGACACTGCGTGTCCGTTGTGATTAATTGAATTAATCACATTGAATTAATTCAATTAATTAATTGAATTAATTGAATTAATCACATCACATACTTTGACCAAACACACTCCTGGATCTGAACACACACATGACCTGAAAGACAAAGCACCTGTATTAACTAGGCCTACATATTGTAGTCCAGGGATCTCCAAGCTTTTTACATGATTGACTACTTTTATGTAACAAAAGTGACAGGGAGCTACTTATGCATGAAACGAAAACAACTTTAATTGTGTCCTTATTCTCTACTTTATGAACCTAAAAGTTTCCAGATTCTGTTCAAAATGGTCATCACCCAAAGTAAATCTAAAATGTGATTAATGTTGAGTGAGAGCTACTGTTTAGAGATCCCCGTCTCCCATAGACTTATGAAACTGTGAATATTTGGCTAATAAAATGGTTCACCAGTAATGATTGGTATTATACAGTTTAAGGAAATACTCCATGTCACCACACAGATAAATCGCTCCAGATTGATGCTCACTGATAACCTGTACAATGCGTTCCATTATGTAATATACAATGTACGGTAAAATGTAAATGATGTCTGTGAATATGATCTCGTTATAACATTGAAAGAATGAACAAAATGTAAGTCAGAGGAAAGTGCACACGTGTTATTATGTGTCTACTTGCGTGTGGAAACAAAATCCATTCCAAATTGACAGGCTGTTGAACAAAAAAGGAAAAAGGAGAAAAAAATATATATTATAAAAAACAATTATAAAAAGTCACTACTGGATATGTACAGCACGAGGGTGATTAATAATGGTGAATGAGGGGTAGGCACTCATTCGCTCTGATTCAGCCGAAATGTTTAAATAACTGTAAAAATATGAATGTAAACAGCTCAAATAAACAGCTCAATCAATCAAAATGTCAGGGATTAATCAAATTTCACACTTTTTTAAAAATAAATACATTGAATCACAATAAAAAAAAATAATCGATTGAAAGCGCTAGTTGTGATATAATCATTCTGCAGATTCTTTGATTTCTAGTTCATGGGATAATCTTCTTGGCGATGGTTAGGTCTTCTTTCTTTCTCTCCTTTTTTTTGTCAAATCCCTCTTTCATTTTGAATCTTGACATATATGGTGGTCCCAGCTCAAATGAATGATAAAACGTGTGAGTTTTGCTCAAAAAACATGTTTATTATGGATGCATATACATACCAGTACTGTGAGACAATTTGGCAACCATTAAAGTACTGGTGCCCTCCAAAATGGAACGGTCCTCAGCCTGGTTTGATGATGGAGGTTGATGGACAAGCACAGTGTTGTGATTCTTGACTGTGACAGACTGCAGAGAGTCTCAGCTGTGTTATGTGGGTCATTTTTTTCCAATTACCACAAATTACCACAAAACAATGTGTATGTATTTGTCGCTTTTTTACAGTGACAAGCGTGGACAGCATCTACTGAGTAACTTCATCTTGACACGTTTAGCGATGGCAGCTCTGATCAGGGGCAGCTTCAGCCCATAGATGAGAGGGTTATTGAGCGAAGGCACGATCAGATACTCCATTGACAAAACAGCTGTGATTACCGGGTCGATTTTATTTGTGTCAAATCTGGCCAGCGACACCTCGAAAAATACCGAGCAGGAATACGTCACAAAGGTCAATAAATGTGGGACGCAGGTTTGCAGCGCCTTCCCTCTCACCTCAGCGCTGCCTCTTTTGCAGACGATGAGGATACGCATGTACGAGTAAAGCACGAACAGCAGAGGGATTATTATTGTCGTAGCAGCCACATACCGGCCCACAATATCATTGGGCGTAGTGTCCACACAAGAATTTGCCACAACACGCCAGTTTGTGCAGAAAAACCCAGGTAGTTTGTTTCCACATAGAGGCAACTCAACAGCCATAAATACACCGGAGCCGATGGCAAAAGCAGAATAAACTACAGCGGCTGTCCAGAGACAAACCACCTTCTTTACGGTCATTTTAGTGTGATAGTGAAGGGGCTGGCAGATGGCCACGAGCCTGTCGTAAGCCATGGCTCCCAGGATCGTGAACTCGCATGAAGCGTAAGTATAAATGACATAGATCTGAGTGAAACATGAAGGTCGTGAGATAAAATGAGTGTCCGACAACAGATCATACAAAAACCTGAGAAAGAAACCAGAGGAGCCGTACAGTGAGTTCACAGACAAGCAGCAGATAAAGATATACATCGGCTGGTGCAGAGATTTCTCCAGAATAATAGTGACGAGGACGATCATGTTTGCAGAGATTATTGTCAAGTAAATCAACAAGCACAGCATGAAAAATAGATATTGAAGGCGTCCATAGTCGGAAAAAAGTGTCAGCTGGAAATAGGGGGAATTCTGGCTGAAGTTCCTCATTTCCTTTTGTGATCTACACTAGGTGTCTAAAGATCAATGTGTTGGACATGCACAACAAGGATTTAGTTATAGTTGTGATGGTCTCAACAAAAATGAGAAACTGTCCTCACACTGCACTGTCTTATACTGTTTCCACATAAACAGAACCACCTCCACAGAAGAAGGGGCCAATAGTAAAATGGTCGTCCCCTGGAGCAAAGGAAACCTCCTCCTACAAAAAAAAAACATAATGCATTATTAGGATTTAGCAAGAATAAACTTAAATAAGTAGGAGAGTCAAAGACGAATGATTTCTGTCATGGGCTGACAGAACCTGCCAGGGTTTTGTGTAAGGGATAATGTATTGAACGCTGGTCATTACACTTATTATACGGCCATTTGCCAACTGAACACACACAGCATGAACTCCGTACAGTTTTATCAAAGCCGAAAGGTTTATTTAATGATTTCTGCGGCAAATAGTTCCCAAAAGTTTGCGCGTTGCTCGGCAACGTTTGGCTAGGCTTGCAGCTAGCCGAGCTACTTAGTTGAAGGTAGGGATGCACCGATACCGCTTTTTCTAAAACCAATACGAGTACGAGTACTTTGATTTAAGTACTTGCCTATACCGAATACCGATACGAGTACAAGGCAGTTTCTTCAACGTTCTTTTTTTTTCACAGCAGATTGGTTTGTAATTAGTAAATTTACTCATGTACATTTCCTTAAGTAAAGTCGGCGACACATTTAAGAGCAGTTATATTAGAATTGTGCTGATGCCATTTATTTATTTTTTCTTCATTCAATATAATTTTTCATTTTTATGTCTCTGTCCATCACAGACAGAAAAGCCCATGTCCTAAAGCTCCCAATGCCTGAGCTTTATTCATTTATGTATTTTTATTGAACAATAGTATTGAGATGTTTCTTAAATGGTCTCTTTTCGTCTTTACTTCAGCTCCTGTAGATTTTCTCGTGTGTTTGTAGTAACTTAGCGAGAAGCTACAGCGTTTTCATTGTTCTGCTGCAGCTCATTTTCCCTCAATATAAACATGCTGTATGTCTTTCATTTGGATTTTCTGAGGACTTTTTAGTCGCTGGGTTAGTTTTTCAGATGAATAAACCCCTGGGCATAAAACGGTATCAGAATGGCCAAAACTGTTAGCCGCGAGTTAGCAACGTTAGCCTGTATGTTGTAAACACTGCAGACGCTGCAGCGAGTTAGCAACGTTAGCCTGTATGTTGTAAACACTGCAGACGCTGCAGCGCTAACAACATTAAGCTCTGGTTAAATCCAGCTCAGACTCTGGTTTAGAGAGCGCAGTCTGTAATAAAGTCAGCTCTATGTGGATTATTGTGTTTACACTAAACTATTCTACAGTTTGTTGCTTCTTCTCTCCTCAGCTGAGAGCTGCGCCTCGTAGCTGCGCCTCGTAGCTGTGCAAAATCCAGCAGCTAGCAACAATATGCTAATGCTAGTGACAGCATGCTAATACTAGCGGCAACAAATGAAGTCTGGGACAAACAGGACTGGATCACCTAAAGTAATAAGATCAAACTGGCCACAGCTGGAGGGCCAAGTGTTTTATTTTAGTTCATGAAATGCTGGTAAAGAATAACTGATCTAACGTATTTGTAAGGCACAAGTTTAGTCGTTAATATCAATGCAACCTAAAAGCCTGTCATGCAGCCAAGGATATTTACTGTAGAAAAGTCCAGTGATCCGTGTTTAATGTTTATATATTAGTTTATTAATAGATATCATTGATTAGTTAGTGGTGACCAGATGATGATAAGTTCTGCAGAGGATTGGCTTGAGTCATTTAGGGAAAATTCTGTTGAGATTAAGGCTGTCAAAATGAAAGCTTTAACTCACGATTAATAAATAAAATCCCACTCCTGGATCTGAGCCACACATGACCTCAAAGACAAAGCACCTGTATTACCTACATATTGTAATTTATGGATCTCTAAGCTTTTTACATGGTACTTTTATGTAACAAAGGTGACAGAGAGCTACTTCTCCATCAAAGAGGCTTATCTAATAACTCAATTTCAACGATAATGACTTTAATTTTGTTCTTATACTTAAGTTTATGAAGCTTAAAGTTTCCAGAGTCTCTCCTTTTTTGACATATACACGGTCGTCCCAGCTGAAAAACAAACATGAACAAACCAGTACTGTTAAACAATTGCCAAATAAATATTTTTTATTTAATAAAGAAATGTCTGAAGGCTGCCCCATATAGCACATGTGGAAAATGGAAGGACTACTTTGACTCCCTGTTGCCATGGGACGCAATATTCAAATTAATCTACAAAACTACTATCTATGAAACTACTACTATGTGCAAAATACTTATTTTCAAATTAAAATGATTTATAACTTCTTACCCACGGGTAAAATTTTAAAACTGTGGAATATGACAGAATCAGATGTTTGTCGTTTTTGTTGTCAGGAGTCGGAATCCACCCTGCATTTGTTTTGGTATTGTCATATTGTGTCTTTGTTTTGGGTAGAAGTTGAAAAAATGTGTTTAAGGATTGGTTTGTTTATGAAGCTTGATGTGGTTTCTGAGAATTCATTGACTGTCATGATTTAGTTAATTTAATTATTGTACTCGGTAAAAGGTTTATTTTTAAGGCCAAAAATAGATATTCACTTAATATTACTTTCTTTAAAACATTTATTCAGAATTTCTTAACTTTAGAAAAGTATATGGTTGAAACAGATAATGATGAAGTAGATGGGATGGTCTCAAATGCTTATTTTGAAAGTGTCATTATTGATTAGATTATATGAAATCTGTTGTTTTCCTAATTTGAGTGAACATATAAATAAAAGGTTGTGTTGCTGAGCCCGACCTGGACATGATCTGGACTGGACCTGGTTTTAAGAACCCTATAGACCTGGTCTGGTGAAGATAATGTCCTATATTTTTTGAAAAAAACAAAACAAAAACAAAAATAGACAAAAAAAAAGTTCCTAAAATAACATTAAAACAATTATGCATGAATTTGTAGTTAATGCAAAATGGTGCTGTCAATGGACCAGGAACACATGCAGTTCCTGTTCCACGAACTTTGTTTCTTTGCTGACTGCAGTGATGTTTACTGTGGGAGCCTGAGTATTGATACTGTAGGTAACAGCCCTTTTGTGTGAATCAGTGTGAATGAGTGTAAATGGGGGTGGAGGGAGGGAGGGTTTTTGGGTTGGTGCACTATCTGTAAGTGTATCTTGTGCTTTTATGTTAAATGAATAATAAAATAACAATTAAAAAAACAATTACCATTAAGTTACTGGTGCCCTCCAAAGTGGAAAGGTCCTCAGCTTGGTTTGATGATGGAGGTTTATGGACAAGTGCAGATTTGTGCTTCCTGACTGTGACAGACTGCAGAGAGAGTCTCGGTTCTATTATGTGGATCGTGTTTTTATTCCTAACAAAAATGACACAAATGAACAACTTGTATATTTAACATGACTAAAATTGGACAATAGTTCACACTTAAGTTCTCCCGAGTAACTTCGTCTTGACACGTTTCGCGATGGCAGCTCTGATCAGGGGCAGCTTCAGCCCATAGATGAGAGGGTTATTGAGCGAAGGCACGATCAGATACTCCAGAGACAAAACAGCTGTGATTATTGGGTTGATTTTATTCGTGTCAAATCTGGCCAGCGACACCTCGAAAAACACCGAGCAGGAATATGTCACAAAGGTCAGTAAATGTGGGAGGCAGGTTTGCAGCGCCTTCCCTCTCACCTCAGCGCTGCCTCTTTTGCAGACGATGAGGATACGCATGTACGAGTAAAGCACGAACAGCAGAGGGATTATTACAGTCGTAGCAGTCAGATACATGCCCACTATATCATTGGGAGTAGTGTCCACACAAGAATTTGCCACGACACGCCAGTTTGTGCATAAAAACCCAGGTAGTTTGTTTCCACAAAGAGGCAACTCAACAGACAGAGACAAACCCCAGCCGATGGCAAAAGCAGGATAAACTACAGCAGCTGTCCAGAGACAAACCACCTTCTTTACGGTCATTTTAGTGTGGTAGTGAAGGGGCTGGCAGATGGCCACGAGCCTGTCGTAAGCCATGGCTCCCAGGATCGTGAACTCACATGAAGCGCATGTATAAATGACATATATCTGAGTGAAACATGAAGGTCGTGAGATAAAATGAGTGTCCGACAACAGATCGTACAAAAACCTGGGAAAGAAACCAGAGGAGCCGTACAGTGAGTTCACAGACAAGCAGCAGATAAAGATATACATCGGCTGGTGCAGAGATTTCTCCAGAATAATAGTGACGAGGATGATCATGTTTGCAGAGATTATTGTCAAGTAAATCAACAAGCACAGCATGAAAAATAGATATCGAAGGCGTCCATAGTCGGAAAAAAGTGTCAGCTGGAAATAGGGGGGATTCTGGCTGAAGTTCCTCATTTCTTTTTCTGGTCTACACTAGGCAGGTCAAGAGCAAAATATGCGACATTCACAGCAAGGACTTAGTTATTGTTGTGATGATCTTAACAAAAATGAGAAACTGTCCTCACACTCCCCTGTCTTATACTGTTTCCACATAAGCAGAACCACCCACAGAGAAGTTATGGCCTATAGTAAAATGGTCGTCCCCTGGAGCAAAGGAGGTTTCATAAAAATAGGATTTAGCAAGAAAAAACTTCAATAATGTTGGGCGGCACGGTAGCGCAGTGGTTAGTGCTCGTGTTCACAGCTAGAAGGTCCCGGGTTTGATTCCCACCTGGATGGGGCCTTTCTGTTTGGAGTTTGGAGTTCTTCCCGTGTTTGCGTAGGTTTTCTGGATACTCCGGATTCCCCTACCACTAAAAACACGTACAATAGGTTAGCCAGGTGTTTCTGACCATCAGCTTGGCTTCACATCTGGAGACGGGTCCCCGAGCACCAGGTCATGCTGGCGTGCGACCCGGCTGTCTCTCTGGTGTCTCTGATCTTTTATTCTCGTGGAATACTTGGTATTTTAAGTGGGGCGGCACGGTAGCGCAGCGGTTAGTGCTCTCGCTTCACAGCTAGAAGGTCCGGGTTCGATTCCCACCAGGGACGGGGCCTTTCTGTGTGGAGTTTGCATGTTCTCCACGTGTCTGCGTAGGTTTCCTCCGGGCACTCCGGTTTCCCCTACCACTAAAAACATGCACAATAGGCCAGGATGAATGATGTGTGTGTGTGTGTGAGTGAGTGAATGTATGGTGGTGTCAGAGGGTCCGTTGGCGCAGACGTGTGTAGTCGCGAAAGCGCCTCTGACAGTCTCCCCCAGGGGAAACTGAAGCTACAAAAGTAGCTTTCCACCACTGAGTATGGAGTGAATGTACAATTGTCTCATGTAAAGTGCTTTGTGACTATATGTCTGTGAAAGGCGCTGTATAAATAAAGTTCTTCTTCTTCTTCTTCTAAGTTAATTTTATGTGGATATGAACTGTGGGTGTATCGGTCACAGAATGGGGAAATGCGTAAAGACATTTGCACTGCTTTGCGCACTTCTGGTGTTTATGGACTTCTATGGCCATGGCGTGAAGGGACATGGCGTGAACAGGAGGCTAACGTACAGCCGTGATCATCTTCTTTCTCTGCAGACTTCAACTCTTGTCGCGGAATCACCGGACTCTATTCCACCAGAGCTCTGTAGGTCGGTTGCCGCAAAGCACCAAAAACGAGGAAGACGCGGGGGAGTACGCAGGAGACTCAAATATCTCCAGGTGGAAAACCGCCATAAACTCCCTCCCCTCCCTACAGTTTTGCTGTCTAACTTACAGTCTATCAGGAACAAGTTAGACGAGCTGGAGGCATGCGCCACTCTTAAACATGAAGTGAAAAATGCCTGCTTACTCGCTTTTACGGGGACTTGGCTCAGTGAGCAGGACTTGGACGCTGACCTCAACTTGACTGGATTTGGATGCCCTATACGCATGGACCGATCGGCGGAGGCCACCGGGAAAAGCCGTGGCGGAGGATTGTGCTTCTATGTGAATCCAAGGTACTGCAACACAATTGTAGTGAGAGAGAAATTGTGTACCGCTGATTTGGAGCTACTGACAATATCGCTTCGACCATTTTACCTTCCGCTTGAGTTTCAGCAGCTGTTTTTTACATTAGTGTACATCCACCCGAAAGCTAACGCTACAGCTGCTGCTCAGCTGATCGCGGATGTAACCCATAAAATGGACACTATCAGTCCGGATGCTCCCAAGTTTATCCTCGGGGATTTTAATCATTGTAAGTTGGAAAAAACGCTAAAAACGTATGAACGATATGTGACGTGCGCGACAACACAACGGAATACGCAGTTGGATCTTTGTTATGGCTCAGTCACGGGAGCTTATAAATCCGTGTCACTCCCCCCTTTTGGAGCTTCGTACCACAGCAGTGTGTTACTACTGCCAGTGTACAAACCATTGTTCAGGCGTCAGGAGCCGACTCGGAAAACTGTTAAAGTTTGGAATGAGGACAGCATAACTACTCTCCAAGCATCGCCTGAATGCACTGACTGGGAGTGTTTTATCGACGTTTGTGCGGACATTAATGAAGTTGTTGACACTGCCATGGGTTACAAAAGAGCTCAAGTCAGTCTTATGCTACGCGGCGGCGGAGTGATCTGCTAGAAAATAGTCCCTCAAAATGTGATCATTCATGTGATGCAGGTCAGTTATATTCCAAACATGACTCTATGGACACAGACATTTCTATGGTGAGTCTGGTGTTATAAGTGATTTGCCTCAGGTGCTCTGTGGAGCGGGTCACACTGTTTTCAATGCAGGTTAGCTGATACCATAGACATGCACTAGCCTTGCATTAGCCTAGCGCCACGAAACTCTTCAAATATAAGAACTGCAGAAATTACACACAAAAAAATTCCAGAAATCAGCAACACTCTGGATAACGAGGAAATGAGGCCCTATGTCAAAAATCCTGAATCATCCCTTTAACTGTAGTAAATGTAAATGTGATGAGGATTATCACCTCCTCATCACAAAAATCCATTGTTTGTGACTTTTTTGGGGCAAAGCAAGATTTGTTTGGTGACAAAAGGTTTCAGCTGCGTCCAGTGGTGACTCGTGGTAATAATCCCCATCCCAAACTGCAATCTGACAGTTAGAAAATTATATATATATATATTGTTCAACGTGACCTTCCTGACCCTTTACTTTCGAGCCAGCAGTCACTTTGGAGAGTGGCAGTGATGTCATCAGTTTGTGCCGAGGCCTCCCCCCTCCAGCCCCAGACTCTGACGGACTCCTGAGACTCCGGAGACAGGCCGGAGCGCTTTGTCCCTGGAGGATAATTACGGTGTTGTTCTCTTTCATCATGATGCTTTTGCGTTGACCCTGAGCGTAATGGACCTCTCTTTTGAGTCTCTAACAAGGTCCACAGACACTGAACCAAAACACTCTCACCAACGTTGAACAAACATGATGCAATTTCAGAGGATGTTTATTCCTAATTGTGTTTGCAGGAAGTTTATCAAACAGTTGCAATAGAGAGGAAGAGTTAATCTAAAGTATTTAATTGAGTAGCTTTCCAATAAAGTTAGCTTGAAGGTTTTTTTTTAAGGGGTAATTTCTGAGTTGCAACAGTTATGGAAATGTGTTTTTAACCACGTCATTAACTGTGGTCAACTGGTTCTAAATGCACATTTGGAAGATTTGCATAAGAAACAAGTTGAGCTGGTTTAGTTTGTTTTGAGCAGTTTACATTCTTAAGTTTTTGCAACATTAACATTATTCAGTTACAGAAGCTAAAAGAGGAGTAGGCTGAAGCTAAAGCTTATATACGCCGTAATCAATAGAATAAACATCTACATTTCCTGGTGGTTCAGCTCAATCCGGTCTGTATTCAAGATAATATATTCGATTCCAGGGGCGGGAGGACTAAGTTACTCAAGTGCGTGAACTTGAGTAACTTTTATAAGAACTTTCACTTCTTAGAGTAATTTGTACAGTACTTTATACTTCTACTTCTACTGGTGGACTGGTGTGAGCGCAACCACCTGGGCCTTATAAGTTATAACTAACTTCTTCCTACTCCCTTTGACCAGCACTAACCTCTTATGTTGTGAATAATTCTGTATGTTATATGTATACTGTACCTGTATGCATCTGTTGCTCAAATAAACAAAATAAACCTGTGCTCGAACACCAGTAAGATGGTGATCGACTTCAGGAGGAAGTCACGATCGCACACACTGAACATCCAGGGGGAGGACATTGAGGAGGTGGGACAGTTTTAAGTACCTGGGTGTTCACCTCAACAATAAACTGGACCAACGCCCTGGACAAGAAGGGCCAAAGTCGCCTCCACCTTCTGAGGAGACTGAGGTCCTTCTGAGTGACCAGGCCTCTGCTCTGGACTCTGTGGAGGAGGTGAGGGACAGGAGGGTGTTAGCCAAGCTCACCTCCATCATGGACAACACCTCCCACCCACTGAAGTTTGATGCAGAGGATAGAGGGGACAGACTGGTGTGGACTGAAGCAGAAGAAAAGTGTTTCAAGTCACAGGTTTTCTGGTCTAAAATGATACTGTATATCCCAGATGTGCTGGAGAGCTCCAACATGACTGCACTGTCTTTGTCGCTGTAGATGCTAACAACAGTCCATCACAACTAATGGACAAGTTAGCCAACTAAAAGTGATCTTCATTAGTAAATGTAGAAAACACATTCTCTGTCGGCCAATCTTACACTATAGCCACGAGGTGCACATGTACCCAGCCCTGTTTGGCCAATGTACGCAACACAATACATTTTTTTACGTGTAGTGTTTCCATAGCAAAAGGGCCACAATTGTTGTGGGCGGAGTTCTCCGACCGCATCAGCTGGAGGACATGTTACTTTTGGTGGGGTTTATGGAATCATTTCGGAGTGCCAAGGCAAATACTAGAGGAAAGAAGCAGCTAAAAGACAAGTAAAGCCGCAGTTCCACATAACACGTTTGTATCCCGCAGGACTCTGTCGAAGTACTCGCCTTGTCACATATTGACTCTACCCAGTTTAGAAGAAGAAGATCTTTATTTATATAGCACATGGTCACAAAGCGCTTCACATGAGACACTTGTACATTCACTCCACACTCGGTGGTGTAAACTACATTTGTAGCTTCAGTTTCCCCTGGGGGAGACTGTCAGAAGCGCTTTCGCGACTGCACACGTCTGCGCCAACGGACCCTCTGACACCACCACACATTCACTCACACACGTCAAGACATTTTCAACCTTGATCCTGTGAAGAGCCAAAAAAGGCACCGACCATTAGCGAGACCCCGGGGCGGTGCTTTATTGTGATTAAACAGAATGTGACCGTTTTATTTAATCACAATAAACTATAACTTTTTGCCTTTTGCTTTTTTTTGTTCAATAATTGTGTTAGATTTAATGGTTTTACTCCTCACCAAGATTGAAATACATGTTTATTAACTGACATTTTGTGCTTTCTGCTCTGACTGAGACAGAATTATATATATATATATAGATTTTTTTTTTAATTCTGGGGTGTGTTTGTATGTGGGGCCCTGCCCACTGAGCCCCTTCTCTGATTCGCCCCTGGCCTGTGGCTCAGTGCAGCTTCGTCCTGACTGGACTGTGCAGAGAGAACGCACTCTCGGCTGCACAAAGTTCTTAAACTTTAACCAGGAGCCTCTGGACGACTGAGAGTCTGTTTTAAGTTCTATCTGTTACAGTTTCTGTCACATGTGAAAGAAAAGTCATGACTTTGTGTATTTCCGTGTTACGATGTCGCGTTTCGCATCATTTGCTACATAAGAGCTCCGCTTTTTTCCATTTCCTAATGTAGATCTTTTTCTGTGAATATGAGGCCAAATTACAGCAGATAAAGAGTAGCTGATCAGAAACCTGAAAAGCAGAAGCTGATCCCAGAGCCACGATCTGCCTGTTGTTTAACCTACATCCCGCTGTGAGTGAGGCTGCACGGGCACCTTTACACCGCCTCGAAAACGAGACAGATGCGGACTCTCATTCATGCGTGTAGAGAGGAAACAGGGTCTGTAGGACGATGGTTGGATGGGAAATATTTACCAATTATTTTGCAAAGAGCCACACTCTGATTGGCCAAGAGCCGCGTGTTGGCCACCCCTGATTTAGGTGATCCAGTCCTGTTTGTCCCAGACTTCATTTGTTGCCGCTAGCATTAGCATGCTGTCACTAGTCAGTATAATTAGCATGCTGTCGCTAGCACTAGCATATTGTTGCTAGCTGCTGCATTTTGCACAGCGATCAAAAACACATTTACGGAGGCTAAAACACTCAGAGATTCTCCGGGTTCGGTGCTTCTAAATGAGGTACAGCACGTCTATATTCACGAAGATGCAGTTGGTGAAAGTTGTGATTTTAATACGGTGAGAACAGGCATCGGTCTAGTATAAGATATTTGGAATCGATTCCCAAACCGACATCATGTATTTGGCAATATCGGCTCTGATACCGGTTGGGATTGGTGCACCCCCAGTTTCATAACTTAATAGGAATCATGACATGAACATTAGCACTCTTCAGATTAGCCTAAGCAATCCTTCCTCAGACACCAGTATGTTTGGCTTCATCCCACAGATTTGCCACATCCCATCACAACAACGTGTTGATCAGTTCAGCCAAACTGTCCAGATCTGACTGTCCTCTGTTAGGCAGTGTGTGGAATTAGTTAGAAATAGTTGTTAGTCAATGTAGCCTCATGACTGTTTATTTTAGCACAAGGCAAGCACTGCTGCGGTTTAGGGGTAAACTCGCACCACGGGGACGATGGGGCATACACTGTGGCAAAGTTTATTTATTTGGACGGGACAGTGCATGTTAATGAACACATGGGCTGGACTGGAGCCTTGGGCTAATATCCAATTTCTCAAACATACTCTCATTCATCCTGGCATATTGTACATGCTTGTAGTTGCAGGAGAAACCGGAGAACTTGCTGAATCCTAAAAATGCATTATGTTTTTTTTTTCGTAGGAGGAGGAGGTTTCCTTTGCTCCAGGGGACGACCATTTTACTATTGGCCCCTTCTTCTGTGGAGGTGGTTCTGTTTATGTGGAAACAGTATAAGACAGTGGAGTGTGAGGACAGTTTCTCATTTTTGTTGAGATCATCACAACAATAACTAAGTCCTTGTTGTGCATGTCCAACACATTGATCTTTAGACTCCTAGTGTAGATCGCAAAAAGAAATGAGGAACTTCAGCAAGAATTCCCCATATTTCCAGCTGACACTTTTTTCCGACTATGGGCGCCTTCGATATCTATTCTTCATACTGTGCTTGTTGATTTACTTGACAATAATCTCTGCAAACATGATCATCCTCGTCACTATTATTCTGGAGAAATCTTTGCACCAGCCGATGTATATCTTTATCTGCTGCTTGTCTGTGAACTCACTGTACGGCTCCTCTGGTTTCTTTCCCAGGTTTTTGTACGATCTGTTGTCGGACACTCATTTTATCTCACGACCTTCATGTTTCACTCAGATATATGTCATTTATACATATGCTTCATGTGAGTTCACGATCCTGGGAGCCATGGCTTACGACAGGTTCGTGGCCATCTGCCAGCCCCTTCACTATCACTCTAAAATGACCATAAGGAAAGTGGTTTGTCTCTGGACAGCTGCTGTAGTTTATCCCATTTTTGCTATTGGCCATTGTTTATCACTGACTGTTGAGTTGCCTCTGTGTGGAAACAAACTACCTGGGTTTTTATGCACAAACTGGCGTGTTGTGGCACATTCTTGTGTGGACACTACTTCCAATGATATTGTGGGCCGGTTTGTGGCTGCTACAACAATAATAATCCCTCTGCTGTTTGTGTTTTACTCGTACATGCGTATCCTCATCGTCTGCAAAAGAGGCAGCGCTGAGGTGAGAGGGAAGGCGCTGCAAACCTGCCTCCCACACATGGTGACCTTTGTGACCTACTCCTGCTCCGTGTTTATCGAGCAGTTGCTGACCAGATTTGACCCGAAAAAAATCAACCCAGTAATAACAGCTGTTTTGTCAATGGAGTATCTGATGGTGCCTTCGATCAATAACCCTCTCATCTATGGGCTGAAGCTGCCCCTGATCAGAGCTGCCATCACTAAACGTGTCAAGATAAAGTTACTCAGGAGAACTAAAGTGTGAGCTCATGCCTGACATAAGCTCCTTTTGTAGATGCTGCCCATGTCACATTAAATATACAATTTGTTCATTTGTGGTAACTGTTGCTCTGTGTCATTTTTGTTAGGAATAAAAACACGGTCCACACAATAGAACCAAGACTCTCTCTGCAGTCTGTCACAGTCAAGAAGCACAAAACGGCACTTGTCCATAAACCTCCATCATCAAACCAAGCTGAGGACCTTTTTTGATCATTCATTTGAGCTGGGACGACCGTGTATGTCAAGATTAAAAAACAAAAAAGACAAAAACGAGGATGAAAGCACTACAAAAAAACATTAAAAAATTGACAACATTAATCATGTTTTCTCTAAAGTAGAGTAAAGGACAAAATTAAAGTCATTTTCGTTGAATGGCATCATTAGACAAGCCTCTTTTATGCATTAGTAGCTCTCCGTCGCTTTTGTTACATAAAAGTGCCTCATCATGTGAAAAGCTTGGAGACCCCTGGTTTGTCTTTCAGGTCATGCATGTGTTCAGATCCAGGAGTGTGTTTGGTCAAAACATGTGATGTGATTAATTTAATTAATCAGCTACTTTATTACAACCCTGTGAACTGCTACCTTAACGTGGTGGGGTTGTTTGAGTGCCCGAATGATCCGAGGAGCTCTGTTGTCTGGGGCTTTATGCCCCTGGTAGGGTCTCCCATGGCAAACAGGTCCGAGGTGACGGGTCAGACGAAGAGCAGCTCAGAAGACTCTTATGTACGTACAACATACAAGGACCGTGACGCCGCCCGGCATGGCGCAGCCGGGGCCCCACCCTGGAGCCAGACCTGGGGTTGGGGCCCGAACGCGAGCGTCTGGTGGCCGGGCCTCTGCCCACGGGGCCACATGGAACGTCACTTTGCTGGGGGGGAAGGAGCCTGAGCTTGTGCGGGAGGTTGAGAGATACCGACTAGATATAGTCGGGCTCACCTCCACGCACAGCTTGGGTTCCGGATCCCAACTCCTGGAGAGGGGCTGGACTCTCCATTTTTCTGGAGTTGCCCGCGGGGAGAGGCGGCGGGCTGGGGTGGGTTTGCTCATATCCCCCCAGCTCAGCCGTCACGTGTTGGAGTTCACCCCGGTGGACGAGAGGGTCGCGTCCCTACGCCTTCGGGTCGGGGACAGGTCTCTCACCGTTGTCTCGGCCTACGGGCCCAACATCGGTGCAGAGTACCCGGCCTTCTTGGAGTCCCTGGGAGGGGTACTTGATGGTGCTCCGACTGGGGACTCCATTGTTCTGCTGGAGGACTTCAACGCCCACGTGGGTAACGACAGTGAGACCTGGGAGGGGGTGATTGGGAAGAACGGCCTCCCCGATCTGAACCCGAGTGGTGTTCTGTTATTGGACTTCTGTGCTAGTCGCAGTTTGTCCATAACGAACACCATGTTCGAGCACAAGGGTGTCCACAAGTGCAGTTTGCAGATGATGTTGTTCTGTTGGCTTAAACGAACCAGGTCCTTCAGCTGCTCTGGGGCGGTTTGCAGCCGAGTGTGTAGCGGCCGGGATGAGGATCAGCATAGGGTTGGGAGATGTTTCCTTAATTGGCCGTTGACGATGTTTACAGATCGACATGATATCGTCCATTTCTCGACTTAAGAGCGTCAACTCCTCAAAACCAAGACTCTTCTCACACTAATACGAATGTAAATCGGAGCTTATTATTTGCATTTGCTCAGTTTTAACGTAATGTTTAGAAACAGTGGGTGAACGGGACAATATGTTCACGTTTGCGTCGTAGCTTGCGTTTTTTAAGCCGCTCCAGGCGCTTCCCGGGCCGTGAGCTCGTAACCTCGTACCTCCTGCACCGCCTCTTTCTCTCCTCTCTCTCTTCTCTCAGTCCTTCGTGAGAATTATCCAAATCCATGCGCGCTCAGCTAGCTCCGATGTGAGAGCCATCTCGTCATTTTAAAACGGTTTAAGTTTCCGTATGAAGCAAAGCAAAGCAAAACCACGCGCTGTTAAACTCTGAGCTGCAGAGAGAGAGAGAGAGAGAGAGAGAGAGAGAGAGAGAGAGAGAGAGAGAGAGAGAGAGAGAGAGAGAGAGAGAGAGAGAGAGAGAGAGCTCTGCGCGTCAGAAACAGCAGCTGCGTCTTTACTTTAATAATTACGGCGAACACGTCATGGCTTCTGGCAGGTACTGAAACTTGCGTGTATATTAGTTATATTCGTGATTGAATTTACAGTGCAATCCCTGCACAGTTTGAAGGTTTACAAGGCCTACAGAAGATCAGTGCCTGTTTCTGACAGGAGGGGGTCCGGACCTCGGTAAAATTTTAGCTTTTTTTTTTTTTTTCACATTTAATCCTTTACTGCGCAAATGAATGTTGTAAACACGCGCTTCTACAGGCGGAAGAGCCTCTAGTTCAGACGTGGATGAGCTCATTATGAACCTAAATGTGTCCACTCTGAAACTGAACCTCATGAGCTGCTTTGGACACGAGTGCGTAAAACTCCGCGGAGGCGCAGCTGTGAGTCAGCCTCACTACAACAGCAGCGCCTTCAGCATGAACCGCGCCAAAGTTTGATCGAGATGCAATTTCTTTGCTCGGTCATAAAGAGAGAGGAGCCAGTGCCTCAGACTGACGGTGACTTCATTTACAACAGGAGTTTTCCTCATTCTGATCTGAGGAGCGAGAGGAGAAGCGTCTGTGCCTCATCACTGCTCTCCTCCTCTGCTGCTCACTTTGTTTCTGTCTCATGCAGAGATTGTCCTGCGTATAAATGATCTTCGCTTTATACACAAGTGACATGGCGGCCATGGACGTGCGCCCTCAAAACGGTGCTCAATGCACCGTGGCTAAAATGCTTAAACCATCAAAAAGGGGGATTACATTTACGATTTTAGTAATGTGCCTCTTACTGTTGACAATGCGACGGCGTTTAGCAAAAGAGGACTTTGTAAAACCGTGCTCTACAGCCATGGAAGCCACTCATCTGTGCTACTACACACTCCTCGAGGATGGCCGTGCCAGACTGGCTACCTCGAAACAAGACAATGCGAATGCAGCGAACATCTTCAAAACATTGGCACATATAACCATAATGATGCTACTGGCAGGAGACGTGGAGCTAAACCCAGGTCCACAGCCCATGGTCAATGCTAACATGGCTAAGTTCAGCCAGCCAGCCAGACTGCTGCATCACTCACTGTCACCACAATCCGAACCTGGGCTAAGGTCTCACCTACTGAATCAAACTACAACTCTGCTTACCGATGCGGTGGGGGACTGGCGGCCGCCGGCGTCGGTGAGGCGGGGGCCCGGCGAGGCGGCAGCGGCGCCGCCCGAGTCGGGGGCAGCAGTGAGGATATCGCACCTAGGATCCGGTGAAGCTGCACAGCTGTGTGGTCACACGGCTTCCTACGCCTTGGTGCTGTCATCCACAATGAAGCCATGCACGCGACTCAGCGCAAAGCAGCAGGTCGCTGACACCACCTCCGCGGAGCGATGCGTGCGGGTGGCTACACCAGATCCCGGAGCGGCAGCGGTAAAACCTAGTACGAAATCTCATACAAGACCCAGAACGAAACTGCTCTTCGGCAGGGCCTCGGCGGGGCCCGGCGCGGGGCTGGATACAGCGGATCCCGGGGCGGCAGCGTTTCCATCTACAGCGGGACCGCGTACTCGGGCCAGAGCGAAGCAGCTGTTTGGTGACACCGCGGCAGGACCTTGCGTCAGGCTGGATACAGTGGATCCCGGAGCAGCAGCGTTGCCATCTACAGCGGGACCGCGTACTCGGGCCGGACCGGGGCGGCTGTTTGGTGGCACCTCGGCGGGACCTTGCGTCAGGCTGGATGTGGATCCCGAAGCAGCAGCGTTGCCATCTACAGCGGGACCGCGTACTCGGACCAGAGCGAAGCAGCTGTTTGGTAACACCTCGGCAGGACCATGCGCCAGGCCGGAGATAACTGACCCTGGAGCGGCCCTGCTTACATCTACAGTGGAACCAAGTGTACAACACAACGCGAGGCGTGTGGCCGATGATATCCCAACGGGACCATGCGCAAAGCTGGAATCACTGGATCCTGGAACACCAGCTATAATACCTACAGTGGGACCGCTCACTCACCTGGTCGGCAAAGCCCCAACAGGGCTCTGCGCGAGGATGGATGCATCTGATCCGGGAGCAGCAGCGCTAACATCTACGGGGGAGCCCAGTACACTCACGGCATGCCCGAGGATAAGTTCACACCTATTGTATAGCGTTGAGCAGCCGGATAAGAATGCCTCGAAGGAACAAACGTCATACTCAACAACTGCGGTCAGTAAAAGTTCACATCTGGCGAGAAAGAAAGTTATTTTTAAATCTGCTAAACTCAGGTTTTTCCAGACCTTAAACCATGCCCGTGTACTATGGAACCCTAAAGCTAAACCCAAAGGCTTACTCGGTGGACACATTAACATTCGAAGCATTGTGCCTAAATGTGAGCAAATCCAGCATTTGTTAAATGAATCCAGTATTGATTTTTTATGTATCACTGAGTCTTGGTTACACGCAAACTCTGCAACTGCGGGATTGAATGTACCAGGATATAACATCTTTAGAAAAGATCGGCCAGAGGGGAGGGGTGGAGGTGTAATGTTCTACATAAAGAAACATCTAACATGCACCCAGTTAAAGTGGTCCTCACCCAATAACTTAGAATGCATTGGGCTAAATGTAAGTCTTTCTCCGCAAATGTCAATCATACTGATCGGAATATACAGGCCTCCAGCTGCCTCTAATGGATTTTACGATGAACTACAGACCATTCTTAAAGAGTGTAATCGGAAGAAGGAGACGATTCTCCTTGGAGATTTTAACATCAACTGGCTTGAAAAATCTAATCGGAAAAGGCTCAAATCAATTGTAAGTAGCCATGACTTAGTCCAAGTAATAGAGGGTCCAACTAGAATAAGTAAATCTACTGAAACTTGCATTGACCTTGTTTTCACCAATAGGAAGGACAGAATTCTTAAAACCTACAACATGATCACAGGTCTCTCAGACCACAATATGATTCTTTTCTCAAGGAAATTATGCAAAAATAGATTTATCCGACCCTTCAACAAACCAAGTGAACACCTCCGAATTCCAAAATCCGAAATAAACAACTTAGAAACCGCCTTGAGTGAAATAAATTGGCCTGAGCATCTTGCACAAGAACATTTAGACCTTGATGAAAAGTGCAACGTGTTCACAAAAAAAATCCAAGAAACCATAAGTCACTTTCAAAAAATAGTAAAACATAGGCCTCAGAAACAACACTTGCCTTGGCTAAATGAAGAAATTTGGGCTTTAATGAAGCAACGTGATAGGGCACTTAAGACTGCTCTTAAAACTAAAACAACTACTGATATCTGATATCTGATATCTTTTGTTCCTCACTAAGAAACAAAAGATATCAGATTCGCTAAAGCAAACTTCTTCATTAATGCCATTAAAAATGCAAAATGCAATATAAAAGAGGTCTGGACACACATAAAGAAACTGACTGGAAGTTTCAGTTCAGTGAATAACATTAAGGAATTAAAATTTAATAATGACTTGATCAATAATCCAACACAAATAGCAGAGGTTCTGAACTCCTACTTTCTGGATTCTGTTAAGAATCTTACATCAAGTGCATCGACAATGGCAGACACCAGCCTTTCAATGGTGCCTTCTATTGCTGAGGCACCAGCTTTTGATCTGTGTCCAGTATCTTTTATGAAAATTGAGAAGATCATCGGTGAACTGAATAACTCTGGAGCCAAAGATGCATTTGGGATGAACACAATGTTCATAAAAACATACAACAAATCTCTTATCGCTCCAATTACAAGCCTTATAAATGATTCAATAAACACAAGCACATTCCCAGACCACTGGAAGATCTCTGTGATTACACCGATCTTTAAATTGGGAGATCTGACAGAACCTTGTAATTATAGACCCATAAGCATCTTACCAGTGGCATCTAAATTGATAGAAAAATGTGTTGCAGAACAACTTATCAATCATTTAAATCAAAGCTCATTCAACCTTCATCAAATGCAGTTTGGCTTCCGAAAGCATTATTCCACCGAAACAGCCGTATGCTTTCTTCTGGAAAAAATGAAATACAGCCTTGACAAGGGTGGCGTGGTCGGAGCCGTGTTCCTTGACCTCAAGAAAGCATTGGACACGGTCAACCACCAGATCTTGCTCAATAAATTGTCCCATTTTAATTTCTCACCGCGCACTGTACAGTGGGTGGAATCCTATCTGAGTCAAAGAAAACAGTATGTTAAAGTGCAAAATTTTATTTCAACAACTCGTAACAATGGACTAGGGCTACCTCAAGGTTCAGCCTTATCACCATTATTATTCAGCCTTTATATAAATGATTTCCCTGAAAGTTGCCCTCCCAATGTACAGTGCCAGATGTACGCAGATGATGCAATCATCTATGTCCACTCAAAAACAAAACATCAAGCAGCTCAAGAACTGTCGTCAGCAGAAGGTTTCAGAGCAGCTGCAAAAGTCACAACTCGTACTCAACGTGTCAAAAACAGTCAGCATGTTTTTTTCAAAAACTGCTTCTGCTGAAGATACACATCCTCCTGTATTGATACAGGGATCCCAAATTGAATCGGTCCATGAATTTAAATATTTAGGTGTAATTGTAGACGCAAAACTTTCATTTAAACAACAAGTGAAAAAAACAGTGAACAAAATGAAATTTAACTTGTCAAATTTTAGATTTATTAGAGAAAACCTAACACTTGAATCAGCTAAACTTTATTTCAAGGCCATGATTGTTTCACACATGATGTACTGTATGACGAGTTGGGTGCTTGCAAGCAAGACCACTCTGAAACCTATCGAGACGACATACAAGCAAGCGCTCAAGGTCTTGGATAGAAAACCAAAGACATACCATCATTGTAAAATCCTAAAAAGTATGAGATATTGAGCTGGGAAAACCTCATCAAATATGTGGACTCCATTCTTGTATATAAAATCTTCAAAGGACTAGCCCCACCCCCATTACAAGAATTTATTCAAAAGAATCACAACAAATCAACAAGAGCAAGTTCCAGAGGTGATTGTACAATTCCTTTCCGAAAAAGTGCCTTTGGACAAGCAGTATTCTCCTTCCGAGCCTCTCAAACTTGGAACACTAAACCACCGAGCATAAAAGAGATGCCTACAATCAGCTCGTTCACCAAACATCTCAAGTCATGGCTATTGGACAATCAAAACTGCCCACACAACCTGGCATAAGCTGAAAACTGCCCACACAACCTGGCATAAGCTGAAAACTGCCCACACAACCTGGCATAAACTGAACTCTGGCAAAGAAATGTTTATGTGTTTTAACATTGGACATTGTACAGTATTTGATATGTAGTATGAGAGTGTATGTTAGGTAGAAGTGACCTTTTATTATCATTTTTAGGAGACTGGGCTGGTTGCAGGGTGGGGGTCGGTGTGGGTATGGGAATGAGGGTGGATGCGGGTGGAAAGTGTGTGGGTATGGGAGGGCGGGTGGGGGTGGGTGAAAGGTGTGTGGGTATGGGAAGGCGGGTGGGGGTGGGTGAAAGGTGTGTGGGTATGGGAAGGCGGGTGGGGGTGGGTGAAAAGTGTGTGGGTATGGGAAGGCGGGTGGGGGTGGGTGAAAAGTGTGTGGGTATGGGAAGGCGGGTGGAAAATGTGTGGGTATGGGAAGGCGGGTGGAAAGTGTGTGGGTATGGGAAGGCGGGTGGAAAGTGTGTGGGTATGGGAAGGCGGGTGGAAAGTGTGTGGGTATGGGAAGGCGGGTGGAAAGTGTGTGGGTATGGGGGTGTGGGTGGAAAGTGTGTGGGTATGGGAAGGCGGGTGGAAAGTGTGTGGGTATGGGGGTGTGGGTGGAAAGTGTGTGGGTATGGGAAGGCGGGTGGAAAGTATGTGGGTATGGGAAGGTGGGTGGTTGTGGGTGAAAAATGTGGGTATGGGAAGGCGGGGGGGGTGCGGGTCGAAAGTGTGTGGGTATGGGAAGGTGGGTGGTTGTGGGTGAAAAATGTGGGTATGGGAAGGCGGGGGGGGTGCGGGAGCAAAGTCTGTGGGTATGGGAATGTGGGTGTGTGTAGATGTAAAGTGTGTGGGTTTTAGAAGGTATAGGACTATGCGAGTGAGTGCAGGGGTGAATGTGCAGAACAAGTGTTAAGGACTGACTGATGCTCTGCAGAGTGAGTGGTGTGTGGTGGAGCCGGGCCTGGTCCAGTTGGGGACAGAGGATGGAAATTAGCTTGAGCTATAATCCTGCATTTTAAGTATACTGTACTTTGTGTAAATGCATTGTCCCTTTTAAATAAATAAATACAAATACAAATACAATGAGCTTAAACCAGCGCATTCACCTTTGTAGCGACCAGTGGTTTGAAAGTGAGGGCAACGCAGAGGGGGCGGGGCCAGAGAGGGCGACGCAGAGGGGGCGGGGCCAGAGAGGGCGACGCAGAGGGGGCGGGGCCAGAGCGCAGAGTCCAAACAAGAGTCTGATGTTCAGAATGAGCCAAAGCAAAACCCTCAGCTTTACCCATTCACACCCACAGCCTCGTTTTCAAAACACTTAAAAACTGACATTTTCATTTAATATTTTAGTGTTTATTTAGGACAAGACTTTCTTATTGCCTCTCAATCAGGCGAGCACAAATGTTTGAAAAACCTGCTTACAGTAATAATGGATGAAATAGATATTAAATAGATTTTATTTTGTGATATTCAACATGTCAAAGTAGGGGGTACGACGTGACTCGTCACCTAAAACTTCAGGGGGTGCACGGCTGCACCCACTGCCGGACTGCATGTCCGACCACCATCCACTCACTCACTACATTCACTCAGGCTCCTGGTCCCAAACGGTGCAACAAAAAGCAATTTTTGAAAACAGCTTAAGGATGAGACAAAAGTGTTTTTGATCACTTAAAATACAGGAAATTACATCTGAATCTTTAAAAAAACTCCTGGGGGAGGACCCCCAGACCCCCCGGTTTAAAGAACTATCCGGACCTCACTGTTTTTTACATCCTGGCTACGGCCCTGGGCGTGGCATCACGATGATGGCTCTCCATCGCGATGTTGCTCATCCATCACAACCCTAGATCAGCACCTCCAAATCTGAGGCCATGGTTCTCCTTCCCCTCTGCAGGTCGGTGGGGAGTCCTTACCTCAAGTGGAGGAGTTCAAGTATCTCGGGGTCTTGTTCTCAGTGAGGGACGGATGGAGCGTGAGATGGACGGACGGATCGGTGCGGCGTCAGCAGTGATGCGGTCGCTGTATCGGTCTGTCGTGGTGAAGAGGGAGCTGAGTCGGGGCAAAGCTCTCGATTTACCGATCGATCTACGTTCCCGCCCTCACCTATCGTCATGAGATTTGGGTCATGACCGAAAGGACGAGATCGCGAATACAAGCGGCCGAAATGAGTTTCCTTCGCAGGGTGTCTGGGGGTGAGGAGCTCAGTTACCCGGGAGGAGCTCGGAGTAGAGTCGCTGCTCCTTCACGTCGAAAGGAGCAGCTGAGGTGGCTCGGGCGTCTGTTCCGGATACCTCCTGGTCGCCTCCCGCGGGAGGTGTTCCAGGCATGTCCTAGTGGGACAAGGCCTCGTGGAAGACCCAGGACACGTTGGCGGGACTTTGTCTCCGAGCTGGCCTGGTGTGGCCTCGGGGTCAGAACAGCTGGACGAGGTGTGGCCTCAGGGTCAGAACAGCTGGAGGAGGTGTGGCCTCGGGGTCAGAACAGCTGGAGGAGGTGTGTGTGGATCGGGAAGTTTGGCATCTCTGCTGAGACTGCTGCCCCCGCGGCCCGGCCCCGGATAAAGCGGAAGAAAATGGATTGATGGATCTTTGAACAAAGTCCAATCGTGGCCTAAAGAGTTAGAAAGGAAAACCACAGAGGTTCAAAATAGTGATGGGCTTCACGGCTCTTTCTGGGAGACAAGTTTATTTTGTTTCTTTGGTCGGGACAGTTGATGTTAATGCACATACTGTCCATGGATGCACCATAGGCTAATTTCCACTCACACTCTCATTCACCCTGGCCTATTGTACATGTTTTTAGTGGTACACACGGGGAGAACAAACTCCACAGAAACATTCTTGTGTTCATTCTTGGAAGTTCTGGGTAAAATTGACTGAAAAAAAAAGATCTGGCTCTTTCCACAATTGAGATCCGGTTGGAAGCGTTCACCTTAAAGAGCCGCTCGGTCGTGCACATTACATCACCAGTCGGCAGGTTCATGTAAAGGCACTTATAAAGAGCCGGAGGCCACAGATGTGTGAGACACTTCTGGGAGAGTCACAGACGAGGAGACCAGTTCAGGCCTTTGATGGAGAACAGGTCGAGCTCTTTACACTTCATAACAATCGAGGGTTATGTGGAAGTGTCCAAATACGGTCATCTTTATTTCGTCATCATGTTTGCAGCTTATTTACTGACCTTGTGCAGCAATACCCTGATTATATCCCTGATCTGGACTCACCCGAACCTACACGAGCCGATGTACGTTTTCATCGCCGCTTTGTCGGTGAACTCCATCGTTTACGCCTCTGCGATCTACCCCAAACTCATGATCGACTTTGTGTCCGAAAAGCAGGTGGTGTCTCTCCCGGTCTGTCTCTTCCAGTGGTTCACCTATTACACTTTAGGCGCTTGTGAGTTCATGCTTCTGACAGCGATGGCGTATGATCGATATGTGTCTATCTGCAAACCCCTGCAATATCCGACCATCATGACAAAGACCAGAGTGTGCGTTCTCTTGGCTCTGGCGTGGCTGCTTCCTTTCTCCCAGAATACAGTCGCTCTGTGTTTGAATGTAAAGAAAAAGCTTTGCCGTTTCCTTTTCAAAGGGGTCATCTGTAACAGCAGCGTTTACAGGCTCTACTGCACCGGCTCCACCACATTAACCACGTACGGCATGTTCGTCTTCACCAACGTCGTCATCCTCCCCGTGCTGTTCATACTTTACACGTATTCCAGGATATTCTTCTTGGCGAGACGCTCCAAAGACATGAGAAGGAAAGCGATGGAGACCTGCCTCCCACATCTGCTGGTTCTGATCAACCTCACCGTGTTCATCTTTTACGACGCTCTCTTAGTGCGGATCCAGACGGAATCTAGTAAAACTGTGCGGTTTGTCGTGACCCTGCAGGTGATCATGTACCATCCGCTGCTTAACCCGGTCATCTACGGGCTCAAGATGAAGGGAATCAACAGACACATACAGAAGCTGCTCTGCCCGTGCGTGAAGCCTAAATAACTGATTCATGTGGAAAGTAATGACATCTCTCAACAATGTTTTACTGTTTAGGTGAACTGAAAATGTCAATATTCTCAAAAGTTTCCCATTCTGTCCAATTCTCATCCCTCTGTTTGATGAAATGTTAAAAGCATTATATTTGACTTGCTTCTGCCTGTATAAACCCTGAGCATAGACACTATTTCTCGGTTGTGTGTTTGCAGATTGTGTTCAGCATGTTCAGAGAAACAGAAAAGGCTTCTAATAAATGTTTTATTAAGCGTATAGAGATGTAGAAAGTCCTTGGCGAGCGACCTTTAACCTGTTACCTGCTACCTTAGGGTTAGGGCTAGAAATGATGCATATCTAAATCTCAAAGCGTATCGACAGGAGAGCTTACAGCCTATGTGCCAGTGTGATGCCTCATTTGAAAGCCAAGACCCTCTAGTTTCTAAAGCTCTGTAAGATCTGTGTGAGAGAAACACAATTTACATGACATTTACCGTTCCTAATCCTAACCCTAACCCTCACCCCCTGATGAGTTTAAAGCTACTGGTTGGAGATCTCTTGTTTAAAGGCTGCTGGTTTTCAAACAGATGCTTTCGTGATGGAAAACCTCACAAGAAGCTGTGGGTGAACTCCATCAGCGCCGCTCTCTCCACCAGTCCTGACTTGAACCTTCCCCCAGCGCCGCGGTCGTCTGTCGCAGATCAGGATGTCGTGGATGGACAAAAAGTGGACGTTCAAAAGCACGAGCTCTGCAGCAATGCTTTTATGCTCCTAATGTTTCCACTGTGTTGTGTTCAAAACTATCATTTCAATACAGAGCTTCAACACAAAGCGCTGTGATTCTTTATTTCATCATAAACAGGGCTTGAGTTTCCCCCAGTTACATAAACACCTTCCAGAAAACTGCCATAACTGGAAGTTACAAACACCTGCATGTCCCTGGGATTAATGCAATCTTAAACCCAACTGGTGGACTCCGGTTTAGGAGCTTAAAGGGATGTTTCAGGATGTTTGACATAGGGCCTCATTTCCTCGTTATCCAGAGTGTTGCTGATTTCTGGAGATATTTTTTTCTGTAATTCATGCAAGGCTAGTGCATGTCTATGGTATCAGCTAGCCTGCATTAAAAACAGTGTGACCCGCTCCACAGAGCACCTGAGGCAAATCACTGATAACACCAGACTAACCATATACATGTCTGTGTCCATAGAGTCATGTTTGGAATATAACTGACCTGCATCACATGAATGATCGCATTTTGAGGGACTATTTTCTAGCAGATCACTCCGCCAACGCGTAGCTTATACAACCACGAAGCTGATGCTGCTCAAATATAAGATATTTTAAATGACTCTCTAGACACAGACATTTATATGGTTAGTCTGGCGTTATAAGTGATTTGTCTCATCGTAGAAAAGCACTAGCCTTGCATTAGCCTAGCGCCACGAAACTCTTCAAACATAAGAACTGCATGAATTACTAAAAAAACATCTCCAGAAATCAGCAACACTCTGGATAACGAGGAAACAAGGCCTTATGTAAAAAAATCCTGAAACATCCCTTTAATGTTTGGGAGCTTCGGCACAACAAAATGCACGCTTAGTCCGCGATCAAGCTCACATTTAAAATAAAACATGTGAACTTCACCCACCTCCATGTTTATTAGCCTCATTGTTCTTTTATTTTAGACAATGATTGAAACGGACAAAGGCCAAAAGAGTCAGCGAGTAAAACCACAGAGGTTCACGGTGTTGATGGGATTCACGGCTCGAGTTCATTTTATTTATCTGTTTAAATGGACACGCCGGATTGACTGAAAAAAAGATCCGGCTCTTTTCACAAATGAGATCCGGTTGGAAGCGTTCACCTTAAAGAGCCGCTCGGTCGTGCACATTACATCACCAGTCGGCAGGTTCATGTAAAGGCACTTATAAAGAGCCGGAGACCACAGAGGTGTGAGACACTTCAGGGAGAGTCACAGACGAGGAGACCAGTTCAGGCCTTTGATGGAGAACAGGTCGAGCTCTTTACACTTCATAACAATCGAGGGTTATGTGGAAGTGTCCAAATACGGTCATCTTTATTTCGTCATCATGTTTGCAGCTTATTTACTGACCTTGTGCAGCAATACCCTGATTATATCCCTGATCTGGACTCACCCGAACCTACACGAGCCGATGTACGTTTTCATCGCCGCTTTGTCGGTGAACTCCATCGTTTACGCCTCTGCGATCTACCCCAAACTCATGATCGACTTTGTGTCCGAAAAGCAGGTGGTGTCTCTCCCGGTCTGTCTCTTCCAGTGGTTCACCTATTACACTTTAGGCGCTTGTGAGTTCATGCTTCTGACAGCGATGGCGTATGATCGATATGTGTCTATCTGCAAACCCCTGCAATATCCGACCATCATGACAAAGACCAGAGTGTGCGTTCTCTTGGCTCTGGCGTGGCTGCTTCCTTTCTCCCAGAATACAGTCGCTCTGTGTTTGAATGTAAAGAAAAAGCTTTGCCGTTTCCTTTTCAAAGGGGTCATCTGTAACAGCAGCGTTTACAGGCTCTACTGCACCGGCTCCACCACATTAACCACGTACGGCATGTTCGTCTTCACCAACGTCGTCATCCTCCCTGTGCTGTTCATACTTTACACGTATTCCAGGATATTCTTCCTGGCGAGACGCTCCAAAGACATGAGAAGGAAAGCGATGGAGACCTGCCTCCCACACCTGCTGGTTCTGATCAACCTCACCGTGTTCATCTTTTACGACGTTCTCTTAGTGCGGATCCAGACGGAATCTAGTAAAACTGTGCGGTTTGTCGTGACCCTGCAGGTGATCATGTACCATCCGCTGCTTAACCCGGTCATCTACGGGCTCAAGATGAAGGGAATCAACAGACACATACAGAAGCTGCTCTGCCCGTGCGTGAAGCCTAAATAACTGATTCATATGGAAAGTAGTGACATCTCTCAACAAAGTTTTACTGAAAATGTCAATATTCTGGCCTAAAACATAATAAGTTGCAGTTATTCCTGAAAGTGACAACTTTTTTTGCTCAAAAGTTTCCCATTCTGTCCAATTCTCATCCCTCTGTTTGATGAAATGTTAAAAGCATTATATTTGACTTGCTTCTGCCTGTATAAACCCTGAGCATAGACACTATTTCTCGGTTGTGTGTTTGCAGATTGTGTTCAGCATGTTCAGAGAAACAGAAAAGGCTTCTGAAAAATGTTTT